>NC_140756.1:61760000-62960000 GCF_051527215.1 Medicago sativa
ATAGAAGTCGGATCCTGGATGTAGAAATAGAAGAAGGTGGTTTCCCTTCTTCATACAAAGAAATGATATTTTTGCAGATACAATAAAGAATCAAATTAACCAAATTTACCTGATGTAGAAGCAATCAAGAAAGCCGCATAAGTAAATATATAACCTACCGAAAAGTGGACTAATCCAACCAATCTTGCTTGCACAATGGAAAGAGCCACTGGTTTATCTCTCCATCGAATCAAATTCGCCAATGGTGTGCGTTCATGAGCCCATGTTAAAGTTTCGATCAATTCCTGCCAATATCTGCGCCATGAGATTAAGAACATAAATCCAGTAGCCCAAACAAGATGTCCAAATAAGAACATCCACGCCCAGACTGATAAACTATTCATACCAAAAGGGTTATATCCATTGATAAGTTGTGAAGAATTTAACCATAGATAATCTCTTAACCATCCCATCAAATAGGTAGAAGATTCATTAAATTGTGAAACATTACCCTGCCATAATGTAATGTGATAAATGTTCATTAATCTTAGTAAGATTGAACTTGGGAAAAGAAAGGGGTTTGATAAGTGGAAAAAAAATTGTTAAAGAATACTTTGTAAATACGAAATTTACGTATTGAATTTGGATTCTTGTATCCGGAACCCAACTTGTATCCAGAATCCAAATAATAGTGAGAATCCGAATAATATTGTTTGTCGTTTTTGTATACGAAATTAAAGAAAAGATACGGTAGAGTTAGGACAGTTATTGTATGAGGTCTAATCAAAGCCAAATTCAAAGGTGCATAATAGATCGATATGAACATCATAAGCTGTCCTGTAATAAACCTGGTTGTTGCTGCTATTTCCGTCTCGGTCCCTTCGTCCATAACCCGGGCTCGAATAAGGAAGAGATAAGATGACCCTATGGAGAATGTAGTCAGAAATCCATAATAGAGTCCCATCACAATGACTGAATTTAGTATTTTAAGGCATAAAGCTGCTAAACGATCTAGTATAAACGATTGATAAATCATGAAAAACCTCTCTTAGTATTTTTATATTTATTGCAATTTTTATTCTTGCAATTTCATTACTATTCTTATATGATATTAGTAATTCTTATACGATATTAGTATATGATATGAATTATTCATTTTCTTATTTTTTATTTTTATTTTCGTATTTTTTATTTCTTATATATAATAATATACTATATGATATTAGTAGATAGTAAATGGTTAGTGATATGATATTAATGTAGATAGTAAATGATATTAATAGATAGTAAATGATATTAATAAGTAAATGGTTGGTGATATGATATTCTTTTATTATTTATATTAGATATTATTAGATTAAATATCTTATTATATGATAATATGGATGGAATATAATGAAATAGAGCCACTTTGAATTTAGCTATGAAATGAGGCAATGGAACGTAGTCATTATGAAGAAGTTCCACGAGTTATAAAGGAAACTTCGGTCTGATATTGGTAATGGGTTGAGAAAAGGAATGGAACTCTACTAGATAGAATTTACCGTTGTTCCTCAGTAGCTCAGTGGTAGAGCGGTCGGTTGTCAACCGATTGATCATAGGTTCAAATCCTACTTGGGGAGATTTTTTTCATTCCGGATTACATAATTCGGAAGGAAAAGCAAAGTGTTCGCTTGTTAAGTAAGATGTCAAGTAAGAGTAGGTAACGGGTTACCCGTATCATTGTTTCTATTACATTCTATCTCATCGTATACCATCCTGTTATGCAATATTGGAGACTCGCGGTCAATACCTAGGTGTAGGTTGGGGATACTCCTTTGTTCTACTAAAAAATTTCATATACTAGTACTAGCAATAGGAAGTGCATCTTTGATGCAATCATCAATTCTCCCGAGAGGCCACCATTACCGAGAGCAAACATATTAATGACGAGGAACACATTTTTGCTATGCTACTTTGCTCTGCTGTTCTGCCCCAAGCCGAAGAATTAACAAAATAAAAATAAATATAGTATTCATTTTTATTTATTTTAAGAACGAAATAAGGTCACACTATTTCATTTCAAGAAAATATCGATAGCTAAGTTCCATAGCTTTGCTTCCACTAGCCCAATCCTAGTTGATTTTCTTATCCAAAAAGTCCTTCCCCTTTTTGCCGGTTGTGGGCGAGGAGGGATTCGAACCCCCGACACCGTGGTTCGTAGCCACGTGCTCTAATCCTCTCTAAGCTACATGCCCCACCATGTCTCCACTAGATCTGTTCCTCGGAGGAACCTACAAGAAACCTTTCCTCTCCCCAGAGATTTTAGCTTAATAAGATGTGAAAGCGCCTCTCTCTCTATAATGTGTTCTGAGGTGTGAAGTGGGAGAGATTTGATTTGAGAATTGGGGTTTTGAATAAGATGACCTTTTCATTCTTATTCCCTATTGCTATTGAAAAAGGGAATAAGAATGAAAAGTGTTAAGCTTTTTATCATCCTGGCGCCGAGCTATTTTCCTGCAGGACCTCCCCTACAGTATCGTCACCGCAGTAGAGTTTAACCACCAAGTTCGGAATGGATTGGTGTGGTTCCTCTACGCCTAGGACACCAGAATATAGAACCATGAACGAAGTAAAGGCATGAGATAAAAGCATATTGAGTCAATGCCAGGTCCTAATTCTTGACTGGATAGGACACCAAAGGCCTCTGCCCTTCCATCCCTAGCTATTCAAGGGATGGGGGACAGAGGTTTTGGTTTTTTTCATGTTGTCAAAGAGTTGAACAATCAAAATAGATGGCGATTGCCTGATCAAATTAATCAGGTCATGTAAGAACAAGGTTCAAGTCTACCGGTCTGTTAGGATGCCTTAGCTGCATACATTACTGCACTTCCACTTGACACCTATCGTTAATGAAAAACGGCTTGTCTCGCCGTGACCTTCTCTTGAATTCTCAAAACTTCTTTTGCTCCATCCCCGCAGGGGCAGAGAACCCATCGCTGTTTAGGCTGTGATACCGGAGGCTCTGGGGAAGTCGGAATAGGAGAGCACTCATCTTGGGGTGGGCTTACTACTTAGATGCTTTCAGCAGTTATCCGCTCCGCACTTGGCTACCCAGCGTTTACCGTTGGCACGATAACTGGCACACCAGAGGTGCGTCCTTCCCGGTCCTCTCGTACTAGGGAAAGGTCCTCTCGATGCTCTAACACCCACACCGGATATGGACCGAACTGTCTCACGACGTTCTGAACCCAGCTCACGTACCGCTTTAATGGGCGAACAGCCCAACCCTTGGAACATAGTACAACTCCAGGTGGCAAAGAGCCGACATTGAGGTGCCAAACCTTCCCGTCGATGTGAGCTCTTGGGGAAGATCAGTCTGTTATCCCTAGAGTAACTTTTATCCGTTGAGCGACGGCCCTTCCACTTGGCACCGTCGGATCACTAAGGCCGACTTTCGTCCATGCTCGATGGGTGGGTCTTGCGAAATGATCCAGAGATTTGAACCTTATAATGCTGCATATGGTAATCTAGAAACAGATCTAGAAAAATCAAAATGAAGAAAAATTAAACGCGTATATACCAAACTGGAAAAATTCCGCATTACGTATATAGACAAATAACACCTCACTCACCACGTAAATGATTCATTCATGAACCAATTCATATACAGTCTGTCGTATACTTAACTTGCAAATACAAACAAAGAAAAATATTAATACTGTATCTATCAAAATACAAAATTGCAATGAAAATAGTCAAAAAAGAAAAAAGTAATAATATTTTTTAACAAATGTGGAAAATAATTTGTTATTTTTATTTGACCCATTATTACTCCAAGTCACATCACACACCGTCCTAGCTAAAAACACAAGCAATATCATAATCCATTGTACACTATATATACACAAGCAATATCATAATTCTTTACTATCCATTACCAATTCTCTTCATAATCTCATTTTTTGATTCTAAATTTTTTTTAAAGAACATTCTTCTACCTCAAAAAACAAATACAACATGGGTTTTGCTTCAATCAAATTGTTTGTGATATTAGGTCTTTTGGCTACATCATGCATAGCACAAGCTCCTGCACCATCACCCACACAATCATTATCACCAAATTCAGCACCAGCTCCATCACCCTCCACAAAATCACCAACACCCTCTCCTGCAAGTCCTCCTTCAACTTCTTCTTCTCCAGGCCCAAGCCCAAACACATCTTCCCCACCAGCACCAGGCTCTAATAGCCCAGCATCAGGCCCAGGTGGGCCCGGACTAGAACAGCCAGGAGCTGAGTCACCCTCTGCTGCATTCTCTATCACCAACACTTTTGTTGCTGTTACTGCTTTTGCTGGAATCCTTGTGTCCATGGTTTTAGCTTAGATGGGTGTATAAATATTTTTTTATTTTTTATTTATTGAATTCATGGTTTAGTCGGTTGAGAATTCTATTTATTTATTTTTTTATAGGCAATAAATTGTTAGTTTTCTTTTGTTGAATAAATTAATAAAATGTTAGTGATTGATGATGATATTATATTATATTATATTAATCATTTTTTGTTTCTGAATTCACTCGATTATATTAAAAAAAAATTCACTCGATTATGTAGATGATAAATTGATGATCATGATCTTCATTCAAGTCCATTTTTCATTCAAATCTCTTTAAATTCAATCATCATTTCAATTCAAGTCCTTCTATTTTATAGTAAATCATCTAGCAAACTATTTTTAGCCAATTATTTTAAAAGTGACTACCACTTGATTTGATTCAAGACATTCCTCTAAATAAGTTTTCCTTCTAAACAACAAATGTGATGAATCTCATCCACTTTAGCAAAGCACGAATGAGTTGTATGAAACAACGGTCCAATAATAAACCCACAACATTTTTAACATTTATATATATATAATATGAAATTTTTTCTTCAAAAATATAATATGAAATTTTGATCTCCTATTTAAAAAATTCATATTTTCGCACCTTATTTGACTTTTAAAAAAAATGGCTATGGCTCATTTTTCTTATAATATAGTTTGTTCCTTTATGACGCGGGAGAACTTATCAAACATATTTTGTTGACATAAATCTTCAGTGTAGTCTGATAAGTCTTGTCACGTTATAAGTGAATGTGTCACATCATAAAAAATATTAAAGAAAATGAGACGGGGTCAAAAAAACTGATTTTTAAAATACAAAACCAAAATTTTATTTATAAAAAAAATAGAGGATCAAAATTCATTTAAATCAAACGATTATTTGATGAAAACCTTACTCCAAGCTATCTCTGGACCATGATAGATCCCCATAACTTTGCTTCTACCATTGAGCACGTTCTTAAACTCGAAGCAAAACCATAAATATACTCAAGCAGCATGTTGCTCAAAATAGTCACAAAGTCATTGAGATGGAGCCACCCAATTGATGTGTGAGAGGGCAGCCTACCAATCGGGTTACCAATATTAAAGATATCAAATTCTTCTGAAGTACACCAAATAAAAGACTATACTCGAGATAACATCAATGATCAAGGAATTATTACACAGGTTGCTCAATAAACAATTATGCCAGCTCTTTGAGGAAAATAATTGAGTATTAGAAACAAAGGGTTAAATGATGTTTACTCATTTCATTTGGCGAGCTTTGATTTACTCCATATAAATTTTTTTTTTGATTTCAACCATATAATTTGAAGATTCTTTGATTTTGAACCTTAATTACATCAAATTTCAAAATTTAAGTTACTTTCTTCCTTCGTAACTGGAACAAATTTTGGTTTACCCCCTTGCCATATCATATATTTTGTACGGTCAAAATTTATGAAGGTCCAAAATTAAAGAATCTTCAAATTACAAAGTTAGAAATTCAAAGTTTTTTTTTTTTTTTATAGAGAATAACCCAAAACTCGCCCAAATGGCAGCGGGATAAACATCATTTAACCTTAAAAATCTTAATATTGTTTCATGACGTTCATCAACAATCTTGTATACATTGTTTTAGAGAAATTGAAACTTCTAGTTACTAATTCGTAAGCTGTTCAAAGACAAGCATGATTTTTTTTGGTTACATTGCTAAAGAAAGAAAAACAGAAAAATTACATTGGTTACATTGTTTTAGAGAAACAGAAAGAAAGACAAGCATGATTTGAGATCACATTTTCAAATGGATGGAATGCTTTGTTGTAAAAATTAGGTATAAATTATTTATATAAATAAAATAATCAAAAAAAATATAAACAAAAAAGAGATCAACAAACTTATCTTCTCTTTTGAGAATTTTGTTGAATTAGATCAGCGACCACAATTCTATCAACATCTTTGACAACCGAATTAAATAGAATCAACACCTGCAAAAGGAATAAAAGATGGAAAGTCTGAGACGCGTTGATCGCGCTGTCTTTAAGAATTTTCCGCGTAATTATAAGCTAATCCCTCAGGATTTAACAGACCATTCTCGATGTATAATCGAGGGAACAGAACTGACAAGAAAAAAATATTTTCAGGAAGATGTAACCCAAAGAACAATTGGAAAGTGAGGGGCATATTTCTTGTTTTGATACAACTCAATGTCAATTGATTAAAAACCATACTTCATTATTTGGTCAAAAAAAAAAAAAACCATACTTCATTAAGTACGTGACTGCATTTTACGTGCACCATATCATTGTTAAGTCAAGCAATAATAATTCCTTATAGATAGCTATTAAAAGAAACGTTATGCATTGACTAAGTAAATAAGTGCTAAAATAAAATAGTTAAGAAAAAGCAATATTATTATTTCCATATCAAGAGATATAACGGAATGGCGGTTACAAAAAATATTACAAAAAATACCGGTATATCATTCGCATCACACCCCCACAATTCTCGTCGTTAGTGTTGTTGGTGCGCTGATAGGCTATGTGCATGTCTGGATTATTTCATGAGTGCTCCAGAGATTTCGCCAAGATCTCATACAAGCGGCGCCACTTGACACTCACATAGGTAATTTCATCAAGGGTATGTTGTAAATCATACACCACCCATAAGGGATATGAAATTCATTAAAAGCTTTATAAGCTTATCCTCTCAGTAATGCAGTGTCTACCACTTCACACACACACACACACACACCATAGGAAAGGGACGAGAACAAAAATTAATTAACTAATTTTTTGGGATAGCAGAACTAATAAGTGATTTGTTCTTACCCATATGAACCTTATTCATGGGATCTCCAATCACAAAGGTTTGGTTCCCATCACTTATTAATTTCGAGTGGCTTAAGTCTCAATCCCCTCGATGTACACAAATTTATTTCATCCCAAGAGCTTTGTTTAGTAGCTATTTTATACACAAATGATGAAGACAATTTTCTTTCATTATATAAGATTGAGTAAGACGTCTCTAAGCCAATCAACCTCATATATTTATCAAAGTCTATAATAATAAACTTGATCTCTATAATCATTTTTATACATGTATGCTGACATTATTATTATGCGACATCATTATCAACGTAAATAAATATAAATCTATTTATAAATTTATCATATATGTATGCTTGAAAGACTTTCAAGCGACAACATCCCATGTTAAGAAAATAGTTTAAAATCATTGTATTATTTTGATACAATGGTTCATCAACTCTAAACAATATTTCATATATTGTCAAACTGAATTCCTTAATATACTTCATCAGGTCTACTAAGATAAATTCTAAGCGACAAACCCCCACATTGAGAAAATATAACTCTATGTATAGATTTATTATACAGGTCTATGTATAGATTTATTACACAATGGAAAATAAATGCCATAAATATATATTTTCTCATAAATAAATTTCGTTAAACATCATTGTATTATTTTAGTACAATGGATAACATATTTTTATAAATTTCTCAATAACATATATTTGGGAGACATCCTTATGAACTTACGCAAAAGATTAACACTAACTCAAAACTACACACATGATTCTCTGCATTATCAATTATTCATATGCATCAATTTAAACAAGATAAGTTTGAGTTTCATTATGCCCTAAAATTTTAAACAAAATCATGAACAACATATATGATATCTCAAGACCTTTTGAAACTAGCTGTCATAAAATTTTTCTCAATTTAAATTAAGGTCTTTTATTCCAAAATATAATTTAAAATAGATCTGTCAATAATTAAAAAAAAAAAAAAACTAGATGTGTGCCTTGAGGTAAAATAAGTCGGACATATAAAGGAATGAAAAAACTTAATTATAACACCATAGCACCAAGAATCTTGTGCTTGAAATACAAATCGGCTCTTTTTAGTTTCACGGCATCACACAACTTGTTACCATTTTCAAGCTAAGCAAATCCTTTCTCATCTATAACCAAAAGAGCAATTTTTTTTTTTTGAGTAACATAGATGAAGAAGGCATAAAAATATGAGAAATATTTCTTATCATGTGATGTTTCTTGATAATTAAGAAGGCAGGTTATAATTTTTCATATTTGCATATTGTTCTAGTATGGGCCGGAGCCCAACTCAACATATATTCTCGGTGGATCCCAATACAAGGAATATTCATTGGGGTTGTGGCACATACCGCACGCGAGACCACATCTGAAACACGACACCTGAGAGCGGTATCGTCCGCGGCACATGCTGCACACAGGACCTCATGCTCACAACTCTCCCTCAAGGACTACACATGTCCCTCGAAGAAATTTTTCCAGGTAAAGTTACAAAGACGAAAACCCTAAACCTACTTTATAAATACTAACTCATAGACATTTGGGTTAGGTATGCTCACTTCTATCCACATATACCTATCATTCAACAAAGCCTACTTACTTAATTATAAGTTAAAATCAAATTATTTCATATCAAACAATGCCAATTAATTATAAGTTAAAATCAAATTATTTCATATCAAACAATGCCAAATATGACATAATATAAGTAATTACTACACTCAGTACTATACAATCACGACCTATTCATATGAGATTTATACTTTTCAAAGTTGTTCCTTTTACTCCATTCTTAAACTCTTTGAACAAATTCAAAGATGTATATAGCTTGTGTCCAATACACATATTCACATCTACTAAGCCCATTAGTAACATAGATGAAGTAAGAGAAATAAAACATATCTAAAAAATATGTTTAGTAGTCTATCGACTTCCTACAAGAATGTAATTCAAGCAAATCAGATGTTTTTTCATAATTTTTAATAATATTTTACTTTTTGGTGTTGCATTAGGTAGTAAGGGGTAGAGGTGTCAACCTAGTTGGGATGTCTCCTCTCCATCTTTTATCTTATTGATTTATAAAATAATAATAATTAATTATTATAGATAAATCATACAAAATTGATTTTCTCTCTTTTACATGTATTAAATACGATTCTTGTAGTCATGTATATCAATCACCAAGAAACATAAACAACCAATTACATACATATCAGTCACAAACAATATCAGTGACTAACTACATGCATGACTCTTGAATCTATTCTCCATGTATTAAATATGCATGCCACATGATAATGAATATTATATATATATATATATATATATATATATATATATGTATGTGTATATATATATATATATGCTAGAAATACAAATTGATTTTAAAATCTAACTTCTATAACTGAATTTTTCTAATTAAATTATAAATTCATGCAATGTTCTATTTTTTTGGACAAATTATAAATTCTTGTAGGTACTACTTTGAACGTAAACATAAATCTTGTTTGATGTATATGATTTCTCTTCACTTATTATTTTGCATTTTCCTCTTTTTTTTTTCTTTCATCTTTTTGGATAGATGCGTGAAAATAAAAGACACTTGTACAAAGTCATGAGTTACAAGTACAGAAACAAAAATTGGCACGCTTCAAACTATTTACATATATTATTATTCATGAAATAACAATGTTGGTGTTCTTTTGCATGTGTTTCATTAAAGGCTATTATATTCTTTCGAAAAAAATTTAAAGGCTAGTATATAAAATAAATAATGAATGGTTTGTAGAAAAAAAATATAAGTAAACTCTGATGATTATCTTGTCTGTTGGAAAGCACTTACGTACCATAGCAGTTGGGTACCATTGTACCATTGGCCAGTCAAATTTTGACATATGTCAAAGATTTCTAAAACCAGTCCTTGCAAAAACCGACTTAAAAAGTCTAAAATAAAATATTTTAAAAATCCAAAAGGAAAAATGGTTTTGTTGCCATTCATTTTAAATCCTAACTATCAAGATATATATCTGGTTAAAGCACAGATTAAATGGTGCGATGAAACAACTACTTATTATCTAAAAGAGAATTTTGATTATCATCTCTTTTCAAGATATGTAATTAAAGCTGAACAACTCAGAAATAATCTTAAAAAATTAGCAAGATAATGGAAGGTCTTATAAATCCATTTGGAAAAAAATACCTCAACCATTCATATTAGAACCTAATTATAATAAGGGTTAATACATTTTTACCCCCCTGTAATATAGGCGAGTTCCGGTTTTCCCCCCTGTAAAAAAGATTCTTTCGATTCCAACCCTGTAATATGAAGATTCCGTCGAAAACCCCCCTGGTCCTATTTGACACACTCCCCTGCTGACGTGGCAATGACGTGGAGGGCCACATGTGAAATTAATTTTTATTTTATTTTTTTTTGGCTGACATGTGTGTATTTAGTTAACACATCACTATTTATTAAAATCATTTTAAAAATTAAAAAAGAAAACATTATATTTTTTTTAAAAAAACATTAAAAAACTTAAAAACTTAAAATCTTTTAAAAACACAAATCAGAGAAATTAGAAATTAGAAAGTCACATTGCATTTTCGTTTTCAACCCTCACATAACACACTTCACTCTCCATCTTCCATTTTCTCAGAATCTCTCAACCAGAAACGAACCCTAACTCAGAAACGAACTCGAAGAAGAAGATGACGAACTCGAAGAAGAAGATGACGAACTCGAATAAGAACCTGAAGAACGCGAAGAAGAAGAAGAAGGTAGCTACGGAAGGAAAGAGAAACGATGCGAAGAAGAAGAACACGCTAAAAAGCGTTCAACCCGAAGGAAATCCGGTCGTAGCAGAGGCGAATATGAACAAAGATGGTGGAAACGATTCAGTAAGTTTCTTTATTCATTATCCTACTTCTTTGTTTCAAGGGTTTAAAAATCAAATTTTTGCATGGATTTAAAAACAATGAGGGTTGTTTATAGCTGCTGTGGTCCTGTTACGGGGTTTAAAAATCAATTTTTTGCATTGATTTTTGTCTTTTAGGGTGTTGTCTTTTAGGGTTTTTTATTCCTGAGAAAGGAAATTGCTTTGCTGACTGTGTGTGTGTATGTGTGGGGTATGTTTGTGGGGTCCACACTTACACGTGTCTAATTTTGATTGGTGTTAAAATTTTGTCAGGAAAAATTGTTGTTCAACTGTATCTTTCATCATGGCGGTGAATTTGTTAAGGATGATATCTTGTTCTATAGAGGTGGAAAGCAAGCAATTGTAAGTGATATAGACCTGCAGACTTGGGGTATGGATGCTATTGATGAGATTGTAACTGGTTGGGGCTATGATAAACAACACTACAGGATTTGGGGTGTAGTTGATGGGGAGGATGGTAAGTTTTTTCAAATTTATGTTGACCACCTTGCTGAAGAAGTTGCTATAAGGGCTATTGGTGATGAAGTTGATGGACATATATACTTAGAACACAATCAACAGGATGTATTAGAAAGAGATTTGGAAATCAGGGAACCCATTTGTTTTGATAAGTTCAACTCTGATGTGGATGATGATAGTGGTTATAGCAGTTATGATGTGGAGCTAGATGACAGTGAAAATGAGAGAGCTACTGCACTAGATGATGGGTTTGATGTTGTTGTTCATGAAGAAGTCCCTGCACAGAAGTTGTTAATAGGCAACAGTTCAGCAAATGGAAGTAAGGGAAAGGGTAAGGCTCATATGGAAGAAGCACAAAAGCAAAACTTATGTGATGGAAGGGGAAAAGGTAAGGGTCATATGGTGGAACCAGTTGAGGAATACTTTAGTGAGGAGCTAGATAGCTCAGATCCAGATGAATCTGACCATGAGGCAGGACCTAGATATGAAAAGTTTAGAAGGGAGCAATTAAGGAAGATGCTTTGAAAAAAGGAGAAAAAAGAAAAGAAGGGGAAAAAAAGTGTGGGTATTTATGTCTTTGTTCTAAAGTGGGTGACAGGCACACTTACCAAATTAAAAGCTATGTAAAGGATCACACGTGTGGGAGGGTTACAAAAAACAGATCTGCCAAGTCCAAGTGGGTTGCAAACTTTGCTGTTGTTAACAAACTTCAAACCAGTGAGAAAGTCACAATCAAAGACATCATGAATGATATGAGGAAGAACTACTCAGTAGATATTACAAAGGGAAGGGCATGGAAGGCAAAGCAACTAGCACAGAAGATTGTTGATGGGGATGCTGACAGGCAATATAGCATGGTATGGAGGTATGCTGCTGAGTTAATCAGAGTTTGTCCAGGTAACACTGCTAAGGTAAATGTTGAAAAACTTGGTCCTACAATTCAACCCAGATTTGGGTCTTTCTACTTTTCATTTGATGGCTGCAAGAGAGGGTTCAAAGCTGCATGTAGACCCTTTGTGGGGGTAGATGGGTGCCACTTGAAGACCAAATATGGTGGACAACTTCTGCTAGCTGTTGGAAGGGACCCCAATGACCAGTATTTTCCCCTGGCCTTTGGTGTTGTTGAAGTAGAAAGCAAGGCAAGCTGGAAATGGTTTATGGAGCTGTTGATGAATGACATAGGAAATGACAGAAGATATGTCTTCATATCAGATCAACAGAAGGTATAACATTATGTTTTATCATTTTTAACTGTTTGTAATTTTATGAGTTTTATTATCTTATATGAATGTACTTTTTACTTTTGTGAGTTATACTATTATAGGGATTAATGTCAGTGTTTGAAGAAATGTTTGAGTCAATTGAGCACAGACTCTGTTTAAGACATTTATATGCAAACTTCAAGAAGAAGTTTGGTGGTGGAACCTTGATAAGGGACCTGATGATGGGTGCTGCTAAAGCAACCTACTTTCAAGCTTGGAAGGCAAAAATGGATGAATTGAAGAAGGTTGATGTTGGTGCCTGGGAATGGTTGATGATGCACCCTACTAAAAGTTGGTGTAAGCATGCTTTTTCTTACTACCCTAAGTGTGATGTACTAATGAATAACTTAACTGAGTCCTTTAATGCAACAATATTAGTGGCTAGGGATAAACCATTTTTGTCTATGTGTGAATGGATTAGGACTTACTTAATGAATAGGATTGGCACTGCTAGAATTAAATTAGATAGGTGGCAACACAACATTATGCCTATGCCTAGGAAGAGGTTAGATAAAGAAGTGTTTTTGTCTGGACAATGGACACCAAGTCTTTCAATGGGTGATGAATGGCAAGTGATACATCATTATGGTGACCAACAATTTATTGTAGATACTGCTAAGAGAACTTGTTCTTGTGGGTTTTGGGAATTGGTAGGGATTCCTTGTAGACATGCAGTAGCTGCATTATCTTATAGGAAACAGAACCCCTCAGATTTTGTTGACCATTACTATTCAAGGTCAAAGTATATAGAGTGTTATAGTTTTGGAGTCAGTCCCATCAATGGCATGGAAATGTGGCCTGAGGTAGACATAGAGGAGCCTTTGCCTCCACACTACAAAAGAGGAGCTGGTAGACCCAAAAAACTGAGGATCAGGGAAGTTGATGAGCTTGGGACTAGAATGAGAAGACCTGGAGTGAGTTATAGGTGTACCAAATGTGACAAGATTGGCCACAACTCTAGGAGGTGTAAAAGTACTATTCAGGATCCAAATGCTGCTAAGAGAAAGGTATATTATTTCAACTTATTTAAAAGCACACTTTGTTAACTGTACACATCTGATTTAATATTAATATGTTACAGAGAAAGACAGGGAAGCATACTGAATGTGGTGAAAATGTGGATGTCCATGAAAATGGTGAGACATCTAATGGTCAGACTGAAACTACTACTGCTGAAATGGACAACTCTGATAACCCTGCTAAAAGACAGGTAACTTATTACCACTGCATGTCCACTATTTATTACCAAGATAGTGTTTAGAAAGATTAACTTATATATTGTTTTAAAACTATTTTGTAGAAGGAAGTCAGTTCTCAAATTGGTGTGGAATCACTGGATAATGTGTTTGATGACATTACTGATGAACTGATTGCATCCATTCCTGATGTCTCTGTGTCTGATGTGTCTGGTACTGAAACTGCACTACCATATGTGCCTGTGTCAGTTAATGAAACTGCACCAGCAGATGTGCCTGTGTCTGGTACAGCAACTGCACCAGCAGATGTGCCTGTGTCTGGTACAACAACTGCACCAGCTGATGTGCCTGTTGTTGCTGCAACTGGCCCAAGATTGCTCAATGGCCCAAGGATGCTCAATGGTCCAAGGATGCTCAATGGCCCAAGGATGCTGAATGGCCCAAGGATGCTCAATGGCCCAAGGATGCTCAATGGCCCAAAGATGCTCAATGCTGTGACTAATGCTGCTAAGATGACCAATATAGGCCAGCAGGTAAGGAAGAGAACTAGTGAAAGGCTTAGGAAGCTAAAGACAAAGAAAATTACAGGTCCTGGAGCTACTGCAGCTGCACCAATGGTGTTGGATGAGTCTGAAGAAGGGGTATTAACACAAGAAGAACCTACAGCAGGCACAAAAGATGGAGTAGTTCTTCCAATCATCAGAACAATGAAGAGTGTAGTTGCAGAGAAATAGTTTAGTGATTTGTAATGACATTAAGCACTATGCGCTATCTTTTGAAACTCTGTTTTTTGTTATGACTTCAAGCACAATATGTGCTATCTTTTGAAACTCTGTATTTTGTTATGACTTTAAGCACAATGTGTGCCATCTTTTGAATTGTGTAATGTCTTTATGTCTTTAAGTACAATCTGTGTCTTTTATGCACTTATATGTAATGACTTATTCACTATTATCTTATGACTAATGCACTTTCTCTTTTATTTACTTAAGGCTTATATGCAATCTTAACAGTGTTCTCAAGTCTTTTTGTAGTGAATCTTAGTGTTACTAATGCCAAAGTTAAACCAGAATGTAACATAACCAACATATTTCATTCATTAATACCAACCATTACATCATACTAAACCATTACATCATACTAAACCATTACATTATACTAGTTATGGATGTTACAAAAGGTTATTTTTTAACACATTACATTTCGACAGGAGACATAAACTTCAAAACAACCAAGAAGAAGATCCATGACAACACCAATAAAACAAGTAGGCCAAAGCTTTTGCTTCTTTCATATTGCAGTTTCTTCTTCGTTTTTAGGTGCTTGGTTGAGGCCCTCTCAGACCCATATACCTTGCCTAATTCCTTTCCAAGTTCTTTTCCAACTTCCTCTCCAATTTCCTTGCCAAACACCCTTAGATATTCAGCTATCATTGCACAGTTCTTGCAACCATCTTCAACATTCTTAGAAGTCAGATTCACCATGTTGCTGCTTCCAACATCATAGCCACTTGAACCTTTTGAGTTTTGCAATGTAGATTCACCAAGTTCATTGTCTTTGTTCTTTGCAGCCAATCTTTTCAACAGGGCCTGCACTCTTGGTGTTTCTAACTCATCATCCCATATGAACAAATTACAATGATCTTCATTCTACATCAAATAATCACAACAGATTTAACTGACAAGAAGATGAATCAAAATAAAATAAAATAAAAATCGATAAATTTTACCTCCCAAAAATTACAGCATCTCCAAAATTTCCTCTTTGGGTTTTCATCTGTGTTTGATACCCACAATCGCATAAGCCTATTGCACCCACATTTGGGTGCATTTCTTCCATTTGAGTTCCCAATTGATGATGCTTTGCTTCCAGCCATATCAAACCCCAAAAAACGAAAATAAATACAACGAAATCGCGGTTAGGAACAATGAAGGAAACTGAATCCGAAAACGAAAATCCAGAAGAACAGGATTACGAAAATGGAGAAGAGGAATGGCGATGAGTTGAGGAAGATGAAGACTGGATCTGAATGAACATTCTTTCCCCTTTGGGTTTTTAATTTGTGTTTTTAAAAGAATTTAACTTTTTAATGTTTTCTTTTTTAATTTTTAAAATGATTTTAATAAATAGTGATGTGTTAACTAAATACACACATGTCAGCCAAAAAAAAATAAAATAAAAATTAATTTCACATGTGGCCCTCCACGTCATTGCCACGTCAGCAGGGGAGTGTGTCAAATAGGACCAGGGGGGTTTTCGACGGAATCTTCATATTACAGGGTTGGAATCGAAAGAATCTTTTTTACAGGGGGGAAAACCGGAACTCGCCTATATTACAGGGGGGTAAAAATGTATTAACCCTTATAATAATATAATTAGAATGAAAAATCAAATTAAATGGTTAAGAGAAACGGCATTCTGGTTTCTTATAATGGAAAATAATTATTCTCTATACTGGGAGTATAAAAATTTTGCAAATCTTTTAAGCATAAAAATACAAGAGTTTCTGCATGGCTAATAAAGGACTTGGAGAAAAAATACAAGATATTTATGAAAAAATAGTTGTTCTACAAGAACGACTAGAGAAAATAGTTTCTTTCATAGAAACTTCAACAGAATACTGGATAGATAAAGAGTTTAAAGAAAGACTCGACGGAAAACTATCTAGTTTAGAAAATATTCAAAAAGGGTTGGATGAAAAACTCTGTATAAAGATAGACGATCTAATTGATTTAATAAGCCTTTTACCAAAGAAAGATAAAAGTCTAACTTTGGATGACCTCCAACTTCTTTTTAAGAGGGAGGAAGATGGGATAGAAGAAAAAGAAAAACCCTCGCAACAAACACAATTCTTTGCTCCAAATTATTAAAATGGATGAAACAGAGGAAGAAATAGCTAACCAGCTACAAGAATTACAAACCCTAATGGCTACTTTAGACATTAGTGAAAAGAATAAAAATATCGAAGAACTAGAAGATGAAAATAAATTCGTCTATGATTTCGATTCCGATAGTTCAATCGAAAGTTTCGATGAAAATCCACAAGTAGGACTTGTTAAAACTGATGATGCAGAATCATCAGAACAAGGACGTAAAAGAGGACGTCGTGATGGTAATGAAGAATTTATTGACCAACAAATAATAAAGGAAAAAATAAATGAAAGAAAATATAAAAGTATACCACCAAAATATATCCCAATTGTAAATTCACAAAAAGAGGATGATGTACTCAATCTTGATTGTATCACAGATAAAGGAAAAGAATTAAGAGAATGGTATCGAAAACATAAAATAAATGTTCAAATAGATGTTCAACTAAAAGCCTTCAGCCCAAAAGATATCTTTAATTATCTTAAGACTAAAACATATGGAAATGCGATGAAATTCATACATGAATATCCAGATTCAGAATTACCATCTACGGGAAATGAAACTGTAGACTATATATACGATATTCTAAAAATAGAATTTATAGGATATGAAAGTATTGATGCTAAGAAGGAATTAGAAAACACATTAATTCACAAAATTTTTAATCTAAAAATTTGTGATATGTGTCAAATAGATCCATTTATATGTGAATTTGAAGAATATTACTATGGTATTCATCCAACAAAAAGAAGAGAATATAATTTATTAAATCTATTCTATAATAAACTCCCAAGAGGATTAGGAATAAAAATGCAAGAAATTTTTGACGAAAAAACAAATAATGAAATGGGATTGGAAAATACCCTAGGAGCTAGAATAACCACATTAAAACAATGGGTATCTGAACAATGTATGAATAAAATTGCTAAAAGAGATGCAAAAATAAACCTCTGTTGCGATAAACTACAAAATAAAGTTGGCAATTATGGTTGTAAAAAACCTAAAAAAAGAAAAAGAAAGGTCTTTAGAAAGATTGACCGATCAGAATATAGAAGGAAAAAGAAATTTCCTAAGAAATTTAATAAACAAAAATATTTTAGGAGAAAGAAGAAATATCCTAAAAAGAATTCATGTCCCAAAGGCAAGAAAACATGTACATGTTGGTTATGCCATGAAGAAGGACATTATGCAAATAAATGTCCCAAGAAGAAAGAATCTAAAAAAGAAACCTTAAAATTAATTTGGCATGTAGGTTTCGAACCAATAGAATCAGACATAGATTCTGATGAAAGTAGTATTTTTGAATATACTACTGAAAAAGAGTTTGAAGAATGAGTAGGAAGATCCTAAAAGATGGGAATCCTAATTCAACATTTATTCAAATTATCTTGAACAAAAAGAAAATCATGGGTTACATTGACACGGGTGCAACTCTATGTTTTGGAAGAAAATACATATCCAAAGATTGGATTGAATTAAAAAAACCAAAAGAAATAATTATTGCTGATAAAACAAAACATAAGATATGGTTTGTTTTGAAAGATACTTTCATAAAAATTGAAGATAAATATTTTTATATAAGATCAATCTATGAGCATGATTCTGGAATAGATTTGATAATAGGAAATAACTTTTTAAAGTTATATAGTCCTTTTATTCAAGAGCTTGATACTATAACATTAAAATGGTTTAATGTAAATAACCCAGAAGAAAGTGAACTTGTTACGACAAACATTATAACAAAAAATGAAATTTTAAAAGCAATAAAAGAAAACCTCAATGTACTTAGATGTATGTGGGATAAGAGAAAGTTTTACTTAACAACTGAACAAAATCTAGGATATCACCTAGATCAAGTATGTTCTGAAAATCCATTGGACTCCATAGTGAATAAAATACAGGATTTAGTTGTTATAAAACTCAAAGATCCTAAAAAAGGAAGTCAAGGTCCTATACAAAATCCCTTACTCTGCAGAAGATAAGGAAGAATTTAAAAAAGAAATAGCAGAATTATTAGAAAAAGGTCTAATAAGTGCTTCTATTAGTCCACATTCGGCCCCAACTTTTTATGTCAGAAAACATAATGAGATAAAAAGAGGAAAAGCTCGAATGGTGATAAATTATAAAAAACTTAATGAGATGACTATAAGCGATTCTTATAAGTTACCAAGAAAAGATTACATTTTTGAAAAAATAAGAGGATGTAATTGGTTTTCATCTCTAGATGCAAAATCTGGATACTGGCAGTTAAGGTTATCAGAGGAAACAAAACCATTAACAGCTTTTAGTTGTCCAGAAGGACATTTTGATGGAAAGTTTTATCATTTGGTTTAAAACAAGCACCGTCAATATATCAAAGATTTATGGACAATACTCTAAAAGGTCTTGATCATATTTGCTTTGTTTATATCGATGATATATTAATTTTTACTAAGGGAAGTAAAGAACAACATATTAAAGATGTTATGACTGTTTTAAACAGAATAAAGGATAGAGGAATTGTTCTATCTAAGAAGAAGTCAGTACTTTTGAAACAAGAAATCGAATTCCTTGGTCTTATTATAAGAGAAGGAGGAAAACTCGATTTATCACCACATGTTCAAGAAAAAATTTTACTTTTTCCTGACCAATTAGTGGATAGAAAACAAATCCAAAGATTTTTGGGATGTTTAAATTATATTGCTAATGAAGGATTTCTTCAAGATTTAGCAAACGATAGAAATTTTTTACAGAAGAAGATATCTGAAAAAGTGTCATGGTCATGGACACAAAAAGATACTGAGACTGTAAAATCTTTAAAAGAAAAATTAAAAGTTTTACCACAACTATACAACCCAACAGAAAATGATTTTTTGGTTGTAAATGTTGATGCAAATCAATTTACTTGGGCTGGAGTTATGAGAGCTCTACCTAATGGTAAACAAAAACTGGGATTAAATCTCAGTGGATATGTTGAGGATGAAACCCCACAACAATCCTATACCATTGTGGGCGCAACCCCACAGTTAAAATCAGATATCCCTAATGGGCGATCAGATAAAAAATCAGTCTCAACTGATACAAAACTTGATTATTCAAGTAATAACATCCGAATTAAGGATAAAGATCTTGTTTTATGCAAGTATGTTTCAGGTTCTTTTAAAGATGCTGAAACAAGATATCATATCAATGAGAAGGAAACTCTTTCTTGTTTAAATGTTTTAGAAAAATGGAGAATGGATTTAATTCCATCAAGATTTTTACTAAGAACTGATTCAACTTATGCTAGCGGATTTTGGCGCTACAATTTAAAAGTTGATCATAAACAAGGAAGACTTGTTAGATGGCAAATGCGCATCCAACAATTCTATCCTTATATTCAACTAATAAAATCAGAAAACAATTGTTTTGCAGATACTCTGACAAGAGAATGGAGCAAGCTCTAAAAGTTATCTACAATAGCTTAAAGCAAAAGGATGAACATATTGAAATCCATAGCCAAAAGCTAAAACAGCTCTCTTCAGAGAGGGGGAAGATGATTAAAATGATTGAAAGTCTAACCAAGATCATAAATGTTGAAACTCCAACAACAAAAGAAGAACCAACAAAAAAGACTTTGAATGAACAACAAAGTTTTTCATCAACATCTTCAGCAGGTTCTATGCTAGAGGAAGATACAAAAAAGTCATGGGCTGACAAAGTTGAACAAGAAAATGAAGAGCCAAAAAATGGTTCAGACCAAACAAGCGATGCTGTAGATCCACAACCAGCAAAGAAGGTATATGTCATCTTTGATGGTCCAATGAAAGGCATCTACAATAATTGGGCAATTGCAAGCCTCCACATCAATGGCAAAAATGTCAGACATAAATCTTATCCAACAATGGAGGAAGCAAAAGAGGCTTACAAAGCCTCCTATAAAGAAATGATCATTGCTAAAGAAATTGGCCAACCATCAAAAATGGAGTCAAAGAAAAAGATATCAGTGGGATCCATAATAAATCTCCAGAAAGAAAAAAAATAAGCCAAAAACCCTTGATGATTTC
Organism: Medicago sativa; assembly: GCF_051527215.1. Classification (NCBI taxonomy): domain Eukaryota; kingdom Viridiplantae; phylum Streptophyta; class Magnoliopsida; order Fabales; family Fabaceae; genus Medicago; species Medicago sativa. The sequence continues at coordinate 61,780,931 of NC_140756.1, forward strand.
ATGGGAAAATGGAGATGGCTAGCAAACTTCAAAGAAGAGTTAGCACTTGAATGTTTTTACCCAGTCAACACCATATATGGGGTAAAAGCTAATACGGTTCCAGGAATATCCAAAGAATTGATTAAAGAATTCTATGACTATGGAATGCTTAAGACCGTGTACCTTGAAGAAGGAGAAGGTCGTAGATTCCAAGAATTGGCTGATCTACCAAAAGAGATTGGTGATACTGCAAAGAGATTTAATGACTTCCTTGCTAAAGGAAGAGAAATATATCTCCAGTTCGAACAAACCTATCCATGGTTTTTTGAAGAAAATAATTTTATGGCTGTAAGACCAAAAACAGTCATCAAAATAGGAATTTCAAATAAAACTTATCTACCTCCAAATTCAGAAAGTATTGGATGGACAGTAGATTCGTTCATTTATCAAATGAAACGATTTTATGATAACCTTATTAGATATGGTTCTACCATTATTAATTATAAGGTCCTCTATACTACAGAAACCTGTCTTATGGTCTGTGACTCCAAGAAGAAGGTTTCAGAAGAACATCTCAAGCAAACACTTCATTATGAAGAACTATTCTCAAAATTTGAGAATGCTCTTGGCCAAATCCCAGATGAAGTTCAACAGGAGTGTTGTCAACACTTCTCAAAATACAAAGGGCATATCTGTAAATGGTGTGCAAAAAAGAAAGTGTCGGTAGAAGAAGACAAAATACCGACAATCACAGCACTTGAAGATAAGGCAAAAGGAAAAGCCTAAACACGCGTCATGTAGATGGCCATAGGAACAAAGTTGTAATAATGGAACCTTATCATCTGTGTCAGATGGGGTCCATTTAGTTGAAAACCTTATCACCTTATGTGATAATGCTTTTACTTTTTCCTTTGCGTGTTTTGTTTGTTTTTCTTTTTAGCTGGAAGGAAAGTGACATGTGACCTACTCTGTAAGTCCTTTCCTCCTATAAATAAGAGCCTCGATGCTCACTTGTAAGATACAACTGAAATCAATGAAGTAAGTACCTTAGTTTGTGAAAAACATTGTTGGGAAAGGGCTTCGCAGGATTTGAGGTTGTCATAAACAAATCGAAAGATTTCAAAATCAATAATCGAAAGATTATTTCAAATTCCAAAGGATCGAAAGATCAGAATCATCAAAAATCCAAGACAAAGTCAGGTATGATTTTAAATAATTTAAATATTTTATAATTTTTATAATGGAATTTAGCATGAAAAAAGAAGATTCATCTGGTTTTATGGCAGATGTATTAATAGATCATATAGAAAAGGTAGATTTTACCTTAAAACCAGAAGAAAACTTCAAACAGAAAAATATTTTTTCTTTAATAAAAGAAAAACTATCTAGAGAAAATATTATAAAATATGGAATGATGGTAGGAGAAGTCCCTGTACCAATGGAATCAACAGATGGATCTGTTGTAATATCCATAATAGACGAAGAACAAATTAATTACAGGTTAAAACATCTATCGTTAGAAAAAAGACAGAAGATAAGATATATTCATATATCAACTATCCAGATAATCATAAAAAGTACTTTTATGAAAGGAATAAACTCAGAACTAGAACTTCTTATAGAAGACGCTAGAATGAATAAAAAACATTCACTAATAACCAAAGGTGAAGGAAATTTAATAGGTGGAAAAATAAAATTTGATATAAATCTACAAATAGGTTTGAGTCTAAATGATATAGATCTAGACAGATCTTTAGTAATTCATTATAAACTTAAAGATCAAGATCTCATGAGACCAGGAAACCATCCTTTTAGTATAAGTTATAAAATGAATTATGCACTAAGTAACTCTCATTATAGTGTAGAATTTAGTGGAAAAGAAAAAATACAAATAGATGAACTAGTTGCACCATTAGTAAAATTAGAATCGCCAATTCTAAAACCACTAAAAAGATCAAAATCTATTCTGACCATAGAAAGAACACCTCTTCTAAAACAAGAAGAAAGTACTAGTGAACCAAAGCTTCTACTAGCAAGAACTTCATTAGACAGTAATGAAAAAAGAAAGCTTAACAAAACCTTGTCAGAAATAAAAACTGAACTCTTAGGCATTAATAAAAAATTATAATGCCAGGAATAACAATAAAAAATGAATTAAGAATAAAACTAGATAGCCTAGTTAACAGAATAGAAGAAAATTTCTTCAGAATAGAAATGAAAAACACACTTTGGGGAATTCATGATTTAATGATTTTACAGATTTCATATATAGATGAAATGATAGAAGAATTAGAAGGGACAGAAAATATTTCTGTTACACAAAAAGAAAGGGCCACAACCCTCTTATGGCCATCTCAAAAATTAATTGAATTTGAACAGTCATTAGAAAAAATTCAGGAAAGTTCCTCAAATATATAATGTCTGGTTTAGGCCTAATAACAGAATTAAAACTTTAAAAAAAAAAAGATTAGAGAACATAGTCTCTGATATAGAATTTTATCACAGAAGAGTTGTCTTAAGACAAATTCTATTTCATTCTAAAGAATTTGTAATTTATCATATAGAATATATTGATGATTTTCTAAGAGAAATAGAAGATTAGAAAATCTTACTAATACACAAAGAGAAAGAGCAAAAACGCTCTTAAAACCATTTCAAGGATTAATTAAAATCGAACAAATGTTAAATCAAGTTCGACAACAAGATTTCGCTGGCGATTCTGCCCCCAACCTGGTATCAGAGCCAGTAATACAATCCTAGGGAATAATAATGAAAATAAAAATATTATTCTTTCAAAAAAGACAAAAGTCTTTTAAAATCGCTTTTTTATTTAACCGATTTAAAAGGCTAGGAGGACAAAATCCACATGTCACACACTTATTGAACAATGTTACATAACATAGATCCCACTATGTTACACAAGTGGAACCCCTTGTCTGTTAGAGATGCTTTGGGCCTCTTCCAGGGATGGAGAAGATTAGTCAGGGTTTCATGTTGATATGACATTTGATTGTGTGGTCCATCTACGACTTGTAATGATATTTTTATTTTTTTTAGGTAAGACACTAGATGTTGAACAACTGGTTGACATGATCAAGTTCACTTCGTGGTATTGGTTCTTTGAGAAACAATGAAGCCTCTAGAATTAAGTTGTTTTGATGATGTAGTCTTAGGTGTTGATATTACCTTTGGGTTGTTAAGTTTTGCATGTTGATCCTTTGATAGGTTTTACTTAGATTTTGTTAAAGCACCCAAGCAATCTATGCATCTTAGTACTGAATGATTCCTTGTGTTCTGGCTAGCTTGTGACCCAAGAAAATCCCATTACTGCTGTTAAATTTGATGTTTCTACTGTCTGAATCGATTCATTTGATCTGAATTGTATCACACAAAGTTTCTGACTTTGTGTGAATCATTTCATGATGTTTTGAATCGACTAAAAAATGTGTGAATCGTATCACAAAATCTTTCTGACTTGCCCTGAATCGATTTAAGATAGTTTGAATTGTATCAACCTTCATCCTGGGTGTTTTGAATCGATTCAAATCTTATATGATACGCATCAATCTTCATAGCATTCTTCCTCTTTCCAGTTTTGTCTTTAGTTGTCTGAATCGATTCACATAGTTGTTTTTGGACAAATTTTTTGAATGAAAGTCGATTTACATAAAACAAGCAGCGAAATAAAATTTCGATTTTCTTTCCTTGGATCATTGCGAATTTGACATGAATAAGTGATTCGATTGTTACCTCGAAGTGTGTAGACAGGACTCATGATCACAGCTACGCAAGCAGCAGAGCCTCTACTAGTCCACACGAACGGTGCTCCTCCAAATCCTGGTGCTAGCCAAGCAGTCAGAAGTTTCAAAGAATTAGGGTTTCTCAAAATACGTGTAACCAAGACTTCAGCACAATGATTCTATTTATATAACTCCCAGTGTGCTCTGCAAGTGAGAAGTCACTATTGGACTTCCGTAAGCCCAATAACGAGTTTAGTGTTTTTCTAACTAATTAGCGTTATTTACTAAACGCACCCATCATATAAGTCGTACTTATATTTCTCTTCTGACCGTTCTTTTGTGTGTGACCCCATAGGTTCTAGTCACGTTGCTAATAATATTAAATCTAATATTTAATATTATAAACAATGAGCGGTATCTAGCAACACATCATTGCTACCCAAGTGACAAGAGTGTCAAGTGATCTGACGAAACTTTTTCCATGATAATATTCATGTGTACAATTACTCTTTTATCCTCATATCTGTATTGATCACAAGGCATAGATTATGTCACCATTGTCTATATTTCTTGATTCTAAAATATACTGAATAACGAATAAGTGCAATATCTCATATTGACTTAGTTCGGCATGGCCATGCAACTTTACAGTCATATTTCATCAAGAGGCCTAAAGACATATCTCCTGTTCTGAGGAGGGACAAATCCCATCTAGGACACTCATGTCCCTCAACATGATTCATCAAGTACCCATTAGCCAATGTTATGATTATCCTTTTACAGACAACGTTAGAATGACAATAAAGCACTTGAGTCCACATATAGGGATCATAGTGGTTTCAGGTCTAAGAGCAATACACCATTATCACTGTGAGAATATCTTATGACATTTTTCATAACATACTATGTAGTATTCTCAGGGTGGGTTAATCCAGTATAAATATTACTCCTGATATTTATACCTATGTATAGACTTAATATCTCATATCTATAACCCATGAGATGTGGTCATCAGTCTACATACATAATAGTCTCGACGATTTATTATTATCCCAATTTATATTAAATCTTGACTACGGATACATTTAAGAATAGCGTTCTTTATGTTAATGTAATCTCATGATTAAGTCACACTTAATATACCATTACACGAACTATCTATTCTAAGGACTTTACTAACATTACAACAAATATGATAAAGAGTGTTATAAATTATTTAATATTAAAAGTTATGATACATAACATAAGTTAACATAAACTATTGGCCTCTTGGGCTTACACCAACCATTTTGCACTTGCCCTCATTTTCTATATATACTCACTTCCTCATAACACCCAAATTATTGAATCATTGCATCTATTCTCCCTAGGTCTCAAAAACTCATTGTTCATTAATTCTTCAAGATTAAACACTTTTTCTTCAAATCACTTTGTGCATTGAGTCATATGATTTGCTAGGGTGCTAATAGGGATTGTAAGTTGATTCTTTCAAGGAAATTGGTTGGGCTTAATCAAGGTTTCAAAGTTGTAAGTTGCTTCTTTCAAGGAAATTGGTTGGGCTTAATCAAGGTTTCAAAATGAAGTGAATAATCTCATTCCACCTCCAAAGGACTTGGGGATTATTTCTAATTGTTCTTGTGTTCAAGGGGATCCATTTGCTGGACATAGCATCGAAGATCTTGAGTGAAGAGTTCGAAGGGTTGCACGGGTGATTGAGGATTCACAGACATCAATAAGCACCAAATTCAAAAGTTATTTGAAGTTTTGGGGAGTGTTTACATAGAGATTGAAGAACTAGGATGGTTTCAAGGAACTCTTGTAATCACATTCGTATTCAAAATTGTTACTATTAGTGGATGACCTTGGTGGAGGCTTTTTTCACCAAGAAGAGTAGACGTAGCCCGAAGCGAGGACGAAAGGGTGAACTACTATAAAAATCTCGGTGTCGTTCTCTTTTCCTTATCCTTTTTAATTTTGATAGTTGTATATGTTTAATTGACTAATTGATAGAGTAGAAATTAATTTTGATCTAAGTTGTTTTTGATTAAGTTGTTTAATTTTGATAGTTGTATATGCATTGTGTTTTTGATTGGTAGCTTGTTATATTGTCTTATAGGTTTGGAATTGAAATTGTCTTGTTTTGCAAATTATTCAAGAACTATTAATATTTGATTGCTAATAAGATTTATTTTGTGAATCTCTCAATTCTATTGTAAATCTTATTAGTACATAGTCTTAACTTTTTGTGATTGTTTGTGAGTGTTCAAAGCATAATTCCAATTAGTCAAAACATTTCAAAACGTTTTTGCTAAAACTCCGTAAAAAAAATTCAAACCGCTATTCACCCCCCCCCCCCCCCCTCTGGCGAGCAACCTTATTGGCCATATAGACCAACAAACATCTCTTTCATCCCTACTTCCATTATTATTGGATGGTGAAACCGGTTCTCTATCAATGCAAATAGTTATGTGTAGTTGGCATGGTTGAATGCATTTTAGCATGATTGGGCCCGTTCTGGGCTTCCCGTGGTACTTATCTATGATGGAGTGGGTCTGGCTCATCGTCTCTATTGGTTTATACCATGGCTTAGTGATAGGGTTGTTCATGAAGTGTGCTTCAGTGGCGGTTCTCCGTGGGTGGTGTTTTCGTCCTTTTTTTCTTATGCTTTGTTGTAGGGGTTGTAGTTATTGTGTTGTAGTTGATGTTTACCTTCTGATTTTATTTTTGGGTATTTAAGGTACCTATGATACTTTTCCCCTCTTTGCAACTGTACTTCTCTGATTTTTTTTCTATATTCTTTTCTATTTTCCATTAAAAAAAGAATTCGTTTAAATGCAATTTTATTCTCCTTATTTAGACAAAATCATAATTTTGGTCTCCATATTTTCAATTGCGCAATTTTGGTCCCCCCATTTCAATATTATATGAATGCATGACTTTGATCATCCTATTTGATGATGTGACAATAAATTAATCACTCTTAGCCCCATGTATCATTTCAATTGATCATCTTTTGCCTCTGTATATCTGGTTATGACACAACTTAACATCCTATTTTTTAAGACTCGACAATTTGTTCCTTTATTTATATATCAAGTTATGTAATATATATATATATATATATATATATATATATATATATATATATATATATATATATATATATTGTCACGTCTTAAAAAGAGATGATCAAAATCATGGATTGTTAAATAGTTCTGAAATGAAGGAAAATTGTGAAATTAGAAATAAGTAGACCAAAATTACGGTTTTACTAAAATATGAGGATCAAAACTACATTTATGTGAAATTCATACTACATTCGAGATATCAATTGAGTGAACTAAATGAACAACAAATCATTGCATTTTCGTACAATAAAGTAATCAAACATTTTTTATATGTTTAATGATATGTAGAAAAAGTAGGACTAAAACTGTCAAGTTTATTATTATTTTTTCAAAGGACAACGATCAAGTTTATTTATACATTAACTTGTATGATAGGATACTTTTGAATGTGCTATAATGATATTTAATTATGATTCGACTTTTAGGGAGAGTTTCTAACTAAAATCTATATATTTAAAAAATAAAAGCAAATATAGCACATAGTATTTTTCTATTGTTGATGTAGACATATTTTTTACATTATAAAGTTATCAAAAAAAAATTATTTGTTACATACATAGAAGAAAAACCATGACCATAATTATCAAATGTGTTTATATTATGATTCTACTTTTGTTTCCATTTCTTGTGGTAGCCCAAATTTATCGTAAGCCTTTTATAACCCTTTCAACTTTATGTTACCTTATAGACAATCTTTCATTCGCTTTTATTAACGTTATTTTTTTCTTTCTTCTTGTTTTGCATCACAGCAAGATGGTGTTTATATGACAAGGATTGTCCAGAGAACATGTGTCGTCCTGGTCGAATTCCGAAGTGCATTTTTGGACATTGTAATTGCGTTAAAGAGCGAAGTTGAAAATAAGTATGTATTATGTATATCTATACTAACTATATATATATATATATATATATATATATATTCCTTAAAAAAAATGAGTTTGAGCTGTCTTTTTCCCTTTTCAATTTGATCCTTCATCTAAAACATATTATTTACTATTTTATCCTTTTTGTACCAATATTTAAATTATTAATTAAAAAATAGATAAATCTCATTATAATACTCTAAAATATATAAAGAAAATTGACGATTTTGAGTTGGATTTCTTCATTATTCCAATTATACCTTCAAATAATTTTTTCTATAATAATGTTATATTGTTGGTATAATCGAAAAAGAAGAGTTTATATTATATTTGAAATATTGTTGTGTAACTCTAAAAGAGAAGCATAATTTGTTACAATAAGCCACAAACATCTATACATATAATTTTAATCAAAATCTAAATTTCATAAAAAAAAATTGTTTGTAATTTACGGGTACGGAGCGACTATCAACTGCTAGTGCCTGTAATATTATTTTACTATCATAATAATAGCACTTTTGTAATTTGACAAAGAGTCTCACATTGGATAGGAGATGACCTGACAATGTGTTTATAAGTGGGGGTAATCTTCACTTCATAAGCCGAATTTATGAGGTTGTGTTAGGCTCAATCACGATTTCTAAGACAGTATTAGAGCCTCTTCAAGATTCATCAAACCACCTATTATCAGATTTCTGCTATCAGGCCAACCACCATTTATGTCCACGAACCAAGCCCAATAATGCTGGTCTTGAGGGAGTGTACTAAAGAGTCTCACATCGAATATCTGACAATGTGTTTATAAATGAGAAAAATCCTCATCATAAGCTGATTTTGTGGGGTTGTGTTAGACCCAATCATAATTTCTAAGATAATTTATCTCACAATTTAATGTATATTTATTTGACCTTTCAATTTTTCATATTACTTTACAAACGTGTTAATCAGATAATACATGTGGTATCACCTTCGTTGAATTGTGAATATATATTGAATCAGAAAGAAAGTTGGAGTTCTTTTGGTGTTTGATATTTTATATCATGCATGACGTGTATTCAATTATCTCAGCCTAAGGTACTATTTTGCGAAATATGGTTTAGCATTCAATGGTTTGGTAAGATTTGGAAGTAACAAAATTATGTCCTAAGTGGTGGATCTTATTAAGTTCTCCTCTTAAAAATATGATATTTGGAGAAGACCCTGGGTTCATGTATTGTTCATGAGTTATGTCTTGACCTTGGGTAGATAGGTGTTTGATTAGTCTTAACCTTAATAATTATAGTGTCTTATTATTCTAAGAGCATTCACAATAGAGATATTAGTACTTAAATGAGTCATACATGCACAAAGCACTCATTTGTATTTTTTTTTTAATAATAGTACCTAATAAGTATTCAATCCCTCTAACCCAGCACACCTCACATAAATGCCTTAAATAGGACCCATTAGTCATGTATCAAATATCAATAACTCTATATCATTACATCTTAATATTCTAATATTTAAAAATGTGGGTCGTACTAAAGATTGGAGTGAAGTTATGTGTAGCTATAAGTTTGTGGTTTTGATGATGTTCATTATATAGTTTATTTGATGATGTTTAAATATTGGTCGTTATAGCCTAGTATCATATTAAATCACACCTAGCAATCCTTGCGTCATTGTTTCATATGATCCCTTGTTGTCTAGGGTGTTGTTTGTATGTAGAAAACATCATTTTGTATTGTAAAACTAATTTTCTAGTAGATTGATTCGATTCAAAAGGTTTTGAATTGTATCATTAATTGTTTCTCCCATTTCTCCATGTGTCTAGTGCATTTTGAATCGATTCATGAATTGAAGAATCGAATCATTCATGAATCAAATCAAATTAATTTGATTCATATAGTTGGTTTCTTCTGGTCTTGCTTTTTGCCTTGTTGAATCTATTTGTAAGTCTTTTGAATCGTATTAACCTTCATATGGGGTAATATGATTTGATTCAAATATAGTATGTATCGTATCAACCTTCTTGGCTCAACTTGCTTGTTTTTAGCTGTCTGAATTGATTCACACATTTAGTGATTCGATTCATTCTGTTGTTTTTGGCAAAAATTTTGCACTTGCAACTCTTTTATATATATACTCATATCCTCATATCACCCAAACTACTGAATCATTTGCTTATATTCTCTCTAGAGTCTCCAAATCTCATTCTCCATTTGTTCTTCAAATCAAACACTTTTTCTAAGAATTATTGTGTTCTTTGAGTCATAGATTGCTAGAGTGTCATATGGATTGCAAGTTGATTTCTTTCATGGATATTGATTGGGAATCAAGGATCTAATGTGAAGTGAGTAATTTCATTCCACCTTCAAGAGTATTTAGGGTTCTTTCTAATCTTCTCAAGTTCAAGGGGATCCAACCACCACACATAACAATGAAGAGTTCAAGGGAAGAGCTTCAAGGGTTGCATGGGTGATTGAGGATTCGAAGACATGAAGAAACACCAATTTCAAAGGGTATTTGAAGATAGGGTGTTGTGGTTGCATATGAATTGAAAATTAGGGTAATTGAAGGAGTTCTTGTAATCACAGCATTGTAATCAAATTTCTATTTTAGTGGAAGTCCTTGATAGAGACATTTTCTAGCAAGAAGAGTGGAGGTATCCTGATGCGAGGATGAAAGCGAGAACCATTATAAACCGCGATGTCGTTTCTCTTCCCTTTCTATAGACATTTTTGTGTTAATATTGAGTATATGAATGTTTGATAATTGTTTCTCATTGATTTGAATGTGATCTACGTTTTTAATTTGTTAACTTTTACTTGATTCATTGAATTGAGTTTTCTCTCTAAAACATATTAATCGCATTTGATTTCAATCAAGTTTCAATTCATCAAATTCATATACCTTGTGTTCATTAGTTATAGCTCGATTTATTGCTCTTAGGTTTGGTTTTAGAATTGTCTTGTTTTGTATATTGTGCTGAGAATTATTAATAGTTGATTGTATTAAGATTTAGCATTTGAATCTCTAAATTCAATAGTAAATCTTATTGTGTTTTTCATTGTCTTAATCTATTTGTCATAGTTATCAAACATGCTTTCGCTAAAAAATCGATAAATTTTGTAAAACGCTATGTATTCTATCTTATCATATAGACCAACATGGAGTTTTACATTGAGACTTTGTTCCTATTAGATACTCAAAATAATTTTTCCCCAATAGAGGTATCTAATAGTTACCAATTCTTAAAGGTAAGATCCCCCATTGGGGATAGTCTAACATATTTTCAAAAATGTTGAATGTACAACTCATATGAGTTTATACATCTTGAAATGAAGATAAAAATAAAGTAATATGATATATGTAATAAATTAATGATTAATGATATGATATGAAGATATATAATATGTGTTGGGTTTATGGTTCCCAAAAAAACTCATGTTTGCACAATTTCCAATGCATTTTTTCAACATAAAAGCCAAACTCTCCAAATTGAAGCTTCACATTTTCATCCATTTGATGCCACTGGCCACATATCCAAACATGTTAATGCATTATAAAATAACATGTTGAATGGATGTATAAAAAAGTGGATGTTTCAAATATCATGGATTTTATTATTATCATTTTTATTTTAGTTCTCTCCTTCTCTATGGGCCGGGGTTTAGACCTGTTGTGTTTTTCTTCACGTGTTTCTATAGTTTTATTTGGTTAATTGTTATTGTTCTATTTTTCTAGTCACTTTTTATTTGTTGTTTGTAATGGGTTGAAGTATCTCTTATACTCTTTGCTCTTATTAAACTCATTTGCATAAAAAAAAATTAAAAAGGGGAATGTAAATATAGGGGAGCAATTGAAGGAAAAATCCTAATCTTTTATGGCGTAAAATGAGAAATTATCAATGATTAAGAGTAGTTGTCGGATGTCATGATATACCATATAAAATAAAGGTACCCTAACCACTCACCTAACATATAATATTATATCAACAAGAGAATATTATATAAAAGGATATAATTTAGATTGCAATTCTCATATGATATAGTGAATGTTGAGGATTCCGTTGTCATAAAGTATATAGTGTGATATTTTAATTATTATCAAAATACATAAGTGAAAGTGGTTGTAAAACACCACATTCTAATTGCTATCGTCACACCGTTATGGATATGGGTTGCGAAACCTTGAAACCCCTTTTTTGAATGATAAAGGCATATTTACTGGCAAAAATAGGTAGTGTGTGCGCCGTATAGATCTTTACGTGCTATGCACAAACCATTTGTGCACAACACGCACGTGTCCAAGACGATCTGGTTAATCAATGCTTGAAATGTGCGCCGTCACCTTGCGCGGGGTGTGTGACACAAAGGCCATTTCCTTTTGTTTTCTTTGACAGGTGCTTAATGCATAGGGCAAAATATTTCCAAGTTGTTCCCTTCAAAATCATCAGTGTACTTGGTCTTCTTTGTTCCATAATTTCTATGAGATGTCTTTGATCGGATGAACCCTGTGGTCTATACTAAAAAAGACTAAAAACACATATATAGAGTTGTCTGGTTTGGGAATAAAAACACATACAACGATTCAATACAAATCATTACAAATTATTTTTCAAACCATGAGTAACTCACTCCAAATCCTTTAGAAAATCATAAAATGAGTAATAAAAGATTTGATAAAAATCTCAAAAACACCATAATATAGAGTCATCGGTGCACGTCATCACCATATAAGCTTTTTTCATGTGTCAAAATACGCTTGGCACACAACAACACGTTTCTGGCACACACCCATGTGTGCCTTCCAATGATTGGCACATGCAAACTTATTTTCGCGTTAATCCTTAATGAGGCATTAAGGATGTGAGTTCAAGCCTTTGATTCAAGAACGCTCAAACGATCTCATCAATTGATTTGGTTGCTTCTTTAGTTCTTGCACTATATGAAGAGTGTCTCACCATCACTTCTCCTTACACCAAAACTCAACAATCAATGAGTTTTCTATCTTCTCCCTCTTTTGCTTGATGTAGTTCTGAGCCACTTCTCCTTTTTGTTTCCCTTCAAAATTAAAGACCGATAATTGAACCACACTCCCTTCGATTTGTTCCTATGAAAGTTATAGTGGTCGTTGCACCATACTTGAGTGATCTTAGTAACCATATATAGTGGTCTTGGTAGAGTGGTCACTGTACCATACTTGAGGGTGTATTTCTAAAACAGGTCCTACACTACAGTGAGACTCTTATACAATTGTGGCTAGACTGTTTTATTCTAGAGACGTCGTGATTGATAGTTTGCTAGCACAATTTTGAGAAATACCACGAAACATTTTAAAAAGAGCAACCTAATCCACGACTCATTCCAATAATTTTTTCGGTGACAGAAATAATTTTTTTTAACTACTATCATGGAGAATTTATAAGAATAAACTAAAAAGACTTTATTAAAAATGTTATAAGTAATTTTCATTAGTTCTCTCATTTAGTATCACAAAAATTTATGCTAGTAAATAAACTCAATTAAACTAAACTAAACATATCAAAATTTGACGGATTCAGATTGCATGAGTCAAAACTACGTGCGCACTTGCTATCAAGCTAGATCTAATCATCCAACAAAAGTTGAACATAACAAATTTAAAACTTTTTTTTTAAAAAAATTAGTCTAGTTTAAATTTAGAGTGGTCGGTCTTAATTAGACAGTCAAATTTGTTAGGTTAGATAACTTAATCATTTGGGATAAAGTTAAAGAGTTGTAGGTATCAAACATGAATAAATGAGAACCAAGTCAAGTTCAATAAGAGGCGAGTCAATAGGGTCGTTCATGAATTAGCTAGAGTAACCTTATTTCATGCTAGCTCTCACGTTTATGATGCTATACCGTCATGTATCCGAGACTTAATAGCTAATCTTTTCTTTTAAAAAAAAGTTACTAACATTTATCTCCAAAAGCAAAATTTGTCGTGCACGATAATCCAAATCCCAATTTGACATGGTGTTTTATGTGTCGTATTGTTGTTATTGTCGTGATGTAAGAAACCGCGTTTTCACCTTTTCAACCGACCTATAATACAACCTTTACGTAGTGAACAAGTCCAATTTTTTAAGGTTCTACTTCATATGGATTATGGACACATGGTAATCTAGAAACAGCCGTGGAAAAATCAAAGTGTGAAAAGTTAAACGCGGTTATACCAAACGAGAAAATTCTTGTGTAACCAAAAAAAAAAAAACGAGAAAATTCTTCATTACGTGCAGACAAACAATACCTCATTCACCAGCAAAATTCTTTTGTATACTTGACTTGTAAACACAAACAAAGAAAAAAATTAATATTATATCTATCAAGTAGGAAAAAAAATGATATTTTTTTACAAATAAGGGAAAAGAATATTATTTTGTATTTGACCCATTATTTCTTAGTCACATCACATACCGGCCTGGCTAAAAATCACAAGCAATATCATATTCATTGTACACTATATATACACCACTTATGCATTTACAAACCATATATTTGGAGGAATCTTAGCCTTAACTATTAACTCATCATTTGTTGATTCTAGTTTTACCTCTTCTTATATATTCTCTCTCAACCTTCTCCTAAAAAATATTCATCTTTTACTCACTTCTTAGTTCTAATTAAACATTCTTCTCTCTCAAAAAACATATACAACATGGGTTTTGCTTCAATCAAATTGTTTGTGATATTAGGTCTTTTGGCTACATCATGCCTAGCACAAGCTCCTGGACCAGCACCCACACAATCACTATCACCAAATTCAGCACCAGCTCCATCACCTTCTACAAAATCACCAACACCCTCTCCTGCAAGTCCTCCTTCAACTTCTTCTTCACCAGGCTCAAGCCCAAGCCCAAACACTTTTTCACCACCAGCACCAGGCACAAATGGCCCAGCATCAGGCCCAGGTGGGGCCACACCGGGACAGCCAGGAGCTGATGCACCCTCTGCTGCATTCTCTATCACCAACACTTTTGTTGCTGTTACTGCTTTTGCTGGAATCTTTGTGTCCATGGTTTTAGCTTAGACGGGTGTATAAATATATTTTTATTTTTTATTTATTGGATTCATGGTTTAGTAGGTTTGGAATTCAATTTTGTTTTATAGTGATTGATTTGTTGATGGAGTCTTGACTCTTTTGAATAATATTGTTCCAATACACCATTGGACTACTTGTTAGAGGGACCTATTTATCTTATTTCGGTTCTATCTGTTTTTTCTTTTTTAATTGGATTTGTACATGTAAATTTGTTATTTTGATCATAGAAATAAGATTCATGATGACGATTATTATATGATTATATATATTGTATAGTGATTTTCAGTGTACGTTTTATTTAATCCTAGAGTATTATTATAGTCGTTTCAATAGCCTACCCTTTTTTTTACTGGAATAGTTGTTATTTTATAGCTTAAAGTTATTTTCAAACTAAAAATTATTTGGTAAAATATATAAAAGCACCACAATTTTCTACAAATAACCATTAAAATTGAATACATGAATTATCTAAAAGACAAAAAAATATGAATCCTATATCATATATGTATAATAGGCAAATTTAAGTTGAGATAATTATTTTTTATAGATAAATGAATTTAAGTTGAATAATTTAAACTACCTTGAATAAGAAAATAAGGATTTCTAAGTTTTAATTCAACTAATAAATGAAGAACTGGAAGCCGTGATCCGGGCTCCAACTCGGGATCATTCATTCGTTTACGTGAGTTTACAAATCGTTATTATTGTTTCGTCTATTTTAAAAAAATAAAGGAATAAACAAATTAGAAATTTGACTTAAACAAAAGAAAATTGAGGAATAAGCAAGATTGCAAGAACTTGTGATGATGCAAATTTGATGGTTGCTTTTTAGGCCCAGTGTGTTCCTCAAAACAGACAAAAAACACCATTAGAAGATGAATCCTGCTCTTTACCCAACACATTTTGCTCGCGCCTAACTGAAATATCGAAAATACCCCTGCATGAGTTAACTAACACAGGTGTTAAAATATACGCAACTTAACTCACGCTGAAATTAACACTTGCGTAGGCATTTTGCTCGCGCCTAACTGAAATACTGAAAATACCCCTGCATGAGTTAACTAACGCAGGTGTTAAAATATACGCAACTTAACTCACGCTCCGCAACTTAACTCACGCTGAAATTAACACTTGCGTAAGTTAACTCACGCTGGAATTAACACTTGCGTGAGTTAACTCACGCAGGGGTATTTTAGGAAGTTCAGTTGAGAGCAAACAATAACTGTTGGGTAAAGAGCAATATTCTTAGAAGATATCTTCTAATCGGCAAAAGGAGTAAAATATACACCATCGAGAGATGTCTTTCGTAAATCTGAGATACTTTATAGCAACATGACGAGGGTCTAAAGAGCAAGTATTTGCAAATTTTATCTAATGAGACTTAGGGATGGCAATTAGACCCAGACCCTATGGGCACCTGCAAAAAATACCCGCTATGGATAGGGTAAAACCCCGCTTTCATGGGTCTGGGCTTGGGTATGGATAATTAGCCGCAAATTTGAATGGGTATGGGCATGAGTATGGGCACTGTACTACCCAGCCCCGCAACCTGCATATATATATTTATATAATATGAAAAATAATTTATTTATTTTTCGTGTACAATTAATTAATTTATTTAACTGTTTAAGCCTAACCCTAAAACAACTTAATGCAACTTAATAAAAATTTTAGTAACAATTTATTATGACTTTAACATGCAACTGCAACTTTTTAACGTATAACTGATGTAAAGTATCTATTTTCTCTTTCTTTCTAGGGATATTTTGGATGTTTTTTTATTTGGCTAAATACTACGATTCACTATTTTATTATTTGATTTGAAATTTTTTGGATCATAATTTTATTTCAATTGTGGTGTTTTTTATTGTCTTTTCATGGTTAAAATGCGGGTAAAGGGTGCGGGTATGGGAACTTAAGTACCCATAGGGTATGGGGAAGGGCACTAAAGTTGTTGCCCACGAGGGTATGGGCTCGGGTACGGGTATTTTTTACAAACGCGGGTATGGGGATGGGTACTATAGTACCCAACCCATTGGGTACTCATTGAGACCCAACAACCATTTCTACTATACCTGGTACACGTATTCGTGGTGCGGTGCGGTTTGGTTTGATTTTAAAAGTTATTTAGACTGTAGTATAAAAAACACGTGGTTTATGATAGATCTCTGGCAAGTGCACCAAATACTATCGAAGTAGTAAAAATATCGATCCCACGAGGACTGTTTTTAACTTCAATAATTCAATTTCGTTATAAAAGTAGGATGTATAAAAGTTTATTTTGTTTTGCCACTAGGCAGTAGATTTGGTTTGATTTTAAGAAATCAAATAAAATAGTAAAGATTTGATTAAGAAAATAGGAGAGAGATGAGATCAGGTCTTCGAATCCTCTATGTTTCCCCTAATTGGTTACTGCACCTATTATTACTAATGATTCTCTAGTTTCACGATAGTTAACAAATTAGCCCTAATCAATCCCTTGAGTTAGGACCCTCTTTTTAAACTACAGCCCCTAATTCCTTAGGTGGTCTAATAATCATCAAAGGTTTAAGCACGTTAACCTAATATCACTAACAAACGATTATCCATTCCTAGACTAACCATGTTTATTAGAACAATTCAATTAGGTCTAAGTCGAAAGCTATGGTCAGTAGTCATTCGATCTCACAAAATCATGTTTATATTTGATCAGGATATAAAAAGCAGTAAGAACAATTGAATTGAATGAAAACTAGAATATCATTAATAAGTAATAGAGTTTCACAGCAACATATGATCAATTAGGGTTACATAGGTTCATCTCCGACCTAATCTCTAAGAGATTTAGCTACTCATAATTGAGTTTACAAATAGCATAATCAATGAAAGAATTAAAACATACATAAACTGGGTTAGAGATGATGAAATCCTCTCCGCTGCAGCCTTCTGGGTGTTAAAATCGCACTTTCGTTCTCCAAAATCGTAACCCCTGTTCTTCAGATTGAGTGCAGTATTTATAGAAGTCATGGGCCTGACCCATCAAAATCGCGCCGCGCCTTGTTAATTGGCGTGCCGCGATTTCCCCTTTACAGGAAGTGTGTATTTTTGCTTCAAAAATCGCAGCACGGCTTGAAATTGGCGTGGCGCGATTTCCTTCGAACAGACTTCAAATTTTAAGCTTTTTGCACTCCAGAACAGTATAAATTGCATGAGAACTCTATCAAAATGTCACAATAAGTCCCTAATATTACGTAATGACAGAATGTCATCACAACCCCAAACTTAAACCATTCCTTGTCCTCAAGGAATTTGCTTGCAACAGTGACAAACGACAGTAAAATAACAGTTACCTGACAAAACGATAGTACCCAAAAGTTCATTCTCCTTCTAGCTAAAGATGAGCTAGTTTGACTTGTTCGCATCCACCAATTCACAACTCCTCGCATCAAATTGAAACAGGGTTCTACCAGTCGACATGCAGGTCTACATATTACCATACGCTTGAAAAGTTTCTAAATATCAATCAAAGTCAATATCATTACACACTTTTGAGGTCTTTAGGGTTATAACGGGGCTTAGGTGAAAGGTGGGATATATTTGGATAAGTAGGCTACAAAAAATTTGAGTTAGGCATTCCTACGGAAGTTAAAGCACAAAATTCAATCCTTCATTCATTCACCTTGTGGAAATACAATCAATGCAAAGGTACTAGAGAATATTTTTAACATTTAGGGATAATCGAGTTTGAAGTTACTCGGATTTTCAATGTTTTGTCCCTTTTTCATCATTCAATTTCTTTTTTTTTTGATACACCATTTTTGTGTATATATTGCATGACAATCTCATATTTCTTTCATTTTTTGTTCTCTTATTCTCTAGTACCCCCACCCCAAACTTAGTTGGTTGCAAATTCCAATAGCAACCCCAAACTTAATTGTTAGCAACATTCTACAATGCCTTAACTCAGAAATTCATTAAGGGACAAGTCCTAAAAGTCTCTAGGCTTGTAATGTAGTTTGTCACCGAACAAAAAGTTCTAATCCTACCGGCTCACAATTGGTTAAGAAAGGATAAATCCAACAAATTAAAACAGGGTAGGCTTCAAAAAGGCTCACAGGACCAAGCACTTTTGCCTCAGTGTGTAATTGACAAAGACCAATCAATAATAGAGAAACAATGCAAGTTCTAGAAATGTAGTTGCATGGAAAACTAATCTAAATATAAGTCAATTGAAAAACAAGATTTGGCAATGAACCTTATGGCTGAGATTTCTGGGAGTATGTGACTACCTAGCAACGCCGTACACTTCGCCTTTGAATCAAGTCACCCCTCCTTTAGAACTTTTGGAATACCGTTTCATCAAACAACTGTTACTAAACTGTAATAGGTCACATGAAACAAAACAAATTCATTAATAATAAACAAGTGCAGGAGCAATTACAATAGGGAAATAAGTTCAATGGACTTCGACATTAAAAAGAAAATAAAGAAAGTACATCAAAAAGAAAAATGACTGAAAAATAAAATACAAAGCAGAAAATGCTAATCCATCAGTAGATCAGCCCATGTCTTGATCATCATCCGAGTGTCCAGCCCCCGGTGTCCTCAATCCTTCGAAGATGCCATCCCCTTGATCTTGCTCGGTGGTGTTGAAATCATCAGTGATTTCCCTCCTCATGCGCAGCCCATACTCTTCTTGATGTGTAAAATATTGCTCCATGTGCTCACGGGAGCCTCCAAACCTCTCATAAGACCCACGAATCGGACCCATATGCAATTGAGCCTCCGCAGCAAACGCAGTTGAGAACCTAGGACGGTTCACCCACAGCTGGTCCGAAGTCTCATTCATCCAATTAGCTTGCACATGCATGAATTCCTCAAGCTTTGGATGAAGAGGAGCATAACCTCCTTGGCTACTACTCCCTCCTTGCTCCATTTGTTGTTGCCTCGCTGCCTCCCTCTCTCTCTCCTTCATATAGCCTTCATATTTCTTGACAAACCCATCCATGACCGAGTCGGTGATTGGCTTCATATTGCTTGTGTTGAGATCACTATCATAAGCCGGTACCAACTCTTGCTCACACAACCAATTAATTAGACTCCCATGCCCCAATTGTGTGGTGTTTCCGGTTGATAGATCATGAAGACTATTGGCCAAGAGGCGGCCAATATCTATAGGGTGCTCCTTGATGATGGCATAGGCAGCAAGCACCCTCTTGAGAGGAATTTCAGAAGTGCAGGATGCACTCTCAAGAGTCTGGACCACATATGATACCCACGCCTTGGGTACCGGCAGCATCTCCGCATAGGTAAGCATCCGGGACTTTTTCCAAGTCGACCCAGGCCTACACATGGTGGTGATGATCTCATCAAAAGTATCCTCCGTAATAGCAAATCTCTCCCTCCTCAATTTTTCAACCCAACAATCTTCCGGTGCTTGAACATTCAGCCATGCGTTGAGAGCATCCGGGCTGAAGTCAATGTACTTCCCTCGAACAAAAGATTGAAAGGGTGTATCGGACACCCTTGCATTTGCAAAGAATTCGACGATCACCGTTTTGTTGTTTGCCTCGTCGATCATTTCATTCAATCTTGTCCATCCCCTCCTTCGTATTTCAGACTCAAAGAAAGGATATTTCACAAGCTTTGTGAAATCAAACTTCCTCTCCCCTATGACTTCAAAACTCTTCATAGATTGATGGAACTCCTGGGCTAGGTCATTGATGAAATGGATGGCGTTTTCGGGTGGTTCGGATGCGGCACGGGGGCGTTTGGATTTGCTTGTGGATGGTTTGGGGTTGGTGGCTTTCTTGGAGCGAGTGCTTCTTTGGTTGGAGGCCATTTGTGGTTTAGGAAGATGGTGAAAGGAAAGTTTTGTGAAGTTTGGGAAAATTTGGAATGTTTGTGGTTTGATGGTGGTTTGGGTTGGTGAATTTGTGATAAGAATGTGGTTTGATGATGGTTAGGAAGTGAATATTGAGATGAAGATGAAGAGAATTCGTGAATGGAAGTTTAGGGAAGTTTTGGTAGAGAAAGGTAGGAAGAATGGAATGAAAATGATGATGAACAGTTAGGTTTTTATAGGCCTGTTTGGGCAAAATCGCGGCACGCCAAAATGCAAGGCGCGGCGCGATTTTGCGTTGCAACGGTCAATAACGGGCAGATTTTGTAACGGCTAGTAACGGATAGTTCCAACGGCTATTTTTTTTTCACAAAACAGTCAAAATCGCGCCGCGCCATGTATATAGGCGTGCCGCGATTTTGGTGAAACAGGGGGTAATTCCTTGCTTTCTCAGGCCAAAAATTTTGTTTTCTTGAAAAATGCCTGAGTCCCTTGAATTTTTGAAAAACTTTTGAGGAGAGAATCATGCAAGACATCAGTACCTTGCATGATTTTCTTGGCAAGAGGTATCTTTGAACAAAATTTTAAAACTTTCCTGCCTTGTATTAAAAGAAAAGAAAAATATTTTTGTGTTTTTATTTTTGAAAGCAATAAAATCATACCTGAAAAATAAATAGTGGGTTGCCTCCCACTCAGCGCTTCTTTACCGTCACTAGCTTGACTGATGACTATTTCTAAGGATCATATGATGTGGCTCCCTCTTCATTGTTTGGGAGTCCTCCTTTACGGTACCGTTTCAGCTTTTGTTCCTTACCCTTGAAAGTTCCTTGTGCACCAGACTTCTTTAGGTCTACAGCTTCATCAACAGGCTTGTTTCTTGCCAACCCTTCGTCACAGTACCTCCTAATTCTTTCCAAAGTATCAGAGAGAGTTGAATGCATACACCATCGAAAAGCAGCCGGCCCATTACGCATCCCACAGGGAATCCTTCTATAAGCCAATTTACCACCCGGACCAGTGGTAGTAGTCTTTATTTCATTTTTACCAGTTGTCAATCCCCCATACTCGTTGTCACGGATGTCTCCTAATGATCGCTGTTGCATCTGTCCTTTGCTTACTTCCAGTTGCTTAACATCCTTTAACATTCCAACATCTTCAATCACTTCTTGTCTATCTATAGATTCCACACTTTCCACCTCCGTAGATTGAATAGATTGAGATTCAAGTGTTTTATCTTCGACAGTTTCTTCCACAACATCAATCCGGTAACACTTGGGATTCTCATCTTGGTGCTTCATTGCCTCAAAGATATTGAAGACTACCTGCTCCTTATGGAATCTCAACATTAGCTCTCCACGCTCAACATCAATCAAAGCACGACCAGTTGCAAGGAAAGGTCTCCCTAGAATGAGTGGCATGTCTTCATCTTCAGCCATATCTAGGACCACAAAATCTGCTGGGAACACCAAGTCATTAACCTTGACTAGCACATCTTCAAGTATACCGAAAGGGTAAGAGATTGACCGATCAGCTAAAGTGATGGTCATTCTTGTTGGTTTTGGTTCCCCACATTTAAGCTTCTTCATCATTGAAAGTGGCATCAGATTTATACTTGCTCCCAAATCACATAAAGCTCTTCCAATGTCTACCGGTCCAATTGAACAAGGGATAGTAAAAGCACCAGGATCCTTCAGCTTAGGTGGCAGCTTCTTTTGAAGAATAGCACTACAATTTTCAGAAAGTGCTATGTTCTCATCATCCTTAGGCTTCCTTCGTTTAGTCAATAAGTCTTTCATGAACTTAGCATACAACGGCATTTGATCAAGAGCTTCACCGAAAGGAATATTCACCTGAAGTTGTGAGAAAAGTTGCATGAACTTCTTGAATTGGCCTTCATCCTTTTCTTTCTTCTTCGAAAGGTGAGGGTATGGAAGCTTCACATATGATGGAATAACCTGTGGTTTGTCTCCATCTTTCAAAATTTGACTCTTCGACTTCCTCAAGATTGAATCTTCATCAATTAACTTCTCATTTTTTTCTCCCTCTATTTTTTCCTTCCTTTCGTTTTCAACTACTCCATGATCATTTTCTTTTTCAACTACACCATTCTCATTTTTTCCAACTACATCATTCTCCTCCACCTCAACCACTTCATCAACCTTCTTTGGAGCTTTTGGAACTAAAGGTGTCAAAACCTTTTTGCTCCTCAATTCAATAGCATTACAAGACTCATTCTTAGGGTTATCTTTAGTGTTACCTGAGAATCTGCCTTTGTTTTGTTCAGCCAACTGCTTAGCTAATTGCCCCAGTTGAGTTTCAAGCATCTTCCTAGAAGCTTCATTGTTCTTTCTTTCAGCTTCTTGACTCTTCTTCATCTCTTCAAAGTTGCCTTGAGTCATCTTCATGAAGTTCATCATAGTTTCCTCAAGAGCTGATGGCTTCCTTTGTTGTTGTTGAGGAGGAGTGAGCATCTGAGAGTTCAAAGCATTGTTATTTGAGTAGCTTAGATTTGGATGCTTATTAATGCCTGAATTGTAGTATTGATTCTGCCTTTGATATCCTCCCATGAAGTTAGCTTCTTCACTTGATCCTTCCGGAACACATTCACCGTTGGGATGTTCTTCACCACATAAGTCACACTTGATTGCAGCTACTTGTTGTTGCTTTTGAGCCAAAGTGAAGCCTTGAAACTCCTTAGTTAGAGCTTCGATCTGTTTGTTCATTGCTGCTTGGTTGGCAAGGATAGCAGTTTGTTCACTTACCCCAAACACTCCTCTTTCCTTCTTCTTAGCTTCAGCACGATACTCATTTCCAGCCATGTTTTCTATCAAAGCTTGGACTTCATGATCAGTTTTGCTCTTGAGACTACCTCCCGCGGAAGCATCTAAGAACATTCGAGTGTTTGGTGTTACCCCCTCAGTGAAGATTTGGAGGTATTGCTTCTCGGTGAACTCATGATTAGGGCATCTCTTGAGAAGCAAATTGAATCGCTCCCAAGCATCATACAATGATTCACCTTCTCCTTGCTTGAAGTTAGAGATCTCCATCTTCTTGTCCCAATACTTAGACATAGGGAAGTATTTCTCCAAGAACTTCAGCTCTAACTCTTCCCATGTTTGGACAGTCCCGTTTGGAATTGTTAGCAACCAATCTTTTGCTCTTCCCGTCAAGGTGAAAGGAAATAGCCTTAGCTTCTTTTGTGCTTCAGTCACGGTGGCTGGTTGCACACAAAACTCACAGGTTTCAGCAAAACGGCTCAAGTGTTCATGAGGACTCATAGCTTCAGTCCCATCGAATTGCTTGTCCCTCAAACCATTGAGGACAGTTGTCTTGATGTCGAACGCTACGGGGTTAGCTGGTTGAAAAGTGTGGGTCAGTTGACCGCGATGAGTGGCTAACCCGTAGTCTCCAAGCTTAGGTCTTGGTGGTACAACTCCTTCTCCTTCCATCGTTGCAGATTTAGGAGAAGAGATTGTTTCAGATTCACTTGAGAGTTGCTCCGGTACTTGTTCTCGAACACCCGGTGGAACGGATTGAGCTAACCTTTGCGATCGGACAGCTTTCCGAAGTGCTCTAGCAGTCCTTTCAATTTCCGGATCGTACTCTAAGTCGTCAGAGCTCTGTTTACCTCGCATAAACAGCAAAATACCTTAGTAGCACTGCACAACGCAAAGTAATCAAGTGAATATGAAAACAGAAAAATAAAAAATAACAAAAAACAGAAAATTAAATTGCAAAAACCCTAAATTATAACGTAATTGCCTTGTTGAAATAATTCAACAGTCCCCGGCAACGGCGCCAAAAACTTGATAGATCTCTGGCAAGTGCACCAAATACTATCGAAGTAGTAAAAATATCGATCCCACGAGGACTGTTTTTAACTTCAATAATTCAATTTCGTTATAAAAGTAGGATGTATAAAAGTTTATTTTGTTTTGCCACTAGGCAGTAGATTTGGTTTGATTTTAAGAAATCAAATAAAATAGTAAAGATTTGATTAAGAAAATAGGAGAGAGATGAGATCAGGTCTTCGAATCCTCTATGTTTCCCCTAATTGGTTACTGCACCTATTATTACTAATGATTCTCTAGTTTCACGATAGTTAACAAATTAGCCCTAATCAATCCCTTGAGTTAGGACCCTCTTTTTAAACTACAGCCCCTAATTCCTTAGGTGGTCTAATAATCATCAAAGGTTTAAGCACGTTAACCTAATATCACTAACAAACGATTATCCATTCCTAGACTAACCATGTTTATTAGAACAATTCAATTAGGTCTAAGTCGAAAGCTATGGTCAGTAGTCATTCGATCTCACAAAATCATGTTTATATTTGATCAGGATATAAAAAGCAGTAAGAACAATTGAATTGAATGAAAACTAGAATATCATTAATAAGTAATAGAGTTTCACAGCAACATATGATCAATTAAGGTTACATAGGTTCATCTCCGACCTAATCTCTAAGAGATTTAGCTACTCATAATTGAGTTTACAAATAGCATAATCAATGAAAGAATTAAAACATACATAAACTGGGTTAGAGATGATGAAATCCTCTCCGCTGCAGCCTTCTGGGTGTTAAAATCGCACTTTCGTTCTCCAAAATCGTAACCCCTGTTCTTCAGATTGAGTGCAGTATTTATAGAAGTCATGGGCCTGACCCATCAAAATCGCGCCGCGCCTTGTTAATTGGCGTGCCGCGATTTCCCCTTTACAGGAAGTGTGTATTTTTGCTTCAAAAATCGCAGCACGGCTTGAAATTGGCGTGGCGCGATTTCCTTCGAACAGACTTCAAATTTTAAGCTTTTTGCACTCCAGAACAGTATAAATTGCATGAGAACTCTATCAAAATGTCACAATAAGTCCCTAATATTACGTAATGACAGAATGTCATCAGTTTAGTTTGATACGGTTGATTTATTAAACAAAAATCAAACCGGTGCGGTTTGAATTGATTCGATCAGTTTAATTTTTGGCAAGACAACACATAATTTAAAAAATCTACCAACAATTTTTATTATATTATCCGCATCAATTAACTAGTTTGCAACATTAACTTGAAATACCATTAGCTGCATGAACAAAAGATGCAACAAAATGAGTCTTAACATTTTTGGATTTTAAAGAAAAGGAAAAAGACTCATTCCTGTATTGCATATTAAATTGAGCACTTGTTTTAAGTAGTGGTGTCTGGTTAAAGGATTCCCCTTAGGTATTATAGGTTTTTGTTGTCTTTGTTTATATCTCTACCTTAACCAATCATTCTCTCATTTAAATAATTTATTTTAATTATTAATTTTTTTTAGTAACAAATGTTAGCAATGTTAATTGATATATTAGTATTTTTCTCTCTTGTCAGAATTAGAATCCATGATCTTTAACTTCTTAACCTTTTTAATATCTTAACTCAACCAAGTGAATTATTCATACATCCATTATTCTCTCTCATTTTTGTTTATTTTGCTGTTAACCCTTCGATTTCAATCGGTAAGAGACCTTACTAATCTGGAGTTCAATCGAAATGTAAATTACATTTTACCAAAAATTGTTTCGACCAGTAATCAAACTTCGGTTTTTCCATAATTCTCTCATCTTAATACATTAAAGATATTAAATATCAATGACACCAAAGTAAAATCCCGAGGTAAGCTTCAAATATCCAATGCACTCTAACCTTTTGTACCAATAAAAATATATAACAATAATATTTTATCTTTTTTTTAAAGAGTTTTTATTTAATTAGAAGAACACAAATGCAAAGTGAACACACACACAAATGCACATTTGACTCCATTGTTGAGTATCTCTTTACAGGGGGTGTACATGGGCCGGTTTGGATTGGATTTGGCCAAACCCAAGATCCGAACCATATAGGGTATTTCAGTTTGGGTGAGGTAAAATAACTACCCGTTATACTATTGGGTGGGTTTGGGCAAACCCGTTAATTTATGGGTTGGGTTGGATTGGGTAATGGGTTACCCAACTTATTTTTCTATTTTTTTTTAATATTAAATGACTAAATGACAAGTACTCATAATTTTTCTTAAATATTACTCAACTTTTTAATTTTCTTAAAAAAAAATTGGATAACGTTTTTTTAAACAAATAAAAAATTGGTTAACTTATTTATTATAATTTTATGCATCATAGAATAATAAATGATAATATCAAATAATAAACTCCATCATAAAATACTTGCAACAAACTAAAGTTGCATGACATAAAATTGCATTAGTATTAAAATAACCAAAAAGTGGAACATCTTGATTTGTAACTCAAGCATGTTTTGATTTTCATTATATAAGGTACAATGTGTATGTTTTGGAAATATAAATTGGTCTGACCATAAACTTTAGTATTTTTCTTCTACCCTATGAAAATAAAGATAAAAAATACTGACATTATTGGGTAAGTGAGTTTTTTGGGTCTGGATCTGGTTTTACCCGAAACCCATTTATTTTTATGGGTTTTCCATTTTTAGAAACCATACCCACCAAATTACCCAACCCATTTTTTTTGGGTGGGTTTAACCGGGTTTGTTGGGTTGACCCAACCCATATACACCCCTGTCTCTTTAATCAGCTATTTGGATTTGTCTTGTATATCCTCTAATGCTTACAAATTTTAAAGTACTGTACTAGCACAAAGCAATTTTGGGGGACACAAACAGCGATAACTAAGTACTAGCAGTGACATTTGATGATTCGTGCGGGATACTTGTATCCAACAACAATAAGAAGGAGGTGGCATTTAGGGTGGGAATGGGAAAGATTCTCCAACTATGGGAAAGTAAATTTCTACCATTAAATTAAAGAGGATCATTGATCTTATTATAGTCTACACATACTATATCTTTACCCACTTTGTCTTCAACCTCTCTATCATCTCTCTCCTTTCACCACCATCAAACTCAAGTCAACAACCTCACTATTTCTTTTTTATTCCTCACAACCTTTGATTCTGATAGTTTTTTGTTACTACAGAAAACCACTGTGCAACCTTCATCTTACCCACCCCTGGTTCAAAAGGTATAACACATAAAAAAAAAAACCATACTCAACCACACCTAGTACATAAAAAAAACTCAGATATAAATTCCTTGAAAGCACAAATATGTTGGTGTCTTTGTTGTATTATATTGTTGATGATGAATGTGGTGGTTTTTATTTTCTATTTGAGAATGAATGAAGAAAGCACTTATATTTAATCCATGCGATGGTTATTGTTACTGAAACTATGCTTCTCAACATTAATGGTGAATTTTTACCTTTTTCCGTCTAATTATTGAAAATTGGTGTTAATTTTGGAAAGGGATTTTTATGCACAAGAAAGGTGTTGAGAAAACAATTTCATATCAAACTGCAAATTTCAAATTGAAAACCAGTATTCAATTAGATTTGGTTTATTCACGTCAAACTGTGATGAAGTGGGTTGTTGAATTGAGTTTGGTGGTGGTGGTGAAATAAGAGAGATGATAGTGAGGATGAAGACAAAGTGGAAAAAGATATAGTGTGTATAGACTATAATAAGATCAATGATCCTCTTTAATCTAATGGTAGAAATTTACTTTCCCATGGTGGGAGAATCTTTCCCATTCCCACCCTAAATGCCACCTAAGAATCCTCCCAAACCGACAGCTTCCAAGAGATGACAATTAGATAGGTAAATCTTATGTCGGGTGTACCACGTTCAATGATGTCTTTCAAGCTCAGGCATACCATAATTCAGTTTTTGGATTCTTACTTTTTGTTCGTTTCTTAATAGGGAATAGTTTGTATTTGTAGTATAATCTTTTCAAATCAGTGATATCGTTCTTCAACCATGTTTAGCAAACTAAAAGTTTGTTTGGGAGTTAAGTGAAAAAGAGAGTGATTAGGAGGGTTTTGAAGGAAAGGGGAGAAATGAAGAAATATAGAGAAATTTCTCCTTTTTTTTTTTAAAAGTATTTTTGAAGGGAATGCTATAAACCAACAAACAAAAAAAACTACAGCAATGTATTTTGTCACAAACTTTTTTTAGCTGAATTCGACTCTTTATTCATTTAGTTAGTTAAGATTGTTAGAGTTGGCTAAGTGTCAGTTTGGCACAGTATTTGCAAAACAGACTTTGATGAAAATTACAACAAAAAACTATGTTAACGTAGAAGTTAGTATTTGAAGCTTCTGAAAATTACGACAAAACAAATCGAAAAACGTACAAACGTGTTTTTGTGTGTTTTTTTTTAAACCAGCAAATTTTATTTAAAAATCAGATCCCTGCTCAAGACGAACAGAGACCGGTGATTCAGAGAATACAAACTAGGGCGCTGTATATAGGCGGAACACCCGAAAATACACTCCAAACAAAACACCCCTACACCAATAAAATCACCCCCTACGTGTTTTTGTGTGTTGCAAAGGGGAAACCAAACACGTGTTAAATGTTAGTCAGAGAGTTATAATTAGTTAGTGTAATTGAGGTCTATAAATAAGACCATCCAATACTCATTATATCATATATTTTTTTAATACAATTTAATATGAATTCTACGGGGTATTCCTATATTTCAACCTATCAATTATCAAACCTACTTATGGTATGAAATGGATCTTCGCTCATGTTATTTTTGTCATAGGTATTATGAGAAAACGATTTAATATGATGAAAGTACAAAGATTGAATATATAAAAGAAGTTTTTTTTAAAAAAAATAAAAAAAAAGAAGAAGTTATAAACTCCTCGTGAAAATGTCCTTCTAAAATAATAATCCAAGGGGATGCTTTCAAAGTTTAAATGAAAAAGTGGAAGAAATTAAAGAAAAGAAAGCAGAGTTTTGCAGTGACAATGATAAAAAAGGAAGGCCACCAGTGGGCGCAGGATTAGCACGTGGGAGTTGTCTTTTGAATTGCACGATGGCAATGACATGTCTCCTTTGTGAGAAGAACATAAACCTACAAACATGGTATTCTTCTTCTTAAATAAACAATTGGTATGTACTTCCTCCTATCTTATTTAAAGAATTAGGTCAACGTCCCCGTGAGCATAGCTCAGTGGCAGGGACATGCATTATTATATGTAAGAGTTGAGATTTGAAAAAAATGTGAATTTTAGTCACTAGACTAATTGAGTGGAAAACTATACTTATGGTAACATGTTAGGCACTTGTGGATGTGGAGGAATAATAACATTTTTGAAGAGGAGAATCATCGCCCTTTCAATCCAATTGATGTGATTCTCAAGATGGCTACGGAGATTGATAACTGCAAACAAACACAAATATTTGGATGGCCTCAAAACACTGACACTATTTTCATTGGTTGGAAGACACCTTATGAGGGTTAGGTTAAACTCAACTGTGATGGCGCGCATAAAAGCTCAGTTAGTCTTTTGGGATGTGGCGGACCTCTCTGTGATAGCAATGAAAATTGTTTGAATAGTTATGCTCGTAAGATAGGATCATGCGACGCGCTACATGCAGAGATGTGGGGCATGTATATTGGTGTGGATATGGCTCGGAGACAGGGGATCACACATCTTCAAGTGGAGAGCGACTCCAAAGTTTTGGTCGATATGGTAACTGGGAAATGTAACATCAACGGGAATGTTCCTACCTTGATTCGGCGCATTCGTGATCTAAAAAATATGAGTTGGCAAGTTCAAATCAACCATATATGGCGTGAAGGAAACAAATCGGCGGATTGGCTAGCAAATTTTAGTCCATCTATAGACTCATTTGATCTACATGTTATTGAGACTCCTCTTAGAGAGCTTCAATGTCTCATTTTTATGACATTTCTAACGCTTGCATGCATCAAAATGTTCGTTTAATGGCTTAGTTTTTTTTTTTCCTTTCTTAGGATGAGCCCTCTTCTTGTACAAAACAAAAAAAAGATGTTATATCATAAGGGTATTATCCAAAATGGATGCATAAATTTTAATTAAGGTCAATGTTATATCATAAGGTCTGTTTGTTTTGAGTGAAAGTAGTAAGGAAAGATTGAAGAAGGCTAGAAAGTAGTAGGATTAACATTCTTTCCTTAGTTTGGAACCACCTTAAAAAGGAGAGGAAAGGTAATGATGGCTGGGTCCCACAGACAAAATGTTTCTGCTCTATTGAGGACGGAAAGAATGGAGACTACACTTGTAACATCCCGCTCGTCTGCTAATGGAAAGTTTATCTGACAAACGTATCAGAGGACTAAGAGTCATAGAAAACGAGTATGGTGAAGAATGTTATGTACGATGGAGGATATTATTAAGTGATATTAGTAAAGTATGGACTTATGTATCAGAGTCAATCGAACACGCTTAAGGCAAGGGCATAATGGTAATTTCTCGAAAAAGGGGTATTTAAGTGATTTTGGTTCAAAATCTCTCATTTGTGATTGCTCTTTCTCTCTCTAGGTTTTGAGAAGAGAATTCTCTCCTCCTTCTCTTTATCCCACGCCCTCCCTCTCCTCTTTTAATCATCCAATCTTCCTCTAAACATGATCAAGCAAGGATTAAGGTGGTTTAGCAAGCAAGAAGCAAGTGGAGGGAAAGATTTAAGCATGGTTTTGGATGAAAGCTAAAGATTGAGAATGGATCAAAAGCTAGGGTTTGATGCTTGAAGCTTGAAGTTATGCAAGAAACATGTTTAGGTGAGTTCCATAGATAGTTTACCTACCTTTGGTTGTGTAAATTCATGTTAGAACGGATTTAATTATGTTTATGTGAGGTTTAGAACCCTAATGTTCTCTTGACCAATTCTTGTGATTTATATGTTAAAATTGCCATGAGATATGTTTAAATAAGTCTATGTATGTTGTTGGATGGATTTGGTGCATTACAGGGTCGAATTGGACGAGTTTTGGGTCGAAAATGGCGAAAACCCGCGGCCGAAACACGCGAAAACGCAGAATTCGCAGCGCTGCGCCTGACCAAGGGCGCTAGGCGCCCACAAGTCAGGGAGCCAGCGCTAGGCGCCCTCCCTCTGGCGCCAGGCGCCCCAGACAGGACAACGTTCGCGTTGTTCTGCGCTCGGGTGCTTGGGGGCAGTCGCGTGGGGGTCCGTAGCGATCGTTTCGAAGTGTTCTTTCACTGTTTTTACTTATCTTTCTACTGGAACAAGTTTGGCTTTATCAAATCATGAAATTTGTAAACGGCTCGTAACTTGGGTTTATGGCATTTTCGGTCTTTAGAAAGTATTGAAAATTTGCACGCATCGTCAATTGATCCTTGCATCCTTAATCGTGGCAATCTTAGCATGTAACACGAGGGTGGCTCAAGAGAGCTTAAGTATGATGGGGTAGTAATAAGCTAAGAAAGGGAATGTATGTAGAGCCTCGGCTTAGCTAGTCGAGAACTAGTATGTTTAGCAAGAATCCCTAGAAAGATAAGACGCGAAGTGTAATCTCTTCGCACAAGAGCTAGTATGATTTAGCAAGTACGTAAGCCGTGGTTTGACTAGTTAGTCTCTTCACCATGATTAGGTATGTTTATGAACAAGTATAGGTTACCAATAATCGGATCGATCAAGGTTCCGAGGTAAACATGTATGTATGATTATGTTTAACTTATGCACGACAAGACTATGACTAATAAGTGTAGGTGACATGTCTCTTGATATCCACATCAGGGGGATACAAGGGGTTCTCATTATGAGAACGATTCAAGCCGTAAGGGACCCGCATGTCACTGAGTAACAAGACGTAGGTGCTCGTGTCTCTTGTTATCCACGCCAGGGGGATACGGGAGGTTCTCGACCTAAGGGGAACGGTTTAAGCCGCAAGGGACCCGCACGACACCGAGGGAGTCCGATGTACGTACACCGGTCATGTATGGGATTGATTTCGGGGTTACTCCACCCGGGACTATCCGTAAAATGAACCAAGATAATAATGTTTGTTCAACGCTAACACAAATGAACTTAGATACGTTTATGCAAGCTATGGCTATGATTATGTTTACGAATGTATTCATGTACGATATGTTAGGTATAAGAGCATGAGATGTTATAAGATAAGTTCAAGTTATGTATAGAACAAGTAAAGAAAGCTATGGCCGTGACGACCCTAGGTTTCCCTAATCGTCCGGATTAGAATCATGTCATGACTATGCTATGATATTTATGTTTAGGCCTTGTGACGTAAAGCATACACTTGGTAATACGGTTTAGGTTCCCTCAACCGCCATGACATGTATAGGTGAGAAGCCTAAAACAAGTGAGATATGACTATGACGGCCCTAGTATGCACTACCGTCTAAGTATGCATGTCCCCACACACGTATAATCAACCGTCAGGTTGTAATGTAGACACGTGGTGACCGTAGGTTTCCCTTGAGGTTGCCTATAGCCTAGGATTAGGGGAACTCACTGAGACATTATGTCTCATCCCAATCCTTATTTGTTTCAGATAAGCAGGATGTTTATGCATGTTCGGAGCCGGATGGATATTACTTCAAGGGTTCGTTCGTGAAGCTGCAGGATGTTATGGACTTCAAGGATGTATTTTTACGTATGGATGAGTTGTATTGTATTATTATTTATACGAACGGAACTTGATGTAAATATTATTCATTCGAAGTTTTTAATTGTTGTATATTTTAATGTATCCAGTACTAATATTAACGCACGTGCCAGACTTTCTAGATACGTCTGGTATGGGTGTTACAATTGGTATCAGAGCAGGTCGATTCAGACCGTGCCTTGGGTCATTAAATTACAACTAAGGTAGTGGGACCATTGGGTTCCGGGTAAATGTTCTAGTTGTTGATGTTAGTTGAGCTTGATCAACTCAATTTAACATTCAGTGATTAGAATGGATACCTGAGAGCTGAATAGGACCCAGGAGGAATGAAGTATATGATGAAGTAGTTTGATCGTGCCAAAAGGTGGCCGGTGAACTAATCAAGTAGAAGTGTGAATCCTCTGGGAATGTAAAGCATGTTAAGAAGAAACGTTCCGACAATGTCAGGTAAGATGATAACGATACTCCATGTACCCGTAAGTGAAGAAGTTGGATATGTGTATCTAAACATGACCGAAAGTTTCGGTAAGAGTTGTTGTTGGAACGGGTTTAAGATATTCTAGAATGTCCGAACAGGGCTACAAGGTAGTAAGAGGTCGGCGTATGTTGGCGGAGTCAGCAGGCTCTCAGGAATAGCATTATATGAATGAAGTTAACTATATGTATGTTTGGAAGTTGCATAAGTAACAACGTAATGAAGTAAGCCGTTCTTAGCAGATGAAGTTAAGGTTTATGTGGAAATTTTATGTTAGGAAAACGTGATGACAAGATATCAGTTTCTAATGTGCCTTGAATGGAACCAAATGATGTTAATGCTTGCCATGCAAATGTTATAGAATTGTTTTAAGATGTTTTGAAAGAATGATATGCATTGGGATACTTGAAGAAATAAGATTTTTTATGTGAAATACAATTTTTCTTTTTGGAAAACTGAGTTGAAGAAAATACGCCAATAGCGAAAATTTCGCTAATAGCGAACCTGGATCGAATTTTTCAGTTTTTTCGAAAACTGTTATTTCGTCTCTAGGGTCAGTAGTAGCTATTGGGGGTTTTTTTTCACAATCTTTTATATAACCAACACTCTCTATAACGTCAAGTATCAAATGCACATCATATCTTAAGATTTCTGAGGAAGAAAATGCATGGACAAGTATTAACGGAAATCAATCCGGTTTAAGGTAGCTTTGGAGGTTAATGTGTCAAGAGCCAAGATCAATAGTACAAAGTTCCGGCATATGACTGGATAAAGTGAATACGTATGCATGAGGTAAGAAGCAAGAAATTTAATTGGTGCAAGTTATAAGACATCACAAAGTTTTCGGATTATGTGGAATTATGGCGTAACTCTCGAACTTATGTTTTGCTTAACGAACATGCTAGGGCTCGATATGATGTTGGATCATTAAGTTTACGCGTATGGGTGATTGAAGTTGACATTTTGGAAATTCACGAGATTTTTCTAGGAACCGGTTTGCTACGACACTCGTAGAGCGAGCTAGACTCATTAGAATCTAGAATTGATGACACGTATGTGTTATCAACTCGTTCTATGATTTTATAGTAACAGCCGGGGCCAAAACTCAATATATTTATAAAGTAGAAAATTATCAACGTCAATGACCTGTGCGCTAGTTTACGAAGTTTTCTTTAAAAGGAAAAATTAATGAGCAAGCATTGGTATGATTAAGCAAAATATAGTCCGCGGGAATGCGAAGGTACAAGGATTAGATGTTCAAGAAAGTTATGTTCAAGTGCTAGATGGGTTGTTAATGGAAATTGAGTTTACTCAAAAATAAGTTCAGATATGACATGTATGGTAAGTGCAACCAGCAAGAAAGTAAGGTTTACCCCCGAGTCAAGTATTATGAGCATAAGATAAACCATCATGAGTTTTGAATTCACAAGACAAGTGTAAGGTTGTGATGTTGGTTACAACATGGAAGATCTTGAGAATAATTCAAGAAGTAAATAATCAAGGGATAAGCATGAATTGAAGTCTCAATTGCTCTAACGGATTAGAGTATTAGTTTGAGCCAACCAGAGGGAATCAGAGTAGCGCTACGGAAGTTAATGGTAATCATGAAACGTGGAATTTTAGTATGTCTGAATCTTCGTGAAGAATGTTCGGTTGGAAACACAAGTTTAACAAGAATGCATCATAAGACATGCAAGGAGTTCTCGATGTGATAAAAAAGGATGAATTCTTATTCAAGCATTGTTGGCTAAGGTATAAGTTTAAGTATGTGTCGTCATCTAGGTAAGATGAAAAGGACAAGAATTGTCGTATGATAATTAGTCAAGATGCATGAATGATGATAATAGAAAACATGTAAGGATCAGAAGGTTACGTTCTGTGACTTAGGTAAAGAATCAAAGCATCAAGAGCGATAACCGAATGAGATAATGCGGAGAATCAAGTTTAGTGTTTCGAAGAAGAGAAATAAGTTTATGTTAAGAGGTCCAAGGATTTCCTATGGATATGAAAGCGGTATGGCAAGTATGTATATCGGTTGAATAAGAAAAGAATTTATCTTCGAAGTTAAGTATGTTATCATGAAAGGAGGTGCAACTCTCGAGTTGATGCAAGGAGAATCATACTCTCGTATGCAATAATTGTTGAGTGAAAACGATACTTGTTAAGACATGTTAAGTTATGATTTTAAAACTTTTAAAAGTTAAGATTGGTATTATGGAACTTGGGAACGATGTTTTTATTTAAACTTATGGAATTATACATTTTTGAAACTGATGAGGTCCGTTGTAAGTTGACTCACTTACGACGTACAAACTTCAGGACCAACTTGTCGTGGACAAGTTTTGGGCGAATTGTTAAAATCTTTTCCAAAAATATCGAAACTCGTCCGGTGGTTCTGTGGCACCTTTATATAATCAGTTTTAGAAATGATGAAATCTTTTTAGTCATGTATAAATTCGTTCCAAGAACCCGAATACCAAAATTTAAGAAAGATTCTTTTAAAGAAGATTTTAGAACACGTATCGTTATCCTTTAACAAGAGGCGGCACTTGAAAGTATGTACGTGTTATGGAAACGACAAGGTTCGTGTGAAGCCAATGTCAGGTAGGATACACAGAAATGTTTCAAGAATGTTGACGTAAGTACAAGTGGAATTTCTAGCAAGTTTCAAGAGCATGTGAACCGCAACGTTGGCTATTAGATTGTCAGATGACGTGGCTAATCGATATCACTTTTTCATGTCAAGCAATATGAGTTATTCCTTAGTACGGGTGATAAGATGCAATGAGACCGAAAGATTTCCTAAGACTCGGAAGGGATAAGTGATAAGTGGAATTGTTTATATGAGTAATACAAGTAAGCATTGCAGGGCAAACCTGGGCTTTGGTAGGATTCCAGTTAAAAGACAAACCCTGAGTGTTCATGTCTATGACAAGATACCATTAGGCATGGTTTATGTTAAGCGGGTAAGATCCGAGTCTGGGGCAATAAGTTTATGTCTAGCAAGGTAAGCTCTGAGTCATGATATGTTAAGAAGACCCTAATTTTGAGTGATGTTAGGATTAAGAAGGCTATGTTCAGTTACATGCAGGTTAAGACCAAGATGAGAAAATTATATGATGAACTTCTTGATAATGTATGATTAGAACATGTTTGGCTCAGACCATAGATGGTAAGTTTTGTCATGATGATTGGTAGTCGATCTCTAAATTTCGAGGACGAAATTTCTTTAAGGGGGGTAGAGTGTAACATCCCGCTCGTCTGCTAATGGAAAGTTTATCTGACAAACGTATCAGAGGACTAAGAGTCATAGAAAACGAGTATGGTGAAGAATGTTATGTACGATGGAGGATATTATTAAGTGATATTAGTAAAGTATGGACTTATGTATCAGAGTCAATCGAACACGCTTAAGGCAAGGGCATAATGGTAATTGCTCGAAAAAGGGGTATTTAAGTGATTTTGGTTCAAAATCTCTCATTTGTGATTGCTCTTTCTCTCTCTAGGTTTTGAGAAGAGAATTCTCTCCTCCTTCTCTTTAACCCACGCCCTCCCTCTCCTCTTTTAATCATCCAATCTTCCTCTAAACATGATCAAGCAAGGATTAAGGTGGTTTAGCAAGCAAGAAGCAAGTGGAGGGAAAGATTTAAGCATGGTTTTGGATGAAAGCTAAAGATTGAGAATGGATCAAAAGCTAGGGTTTGATGCTTGAAGCTTGAAGTTATGCAAGAAACATGTTTAGGTGAGTTCCATAGATAGTTTACCTACCTTTGGTTGTGTAAATTCATGTTAGAACGGATTTAATTATGTTTATGTGAGGTTTAGAACCCTAATGTTCTCTTGACCAATTCTTGTGATTTATATGTTAAAATTGCCATGAGATATGTTTAAATAAGTCTATGTATGTTGTTGGATGGATTTGGTGCATTACAGGGTCGAATTGGACGAGTTTTGGGTCGAAAATGGCGAAAACCCGCGGCCGGAACACGCGAAAACGCAGAATTCGCAGCGCTGCGCCTGACCAAGGGCGCTAGGCGCCCACAAGTCAGGGAGCCAGCGCTAGGCGCCCTCCCTCTGGCGCCAGGCGCCCCAGACAGGACAACGTTCGCGTTGTTCTGCGCTCGGGTGCTTGGGGGCAGTCGCGTGGGGGTCCGTAGCGATCGTTTTGAAGTGTTCTTTCACTGTTTTTACTTATCTTTCTACTGGAACAAGTTTGGCTTTATCAAATCATGAAATTTGTAAACGGCTCGTAACTTGGGTTTATGGCATTTTCGGTCTTTAGAAAGTATTGAAAATTTGCACGCATCGTCAATTGATCCTTGCATCCTTAATCGTGGCAATCTTAGCATGTAACACGAGGGTGGCTCAAGAGAGCTTAAGTATGATGGGGTAGTAATAAGCTAAGAAAGGGAATGTATGTAGAGCCTCGGCTTAGCTAGTCGAGAACTAGTATGTTTAGCAAGAATCCCTAGAAAGATAAGACGCGAAGTGTAATCTCTTCGCACAAGAGCTAGTATGATTTAGCAAGTACGTAAGCCGTGGTTTGACTAGTTAGTCTCTTCACCATGATTAGGTATGTTTATGAACAAGTATAGGTTACCAATAATCGGATCGATCAAGGTTCCGAGGTAAACATGTATGTATGATTATGTTTAACTTATGCACGACAAGACTATGACTAATAAGTGTAGGTGACATGTCTCTTGATATCCACATCAGGGGGATACAAGGGGTTCTCATTATGAGAACGATTCAAGCCGTAAGGGACCCGCATGTCACTGAGTAACAAGACGTAGGTGCTCGTGTCTCTTGTTATCCACGCCAGGGGGATACGGGAGGTTCTCGACCTAAGGGGAACGGTTTAAGCCGCAAGGGACCCGCACGACACCGAGGGAGTCCGATGTACGTACACCGGTCATGTATGGGATTGATTTCGGGGTTACTCCACCCGGGACTATCCGTAAAATGAACCAAGATAATAATGTTTGTTCAACGCTAACACAAATGAACTTAGATACGTTTATGCAAGCTATGGCTATGATTATGTTTACGAATGTATTCATGTACGATATGTTAGGTATAAGAGCATGAGATGTTATAAGATAAGTTCAAGTTATGTATAGAACAAGTAAAGAAAGCTATGGCCGTGACGACCCTAGGTTTCCCTAATCGTCCGGATTAGAATCATGTCATGACTATGCTATGATATTTATGTTTAGGCCTTGTGACGTAAAGCATACACTTGGTAATACGGTTTAGGTTCCCTCAACCGCCATGACATGTATAGGTGAGAAGCCTAAAACAAGTGAGATATGACTATGACGGCCCTAGTATGCACTACCGTCTAAGTATGCATGTCCCCACACACGTATAATCAACCGTCAGGTTGTAATGTAGACACGTGGTGACCGTAGGTTTCCCTTGAGGTTGCCTATAGCCTAGGATTAGGGGAACTCACTGAGACATTATGTCTCATCCCAATCCTTATTTGTTTCAGATAAGCAGGATGTTTATGCATGTTCGGAGCCGGATGGATATTACTTCAAGGGTTCGTTCGTGAAGCTGCAGGATGTTATGGACTTCAAGGATGTATTTTTACGTATGGATGAGTTGTATTGTATTATTATTTATACGAACGGAACTTGATGTAAATATTATTCATTCGAAGTTTTTAATTGTTGTATATTTTAATGTATCCAGTACTAATATTAACGCACGTGCCAGACTTTCTAGATACGTCTGGTATGGGTGTTACAACACTATTTTGAGCCAAATTACATAAAAGCCCCCCAAATGCTAATGCTTTTCAACGTGACATTATAATATATTAAATTAAAATTAAAATACAAGGGATGAAAGTAAATTTTGATGGTTGTGTTCTATCAAAACAAAAAATCGTACGGTTATATAGTTTATTATTATTATTATTATTATTATTATTATTATTATTATTATTATTATTATTATTATTATAACTTTAAATTAATTATATTTATATAGGGATTTGATCAAACCTACATCTCTCTTTCTAAAAATCACCCTCTGCCTTCTCTCTAAACCCAAAAGCAATCAGAGCCTCCCTCTTTCCAAATTTGTGGTGGTTCAAGATGTAGATGGCCGGTGATGTGACGATGGATCTGCCATCCACATCGCCTTTTCTTCCCGTTCGCGTTCGTAGAACGGGTTTTTGTCGGTGTTGTTCAAGGTGGCCGCCGCGCCGGTTCTCTTTGTTTTTCTCCTTCCGACAGCCAGCTTTTTCCTTGTTTAATCCTTCTTCGTCGGTTTTCGCCGTCGTAACTTCGGAACAAGGACGCTGCTTGGTTTCAATCTGGTTCTTGAAACTCAGATATGAGTTGTGTTTCGTGATGGGTCGAGCTCATGGATCTGAAGCTGGTTCTTGCTGGATGGTTTTGGATATGTTCGCGTCTGTTGGGAGGTTTCGAGCAAAGATCCGTCATCGGAGGTCCTCGGTTCATCGCTGTTTTTTGTGGTTTTCGTGGTTTTTCTTTCTTTTATAGGTTTGTTGGTCCTGTATTCCTGTTCGTGTGTGCTGGTTCATCTCTGTTGGTGCTGGTGATGTATCCTTGGTGATGTTTCCGGCTGTTTGTTGTGTTTGTGTGTTTGTTTCAGAGGATGGGGAGGCTCAAGATTCTGGCTCAGCTGTGGTTTGGTTTCATCAATAACCTGTAAAGGTATGGTTTGGTTTCAAAAACCAGTAAGGGTCTGGTTCTGTTAACCCGAAAGGGTCTATTTGGTTACTAACGTATTGGACTCATCACTCGATCTGAGTTCTTACGCGTTGTGCTCGAAAGAGCGTTAGGCTTGTTGCTGTGTTCAGGGAGCGTGGCGCTTGGATTTTGATTCGTGTTGGCGATCGATCCATTTGCTATTTTTAAACCATTTTTGTTCTTTGCAATGTTCACTTTTCCTTTTTTTTTTTTAATTTGGTTTCGATCCCGTGCGCGAGTTTGCTGGATTGCACTTGTGATAAGTGAATTTTTGTTAGGATAGATTAGGGTTGGTCCACTGTTTGATTTTTCACGATGTATCCCCGTTTGGGTTATATTGGGTCAGGTCTAATGTCCCCCTAGTCTCTGTATCCATTTATTTTTATTTTATATATTTTCTTTTGGCTTAAATATATATATATATAGGGATACTTTAGTCATTTTATTAAATATAAATCTTTCTTTCCTTTTACTATCATTCATACCAAACAACTAAAAAATTATCACACTTTCCACTCACTTTCCTTTCACTTTCTTTTCTATAACAATTATTCCTTTCACTTTCTTTCCTGAAACTTTCCGTTACCATCCAAACAAAGCCTAAAACTTAATATAAAAGTATATCAACGCGTATGCAATCAAAATTTACATAAGTTCTATTTGTAATTGTTCTTAAAGGATTTTAATTTTTTTTAGCATTCAAGAAAAGGTTTTTATTTTTATATTTTTTTCCATTTCTAGCATATTAAAAAAAATCAAAACTAATTAATTATTTTTTCAACCACCAACCTCAATCACAATTCCTTATTTCACAAATTTAAGTAATGTTTTAGAGTATAATAAGGTCTAACTAACGAATGTCTTAAGAATATTGATTAAAGATTTCATAAAATAAAAATTCATCTTGGTAATGCATTTTTTTTTGACAAGGCAAGAGTCCAAAGACATAAAAAAGGAATAGAAAATAGTCCAAAAGATGGATTGTCTTGCAGATTCCCAGTCTATGTTTCAGGTACTCATATATATAATTCAAAAAATGAAAAAATAAATATAAAAAAAGAACTGGGGGGACATAAACCTAACCCAGTCAATCCACACAAAGTGCATGTCAACCCAAACGGGTGATACAAAGAAATAAAAACAACACCGGTGGATGTCTAACAGACGGTGTATGGACAAGCCGTCAACACGGAATGAATCCAAGAACCAACAACTCTTTGCGACTGCAACAAGCCTAACGTCTCTTTCGAGCCAAACAGTCTAACATCAGACAGACCGATGAGGATTTGAAACTGCATCCAAGTTATATAGAGCCAAACTACGTGAGGGTGAGAGATTTTACCGCCAATACAGATACAGAGCCCCACACCTACAACCCGCTATGCTGCGACGGAAAGCTTCACGGCCACTTCTAGCCAAATCCAATAGAAAGCAACTCAAAACCAATTGAAGCCAGATAGAGGGATGGTCATCAATGCTTCTGAGCACCACGAGAACCGCCAACACGGTAACACCCGCACCCACCATTCGCAACGACAACGGACAACAAGTGCATGACCATTTCTAGCCTAGAAGACCTGTTACGAAGCATGTCTATGATCTTGGAGGAGCAATACAACGCTGAGGGTGCCAAACCACCGAAACAAACCCTAACAGGTGATACACACAATAACAGCACACAAGTGGTACGACCAACACACATCATCGACTAACCCCCGCGACGGAGCCAACATACGGCATCACCCCATCAATGTTGAACATAACATAACCTAACCACCGCGACGGAGCCAACAATGATTTTAAAATATCAGACCCGGATTGAAACTGAGATGACCCAGATCGAAACCGGATTTTTCAAATACCCATTGAATCAAGAACCACCCACTTTATGAGCAACACGACGCGAACACAAAGAATGCATTTTAAAACAAAACTGCCAAATCTTCGTGGAAACAGATCCGGTTTTGAAACGCAGACGAAACGACGACAGAGAAGCAATGCACCCACACCGTTATAACACCCTACGTCAGAAGCTACAACCACCAAAGCAACCAGAAACGACCACCGCCAGAAGAGCAGCAATCGACCCAAGAAAGGAGATCTGCGGCGGCTCCAACGGAACAAAGGATGGTGCGGAGCAAGAATCCATCGCACCACCACCTACCGGAGTTACATGGTGGAAAAGGTTTGGATGAAAGGGTTAGGGGCGGCGCGATAGAGAGAGGTCAGAGAACAGAGCTTTTCCTATTCACAATCTTGGTAATACAATTAGTTATGTTAATCGATGTAATAATTACAACACCCTTTTTTATACAATTTCTCAACAAAAAAAATACATTTTTTTTTTATACAAAGTTAATGCTTTTAGTTTTTTTAACCAATGTTCTTAGGATATTCATTAACATTATCATTAGATTTATAGTTTGTTGTAGAGTTATGAATGAATTATGTGGGGACAATAATGCCATATAAGTATGATTATCACATAAATATCGAAGTATTTGTCGAAGATAAAATAAACAAGTGGGGACAGCTAACCCGACACCCCTCTTGTTGAATATGTGTCTCGATATTGCAAATTTGAATCCACACTAAAATATATAAAATATTTTTGCATGCAATGACTAACTTTCGTCGAAGAATAAGATAAGCATCATATATCGATCCCTTGTCAACTTGCTTAAGGGGCTTTAATATCTTACAATTTGGATCAACTTATTCTTTGTACTTTAATCAATACCCCCTTACTTTCTTTTTAAGTGTCGTTTTAAAATATGACACTGAAATTAAGGTAAGTGAATTTTTGGAGTTTTTTTCCATTCTAATTATACCTTCATTTTTAATCTACCAATAGATTCTTATTTCTTTGGACACACTCTCTCTCTATTTTCAATAAATTTGATGTTGTATTTTCTCCCAAACAAACAAGTTATACACTCCCTCTTTTCAACAATTATTATTTTTTGCATACACTATATCTCTCTCCAATAACAAACAAATGTCAATAGTTTAAATGTTGTACATAGTTTTTTTTTAATAATTGTAAAGCAAACTAAAATCTATTCCAAGTTCACATTAATCAAAATTTAACTATGTATGCAAAATGTAACTTCCCTTCAACTCCTTTAATCAACGGTTAGACTTCAACTATGACTTCAAATTTTTGTGATATGATATGAATCAATTAATCAAATACTTGAGAATACTAAGTTTTGGGAGAATCACCATTAGATTAACCTTCGAGAATACTAAGTAATTGAGTTTCTTGGTCACGTGTAGAGATTCAAGAAAAATAAAGTAGAATTAGGTTTGAAGATTAATTCTTGTAATATATTTTAGAATCTTTGTGTAAAGTTTCACTTTTAATTAGTGGAACGGAGAGCTGATCTCTCACCTAGAGCATGTCATTATTCGATCGAACTGGATAAACAATATTGTGTGTTTTTCTTCCTTGTCCTTCTTCCTTCATATTGTTGGTTTGGTTTATTCGTGATTATTATTGTGTTCCTTTTGATTTGGTTGCTATTGATTTGCCCCACACACCCAATTATTGGTGTGACTTTGTAAGAATTCACAACAAATATAAATTTGCCAAAAACAAAAATATGAATCGGCTAACAAACCCATTACATCTATTCTAATGGCATAAAACAACAAAGTACATAAGCCTACAAATTCGACTATATTGAAGTGTTCAACATACCATGTCTCTAGATCTCTGACGTTGACCACACCAAAATCATTGAATTGTTCTACACAAGATAGAAGATGATATGACAATCTGAACTGAACAAACACCGTAAGAAGACAGAAAAGCAAAACAACACCACGCGCGTAAAACAATACCGCTCTAAGACGACGAAATCACAAAAGAAACAACTAAATAGTTGTGAAAATCAATAATTTAAATATAAAAAAAATGAGGAAAAACGATTTAGAGCGTGATTACGGGTCAACAATTGACTCTAACTCACTCATCTTTTGTGTAGATGAAGGAGAAGAATAATGTTAACTAATTTTTATTTTCTTTTCAAATAGTCTAATGCAGAATCTCACAATTAATTACTTAAAATGTGTATTATTTGAACAACCATTTGTGTGATAACATTTGAGACAACCATAAATTTATAAAATAAAAATAGGTGTTGACACAGAAATTAAAATAATAAAGTGAAAAAATAAAAATATAATGCGAGTTTGAGGAAGAAAATTGTCACAAAAATTAGCACAAAATGGTTATACAAATATCATTTCTCTTTCTTAAATATATGGATACGAGGCCGGAGGAAGCACCAAGTAACATAATGAATAAATAATAGGCCAAATACCTCCCCGGGTCCTTTAAGTTTCATGTTTGTTTCAGATAGATCATTTAAGTTTCTAAGGTTTCAGATAGGTCCTTTAAGTTTCGAGTTTGTTTCGGATAGGTCCTTTAAGTTTCTAAGGTTTCAGATAAGTTCTTTAAGTTTCAAGTTTGTTTCAGATAGGTCATTTCTATCAACCGCCGTTAATATGTCCGTTAAGCCAAACTCGAAACTTAAATGACTTATCTGAAACCTTAGAAACTTAAAAGGACCTATCCGAAACAAACTCGAAACTTAAAGGACCTATTTGAAA
This sequence comes from Medicago sativa, assembly GCF_051527215.1. Taxonomy (NCBI): domain Eukaryota; kingdom Viridiplantae; phylum Streptophyta; class Magnoliopsida; order Fabales; family Fabaceae; genus Medicago; species Medicago sativa. The sequence goes on from NC_140756.1 coordinate 61,825,819, forward strand.
CCTTAAAAACTTAAAAGACCTATCTGAAACAAACGTGAAACTTAAAGGAGCCATGAAGGTATTTGGCCTAAATAATAACATGGTTTTCTCGGGTTGAATTTTTATATGAATATAAATGATTAACAGAATCCATATTAGGAATGGAAGGGGGTCTAGATGCAACTTACGTAATGTAGTGGAGTAAATTCATTTTTTTTAGTTAGATTATCTCTAATTGTATCAAGATCTTGTTTATTTTGTTAATATAATATTTATATGATTTTGTTACACATATTTTATGGTTGTTGTCCTGCAGTTTGTGTCAAGTACTTTAACAACATGCAACGAATCTATATCTAAACCTGAATCTGGTACAATTGGCATATCACTTTAATCCTTTCTGTTTAAAATATCCAATCATAGCTTATCACAAACTTTCTATAGATTAAAATGAAATAAACTTTAAACTGTTTTATAATCCTAATTTCTATTAATTAACCTTTTCTTTCTGCCACTTCTTATTTAAACCACTTATTACTTTTTGTTCCCACAACCAACTTCTTGTTTTTCTTTCCCTCTTGTCACTTCTATATGTTCTCTCTTCAGAGTTCCTAAAGTTTCCAAGTAATATTCCTAACATTTTATAAAGCTTTACGATAAATTGTTCATAGTGTAGCACATTATTTAACTTAGAACATATTAATAACATTTAACGCAGTCATGAAGTTTATGAAACTAGGATCTCGTCCTGACATCTTCTACACTGAAGACTCAGTCAGGTAATTCACAAACTGATTAATTTTTTTTCTTCCTATTTATATTATAACATATTACATAATAGAAAGTAATAACATTAATTTTTATTTTTATTTTCTTTGTATATTCAGGTTAGTTTCTTCTGAAGTTTCAAGTGATCTTATAATTCAAGTGAAAGGCACTAGATATCTTCTTCACAAGGTTTGTTTCTTGAAACACTTAAAGTTTATGATATTATTTTGTTATAAAGTCAAAATCAATTCCTGCGGAACCAATACTTAAAGTTTATGATATTAATTTAACAATCCCATTTATTTTTTCAGTAAAGTATTGTATACTAAGTATCTAAAAATTTCATGTTGATTCTGTTCAGTTTCCACTGCTATCAAAATGTTTGCATTTACAAAGATTATGTTCGGAGTCACTTGATTCACGAAATCATCAAATAGTACAACTCCCCGATTTTCCTGGCGGAGAAGAAGCATTTGAACTATGTGCGAAATTCTGCTATGGAATAACAATCACTATAAGTTCTTACAACATTGTATCCGCAAGATGTGCCGCGGAATATTTACAAATGACAGAAGATGCAGAAAAAGGTAACTTGATTTACAAGCTTGAAGTTTTCTTCAATTCATGCATACTTCGCGGTTGGAAAGATTCAATTGTGACACTACAAACCACAAAAGCATTGTCTTTATGGTCAGAGGAATTGTCAATTACAAATAGATGCATTGAAGCGATTTCCTCAAAGGTCTTAAAGAGGGTTAGAAATGAAGATGATATATCTTGGAGTGGAACAGAAAGTTTGAGAGATAAATCAGTAAGAAAAAGATGGTGGGGTGAAGATTTAGCAGAATTGAAAATTGATCTTTATTGGAGAATTATGATTGCTTTAAAATCTGATGGAAAAATTCCCTTAAATCTCATCGGTGATGCGTTGAAAATTTATGCATCTAGATGGCTACCAAAAACTGGTTCTGATTCTGATTCAGATTCAAGAAATGAACTAGCATCAAAGTACAGTTTGCTTTTAGAATCAATAGTGAATTTGCTTCCATCTGCAAAAGGTGTTGTTTCTTGTAGCTTCCTTCTCAAGCTTTTGAAAGTTGCCAATGATTTGAAAGCTTTTTCGTCTTTAAAGATCGAATTGGTTAAAAGGGTTGGACTTCAATTCGAGGAAGTAACAGTGAATGATCTTATGATGGTTTATGATGTGGATTTGGTGATGAACATATTGGAAGAGTTTATGTTGCAATTAAGTCTAAGTCCATCAACTAGTCCTCAAAGATCAAGGTTCGCTTTTGAACGGAGGTCACGTTCAGCTGAGAATGTTGATTTTGAATTGCAAGAGAGTAGAAGATCTTCTTCAGTTTCACATAGCTCAAAGTTGAAGGTGGCTAAGCTTGTTGATAAGTATCTTCAAGAAGTTGCTAAGGATGTGAATTTGCCTCTGGATAAGTTTGTTGCTATTGCTGAAACTGTACCTGAATTTGCAAGATGTGATCATGATGATCTATACAGTGCTATTGATACTTATCTCAAGGTAAATATTTGAAGAAGAAAATCTGTTATGTTTTCAAGATTAATTCATTGTTGTTTACTAATAGAAATTTATGAAGCACCGACATATAAATACCGGTAATAATTTGAGAAAATATAAGTGAATATATGCAATCACAAATGCCAAAGCCTTGTTAATGTTACACACTGATATGGGCCGGATACTCAGACATGTCTTCAATCTGAAGTGTCGGTGCTACATAGAAAGAGGAGGAAAAAAACAAGAAAAACTGTAGCCACAATATGTTTCATTTGTGGGACAGAATTAGTAGATAAGCAACTCAACCTTAAAGTATTGTCTTTATCATCTTTTTCCTGGTTTAGGTGCAGGCTGACCCACTAGAAGTTAAGTTTTATTGCTAGTAGTTTTCCCTCCAACCAAACTTTCCTGTTAGATTTTGACCATTTATGCATCTAACAATGATTGAAGTTTGGACGACTCATATTCTCAAATAACAAAATAGGAATATGAGTCGTCCGAATAATCATCTAACAACCAAGATATGTAATCTGGATGTTGTAGATAGCTCATCCGATGTGAGACTCTTAACACACCTAGGATACGACATTTAGACTTTATAAAGTACCATATCTTGAGCATGACCCAAGTTACCCGATTGCGTGTCCTAATCCTGAATAAGCTTTGATACCATCATTAAATTTAGATCGTGTCCGACTCAACCTACAAAATCATCAGTTTGTAAAAAGAGTAGCATGTCCCACTTTTTGACACATTTCCACACCATATTTCTTCCGACATGAGACTCTTAACACGATGTTTTATCAGTTCTTCAGTTTCACTACATTTTTTAATTTGTTTGTCTAAAATTTTCAGGCTCATCCGGAACTCGACAAAACCGAAAGGAAAAGACTATGTAGACCTCTAGACTGCAAAAAACTCTCAATTTCATCATGTATGCATGCTGCACAGAACGAGCTACTTCCACTAAGACTTGTTGTCCAAGTTCTCTTCTTTGAGCAAGCTAGAGCTGCATCAAATGGTGGCAAAGTCACCAACATATCAAGCAACATTAAAGCATTACTCACTTCTTATGGAATTGACTCATCAAAACATGCAGCACAATTAAGCACAAGTACAAGTATACATGCTAGTGATAATTGGAGTGTTAATGGATTAAACTCACCAAAGAACACAACTCTTAGGATGAAACTAGCTGAGGATGATTTAGATGAGAATAATGATTTGGCAATCAATGGAACTGGTAGAAGTTCTAGATTTAAAGGTTTTTGTTCACTTCCTACTAAACCTAAAAGAATGTTTAGTAAGTTGTGGTCTACCAATAGAAGCACAACTCAAAAGAATTAAGTGATTTTTTTTTCTTTCAAATTTTTCAGTATGGGAATGGTAAATTATTAAATTTAGGGGGTAAAATATTATACTGTATTTATTTTTTTTTTTTGTTGTAAAAGGCTTTGTATCTTTTAGGGTAAATCAATGCATCTAAATGTGCATTGTTCATGTAATATATTGTATAGTGATATGAAATGAGATTTTCTCTACATTAGAGGAAATCTCCTTGGTAAATCTCATATGTGGTTGCGAGTACTAAGTTATTTATCTTTATGAATTTGATTCCAACGGATTAGTCGTATACTCGTATTTAACTATAAATTTCTCTAATGAAAATCGCGATACAAACCACAATGCAACTGCAAATGTGATTTCATCTTAAGTATAAATGACGGTCTGGTACCAAGGTTGTGATCATGTTATCGATTTTTTTTAATGCCTCCACAATTATGATTACAATTTACAACCACATGATCAATATTTAACCGTTAGTTTCTATAATATCAAAGATGGTCACAGTTTTATCTCAAGTGTAAGTGATGAATAGTAGGGTCTAAGGTTTTAAATTGTGATCTACAACTTCAATTGCGTCCAAAGTATAATGGATTTTAACGTCTCTCCAAAGACTTAGCAATTTTAACTGCATCAAAATTTAAAACCGGTAGGGCCATTGTGCTGTCTTTGTCTATGATCCAGCAACACGTGGCTATGTTCATATGGGCCATATCATTTCACTGGGTCCCAACTTTGTTACAAATATATTCTTTCTTGGTACATTTTCACAAGTGTGACAAAACAATATTGTAATTATTTTTGTCTTGTTTATCTGTATCCACGAATATAATATCGTCCTTACTGAATAATTAAGGTTATGCATGCGCCTTGTTTTTGTTTCTTATAAGCAGAGATATGTAATTGACCATCGTGTGTGGAACAATATTCAATGTGCTATTATTGGTAGCAAAATTATGTGCATTACAATTTACAAACCCGACCAAAAAGCAGAACAAGTAAACAAGAAAGAATAAGATCTATCGTTGGTAAGATATGTTTTGCTTCTAAGTGGTATTTTATTGAAACAATGACAATAGATAAGCACTTGGTGTGTCTATGATGATCTACATTACTCGCTATTTGTTCCATACCGACATAAGTCGAAAATAGATCTCCTATAGGGTGAAGCAGCTGTGTGAACTGTTAGATTTATGAAGTAATAGTTAGCAAACATTAAACCTAAAAGATAAAAAGACAAGTTGCAAGTACAAACCCGTCAAAAGGGTTTCCGTAATCTAGCAGAAAATAGGGAAAAGTTATATGTAATTTGATTGAATGAAAAGCTACCTCTTATGCTACAACGGCTAAAATTAAATATTAGGGAAATAACAAAATCTAATAGGCCGAAAATCCAAACAGAAAAATAATAAAAGTGGGCTAAATATTAAAATCCGGTTTTGGGTTTTAAGATGATTTCGGATGGCTAAAAATGTCCATACCTTATGGCAAAGCAATGTGTTCTACTCGTGGGCAGATTTCCTTTTCGAAAAGATATATTTCGAGTCATTCAAATACCAGATGTCAAATCTGCACCATTTTCATTGAGCATTTCTTACACGCCACTTCATCTTCAATACGTCCAGCTAGTCGTCCTACATCAATTTAGAAAAAGACTCTAAATTTAATTGTCTCTACGGCTGCACCACCATGTATCTACATTTATTCTTTTTGGTGTCAATTATAAGAAACCTTAACAAAATTACTAAGAAAAAGTCCAAAAATTATTGTAGCCATGAAACTCATAACACCCTGCGTAATTTTCTCATATTTATGTTAATTATTTAGGTATTTAGTTGACTTCTTAATTGAAATAGATTTATTATATGGATGTCATTTTCAACCTCTTTTACACTCAAATCTGTTAAGTATTAATTAATCAAAGTTTTCAATGTTTTGCATAATTATTGGGTTGAATTATGTCCCTAAAGACCAGTTACTAGTTAGTTCAATCTCACTAACTGAAATCAACCCTCTAGGTTGTGAAAGAACTAAACCTTTTGAAATTCAACAAATTCATAAAGCATATAATAGAATATACTCTTTAGTGGCGAACTGAAAGTGGTGGTCACGATCATCATTGTTTCAATCATGATCATTATTCATCATAGTTTCATTGACCATGACTAACTATTTTATGAGCATGCTTGCATGAATTTCCTCTCATATATCATTCATCAATACTGCTTGATATGATTAGAATCAACTAAATTTTGTACGTACATAGTTAGCATGTTACTTTTAAAATTCCTTTTGATTTTGTTTGCTACTCTTGCTTTTGCTCATATTGGGTGTGGTTGACAAGTCATAATGGGAGTTTCTATCAAATTAGTGTGGTTTATTAGAAGGAAAGATAAAGGATTTTAGTTAGATATATTATATTTGATTATGAAAGATTTCTCGTTCAATTATTGACTGAAAAAAATATTCACCGATTAATTATAAAGTTTTCATGATATTGGTCTTTAGCAGAAAAGGATTTTCACAACAAATATAATTTTCCTTTGTAGAGGCAAACAAGAGCTTGAACGCAACGGTAGAGTTGTTGTCTCGTGACTGAAAGGTTGGATTCAAGTCCTGCAAAAGGGTAATTGTGTACAAAACATCAAAATGATGGACTCCTCCCTAAATCTTGCGTGCGTATGTGGATGCTTTAGAGCACCAGCCTGTCTTTATTTTTGTTTTGGTGGCCGGGGTTTGAACCCAAACCTTGCATATATTATGCATTGTTCCTACCAACTGAGTTAAGTTCACGAAGACTATTTTTTTATTTGTAGAGGCAAAATATCTCTCATTATTTAGCTCCTAAGGACATGGGAGAAATTTTAATGGTAAAGGTGGCAGAGTGCAAGTGACCCTTTCAAGTTAGTGATGAAATTAAAAGTGTATAGATTCTATTTATACTTGCACCATAAGTCATTGGCTACTTGCTATACAAGTCAACTAGTTACCATTCTAATTAAATGCTTGAATTACTTTTCGACATGGCATTCAGATTCACTAGTATTTACCTGTTTTTTATAACAAAACTTTAGGGTGAAAATGGTGCCTTAGTCCAAGGCAGGTCAACCTCGTATATTTTAAAAATGAGAAGAAAAAAAAAAGTAATTTATATTTTGTTCAATGTATTTAAAATATTTTAGACTACTTTCTCTCTGCCTCTGAATCAAATCTTGCATGGGTGACAAAACTGAGTGAGGAGAGATTTTGTAGATTTCTTCATTTTCTAATTGCCCATTGTTCCATTTTTATTATTAATTTGAAATCAAACTATTCAAAGAAATGTCTTGGAAGCTCTGTTTCTGATCATGTTCACCAACAGTATTATTCAATGAACACACCAAAGCAATATTCAAGGGTTTCTGTAATTAATTGGTTGTTTAATAATTTAATCACCGGATAGTGATATCGAGATTGTATTATTTCCGATTGCATGTGTGCTTTTTGAGTTTTGAGACTTATTAGCATCCACATTGTTGTATTTTGTCCTCAATATATTCCGTGTGGAGAAGTGGGGTGTCAGGAGTTCGAACTCCTTCCCTTGCATAAATTATGCAATATCCATATCAACTGAGTTAAGTTCACGGGGATAATTTGCAATGTCCATTCACAAATTTTTTTGGCATTTCCTTTTACTTTTTATATAGGCCAGGTTTTCATGAGGGCATTTTTTTTTATTTTTCTAAGACTCATAACTTTTAAAAAAATTTATTATCTTGACACTTTTATTTGACGCATTCATTCATTTGCTATATAAGTATTTGTTAGATCAAGATTAGATGATCTAGATTTTAATGTTCTTTTAAATCAAAATACCGAGTTAAAAATCTATATTATCCAATCTCGATTCAACGATTGTGGCTGGACCAACTACGTGAATGCGTCAAGTTCATGGCTGCAAGGATTCCATGTCCAACTTTCCAAGACTTTCTTCTCAAGTTGCAAGTTGGAGGGAAGGGAATCTTGTGGGACCAACAAAAAGTGTTATTTCCCTCCTCTTTATTCATCAATCAAACAAAGGAAAAGTTTTTTAAAACTGTATTTCCGCCCTTGTTTTCTTTCCAATGAAAATCAATTGTTCTGAACAATGTGTACAACTCAAAAGTTTTAATTATATTTTAGTAGTTCATCTCAAAGTACAATTCGTCTAAGAAATTTGGCATTTTTTTTATCCTAGAAACTATAAAAGGCCAAAAATACATGTAAAGAGAGCTGAAAAAAAAAACACGAATTGCCAAATTCATTTCTAGTTTCGGAATCAATAAGAATGTGACATAGACTTCCTTTTAATTACAACAATATACTATTATGTTCCATAAACACCACAAAGACAACCATAATTAAATAAAAGAAAATTGTATGCAATGATAGACATAACATAACACGTCTAAGACTAGACAATTATTCAGAACAAAAGTAACCATATAATTACCGAATAATAAATAATAATATTGAACATTCAGTTGAACATAAGATTAATGGATTTGATCTTGTCACCATCAACAATAGAACCATGACCTAATCATAATTTCCAAGCTACAAATAAGTCTGATCAAAGTAAATCAAGCTCATATAGCACCATAAGTGTTCAGATGGTATCCTGCAATTAGGACAGGTAAACAAGCAGGGGTCGAGAAGGGAGCTGGAGCGGGATTCAATTTCCATGTGAGAAGGCATTGGTAACAGAAGTGGTGATTGTAGTTCACAGGGACTGCGACTAGTTTTACGGGGTTTCTCCTAAGAATCGCCTCACTTAGGCAAATACCACACTTAAAAGAGACAACATCATGACTTAGTCCGCATAGAGGACCCAATTTGCAGTAGCTAAAGTTAAGGCACCGCAAAACACCCAAAACAATAATAATTAGCTAAAGGATGAAAATATGATTTTCTAAATATCATTCAGTCATATATTATGAATATAGTAGTTGTGATCTATTAGGAAACTAAAAAAACTGATGTATAGGAAACTAAATTGTGTAATTCACACTTAAGATACCATTTTGTTTTGCTATACAATCGACCATGTAAGAAGATGAACTATAACTATACAAGGAAAGGATATACAGAAAAATGGGAATGCTATAGTACACCCACTTAATAATATTATTACATGTAAGAAGATGAACTATACAAGGAAAGATACCATTACTTCCTGCCATACAATCAACCATGTAATAAGATGGACTATACAAGGAAAAGATATACAGAAAAAGAAGTGAAGACTGGATAATCAGCAACTCTTACCAGTGTGAGTGTTTATGTTTGATAGCTAAATAACTTTTTTATCGCTAAATTATTATTTTTAATGACACTAACAACAATCTTTATTATAGAAAAAGTTGTTGTTTAAGGGTATAATTAGAATAATGAAAAAATAAGTATAGATACACTCATCTAGTTTGTTACACTTTTTAAATTATAAAGGAAAAAAATCGACATTTATGTTTGTTACACTTTTATTTTAATATTTAAATTTATTCTTATAATTGGAATAACAAAGAAGTCATCCCAAAAGAGCCGAAATAGGCTATTTTCTTTATATACTAGCGAAAAGACGGTCACTCACGAGCCCGTCTTTTCGCTCTTTTTACTGCGCTAACGCGTGTAAATTATGAAATGTATTTTATATGAAGTTTTTCTTTTGATTAAAATTATAAGTACAAATATTTGTGACTTTCAAATTGTAACAAACCCAAGAAACCATGTTCATCTTTATCAATAACAACGGTAATTTAACAAATATAATATAAATCCTTATCTTTTTTAATACCACCAAAAGTATAACATTAAGATAGGAAAATTTGTTTAAGGGTATAATTGAAATTTTAAATAATTCAACACAAAATCCCTACCCCCTTCATATATAATATTTATAATATTGTTCGTGTTGTAGTGAGATATTTCCTATTTTAATGGAATTTAATTTTTTTAATTAAAATTTAAAATAATATTATTAAAGGATAAAATAGTAAATAAAATAGTTTAAATGAAGGGTTAAATATGTAATGAAAAATCCAACCCAAACTTATGTATTTTAAGCTTATTTTCTTTATATATAGTATAGATAAACTATTAATATCATGATTTAAATAAAATTTACAATAAATTTGTAGTTCTAACATATATAATGTTCATTCTCATATGACATGCATGACTCAAGGATTCATATTTAATACACAAAGAGTGAGGAAGATATGCATTCTTTGAAATATATATCGGTGGTTCGTGCATGTAGTTGACAATGTTGTTTGTGATTGAAATGCATGACTCCAAGAGTTGTCTTTAATTCATGAAAATGAGATAAAATCAATTATGTGTGATTTATCTAATATCCAAAACTGATTTTACTTTATTTTAAAGTCAATGATAAATTAACTGTGTGTTTTTTATCTTTTGTTTAATTAATAAACCATGTATTATCCAAAGTTTGGTAGATTTATCGGTTCAACTTTTTAAATGTTGTAGTAACTAAATTTCTCAGCATGATTTAAATTACTTACACTATAGGTAATTAACCAAAAAAGACAGGCACTTTTTATTGAGCCAAATTTTTAAAAATTATGAACGGTGTTTTTATGAAATTTTGATTTTGATTCAAAGTATAATTGTAAATGATTGTTACTTTCAAATTATAACAAACCAAACTAAATTCATATTTTTTTAATGACACCGACAACAATCATCTATACTTCTATACTATCTATAAAGAAAATAACTCATTTCAGCTCTTTAGGGCTGACTTTTTCTCTTTCCAAAATTGCCCTTAATTTTTAATACAAATAACACATGTAACAAATAGATAAGAATAAATTTAAATATTAAAACGACAACAATCATCTATACTATCTATAAAGAAAATAACTCATTTTAGCTCTTTAGGGCTGACCTTTTCTCTTTCCAAAAATGCACTTAATTTTTAATACAAATAACACATGTAACAAATAGAGATAAGAATAAATTTAAATATTAAAAAAATGTAACAAACATGATATGAATATATATATATATATATATATATATATATATATATATATATGTCTAGTTTTTTTTTCTTTATCATTTAAAAAGTGTAACAAACTAGATGAGTATATTTATACTTACTTTTTCATTATCGCAATTATACACTTAAACAACTTTTTATATAATAAAGATTGATGTTGGTGTCATTAAAAAAAAATAGCTATAAAAAAAATAGATTATATTTGTTTGTTATATTATTTGTGTCATTGGAATAAGTAATCATGATTAGTTCGGTATCATTAAAAAAAATACGGTTCATAATTTTCAAACGTTAGCGTAACAAATCGAACTTTAGCATTCAAAGGAAATGAGAAATGGAATAGGATTAATCACTCACAAAGGACTTTAATTAGCTCTCATCTTTGTTTTTTTTTTTTTTTTTGAAAGGAAGCTCTCATCTTTGTTAAAATTTCCAAATACGCATTTTCTTCATGATGAGATATAATTCAATCTTTCTGCATGAATTCTCTAATAATCTCTAGTTCTTTAGCGCAATAATGAATTTGAAACATTCCTCCTTTGACCAACTGAATATTATTGATCTATTTGCTTGTCAATCAATTTAAAATTTAATTAAGATTATTTATTTAAAATATTAATATAAAATATAGGGTTAAATAAGTTTTTGTTCATTATAAATATATTAAATTTTGCTTTTAGTTCTCATAAAAAAGTGATATGTTTTAGTCTCTATAAAATTTTGCAACGTAAAGTTTTAGTCTTAGTTAAATTTAAATTTGTTTACTTATGATTAAACTTTTAAATTTTTGAATGACTTTTTGTAGGCATGCTTAGAGCCTATAAAATATTATTTCACAAAAATTTATAATTTTATACATTAAATGAATTAAATATGAATTTTTAAACTTTCAAAAAATTGAAGATAAAATTAATTAAAATTTGGACTTAAAAAATCATATTTTGATATTATAGGGATTAAACCTTTTTTACATTTCTTATTGTTACTAGTGTTCAGACGGACACGGACCCGTCTCTTTGCTCTATATATTGCTCTAATTCGTATAAATTACAAACAATAATTTTTTTATGAAACAGTGATCAAAATTATTTTGATTTTAATTATAATTATAGTTATAGATAATGAATATTTTGTCGATTTGCCGCTTGCGGCCTCCCACCATGAAACCTTTTTATTTGGGTGGTGCGATGAGTGGCGTTGGGCCCTCCGCACCATCTTTCCCTCAGATCTACCGCTCGGTCAGTGGGTTTCCCTCTTCGTTCCTCCGTTCCATATCTCCTCCTTCAAGATCCGGCGATTCAACACGTCTTCTCCATGTCGTTTTACGTCGTCGTTTGAAGGTGGATGTTGGTAAGCTTCTGCGTTTTGGTTGGGGTTTCAAGGTTCGGAGCCGAGTTGGTCGGTTTGGGGTTTTTTGGCCGACTGCTGTTCGTGCTCTTTTCGGATTCAAGATGGGTTGGTTCACTGTTGTCATGGTGCATCTTGCCATTCATATCTGATCAGACTCGAATTTCGTTGTTTGGTCGGTTTCGCACTGTGTTGTTGTTGATGTTTGTTTCGTGCTTTTGCGTATTATCGTTTTGTGTTGTTGTTTGATGTTCATTTCGTGCTTTTGTGTGTTTCTGGTACGAGATTGGGTGGTGGCATCGGATGTGGCTTTTTTGCGGTGGTTTGGTTGCTTAAACTCGAAAGGGTTTGGTTATTTTAACCCGAAAGGGTTGTTTGGTTTCTTTGAAATCGGTTGAATTGGTGTCCATGTGCTTGATTATCTGATATTCCATGTTTGTTGAGATTTGCAGGTCTCAAGACTAAGGGCTGCCTCTTCTCTGATATTTATTATCCATCTCAGTGTTACGATTGAGATTGGACTGTTATGCTCGAAAGAGCTATTATGCCTGCTGCGTTGTTCAGGAGGTTGCTGGTATGTGGATCGTGATACCGTGTTGGCAGTCGATCCATACGCCAATTGTGAACCTGGTTGATCCTACGGACGCTCACTCTTCACCTTTTTGTTATCTGGTTTCGTTCCCGTACGCGGGTTCGCCAGGTAGCGCTTGCGAGGAATGTTTGTTTTGTTAGGATTGATTAGGTTGGTCCACCTGGTTTGTATTTTCATGTTGTATACCCTATTGGGATGTACCTGGGTCAGGTTTTATGTCCCCCTCAGTCTCTGTATCTCGTTTTTTATTTATCTATTCTCCTTTTTGCCTAAAAAATAAAAAAAAATGAATATTTTGTCTTTTCATATTGTAACAAATTATACTTATCTTTGTCCTCGTGAGCTTAACTCATTTGGTAGAGATAATGCATTATATATGCAAGGTTTGCGGTTCAAACCCCGGCCACCACCAAAAAAAATTGGTAAGAAAAGTTTTTTAAAATTGTATTTCCATCCTTGGTTTCTTTCCAATGAGAATCAATTGTTCTAAACAATGTGTACAACTCACAAATTTTAATTTAATTATATTTTAGTAGTTCATCTCAAAGTACAATTCGTCTAAGAAATTTAGCATTTTTTATCCTAGAACCTATAAAAGGCCAAAAAATACATGTAAAGAAAGCTGGAAAAAAAAACACGAATTGCCAAATTCAAAAGGCCAAAAAATACATGTAAAGAGAGCTGGAAAAAAAAAACACGAATTGCCAAATTCATTTCTAGTTTCAGAATCAATGTGAATGTGACATAGGATTACTTCCTTTTAATTATTCTATTATGTTCCATAAACACACAAAGACAAACATAAATAAAAGAAAATTGTATGCAATAATACACATAACATAACACATATAAGACTAAACAATTATACAGAACAAAAGTAACTATATAGTTACTGAATAAATAATAATATTGAATATTCAATTGAACATACTCCCTCCGTCCCGGAATAACTGACCCATTTTCTAAAAAAAAGTGTCCCAAAATAATTGACCCATTTCAATTTTCAATACAACTTTCATCATTCCCAATACAATATAACACTAAATATTACTACTTTTATCATTCCCAATACAATATATTCCACTTTCCCCTTTATTTTTACACTTTTCTTAATCTGTGTGAAAAACCAAAGTAGGTCAATTATACCGGGACGGAGGTAGTAACACTAATGAATCCGATCCTTGTCACCGCCAACAATTGAATCATGACCTATAGTAGATGTCTGATCAGGGATTGATTCTGGCTCTATGCTTTTGGTCTTTTGAAGACTAGGAGTACGATGAAGCCTACAACGAAAAGAACCAGGATGTGTTGTTGGTGAACATAGACAATTGGTTTTGGTCATACTAGGTTGTCTCATAAGACCACCTTGTCCCATATTTGAACCCCCTTGTAACTCTACCCCTATAGTACTTGACATAGCTTCACTCCTTGATTGAATCTCCACTTTCATTTCCTTGTTTGTAATTTGCTCATTTTCCATGCTTAATTCCACTCCTTATGTACCTAATAATTGGATACTATTGTATTATGTAAAAAAAAAAAAAAAATGGACACTATTTTTTGGAAATTGAAGTTTTGTATAATTGAGGAAATGAAACTAATGCAATGAAACTATATATAATTGAGGACCTTACCTTAAGAAAGTGTCTAGAAGAGCCAATCAAATGGGGTTAGGAAGAGACAGAAAGAAAAAAAAGTAGATATGCATGTAAGATACAAACAATGTGAATTAAAATCTAGATCAATATATAACACAAAAGTTTGCTTTATTTCTATGTCACGGGTTTGATAATCAATTCAATTAATTCCCTTACCTATATTTTGATCACTTTTGGATTTTTAACAACTGGCAACAAGAAATTATATCTAGCTACTAGAGCCACCTGTCATTTAATCTATATTTCTTGTGATGTTGCATTGTATTAGGCCTCTAAATAATGAATGATGAACACCAATGGTTTTAGGTCCCACCATTGTGATGGCATATATTCGAGTGGGAGTCAATTATTCTTATAGCTTAAAAATTGATGTGAATCTCAACTTGCAATTTAGAATTTATGGATACCTTGATGGATAAGATGCCTTATTGCCTTGTTATTGTTATACAGTTATATCATTATTCAATGTTTGCAACGAAGACAGATAAGAACATTGATGAATTTATGATAACTAAGACCACTTTGTCTTTAAGGGGTTCATTTTATATTGATGTCGTTTTGAAGATTTGGCGTGTGTTAACATGCATGCTAGGGCAAGGGTAAAACTTGTAAAATAAAATGTATTGGTTTAAAAAAGATGCATTATATTTTTATGATACGAAATGAGTCTTGAAAGTATTTATAAATGAAAGAATGGTGATTTGAGACACAAATTTCGTGAAAAAATAAATTGAACTTTGGAAGGATTGAATGGTTGAGCATAGAATAAGAAATTGTAGTACAAAAGTTGTTACCTTACATATACACATCAAGCAGAAAGGTAACTTCTGATAGAATCTTAATTGATAAAAACAAGGGTATTTTGAGAATTTTAGAGGGCATGTGAGCAATTGAGAAGATTAATAGAGCGAATTTCTTTCTTTTTTACCTTATATATGTTAGAAGTCTAGAGGCACGATATCATCTCGTATACATATATCTCATCTGCTTATGTCATATATTCTCGTACAATATCCTATTTTTTTAAGGGTTAATTAAGTAAATGGTCCCTGTAAATATTCAAAATTTTGTTTTTAGTTCCTATAAAATAAAATTACACTTTTTAGTCCTTATAAAATTTTTCATCAGCATTTGTAGTCTCTATAAAATTTTTCCATTAGCATTTTTAGTCCCTATAAAAAAATTTCTATCAACATTTTTGGTCCCTAAAATGCTTAAGAAAAATGTCACAGGGACTAAAAAGTGTGATTTTATTTTACAGGGACTAAAAACAAAATTGTGAATATTTATAGGGACTAAAAACTTAATTAACCCTTTTTTTAATGTATCTTATAATTAACCAACTAAATGTTTTTGAAATAAAAAAAAGGTTTAAATGTGTAATTGGTCCCTGCACTTTCAACAAATTTTGGCATTGGTCCCTGCACTTTTTTTTGTTTGGCATTGGTCCCTGCACTTTGTAAAAATATTGGCATTGGTCCCTGCACTTTTTTTTGTTTGGCATTGGTCCCTGCACTTTGTAAAAATATTGGTATTGGTCCCTGCACTTTGGACAAATATTGGTATTGGTGCCACGTGGCATGAAATGATTGGGATCAATGCCAAAATTTTTACAAAGTGCAGGGACTAATCCCAATATTTTTACAAAGTGCAGGGACCAATGTCAAACAAAAAAAAGTGCAGGGACCAATGACAATATTTTTACAAAGTGCAGGGACCAATGCCAAACAAAGGGAAAGGCACGTAACTTTCAACAAATCGTGTTCGTTGAAATTTTTGGACGGACCAGATTGTGTCATATAGTACTTAACCTTTTAAATCGGTTATTTAAAAAGGTGATTTTAAAAAGTTTTTGTCTTTTTTGAAAATAAGATATTTTTACTTTTATCTTTATTTTCATTACTATCCCTTAGGATTGTATTACTTGCTCTGATACCAGGTTGTGGGCAGAACCGCCAGCGGAATTTTCTCGAACTTGATTTAACATTTGTTCGATTTTAATTAAACCTTGAAATGGTTTTAAGAGTGTTTTAGCTCTTTCTTTTTGTGTATTTGTTAGTTTTTCTAAGTCTTCTATATCTCTTAGGAAATCTTCAATATATTCTATATGATATTGTACTAGTTCTTTAGAATGGAAAAGAATTTGTCTTAGAACAATTCTTTGGTTATAATATTCTATATCAGAGACTATGTTCTCTAATCTTTCTTTAAAGAGTTTTAATTCTGTTATAAGACCTAAACCAGGCATTATAGAATTTTTTCTAATGATTGTTCAAATTCAAAAAGTTTTTGAGATGGCCATAACAGAGTTGTGGCTCTTTCTTTTTGTGTAACAGAAATATTTTCTGTTTCTTCTAGTTCTTTTATCATTTCATCTATATATGAAATTTGTAAAATCATTAAATCATGGATTCCCCAAATTGTGTTCTTCATTTCTATTCTAAAGAAATTTTCTTCTATTTTGTTAACTAGGGCATCTAGTTTTATTCTGAATAATTTTAGTTCATTTTTTATTGTTATTCCTGGCATTATAATTTTCTATTAATACCTGAAAGTTCAGTTTTTATTTCTGATAAAGCTTTATTAAGCTTTCTTTTTTCATAACTATCTAATGAAGTTCTAGCTGGTAGAAACTTTGGTTCACTAGTATTTTCTTCTTGTTTTAGAAGAGGTGTTCTTTCTATAGTCATAATTGATTTTGACCTTTTTAGTGGTTTTAGAATTGGTGATTCTAATTTTATTAGTGGGGCAAATAGCTCATCTATTTGTATTTTTTCTTTTCCACTAAATTCTATACTGTAATGAGAATTACTTAATGCATAATTCATTTTATAACTTATACTAAAAGGATGGTTTCCTGGTCTCATAAGAGTTTGGTCCTTAAGTTTATAATGAATTACTAAAGATCTGTCTAGATCTATATCATTTAGACTTAAACCTATCTGTAAATTTATGTCAAATTTTAATTTTCCACATTTTAAATTTCCCTCACCTTGGGTTATTAGTGAATGTTTTTCATTCATCCTAGCATCTTCGATAAGAAGTTCTAGTTCTGCATCTATTCCTTTCATAAAAGTACTTTTTATGATTATTTGGATAGTTGATATATGAATATATCCTATCTTCTGTCTTTTTTCTAACGATAGATGTTTTAATCTACTATTAATTTGTTCATTATCAATCAAGGATATTACAACAGATCCATCTGTTGATTCCATTGGTATGGCAACTTCTCCTACCATCATTCCATATTTTAGAATATTTTCTCTAGATAGTCTTTCTTTTATTAAAGAAAAAATATTTTTCTGTTTAAAATTTTCTTCTGGTTTTAAGGTAAAATCTACCTTTTCTATATGATCTGTTAATACATCTGCTATAAAACCAGATGAATTTTCTTTTATCATGCTATATTCCATGTAAAAATTATAAAATATTTAAAATCATACCTGACTTTGTCTTGGATCTTGATGGTTCTGATCTTTCGATCCTTTGAAATTTGAAATAATCTTTCGATTATTGATATTGAAAACTAAAAATCTTTCGATTTGGTAATGACAACCTCAAATCCTGCGAAGCCCTTTCCCACAATGTTTTTCATAAACTAAAGGTACTTACTTCATTGATTTTAGTCGTATTTTACAAGTGAGCATCGAGGCTCTTATTTATAGGCAGATGAGACTCACAAGTTGGTCACATGTCTCTGTCTTGCCAGCTAAAAAGAAAAACAAACAAAACACGCAAAGGAAAAAGTAGAAGCATTATCACATAAGGTGATAAGATTTTTCAACTAAATGGACCCCATCTGACTCAGATGATAAGGTTCCATTATTACAACTTTATTCCCACGGCCACCTACATGACGCGTGTTTAGGCTTTTTCTTTTGCCTTGCCCGTGATTGTCGGTATTTTGTCTTCTTCTGCCGACACTTTCTTTTTTGCACACCATTTACAGATATGCCCTTTGTATTTTGAGAAGTGTTGACAGCACTCCTGTTGGACTTCATTTGGGACTTTGTCAAGAGCATTCTCAAACCTTGAGAATAGTTCTTCATAATGAAGTGTTTGCTTGAGATGTTCTTCTGAAACCTTCTTCTTGGAATCACAGACCATAAGACAGGTTTCTGTAGTATAAAGGACCTTATAATTAATAATGGTAGAACCATATCTAATAAGGTTATCATAAAAACGTTTCATTTGATAAATAAACGAATCTACTGTCCATCCAATGCTTTCTGAATTTGGAGGTAGATAAGTTTTATTTGAAATTCCTATTTTGATGACTGTTCTTGGTTTTACAGCCATGAAATTATTTTCTTCAAAAAACCATGGATAGGTTTGTTCGAACTGGAGATAAATTTCTCTTCCTTTAGCAAGGAAATCATTAAATCTCTTTACTGTATCACCAATCTCTTTTGGAAGATCAGCGAGTTCTTGGAATCTTCGACCTTCTCCTTCTTCAAGATACACGGTCTTAAGCATTCCATAGTCATAAAATTCTTTGATCAATTCCTTGGATATTCCTGGAACCGTATTAGCTTTTACCCCATGTGTTGTATTGACTGGATAAAAACATTCAAGTGCTAACTCTTCTTTGAAGTTGGCTAGCCATCTCCACTTTCCCATGAAATCATCAAGGGTTTTTGGCTTATTTCTTTCCTTCTGAAGGTTTATTATGGATCCTACTGAGATCTTTTTCTTTGACTCCATTTTTGATGGTTGGCCAATTTCTTTAGCAATGGTCATTTCTTTATAGGAGGCCTTGTAGGCTTCTTTTGCTTCTTCCATTGTTGAATAAGCTTTGTGTCTGACATTTTTGCCATTAATGTGAAGGCTTGCAATTGCCCAGTTGTTGTAGATGCCTTTCATTGGACCATCAAAGATGACATACACCTTCTTTGCTGGTTGTAGATCGACAACATCGCTTGGTTGGTCTGAACCATTTTTTGACTTTTCATCTTCTTGTTCGATTTTGTCAGCCCATGACTTTTTTGTATCTTCTTCTGGCATAGAGCCTGCTGAAGATGTTGATGAAAAACTTTGTTGTTCATTCAAAGTCTTTTTTGTTGGTTCTTCTGTTGTTGTTGGAGTTTCAACATTTATGATCTTGGTTAGGCTTTCGATCATTTTAATCATCTCCCCCCTCTCTGAAGAGAGTTGTTTTAGCTTTTGGCTATGAATTTCAATCTGTTCATCTTTTTGCTTCAAGCTATTGTAGAGAACTTTTAGAGCTTGCTCCATTCTCTTGTCAGAGTATCTGCAAAACAATTGTTTTCTGATTTTATTAGTTGAATATAAGGATAGAATTGTTGGATGCGCATTTGCCATCTAACAAGTCTTCCTTGTTTATGATCAACTTTTAAATTGTAGCGCCAAAATCCGCTAGCATAAGTTGAATCAGTTCGTAATAAAAATCTTGATGGAATTAAATCCATTCTCCATTTTTCTAAAACATTTAAACAAGAAAGAGTTTCTTTCTCATTGATATGATATCTTGTTTCAGCATCTTTAAAAGAACCTGAAACATACTTGCATAAAACAAGATCTTTATCCTTAATTCGGATGTTATTACTTGAATAATCAAGTTTTGAATCAGTTGAAACTGATGTTTTGTCTGATCGCCCATTAGGGATATCTGATTTTAACTGTGGGGTTGCGTCCACAGTGGTATAGGATTGTTGTGGGGTTTCGTCCTCAACATATCCATTGAGATTTAATCCCAATTTTTGTTTACCATTAGGTAGAGCTCTCATAACTCCAGCCCATGTAAACTGATTTGCATCAACATTTACAACCAAAAAATCGTTTTCTGTTGGATTGTATAGTTGTGGTAAAACTTTTAATTTTTCTTTTAAAGATTTTACAGCCTCAGTATCTTTTTGTGTCCATGACCATGGCACTTTTTCAGATATTTTCTTCTGTAAAATTTTTCTATCATTTGCTAAGTCTTGAAGAAATCCTTCATTAGCAATATAATTTAAACATCCCAAAAATCTTTGGATTTGTTTTCTATCCACTAATTGGTCAGGAAAAAGTAAAATTTTTTCTTGAACGTGTGGTGATAAATCGAGTTTTCCTCCTTCTCTTATAATAAGACCAAGGAATTCGATTTCTTGTTTCAAAAGTATTGACTTTTTTCTAGATAGAACAATTCCTCTATCTTTTATTCTGTTTAAAACAGTCATAACATCTTTAACATGTTGTTCTTTACTACCTTTAGTGAAAATTAATATGTCATCAATATATACAAAACAAATATGATCAAGACCTTTAAGAGTGTTGTCCATAAATCTTTGATATATTGATGGTGCTTGTTTTAAACCAAATGGTAAAACATTCCATTCAAAATGTCCTTCTGGACAACTGAAAGCTGTTAAGGGCTTTGTTTCTTCTGATAACCTTAACTGCCAGTATCCAGATTTTGCATCTAAAGATGAAAACCAATTACATCCTCTTATTTTTTCGAAAATGTAATCTTTTCTTGGTAACTTATATGAGTCACTTATGGTTGCCTCATTAAGTTTTTTATAATTGATTACCATTCGAGCTTTTCCTCTTTTTATCTCATTGTGTTTTCTGACATAAAAAGCTGGTGCTGAATGTGGACTAATAGAAGGACTTATTAATCCTTTCTCTAATAGTTCTGCTATTTCTTTTTTAAATTCTTCCTTATCTTCTCCTGAATAAGGGATTTTGTATAGGACCTTGACTTCCTTTTTAGGATCTTTAAGTTTTACAACAATTAAATCTTGGATTTTGTTTACTATAGAGTCTAATGGATTTTCAGAACAAACTTGATCTAGATGATGTCCTAGATTTTGTTCAATTGTTAAATAAAACTTTCTCTTATCCCACATACATCTAAGTACGTTAAGATTTTCTGAAATTGCTTTTAAAATTTCATTTTTTGTAATAATATTTGTTGTAACAAATTCACTTTCTTTTGGGTCATTGACATCAAACCAATTTAATGTTATTGTGTCAGTTTTTTGGATAAAAGGATTATATAATTTTAAAAAATTATTTCCTATTATCAGATCTATTCCAGAATCATGTTCATAGATTGATTTTACATAGAAGTATCTATGTTCAATTTTTATAAAAACATGTTTTAAAACAAACCATATTTGGTGTTTTTTCTTATCAGCAAAGATAATTTCTTTTGGTTTTTGTAGTCTAATCCATCCTTCCTTAATTATGGATCTCCTACCAAAACATAAAGTGGCACCGGTATCTATGTAACCCATGATTTTCTTTTTATTCAGTGTTACCTGAATAAATGTTGCATTCGGATTTCCATTTTTTAAAATTTTCCTACTCATTCTTCAATTTCTTCTTCAGTAGTATATTCAAAAATACTACTTTCATCAGAATCTATATCTGATTCTATTGGTTCGAAACCTACTTCCCAGATTAATTTCAAGGTTTCTTTTTTAGAATCTTTCTTTTTAGGACATTCATTTGCATAATGTCCTTCTTCATTACACAACCAACATGTGCATGTTTTCTTTCCTTTAGGACATGAATTCCTTTTAGGATATCTTTTATTTCTCCTAAAGTATTTTTGTTTATTGAATTTTTTAGGAAATTTCTTTTTTCTTTTATATTCAGAACGATCTATTTTCCTAAAAACTTTTTTCTTTTTCTTTCTTCTAGGTTTACTACAACCGTAGTTTCCTACTTTGTCTCGAATTCTATCACAGCAAACGTTTATTTTTGCTTCTCTTTTAGCAGTTTTTTCCATGCATTTTTCGGATATCCATTTCCTTAATGCAGTTATTCTTGTTCCTAGAGTATCGTCTAATCCTACGATTACTTCTAAATGTTCTTGGATTACTTTTTCCATTATTGTTCCAACAGATGATGGAAGTTTATTATAAAATAATCCTAAAAGATTATACTGTATTCTCTTTTGTGGAGATATTGCATAATAATATTTGCTAAACTCACATATAAATGGTTCAACATAACACATATCACAGATTCTTAGATTAAAGATTCTATGAATGTTTGTGCTTTCTAGGTCTGATTCTGCTTCTGGCGCATCAAAACCTACGAATTCTTTTTTCAGAATTGAATAGACATGATTTATCACATCTTCAGTTGTTGATGGGAGCTCTGAATCTGATTGTTCAGACATAAAACTCCAAGCATTTCCTATGGTTTTAGTTTTTAAATAGTTGAAAATACTCTTTGGACTTAGTTTTCCTAAGGTAGGGTCTAATTGGATAGTTACCATGTGATCATGATACCAACTTCTTAGTTCTTTTTTAGTATCCTCACTACAATCAATATTTAAAACATTATCTTCTTTGTGGCGATTTATTGTAGGTATATATTTAGATGGTATTTGTTTGAATTTTCTTTCATCCATTTTATTTTGAATGATTTGTTGGTCGATAAATTTTTCACTATCCTCTTGACGTCCTCTTTTACGTCCTTGTTCTGATGATTCTGGTTGCTCATTAGTTTTTACAAGTCCTACTTGTGGTTCTTCTTCCATACTGAAAGAACTTTCTGAACCAAAGTCGTAAACAAACTTGTTTTCATCATCAGATTCTTCGGTTATTTGGTTTTTCCTATTAATGTCTAAAGAAGCCATTAATGTTTGTAATTCATTTAGATGATTAGCTATTTCTTCTTCTGTTTCGTCCATTTTTAGGGTAATGGCGCGAAAAAGTTAATTTCTTTTTCTGGTTTTTCAATATTTTCTGAAATTTCTACCATGTCTCCCCCCTCTTTTTTGACAAAAGTTTGTAATTGTTCTAGGGTTAGGCATTTATCTCTTGTGGGTAAGAGTTTTAATAGATCGATTAAATCATCTATTTTTATACAAAGTTTTTCGTCTAGTAATCTTTGGTTCTCCTCTAGACTAGATAATTTTTCATTGAGTTTTTCTTCAAACTCTTTTTCTAGTAGAACTTCTACTATATTATCTAATTGTTTCTGAAGTGCTGTTAGATTCTCAAAAATATCTTGTATTTTTTCACTTACACCCTTATTAGCCATGTATAAACTTTTGTATTTTAAGGCTTAAAAGATTTGCAAAGTTTTCATATTCCCAATATGTAGAATAATCATTTTCAATTATTAGAAACCAATATGCTGTTTCTCTTAACCACTTAATTTGGTTTCTCATTCTAATTATATTATCATAATTAGGTTTTAATATGAATGGTTGAGGTATTATCTTTCCAAATGGATTTATAAGGCCTTCCATTATCTTGCTAATTTTTTAAGATTATTTCTGAGTTTTTCAGCTTTAATTACATATCTTGAAAAGAGACGATAATCAAAATTCTCTTTTAAATAATAGGTAGCTGTTTTATCGCACCATTTAATCTGGGCTTTAACCAAATAAATTTCTTGGTAATTTGGGTTTAAGATGAAAGGAACACGAACAATTTTCCCTTTTGGATTTTTAATCCATTTTATTATTTTTCTTTTAGTTCTAGCCATTTAAAGCCGGTTTTTGTAGGAACTGATTTTAAAAGATTTTGACATGTGTCAAAATTTTATTGGTTCAATGTTACAAAGGCACTGAGTGCCAAAGGCACTGAAGTTTTCTCCGCCAAACAAAAAAAAGTGCAGGGACCAATGCCAAAATCTGTTGAAAGTGCAAGGACCAATTACACATTTAAACCTAAAAAAAAATTAATTTAAATACTTCTAGTACAAGTATACAAGAGTACATCCTATTCCTAGGAGTATCGGAATATGGTATGTGTCTGGCATAGATAGTTTACTCATTTTAGTGTATTCTGGCTTCATAAATCATACATAATGGTCCTTATTCAGTTCCTATTTACATATAGCTTGGAATTCATTTGGTGCAACCTAGGAAAAATCATTCACCGCCTATAATTTCCAACTGAAATTGCAACTCTGAAACTAAATGCTCGTGTTTTCTTAGGGTACACTTGTGAGAAAAATTGAACTAAAATGGAGTATAGCAACTACTTTATTTTTATTTTTATAATAGTGAGTATAGTAGCTTACTTAAATAAAAATTTCTATATTTTACACGCACACAATCGATAATCTCAAATCACCCACCAACAATAACATATACATTTTTTTTTTGAAGGAAACAATAACATATACATTGATCCTTTAGAATCAGTTAAACATATAAAGTCACACTACAAGAATGATGAATTCTGCTCTTCTCCCAGCAAGTTTTGCTCCCGCCCAACTAAATTGACTAAAATACCCCTGCATTAGTTAACTAACACGTGTAAATTTATGCATTAGTTAACTCACGCAGTGTGACTTAAGTCACGCAAGTGTGAAACACTGCGTGAGCTGCGTGAGTTAACTCACGCATCAATTAACACCTGCGTGAGTTAACTCACGCCCAGTCTGTGCAGCAAGACAGACTCACGCCCAGTCTGTGCAGCAAGACAGAACTGGCAGAGACCTCTATTTTCCCTAAATTTTTCATTCTTTCATTCATTTATTCAGTCAATTGCATACATTTTTCATCATTCATTCAAGCATTCATTCAATCAAGCATTCACTCATAATTAAATTACGAAAAATAAAGGAATAAAATAACTGCAAATGTCATAAAAATGCCAAAAAGCGCAAATGTATTACGATTAGGGGTGGGAATGAGCCGGGCCGCGCCGAGCTTTGCTTAAATAGGCTAGGTCTAGTTGAAAAAAGTAAGGCCTAAGCCTTGACCTTTTATCTGTCAAAGGCTTTATTTTAAGCCTGGTCTGACCTTTCTAAAAGTCTGGCTTGGCCTATTAGCCTGTTTAAAAGCCTAGTTTGTGTTGCAATTTTTTTCTTTCAATTTGTGCAACATACTTAATATAAAGATAAACATTAATTAGATACAAGTTAAACTAATAAAACACAATTGTAAAATTTATAGATGGATAGAAACTCAAGAATAATCATGTCTGATAAGAGTAAGGATTTCAAACTTAATCCAATAATCATACTTGACCTTAGGCATATCAGTAGCAAGTCTTAATAGTTCACACAAATCAAATAACAATATGAGTCTTAAATGATAACTTAACAAGCTTCCAAACAGTATGAAACATCAAGAGTTGTGTTGTATCTCAAATACAAAATAAATAAATAAATTGAAATAATAATAATTGTGGCATGAGAATTTGAAGAACCATTAATTCTTTTTGACATATATAAATATAAATGATAAATGAGGAAAAATGTAATATACTCATATAAGGGTCGGCCTGATAGGCTTGATAGGCTTTTTTATAAGCTTAAGTCTGACCTAATTAAATTAATAGAATTTTTAAAAAGCTCAAGTTTAACTTATTTATTAAACGAGTTAGGCCGAGCCGGACTTTTAGTAGGCCGAGCCATAGGCCCCTGATGGGCGGCCTGACCTATTCCCACCCCTAATTACGATTACATCCAAATCCGACAAAATGTCATAAAAAAAACTACAAAAGTACAAAAGTTATAATGCCAAAACCCTACTCCCGCGTGGACTCCTACTCCTCCTCTGCGGAGCCGGCACCTGGTCAAACATGGTATAATCGGACCGGAGACCCTCCAAAATGCTGAAAAAGAGTGGATTTGAAACCACCTCAAGAATCTCCATTGCATGCTCCACTCTGCCTCTCATGTTGCTGATGACCTGGAACGGATCGGGAGGATGTCTGGCCCACTGCTACTGAACAATAACCTCCTTGTAGGGAAGGGACATGACAGGGATGGGCATCAGCTGTGTAGTCGGGAATGGCCGTAGGGGGGGTTCACAATAGGATGTGATACAGTGCAGAACCATCTCATGTACCCCCTTGAATGAGCCCACAACTCGTTATCCGGAACCAGATCACCCCTTTTCTGCTGGCTGAGGACATGTAGAGCAAACTCCATGAAAGCCATAGCCACGTCCCCTGACTCAAGAGGCCCAATGTCTGTAGGAGGCCTGGGAATAGTCTGGACATACCTGTACTGCCTAAGAACCCGCTCTGGCAAGTGACGGACCCTCCTGTCTTTGCCGGCCATGATCCATCCGGAGTACCAGCATATGTCCCGAAAGGGCGTAATGTCTCGTCGTCTCTCGTACGACCTTCAGATGACATGAAAATGGTCCAACGAATCAATGACATCTCTGTAGTGTCCAGGATCAGCAAAGCCTCTGGGAGGTTTCCATTGATCCACAAGCAGGGCAAGAGCAGGGTCGTACTCATCATTACGAATCCTCAGAATGAGGTTCGTGAAGTGCGCCAAAGCTCATCCCTGCAAACACAAAGAAACAAATTTATATTAGCACAAGTATTATACAAACAACTATACATTTACGATCCAATAAGTAAAAAAATAAAAAACAATTATTACCACAAGCAAGGTCATGTAACCACCACAAGAGGCCACAGATGAGTCGGAGGTAAGAGATAGCTGCTCATATAGGAAAGCAAGTCTCATCCCACCGCATGACCAGCTGTCCAACTCGTCCATATCTTGCAGCGCAAGCAGCCACATCAGATTAATGCTTCTGCTTTTCTTGCCGGCAAAAATGGTCCAGCTAAGCAAGAGTAAGAAAAACGCCTTAATGTAGGCCATCCTAACTTGAACCTGCTCCTCATACTCCTCCTCTGTGTCAGGCTGAATCAGTTGATTACACCTATTCAAGAGCTCCTCGTAGCACCTCTTCAGTTTACCAAAACTGACATGAGCAACACCTTGTCTTCCCACCTCCTTAGCAGCAACCTCTGTTGTAAAAAGTATGTCCTCCTGCATCATCTGTATCCCCTCATCACGACTTAACTCTCTATCATGAAGAAGTCTCCCAGTGATGGGGATGCCTAGGAGACACGCCACATCATCTAGTGTGATGGTCATCTCCTCAACAGGTAAATGGAAGTTGTTGGTCTCCTCATGCCAACTCTCTGACAAGGCACAAACGTGAGAGATGTTCTCGTACCCAGTATTCAGGAGGGGGTAAGACTGGAAGCATTCACTTCGTCCCAAAACCAGTTATTTTGTGCACTCGACTGAGGCAATATCAAGTTATTAAGGCTCAACTTCTTCCCGTGCGAGACACCTTTCACCCTATGCATTTTTCGAAACTAAAATACAAAAGCAAAAAACAATAAACAACGCCGTTAAATAAATAATAAGTAAAATAAACATTAAATATATTCTAACATAAATTTTAATTCTAACATAAAATAAATAAAATAATAATTAGAATAAGTTCAATAAATAGTAAAAGAAGTAAAATAAACATTAAAATAAACATTAAATATACTTACATTGGCATCGCCCATATCCTGCATGCCATGTGTTTACCGAAGTGAGGTAAAAGCGTGGGCACAGAAGGCCCCCTTCCATAGCCGTATGGTCCGGCCTCGTACTCCACCCTCGGCACCCCCTGAGCATGACCCCGACCGTCCTGCTGCTGAGGCTGCTCAATATGAGGCTGCTCCTGCTCAATATGAGGCTGCTCCTGATGATCCTCATATTAATGCTGCTGATACGCATCAAAATGATACTGTTGAGGTTCCTCACAATAAGCCTGATTCTGCGCTTGCTGATACTCCTCATAATGTTGCTGATACTGTGTCGGGTCCACCGTCTGGGATCGACCCGTCTATGATGATGAGGCCCCCGCAACATCAACCCTACCAACTTTTATGCCCCCCAGTCTGCCTCTCCCTCGTCCAGCCAAAGGAGGGCGTACTGCTTGATTCCCCCTTCGTGCACTATTAGTAGAATTCTGTGCTCTCCCTAACTTAAGTCTGTCACTCGTCACCTCAGGCGGCCTCTGAGACGTATTCATCTGAGACATATCTGCACACAATTTCAAAAAGCAAAAAAATCAATGAGACATTTTCATACCGACATTGTGCCATTTCCAACAATTCAACAACAACAACACTTATATTTGGGCAGTGTCATTTCAATCTGTAAACTACCACATTGCAGTCAAACATACTATAATCAACATTAACAAACCATATTCTAACTAGTTTCATCATTAGCGATCCAGAAAAAAAATCATTGACACATTTTACCAAACACATAGAGTGCAATTTTCAAACAACTAAGAAATCTAACAATTTCTAAACCCTAAACTACCATATTGTACTCTAAACAAAATCTACACAACAGTTCCTATTTCCTAACTTAATTCATCACTAACAATCCTAAAAACTAACATGCAAGCCAAATTTCTAAAAACGTAAAAATGTCTAATTTCTTAAAAAAATCACAAAATTTCAACAAAAAATAAGCAATGATGTAGAATAAGCAACACTTGCTTGTTCAATTGCGAGATTTGATGATGATTTACTTGAGTTTGGTGAAAATCTCACTTGGGGGAAGATTTTTCGAATTTTGGATGTTTTGGAAAAGTGAAGTGTTACGTCTCTGTTGCTGTCATATAACACTTAAGTCACGCAGCGTGACTTAACTCACGCGGTGTGACTTAAGTCACGCAGAGCCTATAAGGTGTGTTAGTTAACTCATGCAGCGTGAATTAACTAGCGCAGGTGTATAATTGTTGTTTCAGTTGGGCGCGAGCAAAATATATTGGGAGAAGAGCAGAATTCAAGAATGATATAAAATTTGGGCCATAGGTAAGCTTCTCTCATATAAGATAAAGCCCAAACTTCATCTTCATGTTCTCCTCCATTTTCAATAAAACCTGTCGTTTTACTATGGAACTCCCCATCTCTCACGATACATCTCTCTTTTCCACCTTCTTTTCTCTACTCTCTTTATATTGTCTTGTCACTATTAGACATTTTAGCATCAAGTTAGTCTCATACATTTTAAAAATAAATAAATGTTATTAACAATGAGTACATAAAAGGTAGAAAGGAAGAAGAAAAATAGCCAAATGGGTTTATTTTAATACATAAAGGGTCAACTTGAATAAATAAACAAAAGAAATATACAAAATTTTAAATTAAGTTAAATAACCTCTGAAAAAAAAATCTACTTGTAAAAAAAAATATGTAAAATAATTTTCCTTTTTTTACATTTTTTAATTGGTATAATCCACTCCTCCTTATTTCATATATCCTATAATTTATTTAATTGAATTAAGAAATGTGAGTTGTCATAAAGTTTTTATTATGTAGACAATTTCAAGAGATTAACAATTAAAAAAATTTGGTTAAACTCGTATAGGATACGAGATTAGCATTTATATTCATTTTACAAGTGTTTTTATGATAAAATAAATTTCATAAAACATTTTCAATTAGTCAACTATATATGCCTCAATTTACTTTATGAAAATAACTTTTGAAAAAGAAAAAACAAATACTACTAGTTGACAATAGCGTCTATAATGGATAAAGAGAGTCACTTCATGGAAATCTGCACATAATCAATGCATAATACTTACTGATAAAATATCAAGAGAGGACACACCAAATTAATTGAATGTTTGGTTGAATTAGAGACAAAATGAAAATGAAGGATACAGAGTCCACAGGCATAGTACCACGCGTTGCACATATCAGTGACGACCAAAACAGAAGAGTTCGTGACTGATAGCTGCAGAATGATGGTGAAGCTTTTTCTTAATGGGTCGTGTTAACCAGTGCCCCGGGGGCATTGGTTAAGGAAGCAAATATAGTAATATTTGCATTGATAGTTGTGTAATTAATACATTAAAAGCTTAAAAAGTATCTTTTTTGACTTAAAATTTCTTCTTTTAGCATTCTTAACCAGTGCCCCGGGGGCACCGGTTAACATTTTCCTTTCTTTAATATATCAAAGGTAAATGCATGTTTTAGACTCCTAGGGTTTGCCCGTGCATTTTTGCATCTCAGAAAGGTACTACTAACAAGATTGAGATCATACATTGAAATGGTGACATTTAATCTGTGAAAGTGAAAGTCCTGATTTCAGTATACATGGTTTTTATTATGTTATTTTTTAGTATTTCATTAGTGCCAACACTTGAAATATACAATGCTTTTGGTAGCCTAGACTATTTTTTTTTTGACAAAAAAATAATGTAGGATATTAATTTACTTGGTAATTGTTGATTAAATTCCTAGAAATACAAAAATCGTTTGTACTATACTACTCCATTTGACCAAAAATAATTGTTTTTTTTTTTGAAAGGAGACCAAAAATAATTGTTGATTACCCTCTTTTTTCTTTGAGACGATATTCTTTTAAACAAAAGACGTGCAAAAAACACCACATGACCGACCAAAAATTATGTTGGTATTTCTGGACCGCCACCTAACAATTGAAATTTTAAAAATATTATTAAATCAAAAGAAAAAGCTTGTTAGATTATTGACCGCCATCTATGTTGGTATTTCTTGGCCGCAACTTAAACACACCAAATTAACATATGACCAACAATTACTATTGATCGCATCAAATCTCCTCATGTAACTAGTGTCAACCTGCACTTTAAATATGAAAGAAATTAAATTCCAAAGCTGACAAACAAAATCAAAATTTAAAAAACAAATGCTTATTATATTATTCATGTTTTTGGCACAATCTACGCACGGAGGCCTTGTAGCAACCTCTACCCCTTAAATTCTCATAAATTGGAACCTATTTGAGAAACAACTTCCAAACTAAAAGAGATATATGAAAGGAGGAATAACTAGATTCCAAAAATCTTGGCTTAAGGCTGCTCATTCAAGGGAAGCTTTTACAAAAATTAAGTGTCTTAAAACACATCTACCCATTGGTGGATTTCTTCTAAATAAACATGTCCTCAACAAATAATTTAAGAATGCATGTGATCAAAACCCTACTTTATAATAATAGATAGATAGATAGATAAATGGGTGGCTATTTTTTTTAAAAAGAAATACTCACTCCATTTTCACATTGAATGTTATGCAAAAAATTGTTTCAAAATATAAAAGTCAATTTCACTTTTTAATATAGATTTATTGTTTTTTCAATTGTACCATATATGATATATCCACACACTACTCCCAAATTATTATTTTTTGAAGAAACTCCCAAAAAAAAAAAATTCACTTAGTAAACGCATCATGTATTTATGAAAATTTTATTGTATTTGTTAATCTGTGTAAAAACTTTAAATAATGTTCATTTTGAAAGGAATGAATTATATAATAACTGGCTAAATTTTAAATTATTTATTCTGAGTTGGTTGAATAGAAAAATAAAATTAGATAATTTTTTATAATTTTAATAAGAGATTAAATAATAATGAATAATGCTACTTTAACAATATTTTTCCTTTTCTTATATATATTTTAATTTCTTCCCACAAAACAAAAGAAAAGAATATTGTCTCACAATAATCTGTTTATTTTTCAATTTCTTCAAAAATAAATAAGATCAAATAATACAATTCACTTGTTTATTCTCTCTCAAATTTTTCCTCATTTCCTTTTCATCCACAAATGAAGAATTAGTTATGAGTTTTTTTTTTATTGTTATTATTATTATTAAAATATTTTGACTCGATTTTTCTACTAATATATAAAAACAAAATATAGCATATAAGATGCTGTTAGATTCGTCTCGATTAATATTTTTAAAATATCAAATTTTCGTAATTTTTTCTACTAGATTATTAAAGAAATTTAAGTTTAAAATTGTGCATTGACATACGTGACAGAGTCAACTAGGTCAAATAATATGGGACGGAGGGAGTAAAAAGAAAGAATAGAGTTGTCTAATTTCTGTATTCAATGTTTATTTGAGTTGAATGAGAAGTAAAATCGTGTCTTCATCGGTTTGCCATCGAGAAATATTGAACCAAGATATGCTACTGCATGTCGTCAATGTCCTCAACAAGTCCCAGAAGAAAATCACTTAGCAGAGAAGATCAATCACTTAGCAGTCACAAAGTGGCAGAATAACATAGGGTTATTAAATTAATTCACCTGGGGTTTTTGTCTCCTCCATTACTCCTCTCTCGAAACGATGCATGAAAAACTGCTTTGAAATAAGGATTTTCTTGTCACTGATTTGATTACTTAGAAATAAGCTTTGTTTCTTTCTGCTTCTGATGAATCATCTCTCTCTATAGCAGAATAGCCGTCATTTTTATTTCCTTACATGGCTCACTCTGTTTGATTGTCACCTTCTTTTTGTGAAAAGGTTTCTTTTGTCATGTGACAAGCAAAGTCATCCGTTGCTACTTGCTAGTATTTTTTATACTCCCTCCGTCCTGGAATATCTGAGTCAGTTTGGTTTTTCACATATAGAAAAATGTATAAATAAAGAGAAAAATGGAATATATTCAATTGGGAATGATGAAAGTAGTATTCCATCCGTTTCAAAATGAGTGTCGCTTTAGCCAAAAAAATTTGTTTCAAAATGAATGTCACTTTCAGTTTCCAATGCAATAATAACTTTTTCTTTTCAATTGTACCCTCCAATTAATATTCTGCACACTACTTTTAAAGTATTACTTTTAAAACTAACCAATAGTTAACAAGGATAATTTGGTAAAATAATCATTCTCTTTCTTTTAATCATTACATTTCTTAATATGTGTGTAAACACCTAAAACGACACTCATTTTGAAACGGAGGGAGTATTAATTAAAGTTATATTGTATTGGGAATGATGAAAGTTGTATTGAAAATTGAAATGGTTCAATTATTTTGGGACACTTTTTTTCAGTAAATGAGTCAGATATTCCGGGACGGAGGGAGTATGTATCAACATCATGGTATTTTTGAGTTTAATCATTTTAGTTCTTTTAAATTAAAATTGATTATTTATCTTGGTAAAATTGAACAGGTTAATCTTTAATTATTATTTTTTTGTAGTAAATGGATAGATTTTTTCATCCAACTTTATTAATAAATGTTTAAAACATCCACTTAGGTTGATATTGTGATGTTGGTTTGAGACTTTGAAATGTATTCGTCTTAAGATCTCATATTTGATTCTCTTTGATGTCGATTTTGAGGAGTTAGTTTGATTTATTTTGTAAAATGTTTAAAAAATCATTTAACATTAAAGTGGAAGGTCTAAAAAATATTTATGACATAAAACATGAATACTTATGTATTTTCTTCTTATCGATTCTCAATTCAATCATAATTTTACATATAAATATTTCATCAACAAAATTATAAATAAAGTAATAGATTTATTTTGGTTCAAACTAAAACCAATAATACATCTATATTAACTTTAATTTTAAAAGCGATGAATTTAAACTTACCAACTTAACAATAAATATTTATGCTAGCACTTTTTAATAGAGGATATGCTCATCAGCTTGAGTCCATTTTTCTATAGGTAGATTGTCGACCTATTTTAAAGCCTATTGATTTGCCACTCGAATTTTATGTGGTGATAATTGAATGAGGTGTGCTCATTTCATATCCTACATTGTAAAAAATACCACTATGTTTGCCAAATAATTTTTGGCAATTATAATAATATGGATGACATAATTACCTATATATGTTTGTTTACGCCTAAAAACAATTATCTTGTTAGTTGAATTCAGCAAATAGGTGATTGAACAATTAGACAATGAGGCCTGTCAGTCGAGTGAAGGATGGACAATGCTAGAGAAATTGAGCAAAGAAGCTTATTCTTTCTCAATGTCGCCAACTCATAATGTGGGTCGTTAAAGGCTCATAATCGAGTCAAAGCATAGTTGGACTAAACAATGAAGCGGAAAAACCATGATCCTTGCGCTCAACACCAATAACTGCTTCAAGAAATGAGGGAGAAGACATGACCTTTAGTGGAGATGCTCACAAAAGGACCTTGTCAACAGATCATGCCGAAGAGGGCAGTCATAAGCCAATCGTGGAGGCGCATGATCTCGCAAACAAAGGAGTTATTAAGTCTCAATACTCACGAAAATTTGTTGAATAGAGGTTAAACATTTAAGGCCACATCGTTTGTCTTATTAGCAACAGTATAAATACTTTTTTCTTGCATTGTAATTGACACATCCAAACAATCAAATAATTTTATTTTTGCAATTTTTATCTATTTACCTTTCTTATTTTATTTATGCATTTCTTAGTGTAGCTTAAACCCAAAATCAAATGCGCTTAACACTCTACTATAGAAAGTAAGGGAACCCACATAAAGAGACAAAATTCTTCCCTCAGCGTTAATCGCTCTAAGCAAGGGAATTACAGTTAAGGAAACTCAACCGACCTCGACTAATTTCGACTTCGATTATTAAATTTGGCACGTCCAATGGGACATAATATGATATTTACCATTCAAAAATTTAATTCCCCGTATTAGAATTACATCTGACGTATGCACCTAGGGTCTGGAAAGAGTCTTAGCAGTATGGAACAACCATCATCTTCAGCAACCAAATAATCAGGACATTCTCGATTTAACGAACGTTCCCAAACGTTAGGAATGTCAACTTCCATGGCTAATTCTAGTGTTTATGAAGTAGAACGGTTGAAACGCTTGAGGCTTTAGTAGTAATGACAACATCTTTCATTATAAGACATATTGGCATGGGATATATAAAATTACATATCAATTCTCCAAACAAGTTGCTCACATTGTGAAACTCATGATCCAAAATGAGTTTCAACAAGTCAAGGATTTGGAGGTCATGCAAGCCAATTTTAGTGACAAATCAGTCGCCAATATTTCACAAGATTTGCATTGAAGCTAATA
This sequence comes from Medicago sativa, assembly GCF_051527215.1. Classification (NCBI taxonomy): domain Eukaryota; kingdom Viridiplantae; phylum Streptophyta; class Magnoliopsida; order Fabales; family Fabaceae; genus Medicago; species Medicago sativa. The sequence goes on from NC_140756.1 coordinate 61,860,660, forward strand.
TTAGGAACACATAAATCAAAGTCAATAGATTATTGTATCGGTAGGACCTCAATAAGTTTAGCTGATTCCTATATAATTGACACATGCTACACCTAATTCCCAAACTATCATTTTTACCAGGGCTAACCTTGGGGAGCACCCAGTGACGAATGGTGCTTATAACCAAGCTAACCAATAAGCATATCAAATACATATGGCGCATATGCCACTTGAGGTTGTATGACACATTGACATACCAAAAGTTCCGCCTTTTGGCAACTGTAACGCCCTATTTCTATTAAAGCGATAAAACACGCAAATATAACAAATATTCAAGAAATAGACGCTACCTCTAACACAAAATCCAAAATCCAAACATACATGTGTGTGTGTGTGTATATATATATATATAATATCTCAACAGTCGCATCAGATACAAATCAGATAACTCCAACATATACATGTCATGGTCAAATACAACCTCAACTAAAAATCCTCCAAGTCCGACAAATGGACAATATCAACAACATAAAATAAAAACCAACAAGGCATAAAAAGACTCTACGACCTAATGAGAGCCTAAAACTACGACTCCAGACGATAACGGAGAAAGCTCTCGCTATCAAGCACTCACCACAAAGCAACTACTCCTGCACAACGTCTACCCATCCATACAGACAGGTAGGCGGCAAAAACCAGTGGGGGTAAGCATTACATTAATCATAATCAACAAAACAAACATAAGCATTCAAGGATTCATGCATATCACATATATACAACCACCCCTCCTAGAATACTAGCATCACATGATTATTATCCCCCATCTCATACATCTCAAGCTATCACGTTATTAACATAGCATAGCAGGCATATTCAATCTCTAAACGAGTCTTCTACATAAGCTCATCATTTATCAACAACAATCAATGAAGAATTACTCACTTTATTCCTCATTTATCATACTTAACTCAACAAGTAAAATTCATCATTTCAAGTTATAAGTAAGCAATCATCATTATCAAGTAATCACCACATCATATGCATATACATATACAATTCTCACCTCATCATTATTATCAAATAGTTATCATCAAATTGATTCACCAAGTGTATAAGCACAAACAAGTAGGGCATGCAATTAGAGCATAGCTCAATTATTTACAACCATCAACAAAGTCCACCAATGTACATATACACTAATCCACATAGATCACGACTTTCAACAAATTGCACAAGTTCATCAAGTCACATATTCACTTATGACACAATTCATCAAATAGTTTGCATGAACAATTAACTTCCATATATCCAATCATACAACCAATCCAAGTATAACAAGCAAGCACTCATCAAACACGTTCGTCATCAACAAACATCATTCACATGCCACAACAAGACATCATTTCACTATGCAATGCGCCTAGACTCGACACATATATGCATTTGGTACCAAATCTCCTCAAGGTCGTCACCCATGATGCAACAAAAACATCATATGTAAGAGAACACCTCCTCTCTTACAAATCACCTACGTAAAAGTACATCTCCTCTTTTACATTTCACATATGACTCAATATGATTATGATGCATGGACATACAACAACGACCCGATAATGCACAACTTCACCACAACAACGACAATTTAAAAGTACACCTCCAATTACATTGACTATCTCAACAACATTTGCATTATCAAGTATACACGTCCACACATTCAACAATCACAATTCACATAAGAGTCATCATCACACACATCAACATCAACTTACCACTCTTCATAAACCAAGTAAAATGGATCAACACATCATTTCATGATAACATCAAATTCAATCGTCCACAATCATCCACATATCATCAATTAATCATATAAAACCATTCCTGAAAGATTTATAAGGTAATTGGTTTAAAAGAACCATTTTCAACCAAGTTCGTCTATCGGTATCTCATTTTTAAAATAATTGAAGTATTGAACCAAAACCAAACAAACAAGATCCAATGCCTCAACTAAGTATTCCCCTAGGCTACATATAAGTACAGTAGGGTATACCTTGGCGTTTTACCGGCTAAATACGACGAAAGCATAAAAATCACAAAGTTCGTCTCACTTTATCACTTTTGCAAAATAATTCCATTTTCAAAGCAAAACAAGTTAAGACTTGATGAAACCAATCCCAACCATTTTAGAAATCATATAAATACAAACATAGGCCTCTTATAAGCTATCAAGCATTAGTTCAAAGTCCCACTAAGGTTCATTTGAGAAAATCCTAAGTTCGTCTCATAATTACTCAATTCAATGTAAATCAACACAAGAACTCATTAGACCCCTTAAACAAAGTTATTTCTTTCATAAAAACACCCTCTAGATGATTAGGATAAAATTCCTACACTTAGGAATAGGTTTGGAAACAATTTGGTTGAAGAAAAATGCATTTTAAAAGTTTCTGGTCAGGCAAAATCGTAGTATGATTTTTCTCCATCGTAGTACGATTTTTCCAGTGCGAAAACACTCCAAAAACTGGTCAAAATCGTAGTACGATGCCAAAAATCGTAGTACATGGCTGCCTGACAGACAGCATCAGATTTTCCAATTTTCACGTTTTCGCGCGTAAAATCCAAACCGTTAACCCGTTTTCGATGCCGTTTTCGCCTACGCGCTCCTGACACTTAGCTCTATCATAATCTACAGAAAAATTCATGTTTCAACCATCCCAAAAACGATTTCCAAAACCTCACATAATCACTTATTTGCAAAATGCTTAAACACCGACATTTCACATGAAAAACCCGTTTTCTCCCAAACGACTCGACTAACACAATCACAACATGAAAACAGAAATTCTACCAAGTCCAATTCATCCAACAACATCAAAAACTCAGTCAACAACCTCATATTTCAAAAGTTCATATTGGTCCTTCACATGAACAACTTAGCACAAATTTCACCAATTCAAACAACAACTTCACAAAATGGGATACCCATGATATAAATCAACAACAACAAATCTCATCACCAATTCATCAATTCATGATACCCAATGCATCAATTCATCAACAACACATGTTAAAACAACAACAACATTTGAACATGAATTCATCATCAATCTAACAACCACAACATTATTCATCATCAATTTCATACAAAAACTCATCATGTTCATATATACCCATTTTGACATACAAATTCAACAACAACACAATTATCATTCAATTCATGCTTATAATCATATCATCAAAATTAAGCACGAATTTCTACATATAAAATCAAATTAACCACTTAACCACAATTATGCAAAGAATTAGGGTAGAAATTAAACTACTAGATTATGATTAAAGACTAACCCCTTACCTTAATTCTTCACAATCACCAACTAAGGCTTCACTTTAGCTCCCAAAACTTGAATCTCTAGCGTGCTCTAGCCCTCTCTAGATCTTCCTCTTCAAACCCTTATCTTCTCTCTATCTCTATCTCTTCTCAATTGTGAAAATGTTGGTAAAAACCCTATTTCTCTACAAACTAGAGTTTATATAGGTTTCACCTAATTGGGCTCAACTCACAATGCTTTAATGGGCCTAACCCATTTCTATTCTAACCCAAAATGTTACTACTCACTTAACGGTAAAATGTAATACTAACGGTCACCTACCGGTAATAAAATAAATTACTACAACTCCCTAGCACTTAGTAAAATAACAACTCTCACTAAGCACTAAAAATAATCCTCAACGAAATTACTAAATTACCCTTATTCACAAAAATGACCAAAATACCCCTGAGTTCAAAATGACTAAAATGCCCTTCTAACACCGAATTCTACAATTCCCGACCAAAAATACACACATAGGCAAATAATCACATAAGAGCACATATAACACACATAAATAAATAATAAAATAAATCTAGCGAAAAATTGGACTGTTACAACAACAATATTTTTTTATTAAAAAACTTGGTAACTAACCCAATGACCGACTATTCCAAAGGATGGTCCATTTAAAGTCAAGACAAAGACTCTACATGAACTATCCCACCAAACTTGACACCGGAAGGATTTGAACCTAAGACTTTGACACAGAAGCTTATTTTAATTTTTTTTAAACTAACACCACCAGACCAACACAAATGGACCGACAATACTAAATATTCTTTTTGACATGTGTAAAAAGAAAATAAAGATCATTATAGAGAGATAACTTTCCATCTTTTATTTTTTTATTTTTATGAAAGGGTATTTCCATGATCATTTTTCTCTATAACCACCCACAATAGTTGCAACAAAGTGGTGGTGTGGACCGTGGATGCTCTTGTACTTGTGTTGCAAAGATTACTAAAAAAAATTAAATTTGAAGCGACGAGTATGTAAGAGGAGATACCAAGAGCCCGTTTGTTATAGCTTTTTCAGGAAAAAATCACTTCTTTTTTTTTTAAAAAAAAATTATCACTTTTGAAAGTTTTGCATCCGTTTGTTACAACTTTTTAAAAAAATCAGAATCTAAAAATAATCTAAAAACAGCTTCAAATGAGAAGCTGTTAAGAGCAGCTTCTCAAAAAATAGTTTTTTTTTTAGAGAGAGAGAGAGAGAGAGAGAGAGAGAGAGAGAGAGAGAGAATATAGTTTAAAAGATTGAACTAATTTTGTAACAAAAAATCCATTTTATATAGTTGTATCCAAACAAATTAAATTATTTGTTTAAAAACAATGATTTTTATCGTGGTAAACAAACGCAAAATAGATTCTGATTTTTCATAAAATCTCTAAAATATAATCTCTAAATTATTTTACGTGAAAATCACTTTTATTTTAATCTGTAACAAACGAGCCTTAAATCTCCGCAACAGATTTTCCGTAAATACTCCATCTGATCATTATTATAAGCAAAAGTTCACTTTTTAGATTTATTCATTAAATGATGTATGTAGTCTATATATAGACCTCATACATCATTTATTGAATGAACCTAAAAAGTCAATTTTTACTTATAATAGTGACCAGAGGGAGTATATCTGCGTACAACCCACTGGTTAATGATAAAACAACTTATTGATCACTTTTTTTTTGTGGTGCCCGGAGTTTGAACCCCAGACCTTGCATATACTATGCATTGTCCCTCTCAACTGAGCTAAGCTCACATGACAACTTATTGGTCACTTTAATTTGAGGCAATTGCATGTGATCTTTAATCCTTTGTTTCCTCTCTTGACATGTTGGTGTAAACAAAGAATGTGTATTTATGAACCCTCGCACAATCAAACTATTCCAAATGGAAAACAAGTAGAAATGCAGTTCCGAAAACACCAAAGTGGGAGGAACAATTTCTGAGAGCCGCCACAGTAAGTAATCATTCAAAATTCTGAATCTCTCCAACTTCCCATAAAATTTTGCATTTACAAACAAAAACACATAGCTATCAAAAAGCAACTTTATCATACTCCTGCGCAAAAATCTTGATATTTATTACATGTTGTTGGATGGAGAAGCGTGAATATAGAACCTGGAAATAAATTACTCCAGCATGCGTTCGATCCTACTAGTACTAGCATGCTCTTATTTAAGGAAGGAAAATGACCCTTTAATAGTAGAATAGTGAAGTTAGTTGAGATGAAATAAAAATAAAAATATATCAGTGGAGCATTTGTAAGTAATTTATATCTTCTTCTACAATCAATAATAAATATTGTTATAAAAAGATAACTTATTCTTTTTCTTAAAGGATAAATCAGTAAAAATAATACAAGTTATTAACAAATTTTAATATTAGTATCAATTATTTTAAAAGCATTTGAGTCAAACAACTTTACTAAATCATCCACATTGAGTGAATTCTTTCGGTGCATACGGAAAATTGTGGTTATAGAAGCATCTCTCTTTACTTTTAGTGGACTCACTCAATAAATTGTATTGAAAAAAATATTTTTGTTGAAATGTACTTCCTCCAGTATAAAATATTGGGATTTTTGGTTCCCTTTTGCTTACATTTTATAATGATGGAATAATGGATATAAAATTACATGTTGAATATATTTTCAATTTTTGGAGGTGTTATGTCCTAGAGATTCAACGTTTTTTTTTAGAGATTCAACGTTTAATACGTACAAATATTTTAAAAAAAATATTCAATGTGTTATGTATAAACAAAACTCTCGTATGGTCACAACATTTTTTTTTTTTTGAGAGACTATGGTCACAACATTTTGAACACGACAGTTGGACACACAAATTATTAAATAATATGTATATTTTATGTGTCTCTAAATCTTATACGAAACATATTGTGTTCATTCATGAATTTTCCTATGTGTACATAAGTAACTCAATTGGATTTGAATAATTAACACAATATGAAAAAATATTAGGATAAATAGCCTACGATAAATTAGTAAAAAAATAGAGAGAAAAATCATGAAATTCTAATTCCTAAATTTGGCAACGAGGGAAGTAACTCAGTTGGGTCTTAAAGTTTTTATTTTATATATAAAAAAAAAAACACTTCTATAGTTTATAATTGGTTGGAACACCTTTGACTTCCATAAATAAATTGTTGCTTAAAAAAAAACATATCTACAGTAGAGCTTCTTCCTTCTCTTTTTAACATTGAAGAGGCATAAACTTTAAGCAACCACTGTATTACTTACGACAAAAAGAAACACAAAGGACAGGTAGAAGAGATTATAATGATGCCATGCATGCAAGGTGTGCAGATCGCTTATCAAACTAGTTGTAGCGAGCTAGCATTCCCCACCTACAAACAAAGTAAACTCCTTTAAACATAGGGGAGAAGACTTTTATGAGTTTAATCCATCAATGTCAAATTATCTGTTTGTTTTGTCCTTCTCTACGAAGGAAGTGTTTAATTTTTATTTTTACATAGTAGAAAATTAATTTTAGAGGTGTGCCAACACGCTTTTTTCAAAACTCTCTCTAAAACGAGTGTTAGAGGAAACGTTGGACAAAAAGTGTTTCGAATACTCCTAATTTTATAGTTTCAATTCAAAATTGTTATATGATTTTCTCAATTGAAAAATCATAGAATCGTTTTAGGTTTATAGTGATGAAGAGGTTAATAAACACTAGTAAGCACTAGATATTTAGCTTATGATCAATTTTGAACTTGAAACCTCTAACTTCTTTAACTATCGGTTTAAATCGGTTAAACTATTTGATCCATTTTCAACAAAGATCTAAATGGTGACAAGTGTTTGAATCATGAAAATGTGAAAGATTTTTACGATTCATATATCCATCCCACAATTTTACGACATATTTATAATGAAGAATAATATACACAAAAAGGACTTTAATTATTTTATAAATGATTTAATTTAAATACCTTTCCAATCGTTTTTTTTTTTTTACAAATGAGGTTTCCACCTCAAACACCACGAAAGATATTCAACTTTATAATGTTGTAGTTGGCTTTCTAGATTTTTTTTTCTTTCTTTAATTTGGTTTTTTTATTATTATTAAATTTAGATTTTTTTACTAAAAAAAAATAATATGATGGGGAGTTTGTAAACCTTGTAAAAAAGTCATATTAAACAAACCCTAAAAAACATAAGACCAGGGCAGAGGGGTAGGGACAAGTGGTACCTCCATGAATTCCCTTATAAATAAGACCAAGACACACGAACTCCTATCCTATCCTCTCCTCATACCCACCCTATTTCAACTCTTCTCCCAAAGACCATTCCAAGTTTTCTATCAACAAAATAAAAATAACATTCTAAGTTCTAACCACATCATAACTATTTCCAATTTTTCCATACCATGGAGCAAGCACTTCGAACTCTCAACGGAATGCCTCCAATGGAAGAACAAGACAACCACCACCACCACAAAAAAACTTCCTCTTCCTCTTCCTCTTCCACCACTGCAACCAATAAAACTGGCGCCACGGTACGATACCGTGGAGTCCGACGTCGACCATGGGGCCGTTATGCAGCCGAGATAAGAGACCCACACTCCAAAGAACGCCGCTGGCTCGGAACCTTCGATACCGCGGAACAAGCTGCTTGCGCCTACGACTCCGCCGCTCTAGCCATGCGTGGTTCCAAAGCCAGAACCAATTTCTTCTATCCCGAAACCACTGAACAACACCTCCATCCATGCCATAATCATAAGCAGCAAAAATCTCAACACCACCATGTCAGCAAGTTCAACAGTGGTGATTTTCTTAACCACACTTGTTCAAACCCTAACCCTTGTTTGGTTCCACCTTTTGTTCAAAACAAACCTGATAATACTATTTCTTCCTCTAGCTCCTCCAACGTTACTGTTACTGAAGAAATTATTGATGAAGACTCGGAATTTTTTCCGAGGGAATCTTCTGGTTTGTTGGAAGAGATAGTGTACAAGTTTATGAAAAGTTCAAAAACTACAAACAAAGAGAAGAATGTGAAAACAACTAGTTTTGGTTCAATTTCTCAGCCAATATCTCATAACATGGCTCCTGTGTTGGAGGGTACATTTGGTACCGTCTCTTTTGATCAACAAGGTTTTCCCATGCAACAATTTGAAACCTTTGATAATGGCTTTAACTTTATTAACACTAATGAGGGTATGTGTGTTGAGGAAATGGAAAACCATCATGTAGGAGAGTGCTCTATCATGGAAGATGTTTTTTACTATCCTGAACTTTGTAGTTCTTTTTGCAGCTAAGTTGCAAAATGTCTAACTTAATTAATCTATATCTATATTTTAAGTTTAGATAATCATAAGCTAATTAACTTAGGAGACCAAATTTTAGGTTCTTCAATGCCTTTGATTATGTCCTCAGTTAGAGTTTAATTAGTTGGTCTTTCAAATTTACTTGGAGTCTTTGTTTCTAGGGTTTTATTTTATGATTTGTACGTAGGTGCAAGTGTAACAAGGTTATTATTAATATATAATTAAATTAAATGTTCAAACTCACTGATCATACTATGTGTCTGTTCCCTAGCTATACTATGGGTTGGAAAGTTGATAATCCTGAAATAGGTAACAGTGGTTTGTTTAAGCATGCTGTTTTTTTCCTTTCAGTACTTGATTGGGTTCATTAATTTTTGTTCTTTACTTTCTGCCTGCTTTAAACTACAATACCATTACTTTACATCTTTTTTACGGAGTACTTTACATTTACATTTATGAAATGAGAAATTGAATAAAGTGTGAATATAATTTTTTTTTTTACGGAGTATATGTATTTTTTTGGTTTGAATATAACAACGTTAAAAGACTTGGATTTGACAAGAACAGACTATAATGTACTCCCTTCGTCCCGGAATATCTGACCCATTTTCTAAAAAAAGTGTCCCAAAATAACTGACTCATTTCAATTTTCAATACAACTTTCATCATTCCCAATACAATATAACTCTAATTAATACTACTTTCATCATTCCCAAATTGGAAGAAATAAAAAGGTGGGAGTATTCTGTGGTGATTTTATTCCACTTTCCCCTTTATTTATACATTTTTCTTAATCTCTGTGAAAAACCAAATTGAGTCAGATATTCTGGGACGGAGGGAGTATTAATGTAATGAGAATAAGGTGAATTGTACCACGCCGACATGACATTGGAACTAATACAAAACTTTTGTCCGTTGGACAATTCTTTTTTCGATTTCTATTTTCTCCGTGTGCTTTTTCATTTATTAATTCTTGAGTACTGTGTTTCTGATGACATATCGATCTGGATTGCGAAATACAGGTAAGCAGGGCCGTCCCTGTAAAATTAGAGGTTCGGCTCTCATAGTAAAAATAAATCCCTAAAAAAATCTATCATTTTTTTAAAAGATTAATCTTTTATTTAAATTGAAAATAACATTCGTATAATAATTATTAGCCACCAAAATCAAAATTAGCAATTATTTTTACTAAAGACGTGTTTTTTAACTTAGAAATAGAAACATGGAACATGATTTTTTACTTTTTTTTTTTTTTTGACAAACATGATTTTTTACTTAAAAATTGAAACATGAAACATGTTTATTTTTCTTTTTTGAGTGGGGGTTGGGATATTAAGCAATAATTTTTTTTTCTTGAGGCCCGTCACTTTGGGAGGCCCAGCTTAGTTGAGTTCTTTGCACTCCCAAAGAACGGCCCTGCCGGTAAGACCCTACTCTGATAAATTTTTAAAATTTATTTTTATACTTAATTAATAATTAAATTAGAGATGTGTAGTCGACATGCTTAATTCCTCTTTTTTTTTTTTTTTTTTGAGGGATGCTTAATTCCTCTTGAGCTTAACACATAATATATGCATGGTTGGGATACTTTGACCAACAAAATGTGTCGTCAACCTGTGTTCATAATATAATATGTATTTCTTATGTTGGATAAGTATTAATATTCGCGTTCAACCGTTTATCCTATATATGTCTGGGTATCCATTAATCAGATAGAATATAGATTTTGAAGTACCGTAGATATCCTAAAAAACATTTTTGAATTATTTTTTGTTTGTTGGTAAAATAAAAATATTCTTAATTACCTACTATTTCTTCATGTTCCTCAAAAGACAAAAAATATCAACACGTAATAATATCGATACATTTTCACTCTTTATTTTATGCACTCAAGTTTTTTAAGAAGGTAAAAATAATAAATTAAAATATTCATAACAAGTGGCTTTGGCACTTACATGCTTCCCACAAATACAACGTAACGAGTGCTTATTATTACATGATGTCGTCGGTTAACATTGTGGCAGCTGATCACTCAAACGCAATTTGGAATAATGAGGTCCTTCTGAAAGTTAGTTTTTTTGCTTGGCGTTTGCTCCGTAACCGTTTACCAACAACAGATAATTTAATTAGAAGAAACATTCTTCATCATAATGTTCAACTTTGTGTGGGTGGATGTGGTATAATGGATGATGATATAAATCATCTTTTTCTCTCTTGTGATTTTTTTGGAAAAATTTGGATTGGTATCTCTAATTGGCTCGGCTTTACTACGGTGCATCCAAAACATGTGGCAGACCATTTCCTTCAATTTGAAAATTTAGGCGGGTTTTCAAAAAACATCCGAATAACTTTTCAACTCATATGGTTAGCTTGTATTTGGGTGATTTGGTGTGAAAGAAATGCTCAAATTTTTCGTAATCAAGAAGAATCGCTTCAACAACTTCTTGACAAAATTAAGCTCTAATCTTACTGGTGGCTGAAAGCGAATAAAATTAATTTTGCTTTTACCTATCACTTGTGGTGGCTTAATCCTTTAGCTTGCTTGGGAATCACTTTGTAATGAGGTTTCTCTGTCCTCTTTATCCCTATTTTTTGCTTTTTGATGTAATGTGATTTTTATCCTGGATTCGGCACTCCTTGTGCTGAATTTTCAAGGATTTCAGTTAATATATTTCATTTTAACTTCTTCAAAAAAAATAAATAAATAACTATATACCATACCTACCACCAAGGATAATATACATGTGAAAGAGAAAAACTAAGAGCCCTAAATTAGTAATCTAGAATTTTTTTTATTTTTATTTTTTACAAAGGAAACTTTTATATTTAACAGAGGATATTTAAATAATTTTCTAAATTTACTAATGGGTATGATATATGTGAACAAGAACATCATTAAATCTGCATTTGTATTCATTAAGTAATAGATAGTCGAAAGATCACTAATTTACATGTGGATATCTGTTAACTACATGTTTTGTGTCAACAATGGATTTTATTCGTAGATACCCACAATTACGTTTTTTCTCCTTTCAATCCCTAGTGAAAAGTTGGGGAAAATGAACTTGTTAAGGTCATAGAACCATGATTTCAACCGGAGGTGGCCCTAGCTGACCTTTGTGGTGGTTGAAGCTTGCTCGTTGCGGTTGAGGAGAATCATTCGTTGGAGGGGAGGGGGTGTACCTACAAATCTACTCCAACGCTCCGGTCAAAGATGCTTCAATAAGCATTTATGTGTTTTCATGGAATGAGAAAATGAACCTAATTGTAGCCAACCACACCCTATTTATAGGCACTCAGACATGAACATGACTATTTTTCCCTTACCGTGTGAAAATCGGGCGATAGTCCGATGAGATGGACGATTCAGGGGAGTTCTTGATGTATGATCATATGTGACACAACCCTTCATCATTGCATGTGAGCCATAATAGGATGTGAATGCCTTATTGGGCCTTGGTTGCAATAATGGACCTTAACCCAGAGGATCGGGCATTGGTCCTACTGGATAGTAGTTTCTAAGTCATTGGCTCGTAGCTCGAGGTAATGACTTTCAAGTGTTAGGATGTCTGAATGACCTTTTTACTTATGGTCATGTTAACTTGTGCCCTAAGGGCACATGTTAAACAACCTAAAAAGGGTAACTTTGCATTGGAAAACATAATATATTAACTTTTAAGAAGTTGAATGCACAACTTTTCATGCGTATATTTCTTTAACAAGTTCCTTAACATGTGCCCTTGAGGGCACAAGTTAACATTTGCCTTTTACTTATTGTTGTTATCGAACAAATGTGAAGGTTTTAGTTCAGGTGCCTTTATCCCTCATATTCTCTAGATGTGGCTTCCTACAATACAATGACCTTCCATTTTTGCCAGAATTTTGGGTTTCGTGTGTGATGATTGCACTTTTTGCTACTACATTTTCCAAGTTATCCTTTAGTTGGCACATATGTTCCCTTTTGGGTGTCGTGTTAAATAATTATGGGTTGGTTGAAGGCATTTTCTCATTTATTTAGAAGAGATCTCATCACTTCATTCAAGGGTCATTGGTTGTGGGACGTTGGGTCTCTTTTTTGAATGGTTGCGATAATTTCCCTTTGAGAAATAATATTTGAACAACCACTTTTAAACAACTTTTGTGACAATTTTCTCTCTCATACTCACATTATACTTTTATTCTCTCTCTTCCCTTTTCTCTCTCTATTGTTATTGTCCAATAAGAAGAGAGAAAAAAATGTTGTCATTAAAGTTGTTTGATTTTGATTGTCAAAATATCACTCATCTTTCCTTTTTCCCTATCGCACTTATTGAATCAAATACATTTGCCACAAACACAAACAACGAACACAGATAACATTTTGGGACAGTGACATGATTTAATTTAATTTTGAGAAAACTTTGACACGAACATCGAACACTGTCATGTGCCAGTGCCCGACAGCGACACGTGCCAAACATCAAGACACACATTAGATCAAAAGTGTCGGTGCTACAAAGATTATAACCACTTCTAAAGTCAGATCTACGATTGATGGACTGTGATGTGCTAAGAGTGTAAATCTTTTTACACAAACGGAACATGAAAATTAATCTCACACTAATTAAATAATAGAATAAATATGGTTTAATATGATTGATTGATCTAAAAAGACGCCGTAGAAAGTTAAAAACAAACTCAACAGAATTATGAAGAATTGAAGATTATAAAAAGTCAAAGGAACAAGCTTATGATCCAAAACTCAAAATGAAGTTACACAGTAAAATTGATCTAATCTAAGATAAAATGCATACTCAAAAAAAAGATTTACACTTTAAATCACATGGTTTTCTGTTAATACTTTAAATCAGACGATTTACACAAGTCAGAAATAAAAATTTGAAAACGTTAAATCCCTAATCATAATTTCTAAGGTGCAAATAAGTCAGATCATAGTGATTCAAAGCCCATATAGCACCATCTTCATCTTGAGATAAAGAAACAAAAATATAATTTGTAAAATTTGTAAATCAGGACAGAACATAGATAACTTAGAGGAATGCGTCTCACAAGTCCCTGATTCTCATTGAGGGTATAAACATTTTTCCTTCCCACAATAAAGTGTTTAGATGGTATCCTGCAATTAGGACAGGTAAACATGCAGGGGTCGGGGTGGGAGCAGGAGCGGGGATTCAATTTCCATGTGAGAAGGCATTGGTAACAGAAGTGGTGATTGCAATTCACAGGGACTGCGACTAGTTTTACGGAGTTCCTTCTAAGAATCACCTCACTCATCAAGGATATAATTGGGATAATGAAAAAGTAAGTATATATGCACGCATCAAGTTTGTTACACTTTTTAAATGATAAAGGAAAAAACTGGACATTTGTGTTTGTTACACTATTATTTTAATATTTAAATTTATTCTTATCTATTTGTTACATGTGTTATTTGTATTGAAAATTGATGACATTTTTGAAAAGAGAAAAAGTCAGCCCAAAAGAGCTGAAAGAGCTTATTTTCTTTATATATACTAGAGAAAAGACGGGCCCAAGCGTGCCCGTCTTTCCGCTTTTTTTATTGTGCTAACGCATGTATATTATCAACGATATTTTACCGAAAATTGTGTGTAAATTACAAACAATATTTTATATATTTTTTTGATATAGATTAAAATTATAAGTATGGATATTTATGACTTTCAAATGTAACAAACTTAACAAACTATATTTATCCTTTCATAATAATTTTTTTTAATCTTTTTTAATAACACCAACAATATAACATTATTATAGGAAAATATGTTTAAAGGTATAATTGGAATAACAAAAAAGTTAGCCCAAAAGAGAGGAAACATGCTATTTTCTTTATATATACTAGCGAAAAAACGGTCACTCACGTGCTCGTCTTTTCGCTCTTTTTACTACGCTAACACGTGTAAATTATGAACGGTAATTTATATGAAGTTTTCCTTTTGATTAAAATTATAAGTACAAATATTTGTGACATTCAAATTGTAACAAACCCAAAAAAAACCATGTTTATCTTTTTCAATAACAGTAATTTAGCAAATATAATATAAATCCTTACCTTTTTTAACACCACCAAAAGTATAACATTAAGATAGGAAAATTTGTTTAAGGGTATAATTGAAATTATAAATAATTCAACACAAAATTTCTACCCCCTTCATATATAATATTTATAATATTGTTCGTGTTGTAGTGAGATATATATTTCCTATTTTAATGGAATTTAATTTTGGCTTAATTGCACTTTCCCCCTTATTTTATGCTAATTGTGCGATTTTTCACCCCCTGTTTTTTTTGAGCGATTTTGCACCCCATCTTTTGCCAATTGTGTTTTGTTCAAAATCATCATTAAAAGAGGGGAAAGAGGGCAAAACATGTGGTGCAAAATCCCTCAAAAAAATAAAAGGGGTGTAAAATTGCACAATTGGCAAAAAGATAGGGGGCAAAAGTGCAATAAAACACAAGAAGTTCCATCTAACCAGAAAGGGGGCAAAAAGATCGGGTGCAAAATCGCTAAAAAAAAAAGAGGGGGTGCAAAATCGCACAATTAGCAAAATATAAGGGGGAAAAGTGCAATTAAGCCTTTAATTTTTTTAATTAAAATTTAAAATAATATTATTAAAAGATAAAATAGTAAATAAAAGAGTTTAAATGAAGTGTTAAATATGTAATGAAAAATCCAGCCCAAAATTATTTATTTTAAGCTTATTTTCTTTATATACAGTATAGATAAACTATTAATTCATGATTTAAATAAAATTTACAATAAATTTGTAGTTCTAACATATATAATGTTCATTCTCATATGACATGCATGACTCAAAGATCCATATTTAATACACAAAAGTGAGGAAGATATGCATTCTTTGAAATATATATCGATGGTTCGTGCATGTAGTTGACAATGTTGTTTGTGATTGAAATGCATGACTCCAATTGTTTGTGATTGAAATGCATGACTCCAAGAGTTGTGTTTAATTCATGAGAATGAGATAAAATCAATTCTGTGTGATTTATCTAATATCCAAAATTGGTTTTATTTTATTTTAAAATCAATGATAAATTAATTGTGTGTTTTTTTATCTTTTGTTTAATTAATAAAGCATGCATTATCCAAAGTTTGGTAGATTTATCAGCTCACCTTTTCAAATGTTGTAGTAACTAAATTTCTCAGCATGATTTAAATTACTTACACTATAGGTAATTAACCAAAAAAGACAAGCATTTTTTTACTGCGCCAAATTTTAAAAATTATGAACGGTGTTTTTTATGAAATTTTGATTTCAATTAAAAGTATAATTATAAATGATTGTTACTTTCAAATTATAACAAACAAAACTAATCTTATTTATCTATTTCAATGACACCAACAATATAACAAAAAAGTATAATCTAAATTCTTATTTTTTTAATGACACAACAACAATCATCTATACTATCTATAAAGAAAATAACTCCTTTCAGCTCTTTTAGGCTGACTTTTTCTCTTTCCAAAAATGCCCTAAATTTTTAATACAAATAACACATGTAACAAATAGATAAGAATAAATTTAAATATTAAAAAAATGTAACAAACACATAAATATATATATATATATATATATATATATATATATATATTTGTGACTTTCAAATTATGAACGGTGTTCATAAACACGATATATATATATATATATATATATATATATATATATATATATATATATATATATATATATATATATATATATATATATATATATATATAGACACACACACACACACACACACACACTGGGAACAACCACATCCTCGAGCATACCACAGACTTCAAAACCCTTCCTCAAATAAAAATTCGATAATTAAGCCAGAAAATTCACAAAATAGAAAGAATTAAACCGTTGGTACTATGAACCTATCGACGACTCTCTCCTCCCCTGTGAAATTGTGCACGATCGAGCTTTTGTAAATATTCCTATAACTATGAATTTAGCTCCTTTCACACATAATTATTCATTCAAAACATGACGGTTCTAAGAGGAAGGCATGCATATGGTGTATCCACTTTTGTTCTAGAGTAAGTTTCATTGCTTTTTGATTATGTATTTTGTTACCATGAGTAACTAAACATCTTTTGATTAGGGTTATAAGATGAATCTCTATTTATTTGTTCGATTTTATTAATGCAAGTTATTTATTCAATTATAATCTAAGTTATATTTAATTTTTATATGTTTTACGCTTAATGCTTTTGCACTAGGAAGAGACGCACCTAGATCGTGAAATGAACTTAGCTTACGTTTAAGATTGGCGTCTTGCTTTAGCCAAAATATTTACATATGAGTTTTATTCAAGAGACTTTAATTTATAAGGGATCCTTATTGTATGTGGTTAGGTTCTAAGATGCATGTGCGATGTGGATCCTTTAGATGAATATTTAGGATTTTTCACTTTTTTGTGTGTCAATTACATGTGAGAGTGTAAGTCATCACTTTAATAACAATACTTATGTCTTTGGAATCAAATCAACCTGTTTTGCCCAATCAAATCAAACTTGCAAACTCCCCCCCAGTTTACTGTTTTAATTTATAGTTATAGTAAGTTGTCTAATAGAAACAAAAATTGGAATGATTTGGTGCACTTGCCAAAATTGTCATCAAGTTTTTTGCACTGATGGTGATGTCGGAGATTGTTGACCTTTTCAATAAGACAGCTCATTTTACTTATTTTATTTTTATTTGGATTATTTGTTTTATATTTATAGACTATTTGTTTTGTTTTTATTTTAACTTGCATTAGTTTTAGTAGTTAGGTTTATTCTAGGTATTTGATTTGTTTTTAGATTAGATTTTTTTTTCTTCTCATATTTCAAAAACAAATAAAAATATTTTATTTACTTAAATTAGCTTTAGTTTTAGTAGTTAGGTGTTTATTCTAGGTATTTGATTTGTTTTTAGATTAGATTTTTCTTCTCATATTTCAAAAACAAACAAAAAAAATTATTTACTTAAATTATCTTTGAAAAAGAATTAGACTTGATTAGCTCCATTAGTTAGCAAATCTATTGTGGTGTTTCCGTATTTGTGAAGAATAGTTAGGAACAAATAATGGACGGTTATCAAAGATACAATCATAACAATCATGAATTGCTTCAACCCTACCCTTCCTATTGGGAAAACCCGAATGAAAGCGAAGACATGAGGTATTTGGAAGAAATGTTTGTGCAAAAAACCTACCAAAAATTGAATCCAAGGAAGAAGAAGGGGGGATAGATACATATGATGACACATCAAACTTCATAAAGATAAGGAAGGAGAACGATGTGGTGAGCCATAAAAAAAAATTGTTCAGGAATTGGCTGAAAAAATTTCAGCAACATTCCAATCGTACTCGAAGGGAATGAAAGAAAACAAGGATCAACATAAAGAAGAATTCTTGAAGCTCATAGGAGAAACTCACATGATCCTTCCTTTCATCAATATGTAAGAAAAGAGCTCCATTTTGAACAAAGTCATGAAAATATATATTTCTCTCAACAAAAAGGGAACTAGAAGAAAATGAAAGTAGTAATACTCATAGAAGATTGTAGCTCTATCCTTAAGAAGAAACTACCCCAAAGGAAGAAAGATCTAGGTAGTTTCAATATTCCTTGTTCCATTAACAAAATATTCATTGATGCAGCAGTGTGCAATTTGGAGGCAAGTGTAAATTTGATGCCCATAACCATGTTGAGGAAATTGGAAGGAGTAGAGGTGAAACCCGCTAGAACGACCCTTAAGTTGTTTAATGGAACTTAAACTACTTCGCCTTTGATTGGAATTTATCTTTTAAGGAAAAAAAAAACTTATTTTGTGCATCATTGACGGTACTACTCATTCTATGTTCCCCTAGGTAACTTGTGTAGGACCCACCGGAGCAATGTACTACGTTATCATAGGAAAAATAGCGGCAAAGACGACTCAAACCATAACTTCCTAACCTCTATAAAAAGTAGTAATTAGAAAAGCCAATGAACTGATCAAATTTCTGGTTGTCAGTGCCTACTTTAATCCTACGGGACAATCTACAAGGTTACACTCGTAGTTAACCAATTGTCAAAGCATTAAGAACGGGCATAATCTAATTTAAATCTCAACATGGTAAAAAGAATAAACTGAATGAAAATAAATTCCAAAAAATAAGAAGGGGTTCATCGTGGAACCCTAATCAAGAGGTTTAATTTCTCATGGCAACAAACATCATAAAAAAATAATATAAAAAAATACCCTAGAAAGAATAAAAGGAGGAAAATTTCCGCCTTGAATCTCTAACGCTTGACCCTTGCTCTGAACCCTCAATGTTTCTGAATGAATAAAATAATGGGCAAAGGGTCTTTATTTATAGCATAAGGTTACTTAGGGGTTAAGAGAAGAAAACTGGACTTTTATCCGTCGATCCAACTTGAAAAACAAGCAAGACTGGGTTTTTACATGGTGCCAGACACAAGGGCGCACAGACTAGGCGCAAGGGTGCCTGAGGCAGTAAGGAATGTTGTCCCAGGCACAGGGGGTGCATGGAACAGGCGCAAGGGCGACTGAAGCAGTCCCTAAGGTGTGATTTCTTGTGTTTTATTGCCGTTTTCAATCGTTCTTTTGCCTGGAAACTCATAGGAACTTAAACTGATTTTTCTTCAATTTGTATTGTCTTCAAAAACCTTATAAGAATCCTTGATCTTCAATTCTTCAACCTTGATCCTTCACATGATGTCTTGAATTGATGATTTACATGATTCCCCACTACAAAACACTCAAAAATCTATAAAGTTGCACGATCTAGGATAAAACTGAATTACAATGACTCGAGTGAAAACAATACAATGTGTTCCTCGGACCATTGACAACTCCTCTAACACTCATCTCATTTGTCTTCAAATGCAAAGAAAAAGTACTAAAAATATGGCGAAATTTTCATATGATGCTCTGTCATCATATATATTTAAGAAAAGTCTAAAATAATAACATAATTAGAGTTTCTTAAAAAAACAAACTTTTATTAACTACATAGCCTAAAAACCACAACATAAAGATGTATGCTACTAGTTCTTCTAAAAAAGAATCCGGTCCGGTTCGCGGGTGGGTCATAACGGTTCACCGGTTCGTCCACCCGACCCGTACGGGTCATACCGGGTTTCCTGGGTTTCTTGCATATCCGATCTGATTAGCTGACCAACCCACCCACCCCTCTGATTTTCGGTTCGACCGGTCTAACCGGCCGGGTCAGTCCGGGTTTTAAAACATTGATTCTAATTCTTCCAATAAAAAAAGATGTATGCTACTTTTTATACGGTAAAATCACACATTTAATTCATTAAAAAGAATTGTGAAGTCAAACAAAATAAATACTCCCTCCATACCTTTTTAATTGTCGCTTTTGTAGAAAAATTGTGTTCCTATTTAAAGTCATTTTCCAAACATTGACTATTGATTTGTAAATAATCAGTTTAACTATTTTATTAAAATTAAAAAATAAATATTTAGGGAGAGTATGCAGGGATCGGGGTCCCTGCATACTTCTCATATGTTTAACTCAGTTGATATAGATATTGCATAATATATGCAAGGGTCAAGCTGAATTTCTAGTCCCTAAACTATTTGACAAAATTAAATAAAATAGAGTAAATTACACTCTTCTCCCCTTAAAGATGCTTGAATCACACTCCCCTCCTCTCTTATGTTAAAATATACACTCCCCTCCCTTGAAAAGTAAAATTTACACTCCCCTCCCCTATAAGATGCTTGAATTACAACCCACTCCCTTAATAATTAAATATGGACTACACTTTAATCTATTTTAACATAAATAAATATTTGTATAATATATATTAATTTTGAATCACCATTTAAAAAATATAAATTCGTTTCTTTATAATCTAATGTCAATAACAATTAAATTTAAATATTTTGTTATTAATTTTATAATTTAGAGTATAAAATTCACTTTTAAATAACCATATACTTAATCGACTTTAGTAAATTTTCACATATTTTAATTTTCTTTTGGGTTGTTTTATATTTTATAATAGGGTTTAAAACTATATGTTAATGAAATTGTGAATAAAAAATAGAGAAATATATGTATTCAAAATTTGATTATATTAAAATGAACCCGCAATGCTAGTTTTCTTTTAAGTGTGTTAGATTATTTTTTTTGTTAGATTATTATAAATAAAAAAAATTGGGGGACTAAAGCGTAGATTTTAACATAAAAAGGGAGGGGAATGTAATTCAAGCTTCTCTCAAGGGAGGGGAGTGAAATATTTTCTAATATGTTTTGAATAAGAGGGGAGGGAAGTGTATATTTTAACATAAGAGGGGAGGGGAGTGTAATTCAAGCATCTTTGAGGGGAGGGGGTTGTAATTTACTCAATAAAATATTGTTTTGTTATAAGTGTAAACAACATTAAAACAGGAACCACGAAGAACAAGGAGAGTAAATACGTGGCGACAAAATTTAAATTTATTAATCTTTGAATGATAATTAATGTTTGACTATAAACAAGTTAAGTCTCTTATGGGTATAATTTTAAGATATGTTTGTTATTTTGTGTGAATTACTCAATACATAACATCGAAGTTTCTAGATGATAAAAAAATTATTGAGTAAGTGATTATTTAAAGTGATAAAAAAATTATTGAGTAAGTGATTATTTAAAGAGAGGTGATGGAGCAAAAAGCTACTATGAGAAACACAAAAGTAACAAGAACCAGAAAAGTACATCATACTATTACTCTTTGAAAGAGAGTCTATGATGTTTTCCATCATGTTGATTGTTTTCTTTTCAAGCATTTGTGTGTTAACTGGGCAACTGGAAACTAATAACAGCAAAGAAAAGATGGTGATGGCCACCAAAGTCAACGAAGTGATGAGTAGCACATCACAAGAGAAAATATCAACTCGAGTAGAAGAATCTCATATGAATTCTGAAGCAAATAGTTTCCAGGTAAATTTTAAGGAATGTTTGAAGAACCATGCTTCCAGCATTGGAGGTTATGCCGTTGATGGTTGTTGTGAGTTTTTACCTGCTGGAGATGAAGGTACATTAGAGTTTTTTAAATGTGGTGCTTGTCATTGTCATAAAAACTTCCATAGGAAGGAAACTATTGTTGTTTCCAGAGATATGACTCCTATCTCGTTTAGTGCTCCATGCCTCCCTCAAGCAGTTACTCCTTCTACGACTGGAGCACCAAGGGGCACAACCAATTCTCCACCTCTATCTTTGTATGAAGGGGGCTATATTTTGAGGGAGGATCTTGAACAAAATGTTCATCATGTTGTTGAGCCTATCAATATTGGTGGTATTGGTGGTGGTGGTGGTGGAGAAGGGTCATCACAATCTAAGAAGAGATTCAGGTCTAGGTTCACACATGAACAAAGAGAAAAGATGCTTGATTTTGCTTGGGCACGAGGTTGGAAGATTCCGAAAAGGGATGATAATGTTGTCAAGGAGTTTTGTAATGAGATTGGGGTGAAGCTTCAAGTTTTTAAGGTTTGGGTTCATAATAACAAGCATACCCTTGGTAAAAAGCCCTAATTATTATTATAATAATAATAATAATAATAATAATAATAATAATAATAATAATAATAATAATAATAATAATAATAATAATAATAATAATAATAATAATAATAATAATAATAATAATAATAATGAGTATTTTTTTGGTTACTTTTAAATTGTGTTCCTATTTAAAGTCATTTTCCAAACATTGACTATTGATTTGTAAATAATCAGTTTAACTATTTTATTAAAATTAAAAAATAAATATTTAAGGAGAGTATGCAGGGAATAATAATAATGAGTATGATTTTGTGTTTCCTTAAAAAATTGTATGCTTAAGCGTCGGTTGATCTTTGGATC
This sequence comes from Medicago sativa, assembly GCF_051527215.1. Taxonomy (NCBI): domain Eukaryota; kingdom Viridiplantae; phylum Streptophyta; class Magnoliopsida; order Fabales; family Fabaceae; genus Medicago; species Medicago sativa. Next base: position 61,883,195 of record NC_140756.1, read on the forward strand.
TTAGGGTTTATCTATATTTTTATATTATAATATGCAGGACAATGGTTGGGTTACTCTCAGTATTCCATTTCGTTGTATTAGTGTTTCTATTGAATTTCAAGTATTGATGAACTATAGATTAATTTAGTTTCATGTATTTTTCATATTCAATTTTTGATTTAGTATTTTTACTTTTGTATTTCAAGTTTGATCAATCATTTTGGTGTGTGGGCAGTGTTAGCTTAAACAACGAGGAGTTAATTGGTTTGTAGTTTTATTTAGTGCATAATCTATTTTTTAAGAGAAGCTAAAAAAATATATAGGCTTAAATATGTAAAAGGTCCCTGTAATTTAGCGTGTTTTTGGTTTTAGTCCCTGTAAGTTTTTTTGTTCTAAAACAACCCTTGTAATTTCGAAACCTTTTGGAAATCGTCCCTGCCGTCAGGTTCCGTCAACAAAAAAGCATTGGTGGGTAACGGAGGCACACGTGGCCGTTTCTGAGTTGGCAAAAGTTGCTGACGAAATGTTCATAGGGACGAAATTGAAAAAACGTAAATGTCAAAATTTCAAATTTAAAAACAAGATCTTCTTCTTCGTCCCTATTTTTTCTCTTGTTCATCTCCCTTCCCTGCCAATATGTTTATCTCCCTAGAAAAAATTCACCCTCTCGTGCAAAGGTTTGAACAGAGCCATGTGTGTGACTGAGTTTGTGCAAAGGTTTGTACAGATGCAGTTGCCACATTGTTGTTTGACTGTCACATAGAAGAAAAACTATGGAAAACACAATTTGACACTTGACCTTATATTTAAATCCAAGGCTTAAAAAGGCAAATACAGTTGTTCACTTACATTGTTTATGTTTGCAGAGCTACAACCAACTTGAGCTACTCTCCTGGGCCTTTTTGATGGCTTCTTAGGTTGGGTAAGCTGATCATCAATTATCAATGGTGCCTCAACATTACTTCCAGCACCCTTATTATTGACACATTTCAGTTTCTTACACCTACTACTGCTTCTCCTAACATTATTGTGATTCAAGACCATGGTTGACTTTACTTGAGTTTTCTTAATCTATAATATAGTAATTAAACTTAATAATAAGATCATTTGTAATAAAGCTATATACATAAATAAAACTGCTATAAAAGATGCAGAAACAGTTAACTGTTTTACATCTAGTATTTGGGTGTGTTTTTAAAACTGAATTCACATTTGGTTGAGATTGAGTAGCCTCAAAAGCTACTGCAATGGAAGGGAGATTCACATTTGGAAGGAGAAGACATTGCCACGAGGGGGTGGGTTTTTTCTAGGGAGATAAATAAATTGGAAGGGAAGAAAGATGGACAAGAGAAAAAAGAGGGATGAAAAAGAAGATTTTGTTTTTAAATTTGAAATTTTGGTATTTACGATTTTTCAATTTCGTCCCTCTGAACATTTGCGATTTTGGTTTTCATCCTTATGAACATTTCGTCAGCAACTTTTGCCAACTCAGAAACTGCCACGTGTGCCTTCGTTACCCGCCAATGCTTTTTTGTTGACGGAACCTGACGGCAGGGACAATTTCCAAAAGGTTTCGAAATTACAAAGGTTGTTTTAGAACAAAAAAACTTACGGGGACTAAAACAAAAAACACGCTAAATTACAAGGACCTTTTACATATTTAAGCTAAATATATATTATATATTTTTTGTAATAATTACTAATATGAAATGAAGGTGAAAAAAAAAACAATAAACAATACTACTTTACATGGGTCATTGTACGATTTTGTGTGCGTCGTAGACAATCATCGTTAAATGATTGACTTTTGTGCTCAAACTTTGTACTCCTTCAATGTGCTTCCGAAGAATAGGTGTTCTAGCCATGGCTGTCAAAATCGGAACTTTACTTCAGGCCGAAAGGGAATAGCAAAATCGGGACTCGTAAAATCGCAATCAAAATCGAAGGATTTTACTCAAGGACTTTTGTAGAATCGATATAAGAAATTGTAAAATCGCAATCAAAATTGTTGGACTTTACCAAAAATAATAATACTAAATATATGTTATAAATGGTATATAGTCATAAATGACTTAGTTTATAAGAAATCGTAAAATCGCAATCAAAATCGATGGATTTTGCCTATTTTAGGATTCTACGATGGATTTAGGTCGTTGAAGGTGAAGAATGTCGCAAAATCCTGGATTTTAGAATTTAAGTCAGGATTTTGACAACAATTCTAGCAATGAATAATACCAACATCATGTTTCATATGTTTCATATATTTCATATATATAGGCACACTACAACTAATGATATAAAATTTGGACTGATTCTTTTCCCATCATGTGAGTTTCTCATGCGTCCTAATCTAAACGGCATAAATACCCCATAAAAACCTCCAAAACACATTGAAATATTTCGGATTTTAGAATCTGAATAGTGCGCACAAAAAACTGAGGGTGGAAAAAGTAATGTTCTAAAATATGGGTCATAGGTTAGCTTCTCTAGTCTCATGGAAAATAAAGCCCTAACTTTATCTTCATGTTCTCCTCCTTTTTTTTAATAAAACCTCTCGTTTTACTCTGGAACCCCCCCCCCCCCCCCCCCCCCCCCCAATCTCTCACGATACATCTCTTTTTCACCTTCTTTTCCTTCTTTTCTCTACTCTCTTTATATTGTCTTGTCACTATTAGACATTTTAGCATCAACTTAGTCTCGACATTTTAAAAATAAACAAATGTTATTAACAATGAGTACATGGAAGAAAGAAGAAAAATAGCCAAATGGGTGTATATTAATACTAAAAGGGTCAGCTTTAATTTACCCAAAAAAAAAGGGTCAACTTGAATATAAAAACTTTAAATTAAGATAAATAACCTATGAAAAAAAAATCAACTTATAAAAAAACACCTATAACATAATTTTGCATTTTTTTTTTTTACATTTTTTAATTGGTATAATCCCCTCCTCCTCCTCCTTATTTCATATATCCTATAATTTATTTAATTGAATTAAGAAATGTGAGATGTCATAATTTTTTTTATTATGTAGACAATTATTCAAGAGATTAACAATTAAATAAATTACGTTAAACTCTTATAGGATATGAGATTAACATTTATATTCATTTTTACAAGTGTTTTTATGATAAAATAAATTTGATTAATAACTCTTTCAATTAAAGATATAAGTAACAAAAATATGAATTTTTTAAAACGACAAAAATTTAAGATATAAGTAACAAAAATATGGACGTAGAAATCAAATTTTTGCGATATTTTTTGCGGAGGACCTTTTAATAACGTTCTTAACACGCCTGAAAAAAACTGTTGAAAAACTTAAGAGTTTAAGCATAAATTAAACAAATTTGGACTGAGTAAGGACTAATATTGAGTGCAGAAATTTTTTGTAGGGATTAAAAATGCTACTCCCTCCGGTCACATTTATAAGCAAAAAACACTTTTTTAGGTTCATTGAATAATTAATGTATCCGGTCACATTTATATGTTAGATACGTTAGTTATTCAATGTACCTAAAAAGTTGTTTTTTGCTTATAAATGTGACCGGAGAGAGTATTAAAATTAAGTAAGGACTAAACTTACAAGGTCGCAATTTTGTTGGGACCAAAAACATAATTAACCCTTAATTTTAGGGTGTATTAATTAGTGTTTCCAAAACACTAGTTAAAAAAACAAAAACAATTCTGTAAAAAAAAAAAAAACAAAAACAAGAAAACAAGTTTTGCATGAAAAATAACATTTTTTTTACATTTTTTAGTATTTGATTACATAAATTTTTTTTTTTTTATTATACTTGTTTTCTTAACTAGTGCCTTAAAACACTAGCTAGTAATTTTCTTAATTCTATTATGTTCTTTTTTAGTGCCAACACTTGGACTAGCTTATTGCATGCTAAAGTTAGGGCAGTGCTAGCATAATAACCGATTTGAGTCTGGACAATGGTGTATGATAATACAATACGAGTATGTTACTATAGGAAGTTGTTATTCTCATTCTTTTTTCTTCTCTCTCTTTTTTTTTTTTTTTTGTTGAGAAAGTTGTTATTCTCATTCCTAATAATTCTGATTTGTACCTTTGAAATAAACAATGCTTATGGTAGCCTAAACAATATAGGATTTTTTTTTTTACAAAAAATAATGTAGGATATTAATCTATCCACACACTACTCCCAAAATATATATTTTTTTAAGACACTCCCAAAATATTTCATTTCACTTTGTTTTTTTTAATAAGTAAACGCATCATGTTTTCTTGAAATTTTATTCTATTTGTTAATATGTGTAAAAACCTTAAATAACACTCATTTTGAAAGGAATGAATTATATGATAGGTGGCTGAATTTTAAATTCTTTCTTCTTTTTTTAATGTAATAATAAGCTACTTTAACTACATTTTTCCTTTTCTTATATATTTTAATTTCTGCCCACAAAAAAAAAATATTGTCTCACAATAATCTGTTTATTTTTCAATTTATTTAAAAATAAATAATATCAAATAAAACAATTCCCTTGTTTATTCTCTCTCAAATTTTTCCTCGTTTCCTTTTCAACCACAAATGAAGAATTAGTTATGAGTTACTATTTTTGTTATTGTTATCATTAGTAATATTATTATTATTAAATTTATTTTAATACAGTATGAACAACTCATGTTTAAGTACATGTAGTATTAAAATTTAAAATGAAAGAACAGAGTTGTCTAACTTCTGTATTCAATGTTTATTTGAGTTGTATGAAAAGGGAGTAAAATCGTGTGAAATATTGAATCAAGAGTATGCTACTTCATGTCGTTAATGTCCTCAACAAGTCACAGAAAGAAAATAAAAAGTTGCAGTTTTTTTCACAGAAAAGATCAATCACTTAGCAGTCACAAAGTGGCAGAATAACATAGGGTTATTAAATTAATTCACCTGGGGTTTTTGTCTCCTCCATTACTCCTCACTCGAAACCATGCATGAAAAACTGCTTTCTTAAGGATTTTCTTGTCACTGATTTGATTACTCAGAAATAAGCTTTGTTTCTTTCTGCTTCTGATGAATCATCTCTCTCTGCAGCAGAATAGCCGTCATTTTTATTTCCTTACATGGTTCACTCTGTTTGATTGTCACCTTCTTTTTATGAAAAGGTTTCTTTTGTCATGTGACAAGCAAAGTCATCCATGAGTTGCTATTTTTTATATGTATCAATATCATGGTATTTTTGAGTTTGATCATTTTAGTTCTTTTAAATAAAAATTGATTACTTATGTTGGTAAAATTGAACAAGTTGATCTTTAATTATTATTTTTTTCTAGTAAATGGATAGATTTTTTCATCCAACTTTATTAAAAAATGTTTAAAAAATCCACTTAAGTTGATCTTGTGATGTTGGTTTGAGACTTTGGAATGTATTTATCTCAAGGTCTCATATTTGATTATCTTTGATGCCAATTTTGATGAGTTAGTTTGAGTTTTTTTTTTTAATGTTTAAAAAATCATTTAACATTAAAGTGGAAGGTCTAAAAAATATTTATGACATACAACATGATTACTTATCTATTCTTTCAAAAAAAAAAGATGATTACTTATGTATTTTCTTCTTATCGACTCTCAATTCAATCATAATTTTACATATAAATATTTTATCAACAAAATTATAAATAAAGTAATAGATTTATTTTGGTTCAAACTAAAACCGAATAATACATCTATTAACTTTAATTTTAAAAGAGTTTTTTAACTTACCAACTTAACATATTTATGCAAGCACTTTTTAACAAAGGATATGCTCATCAGCTTGAGTCCATTTTTCTATAGGTAGATTGTCGACCTATTTTAAAGCCTATTGATTTGCCACTCGAATTTTATGTGGCCGGTGGTAATTGAATGAGGTGTGCTCATTACATATCCTACATTGTAAAAAATATCAGCTATGTTTGCCAAATAATTTTTGGCAATTATAGTAATATGGATGACATAATTACCTATATATTTAAAAACAATTATCTTGTTAGTTGAATTCAACAAATAGGTGATTGAACAATTAGGCAATGAGGTCTGTCAGTCGAGTGAAGGATGGACAATGCTAGAGAAATCGAGCAAAGGAGCCGATTCTTTCTCAATGTCGCCAACTCATAATGTGGGTTGTAAAAGGCTCATAATCGAGTGAAAGCATAGTTGGACTAAACAATGAAGCGGCAAAACCATGATCCTTGCGCTCATCACCAATAACTGCTTCGAGAAATGAGGTAGAAGACATGACCTTTAGTGGAGATGCTCACAAAAGGACCTTGTCAATGTCAACGGATCATGCCAAAGAGGGCAGACAGAAGTCAAACGTGGGGGCGCATGATCCCGCTAACAAAGGAGTTATTAAGTCTTAATACCCACGAAAATTTGTTGAATGGAGGTTAAACATTTTAGGCCACATCGTTTGGCTTATTAGCAATAGTATAAATACTTTTTTCTTACATTGTAATTGACACATCCAATCAATCAAATAATTTTATATTTTTGCAATTTTTATCTATTTACCTTTCTTAATTATTTTATATATGCATTTCTTAGTGTAGCTTAAACCGAAAACCAAATGCACTTAACACTCTACTATAGAAAGTAAGGGAGCCCACATATAAGAGACAAAATTCTTCCCTCAGCGTTAATCCCTTGAAGCAAGGGAATTACAGTTGAGGAAACTCAACCGACCTCGACTAATTTCGACTTCGATTATCAAAGTTGGCACGTCCAATGGGACATTAATATGATATTTACCACTCAAAAATTCAATTCCCCGTATTAGGATTACATCCGACGTATGCACCTAGGGTCCGGAAAGAGTCTCAGCAGTATGGAACAACCATCATCTTTAGCAACCAAAACATCAGGACATTCTCGATTGAACGAACGTTTCCAAACGTTTGGAATGTTAACTTCCATGGCTAATTAATATAGCGTTTATGTAGTAGAATGGTTGAAACACTTTAGGCTTTAGTAGTAATGACAACGTCTTTCATTAAACGACATATTGACATGGGATATATAAAATTACATATCAATTCTCCAAACAACTTACTGACATTGTGAAAATCATGATCCAAAATGAGTTTCAACAAGTCAAGGATTTGGAGGTCGTACAAGGCAATTTTAGTGATAATTCAGTCACCAATATTCCACAAGATTTGCATTGAAGCTAATATTAGCAACACATGAATCAAAGTCAGTAGATTATTGTATCGGTAGGACCTCAATAGGTTTAGATGATTCCTATATAATTGACACATGCTACACCTAATTCCCAAACTATTATTTTTACCAGGGCTAACCTTGGGGAGCACCCACTGACGAATGGTGCTTATTACCAAGCTAACCAATAAGCATATAAAATACATATGGCGCATATGCCACTTGAGGTTGTATGACACATTGACATACCGTAAGTTCCGCCTTTTGTCAACAATATTTTTTATTAAAAAATTTGGTATCTAACCCAATGACCGACTAATCCAAAGGATTGTACATTTAAAGTCAAGGCAAAACTCTACATGAACTATCCCACCAAACTTGACATTGGAAGGATTTGAACCTAAAACTTTGACAAAAGCTTATTTTAATCTTTTTAAACTAATACCACTAGATCAACACAAATGGACCGACAATACTAAATATTCGTTTTGACATGTGTAAAAAGAAAATAAAAATCGTTATAGAGGGATGACTTTCCATCTTTTATTTTTTTTATTTTTATGAAAGGGTATTTCCATGATCATTTTTCTCTATAACCACCAACAATAGTTGCAACAAAGTGGTGGTGGACCGTGGATGCTCTTGTACTTGTGTTGCAAAGATTACTAAAAAAAAATTTAAATTTGAAGCGACGAGTATGTAAGAGGAGATACTAAATCTCCACATCAGATTTTCCATAAATACTCCATCCGATCACTAGGGGGCATATCAAGTGAGAATGCCTTTTATATATGAGAATGGTAGGAATGAATTGTGTCCATCAGATTAAAAGGAATGGCTCAGATTAAAAGATGGATAAATGAGTCATGTGACAAGCATGTGCCAATTCTCTCTTCTTTCTTCACGCGTTTCAACTCTTCTCCCTTTCTGCTTCAACTGTGCGATTCTTCTTCCCCTTTCCTTCCACCACCAGTTCCGACGACCCCAACCTTCCACCACCAAGGGGCCGCCGTCGCTAGCCCAACCCACAATCAATTGCATCTTCCCTCTTCCCCATCCCCCAATACAAACAGACCCATATGTCAAAAACAACCAAGGGGTCCAAATTATAAGACAAATCAATTCGAATTGCCCAAGAATAATATCTAATTATTTTCATATCATAAACTTTTAGAACAACAGGGGATAAAAATTATACCAATTCTTTGTGTATGGAACGATTCATTCTTGCTGCTGTTTGAAGGAGAGAGATGAAAATTAAAAGCAACAAAGATACAAACTTTGTTTTCTAAATTATTTTTGTAGAACTAGTTTGTGTGCAATTTTCGTTTTTAATTCAATGTTGGGACGAAAAAGTGAGATTGAAGGTGATGGAATAAGGAACGTTTGAAGCAGTACTGGGAATGAAAAAGAAACATCCAAGCAGAGGAAGAAACGTGAGAATGATGGAAAAGAGGGAGAGAAGGTCACATGCTTGGCACATGGGTCACTTAAGTGGTGTTTTAATCTCACCCATTACTTTTAATCTGATGGCTGTAATTTATTCTCATCATTCTCACATAAGATACTCATTCTCATGTGATATGCCCCCCGATCACTATTATAAGTAAAGTTCATTTTTTAGATTCATTCAATAAATGATGTATATAGTCTATATATAGACCACATACATCATTTATTGAATGAACATAAAAAGTCAACTTTTACTTATAATAGTGACGAGAGGGAGTATATCTGCGTACAACCCACTAGTTAATGATAAGACAACTTATTGGTCACTTTAATTTCAGGCAAGTGCATATGATCTTTAATCCTTTGTTTCCTCTCTTGACATGTTGGTGTAAGCAAAGAATGTGTATTTATGAACCCTCGCACAATCAAACTATTCCAAATGGAAAACAAGTAAAAATGCAGTTCCAAAAACACCAAAGTGGGAGGAACAATTTCTGAGAGCCGCCACAGTAAGTAATCATTCAAAATTCAGAATCTCTCCAACTTCCCATAAAATTTTACATTTATAAACAAAAACACATAAGGTATCATAAAGCAACTTTATCATTCTCCTGCGCAAATATCTTGATATTTATTACATGTTGGGTGGAGAACCTGGAAATAAATTACTCCAGCATGCGTTCGATCCTACTAGTACTAACATGCTTTTATTTAAGGAAGGAAAATGACCCTTTAATAGTGCAATAGTGAAGTTAGTTGAGATGCAATAAAAATAAAAATTTATCTTATTCGTTTTCTTGAAGGATAAATCAGTAAAAATAATACTTTAAGTCACAGAGATTGACTATTTAATATGTACAAATATTAAAAAAAAAAAATACAATGTGTTATGTGTACGAAACTCTAGTATAGTCACAAGACTTTGAACACAACATTTGGATACTCACAGAAATGGAAAAATGTAATGAGATAAAAAAAAATTAAATAATGTGTATTTTTTAAATAATTAAATAATATATATTTTTATGTGTGTGTCCAAATCTCTTATGCCTAAGATATTGTGATCATTCATGTATTTTCCTATGTGTATATATGTAACTCAATTAGATTTCAAAAAATTAATATAGTAAAAAAATTATTAGGATAAATAGCCTACGATAAATTAGTAAAAAAAATATTAGAGAGAAAAAACATGAAATTCCTATCTAATCCTAAATTTAGCAAAGAGTGAAGTAACTCAATTGGGTATTAAAGTCTTTTTTAAAAGTTCTCGTGAGCTTAACTCAGTTGGTATGTACAATGCATAAAATATGCAAAAGGTCCGGGGTCCAAACCCCGACCACCACCAAAAATAGTCTTTTAAAAAAAAAACACTTCTATAATTTATAATTGGTTGAAGCAACTTTGACTTCTGTAATTAAATTATTGCTTAAAAAAATTCTAATCTGCAGCAGCAGATTTTTCCTTCCCTTTTTAATATTGACGAGGCATAAACTTTAATCATAGGACAAAAAGAAACACAATGCCATGCATGCACGGTGTGCAGATCGCTTATCAAACTAGTTGTAGCGAGCTAGCACTCCCCACCTACAAACAAAGTAAACTCCTTTAAACATAGGGGGAGAAGACTTTTATGAGTTTGATCCATCAAATTCAAACTATCTGTTTGTTTTGTCCTTCTCTTCAAAGGAATTTTTTTCAATTTTTTTTGATGCAGTTATTAATTCTATAAGTGATTTAATTTTAAAAATAATATACACAAAAAAGAACTTTAACTTTTTCTATAAGTGATTTAATTTACGGAAATGATAAAGTACCCGAAAAAATTATCAAGAATTTATCCCGAAAACTGTAGCTAGTTGATACAAAAAAAAAAATTGACACCACTACCTCCTTTATTCCACCAAATCCGGATTGTTCACCAATACATGCTATACACATATGCCTTCTTGAATTTTCACGACATATTCATTCGGGATCTTTAGCACTGCTCTTTAATTTAAGGAGGATGCTGAAGCTCGCGAAAAAAAATCACGACGGCATTGCGAATGTTTGTTTTAACTTTCTTGAATCACTCCCCACTTCCGTGAATTGTGGAAAATCTAGAAATTTAATTGGCTGAGCAGTTTTCTTGAATCTCTCGAAAATCTAGCACTCCTCTTAATTTAAAGGGTGCAGAACACCCTTCCAATGTCAAAGTTTTGCTTAGAGATGAGGTTTCCACTTCAAACACCACGAAAAATATATATTCAACCTAATAATGTTTGTATCACTAGTTGTATTTGCCTTTCTAGATTTTTTTCTTTTAGTTTTTATTATTATTAAATTTAAATTTTTACTAAAGAAATGATAAGGTAAATTTTTAAACCATGTAAAATAGTCATATTAAACAAACCCTAAAAAACATAAGACCAAGGCATAGGGGTAGAGACAAGGTGGTACCTCCATAAATTCCCCTATAAATAAGACCAAGACACACGAACTCCAATCCTATTCTCATACCCACCCTAGTTCAACTCTTCTCCCAAAGACCATTCCAAGTTTTCTATCAACAAAATAAAAAGAACATTCTAAGTTCTAACCATAACACAAATTGATTATTTCCATTTTGTCCATATCATGGAACAAGCACTTAGAACTCTCAACGGAATGCCTCCAATGGAAGAACCAGACAACCACAGCCACCACAAAAAAACTTCCTCTTCCTCTTCCACCACTGCAACCAACAAAACAGGCGCCACGGTACGATACCGTGGAGTCCGGCGCCGACCATGGGGCCGTTATGCAGCTGAGATAAGAGACCCACACTCCAAAGAACGCCGCTGGCTTGGAACCTTCGATACCGCCGAACAAGCTGCTTGTGCCTACGATTCCGCTGCTCTAGCCATGCGCGGTTCCAAAGCTCGAACCAATTTCTTCTATCCCGAAACCACTGAACAACACCTCCATCCATGCCATAATCATAAGCAGCAAAAATCTCAACACCGCCATGTCAGCAAGTTCAACAGTGGTGATTTTCTTAACCACACTTGTTCAAACCCTTACCCTTGTTTGGTTCCACCTTTTGTTCAAAACAAACCTAATAATACTATTTCTTCCTCTAGCTCCTCCAACGTTACTGTTACTGAAGAAATTATTGATGAAGACTCGGAATTTTTTCCGAGGGAATCTTCTGGTTTGTTGGAAGAGATAGTGTATAAGTTTATGAAAAGTTCAAAAACTACAAACAAAGAGAAGAATGTGAAAACAACTAGTTTTGGTTCAATTTCTCAGCCAATATCTCATAACATGGTTCCTATGTTGGAGGGTACTTTTGGTACCGTCTCTTTTGATCAACAACAACGTTTTCCCATGCAACAATTTGAAACCTTTGATAATGGGTTTAACTTTATTAACACTAATGAGGGTATGTGTGTTGGGGAAATGGAAAACCATCATGTAGGAGAATGCTCTATCATGGAAGATGTTTTTTACTATCCTGAACTTTGTAGTTCTTTTTGCAGCTAAGTTGCAATATGTCTAACTTAATTAATCTATATCTATATTTTAAGTTTAGATAATCATAAGCTAGTTAACTTAGGAGACCAAATTTTAGGTTCTATTATGCCTTTGATTCTGTCCTCAGTTAGAGTTTAATTAGTTGGTCTTTCAAATTTACTTGGAGTCTTTGTTTCTAGGGTTTTATTTTATGATTTGTAGGTGCAAGTGTAACAAGGTTATTATTAATATATAATTAAATTTAAATGTTCAAACTCAATGATCATACTATGTATCTGTTCCCTAGCTACTATGGGTTGGAAAGTTGATAATCCTGAAATAGTTAACAGTGGTTTGTTTAAGCATGCTGTTTTTTCTTTTTGTACTTGATTGGGTTCATTAATTTTTGTTCTTTACTTTCTGCCTGCTTTAAACTACAATTACTTTACATCTTTTTTACGGAATACTTTACATTTACATTTATGAAACAACTGTGCTATTTAACGCGAAAGAAAACGTCCCGAGCTTATCCCGAAATCACCAGCAGTCAATCACAATAAAGCTTGTGCGGAATTCACGGAAGAGAGAGGGATAAATCAGCATGTGAGAGAAAATGAAATAGCCTTCGGGAACCTCTCGGGACAATTTTTATGGGGATGTTTAGCATTTTTCTTTATGAAATGAGAAATTGAATAAAGTGTGAATATAATTTTTATTTCTTTCTCCAATTGATACTATATGTATTTTTTTGGTTTGAATATAACAACGTTAAAAGACTTGGATTTGACAAGAATGGACTGTAATGTAAGAATGAAGTGAATTGTACCACGTTGACATTGGAACTAATACAAAATTTTGTCTGTTGGACAATTCTTTTTCGATTTCTGTTTTCTCCGTGTGCCTGTTCATTTATTAATTCTTGAGTGTGTTTTTGATGACATTGATCTGATTGAGAAATGCCGATGAGACCCTACTCTAAAGATGGGTCGTCGATCTGCTTCTCCGTAAGCTTAACTCACTTGATAAGGATAAGCATTCATAATATAATATGTGTTTCTTATGTTGGATAAATATTAATATTCGCGTTCAACCATTTATCCTATATGTCTGGGTATCCGTTAACAAGATAGAATATAGATTTTGAAGTCCCGTAGATATCCCTAAAAAACACTTTCGAATTTTTTTTTTTGTTGGTAAAATAGAAAATTTCTTGATTACCTACTATTTCTTCATCTTCTTCAAAAGAAAAAAAATATCAACACGTAATAATATCGACGCATTTTCACTCTTTATTTTATGCACTCAATTTTTTTTACGAAGGTAAAAATAATAAATTAAAATAACTATATATCATACCTACCACCAAGGATAATATACATTTGAAGTAAATATCACACGTGAAAAGAAAAACTAAGACCCTAAATTAGTAATCTAGAATTTGTTTATTTTTTTATAAAGGAAGCTTTTATATTCAACTGAGGATATTTAAATAATTTTCTTAATTTACAATGGGTATGATATATGTGAACAACGAACAAAATCTGCATATGTATTCATTAAGTAATATAAAAGTGATTCATATTTCTAAGCCGATCAAAGTGATTCAAACCCATATAGCACCATCTTCATCCTGAGCTAAAAAAATATATATATAATTTATAAAATTTGTAAATCAGGACAGAACATAGATAACTTAGAGGAATGCGTCTCACAAGTCTCTGCTTCTCACTGGGGGTATAACATGCAGGGGTCGGGGTGGGAGCAGGAGCGGGGATTCAATTTCCATGTGAGAAGGCATTAATAACAGAAGTGGTGATTGCAATTCACAGGGACTGCGACTAGTTTTATGGAGTTCCTCCTAAGAATCGCCTCACTCATCAAGGATATAATTGAGACAATGAAAAAGTAAGTATATACGCGCTCATCAAGTTTGTTCCACTTTTTAAATGATAAAGGAAAAAACTGGACATTTGTGTTTGTTACACTATTATTTTAATATTTAAATTTATTCTTATCTATTTGTTATGTGTTATTTGTATTGAAGATTGAGGGCATTTTTTCTTATCTATTTGTTACATGTGTTATTTGTATTGAAGATTGAGGGCATTTTTTGAAAGAGAAAAAGTCAGTCCAAAAGAGCTAAATGGGCTTATTTTCTTTATATATACTAGTGAAAAGACGGGCACTCACGTGCCCGTTTTTCCGTTTTCTTTATTGCGCTAATGCGTATTATCAACTATATTTTACCGAAAATTGTGTGTAAAATTACAAAAAAATATTTTATATAATTTTTTGATATAGATTAAAATTATAAGTATGGATATTTATGACTTTCAAATGTAACAAACTTAACAAACTATATTTATCCTTTCATAATAATTTTTTTTTATCTTTTTTAATAACGCCAACAATATAACATTATTATAGGAAAATATGTTTAAGGGTATAATTGGAATAACAAATAAGTCAGCCGAAACATGCTATTTTCTTTATATATACTAGCGAAAAGACGATCACTCACGTGCTCGTCTTTTCGCTCTTTTTACTGCGCTAACACGTGTAAATTATGAACGGTATTTTATATGAAGTTTTTCTTTTGATTAAAATTATAAGTATAAATATTTGTGACTTTTAAATTGTAACAAACCCAAAAAACCATGTTTATCTTTTTCAATAACAACAGTAATTTAACAAATATAATATAAATCCTTATCTTTTTTTAATACCACCAAAAGTATAACATTAAGATAGGAAAATTTATTTAAGGGTATAATTGAAATTATAAATAATTCAACACAAAATCCATATCACCTTCATATATAATATTTATAATATTGTTCGTGTTGTAGTGAGATATATATTTTCTATTTTAATCGAATTTAATTTTTTAATTAAAATTTAAAATAATATTATTAAAAGATAAAATAGTAAATAAAAGAGTTTAAATAAAGGGTTAAATATGTAATGAAAAATCCAGCCCAAATTTATGTATTTTAAGCTTATTTTCTTAATTTATATATAGTATAGATAAACTATTAATTCATGATTTAAATAATATTTACAATAAATTTGTAGTTCTAACATATATAATGTTCATTCTCATATGACATGCATGACTCAAAGATCCATATTTAAGACACAAAGAGTGATGAAGATATGCATTCTTTGAAATATATATCGGTGGTTCGTGCATGTAATTGACAATGTTGTTTGTGATTGAAATACATGACTCCAAGAGTTGTGTTTAATTCATGAGAATGAGATAAAATCAATTATGTGTGATTTATCTAATATCCAAAATTGATTTTATTTTATTTTATTTTAAAATCAATGATAAATTAATTGTGTGTTTTTTATATTTTGTTTAATTAATAAAGCATGCATTATCCAAAGTTTGGTAGATTTATCAGCTCACCTTTTTAAAAGTTGTAGTAACTAAATTTCTCAACATGATTTAAATTACTAATTAACCAAAAAAGACAAGCACTTTTTTATTGCGTCAAATTTTAAAAATTATGAAGGGTGTTTTTTTATAAAATTTTGATTTTGATTAAAAGTATAATTGTAAACGATTGTTACTTTCAAATTATAACAAACCAAACTAATCTTATTTATCTATTTCAATGACACCAACAATATTACAAAAAATTATAATCAAAATTCTTATTTTTTTAATGACACAACAACAACCATCTATACTATTGTTATACCCTAATTTTGGACCTAAAAATACTAACTCAATTCTTCTTTTCTTGTACTCCAAGTCATTTGATATGTCTCTGATCAATTACATCTTTCTCTGCATTTTATTTCAATATTACTTGCAAAATTCACATGAAAGGGTATTTTAGTCATTTCCTGCATTCAACTCATTTCAATCCTTGAAAATTGTTTAAGTCTTTTAAATTGGTTTGTATAAGTCCTTGTTTCAATCTCATGTCAAAATTCATTTCAAAAAATATCAGTTGAGTCATTTTTTAGTCAGTTTAGCCCCTAGGGGCATTGTAGTCATTTCCCATGATAAAATTTCTCTCAGTCTTTTAAAAATTTGTTTGAGTCCTTTCAAATAGTTTGAATAAGTCTTTATTTCATTCTATGTCAAAATCCATTTTCAAAATTGCATTAGAAGTCATTTTGAGTCAGTTTTGCCCCTAGGGGCATTTTAGTCTTTTCAAGTGTCAAAGCTCTGTTTAAACCCTTAAAATTGTCTCTGGGTCTGTTAATTTTGTGTGTATAAGTTCTTGCTTTGATTTCTTGTTAAAAATCCATTTTAAAAATTTGCATCTGAGTCATTTTCAGTCGTTTTAGTCCCTAGGGGCATTTTGGTCATTTCACATAATATTTCTGTTTCATTTTAATCTGCTTTGTTGTTTTTAATCGTCTCGCTTTACGTTAATTTTCAATTTACGTTTTTCAATTCAATTTTAGTTTAATTTTCATTTTGGTCCTTGTACTTTTGTTATTTGCATTTTAATCCCTTTTTAAGTTTGTTAGAGTTCAAGTGCCATGTGTCCAAATGCTATTGGTCCATAAGAGTTTGTTACAAGTCTAGTGCCACATGTCTCATTCCAATTGGTCCAAGGCTTACCACATCACCTATATAAGTCAAACCCATGGTCAAAATTTAGGAATTAATCATTTTTACACAAAAATTCCCAAAATCATTTTTTTAATTATTTTCTCTCCCATTTTTCTCTCATCTTCAACAACCTCTAACAAACCACCTCTAACTAACTTCCACCACCTTCAACCACCACAACAACCTTTAACCACCTTCAATCTTCATCCCTAACCACCACATTCACTACCAAAAACCTCCATAACCAAAAGCTTCAATCTAATTTCATCTTCAACCTCCATAAACCAACCTTCACCTTCAACAATCTTCATCATCAAAAAACTTCCAAAATCACTACGGCAATTTCCGATTCGTAACTGATTCACATAATTCACCGCTGATTTTCCAGCGTTTATCGACAACATCAATTACGAATTCAAAACCATCACCGGAAAATCATTACTCCATCGATCCATTCATCACCACCAAATCATGTCCACAATCGATTCACGTCCATCATCGTATGCAACATCACCGTGTTCCAATCCAGAAGAATGAGCGGAAATCCGGACTGTTCGGAAGAAGGAAAGGCTGCGTAGTGAAGAACATGGAAAAAACGCAAGAATTTACAACAAAGCATAATCCAGTCGAATCCAATAATGTTCAGGTCAGATTAAAGCCGCGAACGCAGATTCAACGCATTCAAACCCATCGCAAGAAAGGTCAAGAAAGCTTCCAACGACGAACCGGAACGGACGGAAGGAAAGAGGAGGAAATCGCAGGCTGTTGCTGTACACAAATCCGAAGCTTATCATCAAGTGAACAGAGGTAATATATACTCATTTTCGTGTTCTTATTCCTTTGTTTTGTATGGCGTGAGTTTGTAGATCTAGCGTTTCTAAAAGACTTTTCGAGAAAACTAAGTTCGGATTTGGAATGAGGAAGAAAAAGGATGTGTGAATATGTAATTTGTTTTGAATTTGGAGTGTTTTGAAACTCCGGCACGGTGGTGCCACCACCAACCACCGTGCCGGAAAATTACTTCTTGCCGGAGAGGAAGGTGTTGGGGACTGCTTTCTGTTTTGAAAATGAAATGTGCAGAGAAGGGAGGGTCACGTGGGTGAATGAATAGCCATACCCATGCCCATGGGTCTAACCGACCCATTTCTTGTTCCACCCAGCCCATTTCGTTTTTTGCCATAGGCCCAACGTGGGTTCAGCTCTCTTTTGCTACATCTCTGCAGTTTTTCTATCTGCACCCTCCAGTGCTGCTGTCCGCACCCCTGTTTGATTGAAAACTTCTTGAAAAATTCTAGAAAAATTCCTGTGTGTTTCTTTATTTTTTGTGACTCTTTTATGATGGTAGTTGTGTTGGAAAATTGATATAAAAATAGTATGGTGTTTTCTTGCTTTAATTGTGAGACTTTATGTAAAAACCTATGAAAATTGTATTGTTTCGATTCCAATTCTTGATGGATATTCTTGATTCATGATATATAATTTTTGTGAGGGTTTTGCTGCTGTTTGAATGTGTTTTTGCTGCATGTGTGTGTATTGTACCTAGTTGCTTGCTTTGCAAGATTTGTTGGTGAATAAATAATGCAAAATATGCTTAAATTCACTATTAAAATGCATGGTCTATCACATCCCTTTGATCCCCATTTTACAATCTGAGTTCATGTCTTTAAAATGTGTTAAAACATGAGGATTATAAGTCATGTGAGCCTTGCATTTTGTAGTAGGATTTTAGCTCTATTTTGCATCATTTTCGCTATGTTTTTGTGGCAATTTCTTTGCTTTTGTTATAGTAATTTTTACTTGCTTTTACTTCTTGATATTGTCATGTGCAACTAACCCTTTTGTTTCTTGGTTCTTAAAGCATCCTATCCTCCATTTCCACTTTGTTTCTTACACTTTAATTTTCATGCAAAGTTAGAATGTAAAAACCTAGGAATTCTTGTACTTTACTTTCATGCCTTTTAATTTCTTGGCAAAGAGGCCATAGAATGTATCTAGGTCAATGATGTAATAAGGACAATGGACCCTAATGATGTACACCGACACAAGCACCGACACATGCACACACACCACTTTAGGTATATAGCTAGAATATGCATGTTTAGATGTATGTTTAGGATTGTATGTTTAGATGAATGTTTAGGCTTTATACTTAGAAAAATCAATTTCCAAAAAAATGTGAACAACATCACTCAAATGATTTTCAAAATAAACCTTGGGATCAAAATCCCATTGTAATTTTCCCTTTATTTTCTTAATCAAATTTCAATGAACTCTAATCATGTTTAGACCACATTTTGCAAATGACTAATTCAACCTCACAATTTCATAAACCTCATGCCCTTGAGGCCTCTTTCTATTCTTCAAATTCCAATTTTCAAACTTAAAATCAACCAACAAAAACAAAAACATTTTTGAGAGAGAACTACGGTGGATTTGATCCCTTAAACGGGTACGTAGGCAAGGAACAAAATTCCTTCAATTCAAATAAAATAAAAATCCAAAAACATTCTTCTCCCTCCAATTCTTCACTTAGAAACTCTTAGGTTTAAATAAACACTTTTGAAATAGCATTTAAAAATAAAAGCGCGCGCGTAGAAATCAAAGACGGTTCCTATAGGTTACTATAGTCGTTATGGGTGCCTAACACCTTCCCGTAGCGAAAACAACTCCCGGACCTCGATTCTCAAGGGTTTTGCTTACTTTTTCCCTTCCCAAGAAAAAAATAAGATATCACTGGTTTAAAAGGTTCGAACGTAATCAATGTTTGACACCCGAAAACCAAGATAAAACAACTATCTATAAAGAAAATAACCCCTTTAATTTCAACTATTTTAGGCTGACTTTTTCTCTTTCCAAAAATGTCCTCAATTTTTAATACAAATAGCACTTGTAACAAATAGATAAGAATAAATTTAAATATTAAAAAAAATGTGACAAACACATAAATATAAATATTTGTGACTTTCAAATTATGAACGTTGTTCATAAACACAATACACACACACGGGTAAAGATCCTCTCCATTTATAACTTTTTCCATTTCTTGCAATTTGGAGAGAGATAGACAAAAAAAAATAAGTGGTGGGTCTTATCACTAAGTGGATCCCACCATCATTATTTTTTATGTGTCTATCTCTCTCCAAATTGCAAGAAATGGGAAAAGTTATAAATGGAGAGGATCTTCACCACACACACACACACACACACACTAGGAACAACCACATCCTCGAGCATACCACAGACTTCAAAACCCTTCCTCAAATAAAAATTCGATAATTAAGCCGGAAAATTCGTATAATAGAAAGATTAAACCGTTAGTACTGTGAACCGATCGACGACTCCCTCCTCCCCTGTGAAATTGTGCACGATCGAGCTTTTGTAAGTATTCCTATAACTATGAATTTAGCTCCTTTCACACATAATTATTCATTCAAAACATGGGCATGCATATGGAGTATCCACTTTTGTTCTAGAGTAAGTTTTATTGCTTTTTGATTATGTATTTTGTTACCATGAGTAACTAAACACCTTTTGATTAGGGTTATAAGATGAATCTCTATTTATTTGTTCGATTTTATTGATGCAAGTTATTTATTCAGTTATAATCTAAGTTATATTTAATTTTTATATGTTTTACGCAATGCTTTTGCACTAGGAAGAGACGCACCTAGATCGTGAAATGAACTTAGGTTACGTTTAAGATTGGCATCTTGCTTGAGCCAAAATATTTTCATATGAGTTTTATTCAAGAGGCTTTATTTATGAGGGATCCTTATTGTATGTGGTTAGGTTCTAAGATGTATGTGCGATGTGGATCCTTTAGATGAATATTTGGGATTTTTCACTTTTTTTTTTTTTTGTGTCAATTACATGTGAGAATGTAAATCAACACTTTAATAACAATACTATATGTCTTTGGAATCAAATCAACATGTTTTGTCCAATCAAATCAAACTTGCAAACTCACCCCAATTTAGTGTTTTAATTTAGGGTCATGTTAACCAGTGCCCCCGGGGCACTGGTTAACGAAGCCAAAAGTGAAAATTTTAAGTCAAAAAGAACACTTTTTAAGCTTTTAATGCAATGACAGCACAACTTTCAATGCAAGATACTACTATATTTAACTCCTTAACTAGTGCCCTGGGGGCACTGGTTAACATTTCCCTTTAATTTATAGTTATAGTAAATTGTCTAATAGAAACACAAATTGGAATGATTTGGTGCACTTGTCAAAATTGTCATCAAGTTTTTTCCACTGATGGTGATGTCAGGGATTGTTGATCTTTTCAATAAGACAATTCATTTTACTTATTTTATTTTTATTTGGATTATTTGTTTTATATTTATAGACTATTTGTTTTGTTTTTATTTTAACTTGCATTAGTTTTAGTAGTTAGGTTTATTTTAGGTATTTGATTTGTTTTTAGATTAGATTTTTTTTCTTCTCATATTTCAAAAACAAATAAAAATAGTTTATTTACTTAAATTAGCTTTAGTTTTAGTAGTTAGGTGTTTATTCTAGGTATTTGATTTGTTTTTAGATTAGATTTTTCTTCTCATATTTCAAAAACAAACAAAAAAAATTATTTACTTAAATTATCTTTGAAAAAGAATTAGACTTGATTAGCTCCATAAGTTAGCAAATTTATTGTGGTGTTTCCGTACTTGTGAAGAATAGTGAGGAACAAATAATGGACGGTTATCTTTGAAAACCCGAATGAAAGCGAAGACATGAGGTATTTGGAAGAAATGTTTGTGCAAAATACCTACCAAAAAATTGAATCCAAGGAAGAAGGGGGGATAGATACATATGATAACACACCAAACTTCATAAAGATAAGGAATGAGAACGATGTGGTGAGCCATAAAGAAAATTTGTTCAGGAATTGGCTAAAGAAATTTCAGCAACATTCCAATCGTACTCGAAGGGAATGAAAGAAAACAAGGATAAAGAAGAATTCTTGAAGCTCATAGGAGAAACTCACATGATCCTTCCTTTTATCAATATGTAAGAAAAGAGCCCCATTTTGAACAAAGTCATGAAAATATATATTTCTCTCAACAAAAAGGGAACTAGAAGAAAATGAAAGTAGTAATACTCATAGAAGATTGTAGCTCTATCCTCAAGAAGAAACTACCCCAAAGGAAGAAAGATCTAGGTAGTTTCAATATTCCTTGTTCCATTAACAAAATATTCATTGATGCAGCAGTGTGCAATTTGGAGGCAAGTGTAAATTTGATGCCCATAATCATGTTGAGGAAATTGGAAGGAGTAGAGGTGAAACCCGCTAGAACGACCCTTAAGTAGTTTAATGGAACTTAAACTACTTCGCTTTGATTGGAATTTATCTTTTAAGGAAAAAAAAAAACAACTTATTTTGTGCATCATTGATTTAATGTCTCACGACGGTGCTACTCATTCTATGTTCCCCTGGGTAACTTGTGTAGGACCCACCGGAGCAATGTACTACGTTATCATAGGAAAAGTAGCGTCGAAGAAGACTCAAACCATAACTTCCTAACCTCTACAAAAAGTAGTAATTAGAAAAGAAAATGAACTGATCAAATTTCGGGTTGTCAGTGCCTACTTTAATCCCACGGGACAATCTACAAGGTTACTGATAGATATTTTAGCAAGTGTACTAAAATTATCGAAGTAATAAAATTTATAAGTTCGTATCCACAGGGACTGTGTTAATCTCAATTTAGTAATAAGGTTGATATCTAGGATGTGTAAATTATTTTAGTGCCCGAGGCAGTAGTTTTGATTGCATAAAATTAAATAAACAGAAAATAAAGATAGTTTTGGAAAAGATAAGGAGAGAGAGATGAGATCAGGTCTTTCGAATCATCTATGTTCCCCCTAATTGGTATAATGTACCTATTTTTATGAATGATTTTCTAGTTCCACGATAGTTAACAAAATAGTCCTAATCAATCCCTTGAGTTAGGACCCTCTTCTCAAACTACAGCCCCTAATCCCTTAGGTGGTCTAATAATCTTTGAAGGTTTAAGCACGTTAACCTAATATCACTAACAAACGATTATCCATTCCTAGACTAACCATGTTTATTAGAACAATTCAATTAGGTCTAAGTCGAAAGCTATGGTCAGTAGTCATTCGTTCTCACGAAATCATGTTTATATGGTGTCAATATATAAAAAGCATTAAGAACAATTGAATTGAATAAAGACTAGAATATCATTCACAATAAATAGAGTTTCACAACATAAGATATCAATTAGGGTTACAACGAATCATCTCAGACCTAACCTCTAATGGATTTAGCTACTCATAATAGTGTTTACAAATAACATAATCATTAGAGGTAATAAAACATACACAAAGTGGTTGAAGGATGAAGAAATCGTCCTCCTTGGCTTCCTTGCAGTCACAAAATCGCACTTTGCTCTCTAGAATTCGTAACCCTTGTTTTTGGAATAGACTTCAGCTTAAATAGGCTCAGAATTTCGCCCAAATCATGTCACGTTTTAAGTAAATCGTGACATGTTTTTGCAATCGTGACACGTTTTTGCAATCGTGACACGTTTTGCTCCAATGTCGAAAGCATGTTTTTCTGGTCTGGTAAAATCGTGTCACGTTTTGGCAAATCGTGACACGTTTTTAGCGTTTTTCCAGCATCTTCATCTTTTCCTGTTTTTCGCACTTTATCATGATCAAAATAACTGTGAACTCCAATATTCTTCA
The DNA here is from genome assembly GCF_051527215.1 of Medicago sativa. NCBI lineage: Eukaryota > Viridiplantae > Streptophyta > Magnoliopsida > Fabales > Fabaceae > Medicago > Medicago sativa. The sequence continues at coordinate 61,906,553 of NC_140756.1, forward strand.
GAAAATTACTTTCTTCGAAATCTTCAACTTTTCATGCTTTTCTTGCTTTACTTGCTGCTTAATCTTGCTTGTGAACTCCAAAATGTGATGAAAATGACACTAAAAATAGCGAATAATTGACTGTCATCACAGCCCCAAACTTGAACCATTACTTGTCCTCAAGGAATCTACTTGCAATATTGACAATCGACAGTAAAATAACACTTACCTGATCAAGCGATAGTACCCAAAAGTTCAACACCTTACTAGCTAAAGATGAGCTAGTTTGACTTGTACGCATCCACCAATTCACAACTCCACGCAAAAATATGAAAGGGTTCACACACAGTCGACATGCAATCTACATATTACCATACGCTTGAAAAGTTTCTAAACGTCAATCAAAATCCATGTCAATGCACACTTTGAGGTCTTTAAGGGTTATAACGGGGCTTAGGTGAAGGTGGGATAATATTTGGATAAGTAGGCTACACAAAATTTGAGTTAGGCATTCCTACGGAAGTTTAAAGCACAAATTCAATTCATCATTCATTCACCTTATGGAACAACAATTATTGCAAAGGTACTAGAGAATACTTGTAACTATTGGGACAATCGAGTTTAATGTTACTCAGATTTTCAATGTTTTGTCCATTTTTCATTCTATTTATATATATATATATATACACACCATTTTTGTGTGTATTTATTTCATGATATTGTTCTTTGTTCTCTAGTACCCCCAGCCCCAAACTTAGTTGGTTGCAAATTCCAATAGCAACCACAAACTTAATTATTTAGCAACATTCTACAATGCCTAACTCAGAAAAGCAATATGGGACAAGTCCTAAAAGTCTCTAAGCTTGTAATGTAGTTTGTCACCGAACAAAAAGTTCTAAGCCTACCGGCTCAAATTGGCTAAGAAAAGGATAAAATTAACAATTAGAATCATGGTAGGCTTCAAAAGGCTCACAGGACCAAGCACTTTTGCCTCAGTGTGCTAATGACAAAGATCAATCGACAGTAGAGAAAAATCGCAAGTTCTAGAAATGTAAATGCATGGAACACTCTATATAAGTAAATTGGAAAAATAAAATTTGGCCATGAATCCTTACAGTTATGATATCTGGGAGTTGTAACTACCTATCTTTAACGCCGTACACTTCGCCTTTGAAACACAAGTCACTCCTCCTTTTGAACTTTTGAAATACCACTTGAACAAATATTTGTTACTAAACTGTAAAAAGTCAATAAAACAAGCAAACTCGTCAATAATAAACAAGTTCAAGAACAATTACATCAACGGGGGGGCATAACCGAGTTAAACCAAAATGAAAATTAAAGACAAATTGTTTGACTCAACAAAATAAAATACTGAAAGTAAAGACATAATAAAAAGGATGGGTTGCCTCCCACCAAGCGCTTTCTTTTACGTCATTGAGCTTGACGCTTCAACACCCAAGTCAAGGTGGATATTTCCACTTTGATTCAACAAGCATTCTCTTTCCACTTTTATTTTTTTCTTGTTGTTCATTTCCAACTTCATCTTCACTATCCACTTCGTCAATCTTTCTGTTGGTACTCTCAAGATTCACCGACTTGAGCACATTTCTGGTTCTCAATTCAATGCCTTTGCCATTTTTATTCTTTGAATATTCAACATTCTCCTTATTTTTACTGAAATGGGGATAAGGCAACTTCACATAGTATGGAATCACTTGAGGCTTATCACCATCCTTGAGGAGGTGACTTTTAGACTTTCTCAAAATGGAGCTTGCATCTATGAGTTTCTCTATTTTATCTCCCTCCTTCTTGGATTCACACTCAACTTTCTTTTTCTTAATCTTATCCACTCCCATAAGGATAGCTGCTACTCTCCCATCGCTCATTCCAATCATATTGCATGCATCATTCTTTTGATTGTTGGAAGTATTGCCACCAAAACCTCCCCTCGATTGTGTTGCCATTAGCTTTGACAACTGCCCAATTTGAGTTTCAAGGTTCTTAAAGTAAGCTTCATTGTCCCTTTGCACGCTTTCTTGATATGACTTTATCTCTTGGAAGTTGGTTTGGGTTAATTTGATGAAACTAGTCAAGGCTTCTTCAAGTGCGGTTGGTTTTGTTTGTGGTTGTTGTTGGGATGGGTAGGTAATTGGGTTTAAGGTGTTGTTTTTTGAATATTTGAGGTCAGGATTTTGTGTCCACCCCATATTATGTGTTTGAGTAAGGGTTCTCTTCTTGATAAATTCTCATATCGATGGCTTCCTCACTCACTCCCTCGGGTACACACTCACCATTGGCATGTCCTTCACCACAAAATTCGCACCTCAAAACTTGCACTTGTTGAGTCTGTTGAACTTGTCTTATACTTATGTCTTGTACCTGTTTGGAAAGTGCTTCTATTTGTTTACTCATCAAGGCCTGACTAGCTAAGATAATACTATTCTCATTCACTCCAAGCACTCCTATCTCACTTTGCTCAATCTCAACACAACACTCATTCTGAGCCATGATCTCAATTAGGGTTTGAAACTCAAGGTCTGTTTTCTCTCTTATACTACCCCCAGCTGAGGCATCAAGGAGCATCCTAGTTTGAACATTCATCCCGTGTGTAAATATTTGCATCTTATCCAGTATATCAAAACCATGTGGTGGACACCTCTTTAATAACAGTCTAAACCTCTCCCAAGCATCATAGAGAGATTCTCTATCACCTTCTTTGAACCCACTAATTTCTGCTCTCTTCTTCAACAACTTTGATAATGGGAGAAACCGCTTCAAAAACTTCTCTTCTAACTCATCCCATTTTTGAATTGTACAATTAGGCAGAGCATGCAACCAATCTTTTGCTCTTCCAGTTAATGTTAAAGCGAACAATTGCAACTTCTTTTGATCTTCAGTCACTCCATCTGGGCAGCAGAACAAACAAGATTCATAAAATATACTCAAGTGTTCATATGGGTCTTGAAGTGATCCTCCATCATATTGATTTTCTCTAAGACCCACAAGAATTGAATTTTTTATGTTGAAGGCAACTGGGTTCGCCGGTTGAAACCCATGAGTGATAAGACTTTGGTATGTTCCTATACCATAGTCCCCTAAGGTGCGTCTAGATGACATATCTCCCATCCTAAATCAAATAGTATTTTGCTTGACCTCGCAGAAACAACACAAAGAAACAAATACCATCATAGCACCGCACAAGATAAAATAAAAGCAACAAGAGTAATGGTTTTTTTTTATAAATATAAACAAAAATATAAATGACAGAAATCCTAAATAATAACAAAATTACCAAATTGAAATGATTCAACAGTCCCCGACAACAGCGCCAAAAACTTGATAGATATTTTAGCAAGTGTACTAAAATTATCGAAGTAATAAAATTTATAAGTTCGTATCCACAGGGACTGTGTTAATCTCAATTTCGTAATAAGGTTAATATCTAGGATGTGTAAATTATTTTAGTGCCCGAGGCAGTAGTTTTGATTGCATAAAATTAAATAAACAGAAAATAAAGATAGTTTTGGAAAAGATAAGGAGAGAGAGATGAGATCAGGTCTTTCGAATCATCTATGTTCCCCCTAATTGGTATAATGTACCTATTTTTATGAATGATTTTCTAGTTCCACGATAGTTAACAAAATAGTCCTAATCAATCCTTTGGGTTAGGACCTGTTTTATCTTGGTTTTCGGGTGTCAAACATTGATTACGTTTGAACCTTTTAAACCGGTGATATCTTATTTTTTCTTGGGAAGGGAAAAAGTAAGCAAAACCCTTGAGAATCGAGGTCCGGGAGTTGTTTTCGCTACGGGAAGGTGTTAGGCACCCATAACGACTATAGTAACCTATAGGAACCGTCTTTAATTTCTACGCGCGCGCTTTATTTTTAAATGCTATTAGAAAATGTTATTTACACCTAAAAGTTACTAAATGAAGAATTGGAGGGAGAAGAATGTTTTTGGATTTTTATTTTAATTGAATTGAAGGAATTTTGTTCCTTGCCTACGTACCCGTTTAAGGGATCAAATCCACCGTAGTTCTCTCTCAAAAATGTTTTTGTTTTTGTTGGTTGATTTTAAGTTTGAAAATGGAGTTTGAAGAATAGAAAGAGGCCTCAAGGGCATGAGATTTAGAAAAGGTGAGGTGGGATTAGTTATTTGCGAAATATGGTCAAAGTATGATTATTTTCATTTGGAATTTGATTAAGAAAATGGAAAGGAAAATCAATGGGGTTTTGACCCCAAGGTTTATTATGAAAATTATTTGAGTGAAGTTTGTTCATATTTTTTGGGAAAATGATTTTTCTAAGTATAAGGCCTAAACATTCATCTAAACATACAATCCTAAACATACATCTAAACATGCATATTCTAACTATATGGTGATGTGTGTGCGTGTGTCGGTGCTTGTGTCGGTGTGCATTATTAGAGTCCATTGTCCTTTACATCATTGGCCTAGATACATTCTATGGCCTCTTTGCCAAGAAATTAAAAGCATGAAAGTAAAATTTTACAAGAATTCCTAAATCTTTACATTCTAATTTTTGTATGGAATTGAAACTTAAAATGCAAGAAATAAAAGTGGAGAAAGAGATGAGGTGCGGAATGAAATGGGAATGCTTATGGAGCATGAAACATGAAGCAAAGGGATTAGTAGTACAAGATATAATATGGAAAATGAAGCAAGTAGAAATTGCATAACAAAATGAACAAGACTTAACCAAAAAGTAACAAACACCTTAGCCAAAAAATGGGAAAATGGACTTGAAGAAATTGCACTAACACCAAAGCAAATTTAAGGCTTAAAATTCTCATATCAATGGTAATTTTCAAATGGTTCATTTCAGCCACATTATGAGAATCATAAGGACAAGTATGAGCCAAGACTTATAGTGCACTTTCAAGTCTATTTTACACATTATTTCTCATGGTAACAATACACATTACTTACAAAACAAGAACCTCACAACTTGCACTTTCAAAACAGCCAAACAAACACAATTTTCAGAAGTAAACACATCACACATTTGCATATTAAGTATTCAATTCAATGTGGCAAAATATTAGAACCAAAAGCATACAAAGATTTCACAAAAAATTGACAAGAAGTGACACAAAATCACAAGGGAATTCTACATAAACTCTTATCATTTTTTTTTTGACATACCGAAGTATAAGAAACAAGTTTTAAGCACCAAATATAATTGCAAAACAATTAACAAGATTTTAGGAATTTTAGTAAGGCCTAACAAAAAATGGAAAAAGAATTGAAACCACAAGTGTTAAAATATTTCCCCAATTTTTTTGATGAATACTCAACATACAAATACATCAAGATTCATCAAAAAATGTCAAGGAAACGATTTGAACATTTTCTGGGATTTTTTTTTGAGGATTTTCGATGAACAAAGGCGTAAAAAGCAAGAAATGGTGTAGGAACAGCAAAACGAAAGAATAGAACAGAGGCTGTAGGCAAATTAGGCCCAAGCCCAAACGAAATGGGTAGGGTTATGGGTCATGGAGCAAGACCCATGGGTCGAACCAGTTGAGGGAATATATGAACCAAAAAACCGGTCCAGAACTCATTTGAACCCTCTCCTTCTCTTTCTACTCTCACGCACACTCTCATCCCTCCCTAAGCCTTGCCGGAAAACGCATAAACTGGCCGGAAAACTCATGAACTCGCCGGAAACTTCATCTTCTCCGGCGAGAAGTGCAGATTCCGGTGAGTCTCAAAATCCTCCAACCTTCACGAAATTCACGGTTTCGTATTCGGATTTTACTCCCCTATTCAAATTCGAGCATGTTTTTTCAAGATTAAAAGCAAGAACGACCTAAATACAACGCAAACAGCTTCGTAAACGAGTCAAAAACGAAATCAAGAACACGTGAAAGAGTGAGGGTGCGGTGTTTACCTTGTTCACCGTCTCAGTGTTGCAATTCCTCGCTGCGGCTCTGCTGATTCGTTCCAGAACGATGTGATTCCGTTTCACAAGCTTCAATCTGTTTCCAATGGCTTCGATCTGTTTCCAAGCTTCTTCGTCAATCTGGACATATACAAGCTCGAATTGGCTTTATCTTGGTGATTCAATTCCTTGATCCCATCGTTCCTTGTTGTCTACCGTTTGATTTTGAGCAACAATGCGATCTGTTTGTTAAGATTGGTGTGAATTGCCACCGTGAAACTGTGTAGTTTGGATTGGATTATGCGAAACTGGAGCTGGAATTATGGAAGAGGGAATCGGTTATGATGAATGTTGAAGATGAATATTGGTGGTTATGGGAATTGAGTGATGAAGGTGGTGGTGGTTTGTGGTGGTTTAGGTTGGTTAGGGTGGAGAGAGAAGATTGTTAGAGTTTGTTAGGGTGGTTGAGTGGTGGAGGAAAAAGTTGTTAGGGTGGAGGAGTGGTGGAGGAAATGTTGGTTATGGTGGTGAAAAGAAAAGGCCACGTGAGGAAGAAAAGGGGAAGAAGAGAAAAAAGATTTTTGTGATTTTTTTGGAATTTTGTAAAAAAATGATTGGTGAAAATGATTAATTGACCCTTTGACCAATTTATAGACTAAGTCATTAGCCTTGGACCAATAGGATAGAGACATGTGGCACTTGACTTGTAACAAACTTTTAAGGACCAATAGCATTTGGACACATGGCACTTGGACTCTAACAAACTTAAAAGGGATTAAAATGTAAATAACAAAAGTGCGAGGACTAAAATGAAAATTAAAACTAAAATTGAATTGAAAAAGTAAAAATGAAAATTAACGTAAAGCGAGACGATTAAAAACAACAAAGCAGATTAAAATGAATCAGCAATTTTATGTGAAATGACCAAAATGCCCCTGGAGGCTTAAAACGACTAAAAATGACTCAGATGAAATTTTAAAGTGGATTTTTAAACAGGAAATTAAAGCAAGAACTTATACAAGACTCAAAGACAATTTTTTTTAGAATTTAAACAGGGCTTTGACACATGAAAAGACTAAAATGCCCCTAGGGGCAAAATTGACTCAAAATGACTTCAAATGCAATTTAAAAATGGATTTTGACATGGAATTGAAATGAAGACTTATTCAAACTATTTGAAAGGACTCAACCAAATTTTTAAAGATTGAAAGAAATTTTGACATAGGAAATGACTAAAATGCCCCTAGGGGTTAAACTGACTGAAAAAATGACTCAACTGATATTTTTTTGAAATGAATTTTGACATGATATTGTGACAAGGACTTATACAAACCAATTTAACAGACTCAAACAATTTTCAAGGATTAAAATGAGTTGAGTGCAGGAAATGACTAAAATACCCTTTTTCATGAATTTTGCAAGTAACATTGAAACAAAATGCAGAGAAAGATGCAATTGATCAGAGACATATCAGATGACTTATAATGCAAGAAAAGAAGAATTGGACAAGTATTTTAGGTCCAAAATTAGGGTATAACAGCTGCCCCTATTTAAGTTTCTTTGTCCGGGGAGTCAAGAGACGAAGTCTTAGAATTGACGGGACGAAGATACTTAAATATTAACATTTGCACTGCTTTTGGACATAAAAATACGTTTTCAGATTTTCAAAAACATGAATGCCATGCAACATTTCATTTATGAATGCAAGACAGTCGAACCGGAATCTACGGGCTGTGTCACACCACCAAGGGATTTATAGACATCAAGGTAGAAAGAACGGGCAACAAACAGACAGGTACAAGCTGTTCTTTGGATCGAACTTGCCACTTGACCGAGAGATACAAACAAGAGACGGGTACAAGCTGTTCTTTGGATCGAACTTGCCACTTGACCGAGAGATACAAACAAGAGACGGGTACAAGCTGTTCTTTGGATCGAACTTGCCACTTGACCGAGGAAATACAAACAAGAAACGGGTACAAGCTGTTCTTTGGATCGAACTTGCCACTTGACCGGAAATATAGACAAAAGGTAGATACAAGCTGTTCTTTGGATCGAACTTGCCACTTGATCAATATCACAACATGTAAGTTGGTGCAAACTGTTCTTTGGATCGAACTTGCCGTTTGACCGATAACAAAACATAAGCAAAGGGTACAAACTGTTCTTTGGATCGAACTTGCCGTTTGACCGGAAACATAGACATATAAGCAGGTACAAGTGGTTCTTTTTGGATTGAACCTTGCACTTGACCAGTAATCAAGATACAAATTGAAAGTCTGGTTTAACAAGATACCAATTGAGGGTAAATTGTCATTGACTTGATTTGTAAGTAGACATGACCATTTTTGTTGGCCCAAGAGTAAATTGACATTGATTTGAATTGAGTTGAAAGTTGAATTTGACATTGACATTGACATTGGCATTGACATTGACATTGACATTGACATTGGCATTGACATTGACATTGGCATTGACATTGACATTGGCATTTGACATTAACATTGACATTGACATTGACATTTGACATTAACATTGACATTGACATTTGACATTAACATTGACATTGACATTGACATTGGCATTTGACATTAACATTGACATTGACATTGGCATTTGACATTAACATTGACATTGGCATTTGGCAATAACATTGACATTGACATTGACATTGGCATTTGACATTAACATTGACATTGACATTGACATTTGACATTAACATTGACATTGACATTGACATTGGCATTTGACATTAACATTGACATTGACATTGACATTGGCATTTGACATTAACATTGACATTGACATTGACATTGACATTGACATTGGATATTGACATTGACATTGACATTGGCATTTGACATTAACATTGACATTGACATTGACATTGACATTGGATATTGACATTGAAATCGACATTGACATTGAATATTGACATTGACATTGACATTGATATTTGACAGCTGACAGTTGGATATGCAACATGTATGTATGGTATAGCAAGATTATTGGATGTATGAGCACATAAAATGCATGATTATGCATGTATGAATGCTTGAGATGCATGATTGGTTGGCAATTTGGCAGAGAAATTTCACAAAGGCAGACAAGACATTGGAAGATTGGGCACGTAGTGGCTCGTGCTGCGACATATTCACAGGGGAAAACCTTTTTGGAGAGACCGTCGTTGAGAGACGTATCAAAACCATGGCTGAGGGCAATAAAACTTGTAAAGGAGGGACCCTTAGAAAGTCCTTGGATATAGGTCGCCGTTGCTAGGCGTGTCAGTGCTGGGTAAACATCGGATGTTCGCATCTGTGGTCAATGCTTTTTCAATATTCCATTCTTTCATTTTTCATTTTCAAACCCCACTTTTGCCTGAACCGCCCTTTCGGGTTTTCGATTCACCGGGGAGTAAAGATTCTTTTCATTGCCCCATTTTTGCCTGAATTGCCTTCATAGGTCGTCAATCAGCGGGGTGCTCATTTTTGCCTAAGCCGCCCTTTCGGGTTTTCAACTTAGCGAGCTTTTCATTTGCATTTTTTCATTTTTCATTTTTCATTCTGTTTTTTTTTTTATTCTTGCCATTGACCACAGATCATCCTGGGGAGTAACCTGCTTGTAACATGTGTTGAAATAGACATTGATATTCATTCATTCATGCATGTTTCATTGAAATATACCCTGTTGCTCAGGTTTGTTTTCAAAATAGACAGAAAAAATGTTTTAATTTCTCAAAAGATGTTTATTTCAGACATTGACATTATCAAATAGAAAGAAAATGTTTTGTATATGGCATTGAAAATGGAAAGAAAGAGAAAATAGAGTTTCAAACAATAGAAAGGCTCAAATTGATGTAGAAGAGTGAGAGTCAGCCAAAGGCATGACTTCACGAATTTACAAAGCTTGGAAAATGGTAATTTTATTGGTTGGTGATACATTGAACACGATGACCGCTACATTTCCTAGAAATTTTGAATTCACAAGTACAGAAGCTTCGGATGAAGACGATCATTGACAGTTGCAGATGCCCCAGGGGGTGATGGTGATTTGCCAGATATAGTTACTTGTCTTTTATTGTCAACCTCATTTTTGCATGAACCGCCCTTTCGGGTTTTCGGCTCATCGAGGCGCTCATTCTTGCCTGAGTTGCGTACAATCTCAGCGAGCTCTTTCATATTCATTTTTTTTTGTCCCTAACTTTTGCCTGGATCGCCCTTTCGGGTTTTCGATCCACCGGGAAGCGCATTTTTGCCTAGGCCGCCCTTTCGGGTTTTCGACCTACCACGCTGTTCTTTTCTTTCTAGACAAAGTATTTCTTGACTATATCGGCATTAACAGGGTTTGGAAGCTCAACACCATCCATGTGTGTAAGAATCAAAGCACCACCAGAGAAAGCCTTCTTGACAACATAAGGACCTTCGTAGTTAGGTGTCCACTTGCCCCTTGGGTCGGGTTGCTGACTTATCCTTCTTTTCAGTACAAGTTCGCCTTCCTTGAATTCTCGAGGTCGGACTTTCTTGTCAAAAGCATTCTTCATTCGCACTTGATACAACTGTCCATGAGTCATAGCATCCATACGTTTCTCTTCAATCAGATTCAGTTGGTCATACCGACTTTGACACCATTCAGCCTCAGTTAACTTTGCTTCCATGATTACTCGAAGAGATGGAATCTCCACTTCCAGAGGGAGAACTGCTTCCATACCATATACCAGAGAGAAGGGAGTTGCCCCGGTTGAACTGCGCACTGTAGTACGGTAACCATGCAGGGCAAACGGTAGCATTTCATGCCAGTCTTTGTAAGTAGTGACCATCTTCTGAACAATCTTCTTGATGTTCTTGTTAGCGGCCTCAACTGCACCATTCATCTGAGGTCTGTAAGGAGAAGAGTTGTGATGTTCAATTTTGAATTCTTCACATAAAGCTTGCATCATGCTATTGTTCAGATTGGAACCATTGTCAGTGATGATCTTGTTGGGAACACCATATCGACAGATGATGTTATTCTTGATAAACTTGACAACCACTTGCTTGGTCACATTGGCATAGGAAGCAGCTTCAACCCACTTGGTGAAATAGTCAATTGCCACTAGAATGAAACGATGTCCATTGGAAGCTTTTGGTTCAATTCTTCCGATCATGTCAATGCCCCACATAGAGAAAGGCCATGGGGAAGATATAACATTGAGGGCATGTGGAGGCACATGAATCTTGTCAGCATAAATTTGACACTTGTGGCATCTTTTAGCATGTTTGTGGCAATCACGCTCCATAGTTATCCAGTAATAGCCGGCTCTTAACAGTTTTCTTGACATAGTGTGACCCGAAGCATGGGTCCCAAAGGTACCGTCATGTACATCATGCATCAACTTCTCAGCTTCTCGTTTGTCAACACATCTCAACAAGACCATGTCATAGTTCCTCTTGTATAGGATTTCTCCGTCCAGAAGCAATTTACTAGCCCATCGTCTCAAAGTCTTTTTATCCCTGTTGGAAGCACCAGGTGGATATTCACAATTCTGCAAGAATTGTTTGATGTTGTAGTACCAAGGCTTTTTACCATTCACATCTTCATCAGCTTGATCTGGCATATTTTCAATAGTAAACACATGAGCGGGTCTATCAAGACGTTGTACTTTGATTACGGGCACATCATTCCAGTGATTGACACGAAACATGGAAGACAAAGTAGCGAGAGCATCAGCCATCTGGTTTTCATCCCGAGGGATGTGGTGCAGCTCAACCTTGGTAAAATATGTCAACAGACGTCTTGCATAGTCACGGTATGGGATCAGCTTCTCATGATGAGTCTCCCATTCACCCTTTATCTGATTAATAACGAGTGCAGAATCTCCATAGATATCAAGGTGCTTAATTCTCAGATCAAGGGCTTCTTCAATGCCCAAGATGCATGCTTCATATTCAGCTATGTTGTTCGTGCATTCAAAAGTTATTCGAACGGTGAAAGGAATGTGGTGCCCCTGCGGAGTTACAATGATGGCTCCAATTCCTTTACCATAAGCATTAACAGCACCATCAAACACCAATCCCCATTTGCTATTGGGATCTGGCCCTTCATTGATCAGTGGCTCTTCACAGTCTTTTGCCTTCAGATACATAACTTCTTCATCAGGGAAATCGAACTTAATTGGCTGGTAATCATCAAGAGGTTGACAAGCAAGATGCTCAGCAAGGATGCTTCCTTTGATTGCTTTCTGAGCTTTGTACACAATATCATATTCGGACAACAACATTTGCCAACGTGCAATCTTTCCGGTAACAGCAGGCTTTTCAAAGATGTACTTGATTGGATCCATTCGGGATATCAACCAAGTTGTATGATTCACCATATAATGACGCAGGCGTTTGGCAGCCCAAGCTAAAGCACAACAAGACTTTTCAAGCATTGTATACCGAGTCTCACAGTCGGTGAACTTCTTGCTCAGATAGTAGATAGCATGCTCTTTCTTACCAGTCTCGTCTTGTTGACCAATAGCACAACCCACTGAATCATCTAACACTGACAGATACATAATCAAAGGCCTTCCTTCCACTGGTGGGACAAGGATAGGTGGTTCTAACAGGTATTCTTTAATGCTATCAAAAGCTTCTTGGCATTCATCATTCCATACAACAGGCTGATTCTTTCTGAGCAATTTGAAAATTGGGCCACAAGTAGTAGTCATGTGAGATATAAATCTTGAAATGTAATTCAGACGTCCGAGGAAACCTCTGACTTGCTTCTCAGTTTGAGGGGCCGGCATCTCTCTGATGGCTCGGACTTTGTCAGGTTCAACTTCAATGCCTCTCTGGCTGACAATGAAGCCTAGCAACTTTCCAGATCGTACACCGAATGTGCACTTATTAGGATTCAACCGCAGCTTGTACTTTCTCAATCTTTCAAACATCTTTTTCAAATACACAACATGCTGCTCTTCATCACTTGACTTCACAATCATATCATCAACATATACTTCAATCTCTTTGTGAATCATATCATGAAACAGAGTGGTCATACCCCTTTGATAGGTGGCACCAGCATTTATCAAGCCGAACGGCATCACTTTATAACAGAATGTTCCCCACGGAGTGATGAAGGACGTCTTTTCTCTATCTTCAGGTGACATTCGTATCTGATTATAACCAGAGAAACCATCCATGAAAGAGAACACTTTGGATTGAGCAGTACTGTCAACAAGTACATCAATATGAGGCAATGGGAAGTTATCTTTTGGACTGGCTTTATTCAGATCTCTGTAATCAACACACATTCGAACTTTCCCATCTTTCTTTGGTACTGGTACGATGTTGGCAATCCACTCAGGGTATTCAGCCGTCATGAGGAAACCCGCATCAATTTGCTTTTGCACTTCAGCCTTGATCTTAAGAGCCATGTCTGGACGAGACTTTCTCAATTTCTGTTTGACGGGAGGACATTCAGGTCTTGTCGGTATCCGATGTTCCACAATCTTGGGATCTAGACCCGGCATATCTTCATAGGACCACGCAAAGACATCTGGATAATCATGGAGAAGCTGAGTGATCTTCTTTTTCATTTCTGGCTCAAGTGCAGCACCAATCTTGATCTCTCGCTTGTTTTCTTCAGTACCCAGGTTGATAAGCTCAATTTCTTCCTGGTGAGGCTGAATGGCTCTTCTTTCTTGCTCAAGCAGTCGAGTGATCTCATATGGTATCTCTTCATCATCATCATCCTCATCTTCAGCTTCATATACAGGGAATTCAAAATTTGGAGGAACCATAGGGTCACTGTGTTCAACGGGTTTATTATGGTTCAATCTGCATAATATGATTGGGATGATTTTTAGAAAAAATGTTTTTTATGCAGATTTTTGAAATTAATAAGAAAAATACAGATGTTTTGGTTTTTTTCTGGCATTACCATTATTTCCAAGAAAAAGGCACTAAAAAGTAAAAAACAAAGAGTCGTGAGAAAAACGACAACTTTTATTGATAACGGCAATGCCGAAACAAACACGCCCTTACAATGATATCACTTTCGCCTTGGGCAGAGCGAAAGGATTGTTATTTTGAAAACAAAGAAAAACATGAGCAACAAGACACATTACATGGAAGCATGCATGACTAAAGGAACATCAATGGCCTCCCAATTTCTCACAGTGCCTCCTGGTATAACAAATGTAGGCACGTGACTACTTCCAGCAGCATCTTCGGCAATAGCATTGATGAACCCAGCACTGTAGAAAGTTCCTGTTGAAACACCCGATGTTGGGGAGAATCCAAGGCCCTCTTTACGCTTGTTTTCCAGAATCTGAATCACTTTGCCCCAGCCTGCAGCTTGCCCTTCTTGGACAACCTTCTGGGCATCCTTTAATGAAGCCATGCTAGCACCAGCCCTCCGGGGTTCTGCGCCCTCAACGGTCAATCCTTGAAACGACGTCCCTTCAGCGGACCCTGCTTCAACACAAGAGAAAGATGATACTTGGCTAACTAGATATGCTTCTTCACCATGCACAGTGACGATCTTACCATTCCTCATGAACTTGAGCTTCTGATGCAAAGTGGAAGTCACCGCTCCAGCGTCATGGATCCATGGTCTTCCGAGGAGACAACTGTAGGAAGCATTGATGTCCATAACTTGGAAAGTAATCTGAAACGTCTCAGGACCAATGGTAATTGGCAAGTCCACTTCCCCGAGAACATCTTTGCGGGATCCATCGAAAGCCTTAACCAGATAGCTGCTACCCCTCAGGGAGATCCCATGATGACTTAATTGCCTTAGTGTGGACTCGGGCATTACATTCAATGATGATCCAGTGTCCACCAACACGTTGGATATCATATCAGACTTGCAATGCACCGAGATGTGTAGAGCCAAGTTGTGGTGTTTCCCTGCTTCGGGGAGCTCATCATCACCAAACCCCAAGTTGTTGCAGGCAGTGATGTTACCCACTATACCGTCAAACTGATCCACAGAGACCTCATGATCAACGTAAGCTTGCTCAAGTATCTTCATCAACACCTTCCTATGAGCTTCTGAGCTCATGAGCAGAGACAAGATGGATATCTTTGATGGGGTTTGTAGCAGCTGGTCAACAATCTTATAGTCACTTTTCTTGATAAGCCTCAGGATTTCGTCCAGATTGGACTCTTCAATAGATTGGCCTGCTGGGCCGGTGTTCTTGTCAACAGGAGGAGCAACTGGTGGAGTTATTGTGGCAATGGGTGTGACCACCTGCTTTTGAAACAAGGGTGGACGGACTTTCCCGCTTCTGAGAGCTGTGACTTCACTAGCAACATTATCAACTGTAGCTGGGGATACCAGAGGCACTTCCACTCCATTCTCGACCATGGTTGCATTGTATTTGTAGGGAATTGCTTTGGTAGAGGTATAAGATACCGGACCAGGTAACCTGATCACCAAAGGTTCAACATTCTTTGCCTGGGATACACTTTCAACAGGAGAGTCATGGAACACTGGTACAATCACACATACATCACTGGTAATCAAGTGCTTGTCATCCATCAGACTCTGGATATCATTTTGCACAACACAACAGCCCATGGGATTTTGCAGACATTCTGAACAAGAATCATGATCATGTTTGAACAGAGAAGCCTGGCAAAGTTTGACATGTAATGGCACCAAGGGAGTAACAACATTGCGGACATCCAGCACGGGATCCTCTTGAGGAACAGGGACCCTTTCAAAAGCCTCAATCATATTAACAGCAGCATGGTTTGGAAGCGGGTTGTCAAGAACATGAGGAGCACTATTCTCAAAAGTCAACCGTCCCTTTTCTATTAGGTCTTTCACAATATATTTCAGAGCAAGGCAACCCTCAACATCATGGCCCTGAGCACCCTGATGGAATGCGCATGTTAGATCCTGTCGGAACCTGGGAGGCAATGGATTAGACGGAGGCTTGCCTGGTCTAGTGACACAGTGTCCCTTGGCCAGTAGAGTTGGGAGCAGCTCACCATACCGCATTGGTATTGGTGGAAAAGAAGGTCTGGGTCGGGGACCCTGTTGTTGCTGCTGCTGTTGAGCAGGAGGCTGTTGTTGTACTTGTTGGGCAATGGCGTTAACGGGCACTGGTGGTTGACCCGGTGGCAGAGGATATTGCTGGTAGAATGGTGGGAAGAAAGGATGCTGAGAGTACTGCATGTAGTGGTAGGGCAGAGGTAATTGTGTAGCAGCTGCAGAGGGGTTACCAGACACCATCCCTACATCAGATTCTTTCTTCTTATGATGACCATTACCATACTTCTTTGGTGCACTGTTTGAAGATTCACCTTTCTCTAGGACAATAATACCATCTCGGACGGCCTCCTCTAGACGTGTTCCCATTGTAACCATATCAGAGAAGTTGTTTGGGGCAGAGACTATCATTCTCTCCTTATATTCCTTCTTCAGAGTTTTCAGGAATGTCTGTGTTAACTCCTCCTCATCAAGTCGAGGAGAAACACGGGCAGCTGCCCCTCTCCACCTCTGAGCATATTCACGGAAGGTTTCATCTGATTTCTGAGACAAGGCCTTAAGAGAGTCCCTATTTGGCCTCAGACGGGTATTGAATTCATATTGACTTTCAAAAGCAGCAGCCAGATCCTCAAAAGTACGGATGTTGTCTTTGCTCAAACTAGTATACCAATCTGCTGCATCATCTGTCAAGCTACTCTGGAAGCAATGGATCATCAGTGCATCATTATCTGCGTAGTTAGCCATCTTTCGGACATACCGGATAACATGGTTGTGTGGACAAGAAGTTCCATTGTATTTGTCAAATTCTGGCTCTTTGAATTTCTTAGGAACCTCGAATCGGGATACCAAGCATAGATCACGAGCTTTAGCAGGAGCACCCTTGTTTCCCCGGCTAGCCTTGACCTCACGGAGTTCTCCAGCCAACTCCATCAACTGTCTTCTCATAGCTTCCATTGCGGGATCTTGTCCACGCGGAGTGTCAACATCAATCACCTGTTGTAAAGTGTGTACAATAGGGTCGGTAACAACAGTAGTCGCCTGAGGCATAGCAGTGGATACGGGAATCTGTCCTTGACCAGCAACACCAGAGACACCAGCAGCAGTATTAGGAGAGTAGTAAGCCGAGAGGCCATAAGGACGGCCGTTGGGCATAACAAACCGAGCATCAGTAGCCACAGTAGATAGTGGGATAGATGGAATTGTTTCAGTAGTAGCTGGAATAGATGTGGCTGGTTGTTCCTGTGCAGCCATCATAGTGGACATAGCGTCATGAGCCTTAGCCAAGTCTTCTCTCATAGCAGCCAGTTCGGCACGGAGCTGAGCATTTTCTTCTTCAAAGTTAGCCATCATTCTTCTCTTGTGAAATCTTGTTTGATGAATTCTATCTGGTTGGTAGACTTTGCGAGCACGAGCCACTTTTCAGACTGCGGCGGACAAAACCAGGAGGCAATGAGCACGAGAGAAGTTTTTTGTGACTAATGAATGCATATGATGCATGAAATGTGTAAATGCATGCGAAAAGATTCTTTTTATGTGTTATCGAAGGGTTTTAAACAAACTAGAAATTTGTAAACATTACTAAACAACAATTAACATAAACGGGAACAAACAACCAACATATAGTTTTACACGACGATTCCCTTTGAAATGCTAAGCCAAGGGATAGACTTTGAAATGTAAAACAACACAAAATGGAAATAACAACAGGAAATGGAGATCCTCAAGCGTAGGAAGTGGAAGCATCATCCTCAGACTCAGACTCATAGCTGCAGTATCGTGTATAGAAGTCACGGGCACCCCTAGCCCTCTTGGAGTCCCTCATAAGCATCCTATCTTTCTCTTCAATCTCTCTCTTAGCCTTAGCTAACTCTTTCTTCAGTGTCAAGACCTCATGAGTCTGCTGCTCACCCTTTCCATCCAAAGTCATGATCAAGTTCTCAGCCTCATAGTATCTAGCCCTCCACTGATGTTTCTCCCGACTCTCCATAGCTAGGTGCTCCTGATACATCTCCTGGGTAGGTGGGAGTAGAGGCAAAGGCATGGTAGGAACAGATGCAGACACATATCTCATAGAGGGGTAAGACATACCAATCTCCTCAGCTTGGTTTATCACCCACTGTGTATAGGCCTCGTGAGCAACACCGGACCTTATACCCATGTGTTTCACCTCTTTCTTCCGAAGCTTAGTCCAAGCTTCCATGAAATCCTCTCTAATTCCCGTGGGAGCACTGGAGTAGTGAAAGAAGTAAGGAGCTGTAGCAAGATTGATGGGCTTATCTTTCATCGGGAAACCAAATTGTCGCAAAGCAAGCTCCGGGTTGTAGTTGATTCCTCCCCGGGTACCAAGAAGAGGTACATTAAGAAACTTCCCACCACCAAAGATAATTTCCTTAACTCTAGAAGCTGGAGTAAGCCAAACCACTTCATTAGGAGTGAGAGCCATAATCCTCTGTGAAATAGACCAATTCCTCGGATTGCCGTGGAAAGACTGCGGAAGGTGCGAAATAAACCACCTATAGAGGAGAGGCACACAACAAAGAATGTATCCACGACCCTTGCCGGAACGATCGTGAATAGCATGGTATGTGTCGGCTAGCAAAGTAGGAACCGGATTCTTGGAGTGGAAGATCATAATAGCATTCATGTCCACGAAGCCATCAAGATTCGGAAAGAGAATAAGCCCATAGATGAGGAGTGCAAGAATAGCCTCAAGAGTGTCCTGACAAGTGGTATTGAGGTTGGCTTTCCCAAGAAGATACTCTGAAGTGAACCCTCGGATGCGTGCCTTAGTGACAAGATTCTTGGAGACATCGGTGGTCTTGAGATAGAGATCCTTAGCAATAACCAAAGAAGTAGGAGGATGCTCAAGTCCCGCGAAAGGTACCCCCTTAGCAATAGATAAACCCATCAAGCAAGAATAAGCCTCTAGAGTAGGCATCAACTGAAAATCCGGAAAAGTAAAGCACCGATACCTCTGATCATAGAATTGCACTAGAGTGTGCACAAGCTTCTCATCCACATTAGTATGGAGAATAGGAAGTAAGGCCCCGTAACGACGTCGGAAACCAGTCGGATCCTCAATCTTGAGTGCCAAATCTCTCAAACTAGCCAAATCCACTTCCTTGAACTTGTAGGACTTAGTCATCTTCATCCCTACAATGTTTACAAATTCAACTTGTCTAAGCCCTTCGATAACAATGCATGACAAAAGTTTATGCATGTATGCATGTATGCATGAATGCATGATTATGTTCAAGTTCGGAGAAAACATGGTGGGTTTGAAGTTCAAAGTCGAGGAGTCATGGGTGGACACGGTGTCCAGTGAAACTAGGGCTTTAGGATAATAGTAACCGGGTTCTAAAAAGGTTCCCAAGCTGCAACCTCTCCGACGTATCTCATGGTGTCACGAGACGACACTCGCTCCATGATTATACGTGGAAGGTCTAACTTGAGTGTAGTATCGCGTGACAACTAAAACTCGAGACAACACTCGGTTTAGCCCCCGCACTACGTCCTAGAAAATGGCCATGGATGGGTTTGGTTATCTACGGTTCATAGCGTCATAGAACAATTAGAAGTAAAGTGCCTAAACGCGACAACACGTGCCTAAACATTTATTCACATAGGAAAGCAAGTAAAAGAACAAGTAAAAATACAAGCGCAAGCGTGGAAATAAAGACTAGGCGTAACTCTCGAATCTCCCCAGTGAAGTCGCCAGCTGTTTTATCTTGGTTTTCGGGTGTCAAACATTGATTACGTTTGAATCTTTTAAACCGGTGATATCTTATTTTTTCTTGGGAAGGGAAAAAGTAAGCAAAACCCTTGAGAATCGAGGTCCGGGAGTTGTTTTCGCTACGGGAAGGTGTTAGGCACCCATAACGACTATAGTAACCTATAGGAACCGTCTTTAATTTCTACGCGCGCGCTTTATTTTTAAATGCTATTAGAAAATGTTATTTACACCTAAAAGTTACTAAATGAAGAATTGGAGGGAGAAGAATGTTTTTGGATTTTTATTTTAATTGAATTGAAGGAATTTTGTTCCTTGCCTACGTACCCGTTTAAGGGATCAAATCCACCGTAGTTCTCTCTCAAAAATGTTTTTGTTTTTGTTGGTTGATTTTAAGTTTGAAAATGGAGTTTGAAGAATAGAAAGAGGCCTCAAGGGCATGAGATTTAGAAAAGGTGAGGTGGGATTAGTTATTTGCGAAATATGGTCAAAGTATGATTATTTTCATTTGGAATTTGATTAAGAAAATGGAAAGGAAAATCAATGGGGTTTTGACCCCAAGGTTTATTATGAAAATTATTTGAGTGAAGTTTGTTCATATTTTTTGGGAAAATGATTTTTCTAAGTATAAGGCCTAAACATTCATCTAAACATACAATCCTAAACATACATCTAAACATGCATATTCTAACTATATGGTGATGTGTGTGCGTGTGTCGGTGCTTGTGTCGGTGTGCATTATTAGAGTCCATTGTCCTTTACATCATTGGCCTAGATACATTCTATGGCCTCTTTGCCAAGAAATTAAAAGCATGAAAGTAAAATTTTACAAGAATTCCTAAATCTTTACATTCTAATTTTTGTATGGAATTGAAACTTAAAATGCAAGAAATAAAAGTGGAGAAAGAGATGAGGTGCGGAATGAAATGGGAATGCTTATGGAGCATGAAACATGAAGCAAAGGGATTAGTAGTACAAGATATAATATGGAAAATGAAGCAAGTAGAAATTGCATAACAAAATGAACAAGACTTAACCAAAAAGTAACAAACACCTTAGCCAAAAAATGGGAAAATGGACTTGAAGAAATTGCACTAACACCAAAGCAAATTTAAGGCTTAAAATTCTCATATCAATGGTAATTTTCAAATGGTTCATTTCAGCCACATTATGAGAATCATAAGGACAAGTATGAGCCAAGACTTATAGTGCACTTTCAAGTCTATTTTACACATTATTTCTCATGGTAACAATACACATTACTTACAAAACAAGAACCTCACAACTTGCACTTTCAAAACAGCCAAACAAACACAATTTTCAGAAGTAAACACATCACACATTTGCATATTAAGTATTCAATTCAATGTGGCAAAATATTAGAACCAAAAGCATACAAAGATTTCACAAAAAATTGACAAGAAGTGACACAAAATCACAAGGGAATTCTACATAAACTCTTATCATTTTTTTTTTGACATACCGAAGTATAAGAAACAAGTTTTAAGCACCAAATATAATTGCAAAACAATTAACAAGATTTTAGGAATTTTAGTAAGGCCTAACAAAAAATGGAAAAAGAATTGAAACCACAAGTGTTAAAATATTTCCCCAATTTTTTTGATGAATACTCAACATACAAATACATCAAGATTCATCAAAAAATGTCA
The DNA here is from genome assembly GCF_051527215.1 of Medicago sativa. NCBI lineage: Eukaryota > Viridiplantae > Streptophyta > Magnoliopsida > Fabales > Fabaceae > Medicago > Medicago sativa. The sequence goes on from NC_140756.1 coordinate 61,927,804, forward strand.
AGGAAACGATTTGAACATTTTCTGGGATTTTTTTTTGAGGATTTTCGATGAACAAAGGCGTAAAAAGCAAGAAATGGTGTAGGAACAGCAAAACGAAAGAATAGAACAGAGGCTGTAGGCAAATTAGGCCCAAGCCCAAACGAAATGGGTAGGGTTATGGGTCATGGAGCAAGACCCATGGGTCGAACCAGTTGAGGGAATATATGAACCAAAAAACCGGTCCAGAACTCATTTGAACCCTCTCCTTCTCTTTCTACTCACGCACACTCTCATCCCTCCCTAAGCCTTGCCGGAAAACGCATAAACTGGCCGGAAAACTCATGAACTCGCCGGAAACTTCATCTTCTCCGGCGAGAAGTGCAGATTCCGGTGAGTCTCAAAATCCTCCAACCTTCACGAAATTCACGGTTTCGTATTCGGATTTTACTCCCCTATTCAAATTCGAGCATGTTTTTTCAAGATTAAAAGCAAGAACGACCTAAATACAACGCAAACAGCTTCGTAAACGAGTCAAAAACGAAATCAAGAACACGTGAAAGAGTGAGGGTGCGGTGTTTACCTTGTTCACCGTCTCAGTGTTGCAATTCCTCGCTGCGGCTCTGCTGATTCGTTCCAGAACGATGTGATTCCGTTTCACAAGCTTCAATCTGTTTCCAATGGCTTCGATCTGTTTCCAAGCTTCTTCGTCAATCTGGACATATACAAGCTCAAATTGGCTTTATCTTGGTGATTCAATTCCTTGATCCCATCGTTCCTTGTTGTCTACCGTTTGATTTTGAGCAACAATGCGATCTGTTTGTCAAGATTGGTGTGAATTGCCACCGTGAAACTGTGTAGTTTGGATTGGATTATGCGAAACTGGAGCTGGAATTATGGAAGAGGGAATCGGTTATGATGAATGTTGAAGATGAATATTGGTGGTTATGGGAATTGAGTGATGAAGGTGGTGGTGGTTTGTGGTGGTTTAGGTTGGTTAGGGTGGAGAGAGAAGATTGTTAGAGTTTGTTAGGGTGGTTGAGTGGTGGAGTAAAAAGTTGTTAGGGTGGAGGAGTGGTGGAGGAAATGTTGGTTATGGTGGTGAAAAGAAAAGGCCACGTGAGGAAGAAAAGGGGAAGAAGAGAAAAAAGATTTTTGTGATTTTTTTGGAATTTTGTAAAAAAATGATTGGTGAAAATGATTAATTGACCCTTTGACCAATTTATAGACTAAGTCATTAGCCTTGGACCAATAGGATAGAGACATGTGGCACTTGACTTGTAACAAACTTTTAAGGACCAATAGCATTTGGACACATGGCACTTGGACTCTAACAAACTTAAAAGGGATTAAAATGTAAATAACAAAAGTGCGAGGACTAAAATGAAAATTAAAACTAAAATTGAATTGAAAAAGTAAAAATGAAAATTAACGTAAAGCGAGACGATTAAAAACAACAAAGCAGATTAAAATGAATCAGCAATTTTATGTGAAATGACCAAAATGCCCCTGGAGGCTTAAAACGACTAAAAATGACTCAGATGAAATTTTAAAGTGGATTTTTAAACAGGAAATTAAAGCAAGAACTTATACAAGACTCAAAGACAATTTTTTTTAGAATTTAAACAGGGCTTTGACACATGAAAAGACTAAAATGCCCCTAGGGGCAAAATTGACTCAAAATGACTTCAAATGCAATTTAAAAATGGATTTTGACATGGAATTGAAATGAAGACTTATTCAAACTATTTGAAAGGACTCAACCAAATTTTTAAAGATTGAAAGAAATTTTGACATAGGAAATGACTAAAATGCCCCTAGGGGTTAAACTGACTGAAAAAATGACTCAACTGATATTTTTTTGAAATGAATTTTGACATGATATTGTGACAAGGACTTATACAAACCAATTTAACAGACTCAAACAATTTTCAAGGATTAAAATGAGTTGAGTGCAGGAAATGACTAAAATACCCTTTTTCATGAATTTTGCAAGTAACATTGAAACAAAATGCAGAGAAAGATGCAATTGATCAGAGACATATCAGATGACTTATAATGCAAGAAAAGAAGAATTGGACAAGTATTTTTAGGTCCAAAATTAGGGTATAACAGCTGCCCCTATTTAAGTTTCTTTGTCCGGGGAGTCAAGAGACGAAGTCTTAGAATTGACGGGACGAAGATACTTAAATATTAACATTTGCACTGCTTTTGGACATAAAAATACGTTTTCAGATTTTCAAAAACATGAATGCCATGCAACATTTCATTTATGAATGCAAGACAGTCGAACCGGAATCTACGGGCTGTGTCACACCACCAAGGGATTTATAGACATCAAGGTAGAAAGAACGGGCAACAAACAGACAGGTACAAGCTGTTCTTTGGATCGAACTTGCCACTTGACCGAGAGATACAAACAAGAGACGGGTACAAGCTGTTCTTTGGATCGAACTTGCCACTTGACCGAGAGATACAAACAAGAGACGGGTACAAGCTGTTCTTTGGATCGAACTTGCCACTTGACCGAGGAAATACAAACAAGAAACGGGTACAAGCTGTTCTTTGGATCGAACTTGCCACTTGACCGGAAATATAGACAAAAGGTAGATACAAGCTGTTCTTTGGATCGAACTTGCCACTTGATCAATATCACAACATGTAAGTTGGTGCAAACTGTTCTTTGGATCGAACTTGCCGTTTGACCGATAACAAAACATAAGCAAAGGGTACAAACTGTTCTTTGGATCGAACTTGCCGTTTGACCGGAAACATAGACATATAAGCAGGTACAAGTGGTTCTTTTTGGATTGAACCTTGCACTTGACCAGTAATCAAGATACAAATTGAAAGTCTGGTTTAACAAGATACCAATTGAGGGTAAATTGTCATTGACTTGATTTGTAAGTAGACATGACCATTTTTGTTGGCCCAAGAGTAAATTGACATTGATTTGAATTGAGTTGAAAGTTGAATTTGACATTGACATTGACATTGGCATTGACATTGACATTGACATTGACATTGGCATTGACATTGACATTGGCATTGACATTGACATTGGCATTTGACATTAACATTGACATTGACATTGACATTTGACATTAACATTGACATTGACATTTGACATTAACATTGACATTGACATTGACATTGGCATTTGACATTAACATTGACATTGACATTGGCATTTGACATTAACATTGACATTGGCATTTGGCAATAACATTGACATTGACATTGACATTGGCATTTGACATTAACATTGACATTGACATTGACATTTGACATTAACATTGACATTGACATTGACATTGGCATTTGACATTAACATTGACATTGACATTGACATTGGCATTTGACATTAACATTGACATTGACATTGACATTGACATTGACATTGGATATTGACATTGACATTGACATTGGCATTTGACATTAACATTGACATTGACATTGACATTGACATTGGATATTGACATTGAAATCGACATTGACATTGAATATTGACATTGACATTGACATTGATATTTGACAGCTGACAGTTGGATATGCAACATGTATGTATGGTATAGCAAGATTATTGGATGTATGAGCACATAAAATGCATGATTATGCATGTATGAATGCTTGAGATGCATGATTGGTTGGCAATTTGGCAGAGAAATTTCACAAAGGCAGACAAGACATTGGAAGATTGGGCACGTAGTGGCTCGTGCTGCGACATATTCACAGGGGAAAACCTTTTTGGAGAGACCGTCGTTGAGAGACGTATCAAAACCATGGCTGAGGGCAATAAAACTTGTAAAGGAGGGACCCTTAGAAAGTCCTTGGATATAGGTCGCCGTTGCTAGGCGTGTCAGTGCTGGGTAAACATCGGATGTTCGCATCTGTGGTCAATGCTTTTTCAATATTCCATTCTTTCATTTTTCATTTTCAAACCCCACTTTTGCCTGAACCGCCCTTTCGGGTTTTCGATTCACCGGGGAGTAAAGATTCTTTTCATTGCCCCATTTTTGCCTGAATTGCCTTCATAGGTCGTCAATCAGCGGGGTGCTCATTTTTGCCTAAGCCGCCCTTTCGGGTTTTCAACTTAGCGAGCTTTTCATTTGCATTTTTTCATTTTTCATTTTTCATTCTGTTTTTTTTTTTATTCTTGCCATTGACCACAGATCATCCTGGGGAGTAACCTGCTTGTAACATGTGTTGAAATAGACATTGATATTCATTCATTCATGCATGTTTCATTGAAATATACCCTGTTGCTCAGGTTTGTTTTCAAAATAGACAGAAAAAATGTTTTAATTTCTCAAAAGATGTTTATTTCAGACATTGACATTATCAAATAGAAAGAAAATGTTTTGTATATGGCATTGAAAATGGAAAGAAAGAGAAAATAGAGTTTCAAACAATAGAAAGGCTCAAATTGATGTAGAAGAGTGAGAGTCAGCCAAAGGCATGACTTCACGAATTTACAAAGCTTGGAAAATGGTAATTTTATTGGTTGGTGATACATTGAACACGATGACCGCTACATTTCCTAGAAATTTTGAATTCACAAGTACAGAAGCTTCGGATGAAGACGATCATTGACAGTTGCAGATGCCCCAGGGGGTGATGGTGATTTGCCAGATATAGTTACTTGTCTTTTATTGTCAACCTCATTTTTGCATGAACCGCCCTTTCGGGTTTTCGGCTCATCGAGGCGCTCATTCTTGCCTGAGTTGCGTACAATCTCAGCGAGCTCTTTCATATTCATTTTTTTTTGTCCCTAACTTTTGCCTGGATCGCCCTTTCGGGTTTTCGATCCACCGGGAAGCGCATTTTTGCCTAGGCCGCCCTTTCGGGTTTTCGACCTACCACGCTGTTCTTTTCTTTCTAGACAAAGTATTTCTTGACTATATCGGCATTAACAGGGTTTGGAAGCTCAACACCATCCATGTGTGTAAGAATCAAAGCACCACCAGAGAAAGCCTTCTTGACAACATAAGGACCTTCGTAGTTAGGTGTCCACTTGCCCCTTGGGTCGGGTTGCTGACTTATCCTTCTTTTCAGTACAAGTTCGCCTTCCTTGAATTCTCGAGGTCGGACTTTCTTGTCAAAAGCATTCTTCATTCGCACTTGATACAACTGTCCATGAGTCATAGCATCCATACGTTTCTCTTCAATCAGATTCAGTTGGTCATACCGACTTTGACACCATTCAGCCTCAGTTAACTTTGCTTCCATGATTACTCGAAGAGATGGAATCTCCACTTCCAGAGGGAGAACTGCTTCCATACCATATACCAGAGAGAAGGGAGTTGCCCCGGTTGAACTGCGCACTGTAGTACGGTAACCATGCAGGGCAAACGGTAGCATTTCATGCCAGTCTTTGTAAGTAGTGACCATCTTCTGAACAATCTTCTTGATGTTCTTGTTAGCGGCCTCAACTGCACCATTCATCTGAGGTCTGTAAGGAGAAGAGTTGTGATGTTCAATTTTGAATTCTTCACATAAAGCTTGCATCATGCTATTGTTCAGATTGGAACCATTGTCAGTGATGATCTTGTTGGGAACACCATATCGACAGATGATGTTATTCTTGATAAACTTGACAACCACTTGCTTGGTCACATTGGCATAGGAAGCAGCTTCAACCCACTTGGTGAAATAGTCAATTGCCACTAGAATGAAACGATGTCCATTGGAAGCTTTTGGTTCAATTCTTCCGATCATGTCAATGCCCCACATAGAGAAAGGCCATGGGGAAGATATAACATTGAGGGCATGTGGAGGCACATGAATCTTGTCAGCATAAATTTGACACTTGTGGCATCTTTTAGCATGTTTGTGGCAATCACGCTCCATAGTTATCCAGTAATAGCCGGCTCTTAACAGTTTTCTTGACATAGTGTGACCCGAAGCATGGGTCCCAAAGGTACCGTCATGTACATCATGCATCAACTTCTCAGCTTCTCGTTTGTCAACACATCTCAACAAGACCATGTCATAGTTCCTCTTGTATAGGATTTCTCCGTCCAGAAGCAATTTACTAGCCCATCGTCTCAAAGTCTTTTTATCCCTGTTGGAAGCACCAGGTGGATATTCACAATTCTGCAAGAATTGTTTGATGTTGTAGTACCAAGGCTTTTTACCATTCACATCTTCATCAGCTTGATCTGGCATATTTTCAATAGTAAACACATGAGCGGGTCTATCAAGACGTTGTACTTTGATTACGGGCACATCATTCCAGTGATTGACACGAAACATGGAAGACAAAGTAGCGAGAGCATCAGCCATCTGGTTTTCATCCCGAGGGATGTGGTGCAGCTCAACCTTGGTAAAATATGTCAACAGACGTCTTGCATAGTCACGGTATGGGATCAGCTTCTCATGATGAGTCTCCCATTCACCCTTTATCTGATTAATAACGAGTGCAGAATCTCCATAGATATCAAGGTGCTTAATTCTCAGATCAAGGGCTTCTTCAATGCCCAAGATGCATGCTTCATATTCAGCTATGTTGTTCGTGCATTCAAAAGTTATTCGAACGGTGAAAGGAATGTGGTGCCCCTGCGGAGTTACAATGATGGCTCCAATTCCTTTACCATAAGCATTAACAGCACCATCAAACACCAATCCCCATTTGCTATTGGGATCTGGCCCTTCATTGATCAGTGGCTCTTCACAGTCTTTTGCCTTCAGATACATAACTTCTTCATCAGGGAAATCGAACTTAATTGGCTGGTAATCATCAAGAGGTTGACAAGCAAGATGCTCAGCAAGGATGCTTCCTTTGATTGCTTTCTGAGCTTTGTACACAATATCATATTCGGACAACAACATTTGCCAACGTGCAATCTTTCCGGTAACAGCAGGCTTTTCAAAGATGTACTTGATTGGATCCATTCGGGATATCAACCAAGTTGTATGATTCACCATATAATGACGCAGGCGTTTGGCAGCCCAAGCTAAAGCACAACAAGACTTTTCAAGCATTGTATACCGAGTCTCACAGTCGGTGAACTTCTTGCTCAGATAGTAGATAGCATGCTCTTTCTTACCAGTCTCGTCTTGTTGACCAATAGCACAACCCACTGAATCATCTAACACTGACAGATACATAATCAAAGGCCTTCCTTCCACTGGTGGGACAAGGATAGGTGGTTCTAACAGGTATTCTTTAATGCTATCAAAAGCTTCTTGGCATTCATCATTCCATACAACAGGCTGATTCTTTCTGAGCAATTTGAAAATTGGGCCACAAGTAGTAGTCATGTGAGATATAAATCTTGAAATGTAATTCAGACGTCCGAGGAAACCTCTGACTTGCTTCTCAGTTTGAGGGGCCGGCATCTCTCTGATGGCTCGGACTTTGTCAGGTTCAACTTCAATGCCTCTCTGGCTGACAATGAAGCCTAGCAACTTTCCAGATCGTACACCGAATGTGCACTTATTAGGATTCAACCGCAGCTTGTACTTTCTCAATCTTTCAAACATCTTTTTCAAATACACAACATGCTGCTCTTCATCACTTGACTTCACAATCATATCATCAACATATACTTCAATCTCTTTGTGAATCATATCATGAAACAGAGTGGTCATACCCCTTTGATAGGTGGCACCAGCATTTATCAAGCCGAACGGCATCACTTTATAACAGAATGTTCCCCACGGAGTGATGAAGGACGTCTTTTCTCTATCTTCAGGTGACATTCGTATCTGATTATAACCAGAGAAACCATCCATGAAAGAGAACACTTTGGATTGAGCAGTACTGTCAACAAGTACATCAATATGAGGCAATGGGAAGTTATCTTTTGGACTGGCTTTATTCAGATCTCTGTAATCAACACACATTCGAACTTTCCCATCTTTCTTTGGTACTGGTACGATGTTGGCAATCCACTCAGGGTATTCAGCCGTCATGAGGAAACCCGCATCAATTTGCTTTTGCACTTCAGCCTTGATCTTAAGAGCCATGTCTGGACGAGACTTTCTCAATTTCTGTTTGACGGGAGGACATTCAGGTCTTGTCGGTATCCGATGTTCCACAATCTTGGGATCTAGACCCGGCATATCTTCATAGGACCACGCAAAGACATCTGGATAATCATGGAGAAGCTGAGTGATCTTCTTTTTCATTTCTGGCTCAAGTGCAGCACCAATCTTGATCTCTCGCTTGTTTTCTTCAGTACCCAGGTTGATAAGCTCAATTTCTTCCTGGTGAGGCTGAATGGCTCTTCTTTCTTGCTCAAGCAGTCGAGTGATCTCATATGGTATCTCTTCATCATCATCATCCTCATCTTCAGCTTCATATACAGGGAATTCAAAATTTGGAGGAACCATAGGGTCACTGTGTTCAACGGGTTTATTATGGTTCAATCTGCATAATATGATTGGGATGATTTTTAGAAAAAATGTTTTTTATGCAGATTTTTGAAATTAATAAGAAAAATACAGATGTTTTGGTTTTTTTCTGGCATTACCATTATTTCCAAGAAAAAGGCACTAAAAAGTAAAAAACAAAGAGTCGTGAGAAAAACGACAACTTTTATTGATAACGGCAATGCCGAAACAAACACGCCCTTACAATGATATCACTTTCGCCTTGGGCAGAGCGAAAGGATTGTTATTTTGAAAACAAAGAAAAACATGAGCAACAAGACACATTACATGGAAGCATGCATGACTAAAGGAACATCAATGGCCTCCCAATTTCTCACAGTGCCTCCTGGTATAACAAATGTAGGCACGTGACTACTTCCAGCAGCATCTTCGGCAATAGCATTGATGAACCCAGCACTGTAGAAAGTTCCTGTTGAAACACCCGATGTTGGGGAGAATCCAAGGCCCTCTTTACGCTTGTTTTCCAGAATCTGAATCACTTTGCCCCAGCCTGCAGCTTGCCCTTCTTGGACAACCTTCTGGGCATCCTTTAATGAAGCCATGCTAGCACCAGCCCTCCGGGGTTCTGCGCCCTCAACGGTCAATCCTTGAAACGACGTCCCTTCAGCGGACCCTGCTTCAACACAAGAGAAAGATGATACTTGGCTAACTAGATATGCTTCTTCACCATGCACAGTGACGATCTTACCATTCCTCATGAACTTGAGCTTCTGATGCAAAGTGGAAGTCACCGCTCCAGCGTCATGGATCCATGGTCTTCCGAGGAGACAACTGTAGGAAGCATTGATGTCCATAACTTGGAAAGTAATCTGAAACGTCTCAGGACCAATGGTAATTGGCAAGTCCACTTCCCCGAGAACATCTTTGCGGGATCCATCGAAAGCCTTAACCAGATAGCTGCTACCCCTCAGGGAGATCCCATGATGACTTAATTGCCTTAGTGTGGACTCGGGCATTACATTCAATGATGATCCAGTGTCCACCAACACGTTGGATATCATATCAGACTTGCAATGCACCGAGATGTGTAGAGCCAAGTTGTGGTGTTTCCCTGCTTCGGGGAGCTCATCATCACCAAACCCCAAGTTGTTGCAGGCAGTGATGTTACCCACTATACCGTCAAACTGATCCACAGAGACCTCATGATCAACGTAAGCTTGCTCAAGTATCTTCATCAACACCTTCCTATGAGCTTCTGAGCTCATGAGCAGAGACAAGATGGATATCTTTGATGGGGTTTGTAGCAGCTGGTCAACAATCTTATAGTCACTTTTCTTGATAAGCCTCAGGATTTCGTCCAGATTGGACTCTTCAATAGATTGGCCTGCTGGGCCGGTGTTCTTGTCAACAGGAGGAGCAACTGGTGGAGTTATTGTGGCAATGGGTGTGACCACCTGCTTTTGAAACAAGGGTGGACGGACTTTCCCGCTTCTGAGAGCTGTGACTTCACTAGCAACATTATCAACTGTAGCTGGGGATACCAGAGGCACTTCCACTCCATTCTCGACCATGGTTGCATTGTATTTGTAGGGAATTGCTTTGGTAGAGGTATAAGATACCGGACCAGGTAACCTGATCACCAAAGGTTCAACATTCTTTGCCTGGGATACACTTTCAACAGGAGAGTCATGGAACACTGGTACAATCACACATACATCACTGGTAATCAAGTGCTTGTCATCCATCAGACTCTGGATATCATTTTGCACAACACAACAGCCCATGGGATTTTGCAGACATTCTGAACAAGAATCATGATCATGTTTGAACAGAGAAGCCTGGCAAAGTTTGACATGTAATGGCACCAAGGGAGTAACAACATTGCGGACATCCAGCACGGGATCCTCTTGAGGAACAGGGACCCTTTCAAAAGCCTCAATCATATTAACAGCAGCATGGTTTGGAAGCGGGTTGTCAAGAACATGAGGAGCACTATTCTCAAAAGTCAACCGTCCCTTTTCTATTAGGTCTTTCACAATATATTTCAGAGCAAGGCAACCCTCAACATCATGGCCCTGAGCACCCTGATGGAATGCGCATGTTAGATCCTGTCGGAACCTGGGAGGCAATGGATTAGACGGAGGCTTGCCTGGTCTAGTGACACAGTGTCCCTTGGCCAGTAGAGTTGGGAGCAGCTCACCATACCGCATTGGTATTGGTGGAAAAGAAGGTCTGGGTCGGGGACCCTGTTGTTGCTGCTGCTGTTGAGCAGGAGGCTGTTGTTGTACTTGTTGGGCAATGGCGTTAACGGGCACTGGTGGTTGACCCGGTGGCAGAGGATATTGCTGGTAGAATGGTGGGAAGAAAGGATGCTGAGAGTACTGCATGTAGTGGTAGGGCAGAGGTAATTGTGTAGCAGCTGCAGAGGGGTTACCAGACACCATCCCTACATCAGATTCTTTCTTCTTATGATGACCATTACCATACTTCTTTGGTGCACTGTTTGAAGATTCACCTTTCTCTAGGACAATAATACCATCTCGGACGGCCTCCTCTAGACGTGTTCCCATTGTAACCATATCAGAGAAGTTGTTTGGGGCAGAGACTATCATTCTCTCCTTATATTCCTTCTTCAGAGTTTTCAGGAATGTCTGTGTTAACTCCTCCTCATCAAGTCGAGGAGAAACACGGGCAGCTGCCCCTCTCCACCTCTGAGCATATTCACGGAAGGTTTCATCTGATTTCTGAGACAAGGCCTTAAGAGAGTCCCTATTTGGCCTCAGACGGGTATTGAATTCATATTGACTTTCAAAAGCAGCAGCCAGATCCTCAAAAGTACGGATGTTGTCTTTGCTCAAACTAGTATACCAATCTGCTGCATCATCTGTCAAGCTACTCTGGAAGCAATGGATCATCAGTGCATCATTATCTGCGTAGTTAGCCATCTTTCGGACATACCGGATAACATGGTTGTGTGGACAAGAAGTTCCATTGTATTTGTCAAATTCTGGCTCTTTGAATTTCTTAGGAACCTCGAATCGGGATACCAAGCATAGATCACGAGCTTTAGCAGGAGCACCCTTGTTTCCCCGGCTAGCCTTGACCTCACGGAGTTCTCCAGCCAACTCCATCAACTGTCTTCTCATAGCTTCCATTGCGGGATCTTGTCCACGCGGAGTGTCAACATCAATCACCTGTTGTAAAGTGTGTACAATAGGGTCGGTAACAACAGTAGTCGCCTGAGGCATAGCAGTGGATACGGGAATCTGTCCTTGACCAGCAACACCAGAGACACCAGCAGCAGTATTATGAGAGTAGTAAGCCGAGAGGCCATAAGGACGGCCGTTGGGCATAACAAACCGAGCATCAGTAGCCACAGTAGATAGTGGGATAGATGGAATTGTTTCAGTAGTAGCTGGAATAGATGTGGCTGGTTGTTCCTGTGCAGCCATCATAGTGGACATAGCGTCATGAGCCTTAGCCAAGTCTTCTCTCATAGCAGCCAGTTCGGCACGGAGCTGAGCATTTTCTTCTTCAAAGTTAGCCATCATTCTTCTCTTGTGAAATCTTGTTTGATGAATTCTATCTGGTTGGTAGACTTTGCGAGCACGAGCCACTTTTCAGACTGCGGCGGACAAAACCAGGAGGCAATGAGCACGAGAGAAGTTTTTTGTGACTAATGAATGCATATGATGCATGAAATGTGTAAATGCATGCGAAAAGATTCTTTTTATGTGTTATCGAAGGGTTTTAAACAAACTAGAAATTTGTAAACATTACTAAACAACAATTAACATAAACGGGAACAAACAACCAACATATAGTTTTACACGACGATTCCCTTTGAAATGCTAAGCCAAGGGATAGACTTTGAAATGTAAAACAACACAAAATGGAAATAACAACAGGAAATGGAGATCCTCAAGCGTAGGAAGTGGAAGCATCATCCTCAGACTCAGACTCATAGCTGCAGTATCGTGTATAGAAGTCACGGGCACCCCTAGCCCTCTTGGAGTCCCTCATAAGCATCCTATCTTTCTCTTCAATCTCTCTCTTAGCCTTAGCTAACTCTTTCTTCAGTGTCAAGACCTCATGAGTCTGCTGCTCACCCTTTCCATCCAAAGTCATGATCAAGTTCTCAGCCTCATAGTATCTAGCCCTCCACTGATGTTTCTCCCGACTCTCCATAGCTAGGTGCTCCTGATACATCTCCTGGGTAGGTGGGAGTAGAGGCAAAGGCATGGTAGGAACAGATGCAGACACATATCTCATAGAGGGGTAAGACATACCAATCTCCTCAGCTTGGTTTATCACCCACTGTGTATAGGCCTCGTGAGCAACACCGGACCTTATACCCATGTGTTTCACCTCTTTCTTCCGAAGCTTAGTCCAAGCTTCCATGAAATCCTCTCTAATTCCCGTGGGAGCACTGGAGTAGTGAAAGAAGTAAGGAGCTGTAGCAAGATTGATGGGCTTATCTTTCATCGGGAAACCAAATTGTCGCAAAGCAAGCTCCGGGTTGTAGTTGATTCCTCCCCGGGTACCAAGAAGAGGTACATTAAGAAACTTCCCACCACCAAAGATAATTTCCTTAACTCTAGAAGCTGGAGTAAGCCAAACCACTTCATTAGGAGTGAGAGCCATAATCCTCTGTGAAATAGACCAATTCCTCGGATTGCCGTGGAAAGACTGCGGAAGGTGCGAAATAAACCACCTATAGAGGAGAGGCACACAACAAAGAATGTATCCACGACCCTTGCCGGAACGATCGTGAATAGCATGGTATGTGTCGGCTAGCAAAGTAGGAACCGGATTCTTGGAGTGGAAGATCATAATAGCATTCATGTCCACGAAGCCATCAAGATTCGGAAAGAGAATAAGCCCATAGATGAGGAGTGCAAGAATAGCCTCAAGAGTGTCCTGACAAGTGGTATTGAGGTTGGCTTTCCCAAGAAGATACTCTGAAGTGAACCCTCGGATGCGTGCCTTAGTGACAAGATTCTTGGAGACATCGGTGGTCTTGAGATAGAGATCCTTAGCAATAACCAAAGAAGTAGGAGGATGCTCAAGTCCCGCGAAAGGTACCCCCTTAGCAATAGATAAACCCATCAAGCAAGAATAAGCCTCTAGAGTAGGCATCAACTGAAAATCCGGAAAAGTAAAGCACCGATACCTCTGATCATAGAATTGCACTAGAGTGTGCACAAGCTTCTCATCCACATTAGTATGGAGAATAGGAAGTAAGGCCCCGTAACGACGTCGGAAACCAGTCGGATCCTCAATCTTGAGTGCCAAATCTCTCAAACTAGCCAAATCCACTTCCTTGAACTTGTAGGACTTAGTCATCTTCATCCCTACAATGTTTACAAATTCAACTTGTCTAAGCCCTTCGATAACAATGCATGACAAAAGTTTATGCATGTATGCATGTATGCATGAATGCATGATTATGTTCAAGTTCGGAGAAAACATGGTGGGTTTGAAGTTCAAAGTCGAGGAGTCATGGGTGGACACGGTGTCCAGTGAAACTAGGGCTTTAGGATAATAGTAACCGGGTTCTAAAAAGGTTCCCAAGCTGCAACCTCTCCGACGTATCTCATGGTGTCACGAGACGACACTCGCTCCATGATTATACGTGGAAGGTCTAACTTGAGTGTAGTATCGCGTGACGACTAAAACTCGAGACAACACTCGGTTTAGCCCCCGCACTACGTCCTAGAAAATGGCCATGGATGGGTTTGGTTATCTACGGTTCATAGCGTCATAGAACAATTAGAAGTAAAGTGCCTAAACGCGACAACACGTGCCTAAACATTTATTCACATAGGAAAGCAAGTAAAAGAACAAGTAAAAATACAAGCGCAAGCGTGGAAATAAAGACTAGGCGTAACTCTCGAATCTCCCCAGTGAAGTCGCCAGCTGTTTTATCTTGGTTTTCGGGTGTCAAACATTGATTACGTTTGAATCTTTTAAACCGGTGATATCTTATTTTTTCTTGGGAAGGGAAAAAGTAAGCAAAACCCTTGAGAATCGAGGTCCGGGAGTTGTTTTCGCTACGGGAAGGTGTTAGGCACCCATAACGACTATAGTAACCTATAGGAACCGTCTTTAATTTCTACGCGCGCGCTTTATTTTTAAATGCTATTAGAAAATGTTATTTACACCTAAAAGTTACTAAATGAAGAATTGGAGGGAGAAGAATGTTTTTGGATTTTTATTTTAATTGAATTGAAGGAATTTTGTTCCTTGCCTACGTACCCGTTTAAGGGATCAAATCCACCGTAGTTCTCTCTCAAAAATGTTTTTGTTTTTGTTGGTTGATTTTAAGTTTGAAAATGGAGTTTGAAGAATAGAAAGAGGCCTCAAGGGCATGAGATTTAGAAAAGGTGAGGTGGGATTAGTTATTTGCGAAATATGGTCAAAGTATGATTATTTTCATTTGGAATTTGATTAAGAAAATGGAAAGGAAAATCAATGGGGTTTTGACCCCAAGGTTTATTATGAAAATTATTTGAGTGAAGTTTGTTCATATTTTTTGGGAAAATGATTTTTCTAAGTATAAGGCCTAAACATTCATCTAAACATACAATCCTAAACATACATCTAAACATGCATATTCTAACTATATGGTGATGTGTGTGCGTGTGTCGGTGCTTGTGTCGGTGTGCATTATTAGAGTCCATTGTCCTTTACATCATTGGCCTAGATACATTCTATGGCCTCTTTGCCAAGAAATTAAAAGCATGAAAGTAAAATTTTACAAGAATTCCTAAATCTTTACATTCTAATTTTTGTATGGAATTGAAACTTAAAATGCAAGAAATAAAAGTGGAGAAAGAGATGAGGTGCGGAATGAAATGGGAATGCTTATGGAGCATGAAACATGAAGCAAAGGGATTAGTAGTACAAGATATAATATGGAAAATGAAGCAAGTAGAAATTGCATAACAAAATGAACAAGACTTAACCAAAAAGTAACAAACACCTTAGCCAAAAAATGGGAAAATGGACTTGAAGAAATTGCACTAACACCAAAGCAAATTTAAGGCTTAAAATTCTCATATCAATGGTAATTTTCAAATGGTTCATTTCAGCCACATTATGAGAATCATAAGGACAAGTATGAGCCAAGACTTATAGTGCACTTTCAAGTCTATTTTACACATTATTTCTCATGGTAACAATACACATTACTTACAAAACAAGAACCTCACAACTTGCACTTTCAAAACAGCCAAACAAACACAATTTTCAGAAGTAAACACATCACACATTTGCATATTAAGTATTCAATTCAATGTGGCAAAATATTAGAACCAAAAGCATACAAAGATTTCACAAAAAATTGACAAGAAGTGACACAAAATCACAAGGGAATTCTACATAAACTCTTATCATTTTTTTTTTTGACATACCGAAGTATAAGAAACAAGTTTTAAGCACCAAATATAATTGCAAAACAATTAACAAGATTTTAGGAATTTTAGTAAGGCCTAACAAAAAATGGAAAAAGAATTGAAACCACAAGTGTTAAAATATTTCCCCAATTTTTTTGATGAATACTCAACATACAAATACATCAAGATTCATCAAAAAATGTCAAGGAAACGATTTGAACATTTTCTGGGATTTTTTTTTGAGGATTTTCGATGAACAAAGGCGTAAAAAGCAAGAAATGGTGTAGGAACAGCAAAACGAAAGAATAGAACAGAGGCTGTAGGCAAATTAGGCCCAAGCCCAAACGAAATGGGTAGGGTTATGGGTCATGGAGCAAGACCCATGGGTCGAACCAGTTGAGGGAATATATGAACCAAAAAACCGGTCCAGAACTCATTTGAACCCTCTCCTTCTCTTTCTACTCTCACGCACACTCTCATCCCTCCCTAAGCCTTGCCGGAAAACGCATAAACTGGCCGGAAAACTCATGAACTCGCCGGAAACTTCATCTTCTCCGGCGAGAAGTGCAGATTCCGGTGAGTCTCAAAATCCTCCAACCTTCACGAAATTCACGGTTTCGTATTCGGATTTTACTCCCCTATTCAAATTCGAGCATGTTTTTTCAAGATTAAAAGCAAGAACGACCTAAATACAACGCAAACAGCTTCGTAAACGAGTCAAAAACGAAATCAAGAACACGTGAAAGAGTGAGGGTGCGGTGTTTACCTTGTTCACCGTCTCAGTGTTGCAATTCCTCGCTGCGGCTCTGCTGATTCGTTCCAGAACGATGTGATTCCGTTTCACAAGCTTCAATCTGTTTCCAATGGCTTCGATCTGTTTCCAAGCTTCTTCGTCAATCTGGACATATACAAGCTCGAATTGGCTTTATCTTGGTGATTCAATTCCTTGATCCCATCGTTCCTTGTTGTCTACCGTTTGATTTTGAGCAACAATGCGATCTGTTTGTCAAGATTGGTGTGAATTGCCACCGTGAAACTGTGTAGTTTGGATTGGATTATGCGAAACTGGAGCTGGAATTATGGAAGAGGGAATCGGTTATGATGAATGTTGAAGATGAATATTGGTGGTTATGGGAATTGAGTGATGAAGGTGGTGGTGGTTTGTGGTGGTTTAGGTTGGTTAGGGTGGAGAGAGAAGATTGTTAGAGTTTGTTAGGGTGGTTGAGTGGTGGAGGAAAAAGTTGTTAGGGTGGAGGAGTGGTGGAGGAAATGTTGGTTATGGTGGTGAAAAGAAAAGGCCACGTGAGGAAGAAAAGGGGAAGAAGAGAAAAAAGATTTTTGTGATTTTTTTGGAATTTTGTAAAAAAATGATTGGTGAAAATGATTAATTGACCCTTTGACCAATTTATAGACTAAGTCATTAGCCTTGGACCAATAGGATAGAGACATGTGGCACTTGACTTGTAACAAACTTTTAAGGACCAATAGCATTTGGACACATGGCACTTGGACTCTAACAAACTTAAAAGGGATTAAAATGTAAATAACAAAAGTGCGAGGACTAAAATGAAAATTAAAACTAAAATTGAATTGAAAAAGTAAAAATGAAAATTAACGTAAAGCGAGACGATTAAAAACAACAAAGCAGATTAAAATGAATCAGCAATTTTATGTGAAATGACCAAAATGCCCCTGGAGGCTTAAAACGACTAAAAATGACTCAGATGAAATTTTAAAGTGGATTTTTAAACAGGAAATTAAAGCAAGAACTTATACAAGACTCAAAGACAATTTTTTTTAGAATTTAAACAGGGCTTTGACACATGAAAAGACTAAAATGCCCCTAGGGGCAAAATTGACTCAAAATGACTTCAAATGCAATTTAAAAATGGATTTTGACATGGAATTGAAATGAAGACTTATTCAAACTATTTGAAAGGACTCAACCAAATTTTTAAAGATTGAAAGAAATTTTGACATAGGAAATGACTAAAATGCCCCTAGGGGTTAAACTGACTGAAAAAATGACTCAACTGATATTTTTTTGAAATGAATTTTGACATGATATTGTGACAAGGACTTATACAAACCAATTTAACAGACTCAAACAATTTTCAAGGATTAAAATGAGTTGAGTGCAGGAAATGACTAAAATACCCTTTTTCATGAATTTTGCAAGTAACATTGAAACAAAATGCAGAGAAAGATGCAATTGATCAGAGACATATCAGATGACTTATAATGCAAGAAAAGAAGAATTGGACAAGTATTTTTAGGTCCAAAATTAGGGTATAACAGGACCCTCTTCTCAAACTACAACCCCTAATCCCTTAGGTGGTCTAATAATCTTTGAAGGTTTAAGCACGTTAACCTAATATCACTAACAAACGATTATCCATTCCTAGACTAACCATGTTTATTAGAACAATTCAATTAGGTCTAAGTCGAAAGCTATGGTCAGTAGTCATTCGTTCTCACAAAATCATGTTTATATGGTGTCAATATATAAAAAGCATTAAGAACAATTGAATTGAATAAAGACTAGAATATCATTCACAATAAATAGAGTTTCACAACATAAGGTATCAATTAGGGTTACAACGAATCATCTCAGACCTAACCTCTAATGGATTTAGCTACTCCTAATAGTGTTTACAAATAACATAATCATTAGAGGTAATAAAACATACACAAAGTGGTTGAAGGATGAAGAAATCGTCCTCCTTGGCTTCCTTGCAGTCACAAAATCGCACTTTGCTCTCTAGAATTCGTAACCCTTGTTTTTAGAATAGACTTCAGCTTAAATAGGCTCAGAATTTCGCCCAAATTGTGTCACGTTTTAAGTAAATCGTGACACGTTTTTGCAAACAGCTGAAGAAATCGTGCCACGTTTTTGCAATCGTGACACGTTTTGCTCCAATGTCGAAAGCATGTTTTTCTGGTCTGGTAAAATCGTGTCACGTTTTGGCAAATCGTGACACGTTTTTAGCGTTTTTCCAGCATCTTCAACTTTTCCTGTTTTTCGCACTTTATCATGCTCAAAATAACTGTGAACTCCAATATTCTTCAGAAAATTACTTTCTTCGAAATCTTCAACTTTTCATGCTTTTCTTGCTTTTCTTGCTGCTTAATCTTGCTTGTGAACTCCAAAATGTGATGAAAATGACACTAAAAATAGCGAATAATTGACTGTCATCAGTTACACTCGTAGTTAACCAATTGTAGAAGCATTAAGAACGGGCATAATCTAATTTAAATCTCAACACGATAAAAAGAATAAACTAAATGAAAACTTTATTAATAAATTCCAACAAATAAGAAGCGGTTCATCGTGGAACCCTAATCAAGAGGTTTAGTTTCTAATGGCAACAAACATCACAACAAAATAATAGAAAATCATACACTAGAAAGAATAAAAGGAGGAAAAATTCTGCCTTGAATCTCTAATGCTTGACCCTTGCTCTGAACCGTCAATGTTTCTGAATGATAAAATAATGGGCAAGGGTCTCTATTTATAGCATTAGGTTACTTAGGGGTTAAGAGAAGAAAACTGAGCTTTTATCCGTCGATCCAGCTTAAAAAACAAGCAAGACTAGGTTTTTACCTGGTGCCAGACACAAGGGCGCACAGACTAGGCGCAAGGGCGCATGGGGCAGTAGGGAATGTTGTCCCAGGCACAGGGGGTGCATGGCACAGGCGCAGGGGCGACTGAAGCAGCCCCTAAGGTGCGATTTCTTGTGTTTTCTTCCCGTTTTCGATCGTTCTTTTGCTTGGAAATTCATAGGAACTTAAACTGATTTTTCTTCACTTTGTATTGTCTTCAAAAACCTTATAATCCTTGATCTTCAATTCTTCAACCTTGATCCTTCAAATGATGTCTTAAATTGATGATTTACATGATTCCTCACTACAAAACACTCAAAAACTATGGAGTTGCATGATCTAGGATAAAACGGAATTACAATGACTCGAGTGAAAACAATACAATGTGTTCCTCAAACCATTGACAACTCGTCTAACTCTCATCTCATTTGTCTTCAAATGCAAAGAAAAAGTACTAAAAATATAGCCAAATTGTCATATGATGCTCTGCCATCATATATATTTAAGATAGTCTAAAATAATAACATAATTAGAGTTTCTTAAAAAGTCAATTTATTATTAACTACATAGCCTAAAATCCGCAACATAAAGATGTATGCTAGTTCTTCCAATAAAAAAAGATGTACGCTACTTTTTATACGGTAAAATCACACATTTAATTCATTAAAAATAATTGTGAAGTCAAACAAAATTAATACTCCCACCGTACCTTTTTAATTGTCGCTTTTGTAGAAAAATTGCGTTCCTATTTAAAGTCATTTTCCAAACATTGACTATTGATTTGTAAATAATTAGTTTAACTATTTTATTAAAATTAAAAAATAAATATTTATGGAGAGTATGTAGGGATCGGGGTCCCTGCATACTTCTAATATGTTTAGCTCAGTTGATATAGATATTGCATAATTATGCAGGGGCCGAAGTGAATTTCTAGTCCCTAAGTTATTTGCCAAAATTAAATAAAATATTGTTTTGTTATATGTGTGAACAACATTAAAACAGGAACCACGAAGAACAAGGAGAGTAAATACGTTGCGACAAAATTTAAATTTATTAATCTTTGAATGATAATTAATGTTTGACTAGGAACAAGTTACTCCCTCCGTTTTAAAATATAAGCAAAATTCACTTTTTAGGTTCATTCATTGAATGATGTATGTGGTCCATATTATGAACCACATACATCATTAAATGAATGAACCTAAAAAGTGAATTTTGCTTATATTTTGAAATGGATGGAGTAAGTCTCTTATGGGTAAAATTTTAAGATATGTTTGTTATTATGTGTGAATTGCTCAATACATAACATCGAAGTTTCTAGATGATAAAAAAATTACTGAGTAAGTGATTATTTAAAGAGAGGTGATGGAGAAAAGCTACTATGAGAAACACAAAGTAACAAGAACAAGAAAAGCACATCATAATATTACTTTTTGAAAGAGAGTCTATGATGTTTTCCATTTTGTTGTTAGTTTTCTTTTCAAGCGTTTGCATGTTAAGTGGGCAAGTGCGAACTAATGACAGCGAAGAAGAGATGGTGATGGCTACTGAAGTCAACGAAGTGATGATTAACTCACCACAAGAGAAAATATCAACTCAAGTTGAAGAATCTCATACAAATTCTGGAAGAAATAGTTTCAGTGTAAATTTCAAGGAATGTTTAAAGAACCATGCTTCTAGCATTGGAGGTTATGCCCTAGATGGTTGTTGCGAGTTTTTACCTGCTGGAGATGAAGGAACTACCGAGTTTTTTAAATGTGGTGCTTGTAATTGTCACAGAAACTTTCATAGAAAAGAAACTGTTGTTGTTTCCAGAGATTTGACACCTATTCCGTTTCGTGCCCCATGCCTCCCTCAAGCACCGACTCCTAATACGAATGGAGCACCAAGGGGCACAACAAACTCTCTACCTTTACCTTTGTCTGAAGAGGGGCATATTTTAAGGGAGGATCTTGAACAAAATGTTCATCGTGTTGTTGAGCCTATCCATGGTAGTGGTACTGATGGTGGTGGAGAAGGGTCTTCACAATCTAAGAAGAGGTTCAGGTCTAGGTTCACATATGAACAACGGGAAAAAATGCTTGATTTTGCTGGGGCACGAGGTTGGAAGATTCAGAAGAAGGATGAGAATTTTGTCGAGGGCTTTTGTAACGAGATTGGGGTGAAGCTTCAAGTTTTTAAGGCTTGGGTTCAAAATAACAAGCATACACTTGGTAAAAAGCCCTAAAAAAAATTATAATAATAATAAGTATGGTTATGTGTTTCCTTAAAAAAAATGTATGCTTAAGTGTTGGTTGATCTTTGGATCTTAGGGTTTATCTATGTGGGATAACGGTCGGGGTTACTTTCATTATTTCATTTCGTTGTATTAGTGTTTCGTTTTAATTTAAAGTATTGATGAACTTTGGATTAATTTAGTTTCATGTCTTTTCATATTTATTTTTTGATGTAGTATTTTTACTTTTGTATTTCAAGTTTGATCAATCATTTCAGTGTGTGGACGGTATTAGCTTAAACAATGAGTTAATTGGTTTTTTTTTTGTTTTTTTTACAGAAGGAGTTAATTGGTTTGTAGTTTTATTTAGTGCATAATGAATTTTTTAAAAGAAGCTAAAAATATATATTTTATATATTTTTTGTATAATTCATATGAATTGAAAGTGCAAAAAAAAAAAAAAAACACAATAACAATCTACTTTACATGGGTCATTGTACAATTTTGTGTGCATTGTAGACAACCATCATTAAACGATTGACTTTCGCGCTCAAACCTTCTACCCTTCAATGTGCTTCTGAAGAATACATGTTCTAGTAATGAATGATGCCAACATCCAGCGCCGTTTCTAGCATTTTATGGGTCTTATGTCAAGTTTGAGAAAATGACCCTCTTATATAATATATCATTTTTTTTATGGAGATTGAAAAACAATGCTCTCAGGGCATTGGTTAAGCAATTAAAACAAGTAACATTTTTTTATAAAAAAAATAATGTAATTATTACTTAATCAAAAGTCAAAATTTATATTTTCAAAATAAATTTTTCTATTTGTAGTTTTCTTAACCATTGTCCTAAGGGCACTGGTTAGCAAGACCCTTTTTTAATCATGACGGTTGACATCTCAGCTATACTGTTAGCCAAGTCACCACTCACCATAATATAATGTTTTGAAGTCCCAGCTATGCTAACTACGGGTGGGCAAAAAAACCAAAAACTGAACCGAACTGCTACTGAACTGAATCGTTATATAAAAGTTATGAATTGATCCATACTTAAAGGAGCAGTTATTAACCAAACCTTTTTGATAAAAAAAAAAAAAAAAAAAAAACCAAAACTGAATTTGCTTATCAAAACTGAACTTATTATTTTTGAAAAACCAAACTTATTATTTTGCATGGTGGCAATGTTTTGATAATCAATAAGATTTTCAGTTCACAATTAAAGATAACAGTTACTAATTGAAGGAATCATTATTTTGCCCTTTTTTGATAATTGTGAATAGCAACAAACAGCAATTCACACAGAAAGTTCAAAATGAATAGCAACAAACACTGAAAGCAGAGGGTTTAGTTTCCAACAATTTTACTTACTCTCTTTGTTTTGATAACAGTTACTAATTGTTGCTCTCTGTCCTGCAATTACAAATATAACAGCTACTCTCGTATCACAACAGGGCATTTGGTTCTTATTTCTAAAATATTTACTAGTGTGGGAACAGTTCAGTTTTTTAAAAAAACTAAACAGTGCACTAGTTTGAAGACCGGTTCAGTTCGGTTCGAATTGTTCCCTTATAGTTCAGTTCAGTTCACACACAGTTTTGGTTCTGAACCAAACTGTGCCCATCCCTAATGCTAACACCGCAAAACATTGTGTGTCAAATACATCTTCATCCTATATATTATTAATAAAAAAGAATAAGAAAACAAAAAAAAGTTTGGGGGCCGAACCAAACCCAACAAGGCTAAGTAAAATACACTTCACTCATACTCAATGACATGAAAACTTTTTATCATTTGTCAATAGAATATGATATGTTACTTATAAAAAATAGGGTTAATTAAGTTTTTAGTCCCTATAAATATTCACAGTTTTGTTTTTAGTCCCTACAAAATAAAATCACACTTTTTAGTCCCTATAAAATTTTCCATCAGCATTTTTAGTCCCTATAAAATTTTTCCATCAGTATTTTTAGTCCCTATAAAATTTTCCATTAGCATTTTTAGTCCCTAAAATGCTTAAGGAAAATGTCACAGGGACTAAAAAGTGTGATTTTATTTTGTAGGGACTAAAAACAAAACTGTGAATATTTATAGGGACTAAAAACTTAATTAACCCTAAAAAATAACACAAGACCAAATTTGATGTCCCAAACATGAAACTTTCATGATGAAAGTCATATCATTATATTATGAAATCTTTTTTTGGTAGTGTTACAAAGTAACGAGGCAAAAAGAAAAAGAAAAAAGAGGGAGAGGCAAAACTAAGTTCCAAGCTTATATTATGAAATCTAAATACAAATTTAGATTCCCTTCAATTTGAAACACCAAAAAGCATCCTCCAAATAAATAAAAAAGAAATTTAGTTTATGGAAAGAAGTAGAGATTTTGTGTTTTACGTGTTGCTTCTACGTTTTATGTTTTACTTCTAAGTTTTGTGGTTTGGCCAATGAAATATTGGGGGTGTGAAAATGAAAGCGCTGGACTTGGGTGTGTGTAAATGAAATACTGCTGAGTTGTAAAATAAAGAGTGTAGGGCTACTGGGCTGAAGTCTGATAAAGGTTTGTAACCTCTTTACGATTTTTGTTATATATACCCCCATTCTAAAACATCTTTATATATACACTCCCCACTGTAATTCTTTTTTTTTTTTGCGCCTCCTACGGGCATGGCCCCTAGGCCTGCCGCACCCCCGGTCTATGCCTAGGACGGTCCTGCCAACATCAAGTTTCATTTAGTGTAAGAACTAAGAAGCATTGCACAAAATTATAATCTCCTTTGTAACATAAGCTTTATGTGGTTACTGTTATGTCAACATGTAGAGAACCACCAAACCATCATACAGAAGTAACGGTTTATGATCAAATAGTAAGCACTGGAAAATCATTGATCTTTGATAGGCCCACTATAACTTATACTTATTTTCAACCAATAGTAAGCACCAGAGAGACTTAGCTCTTCCTTCTTTGACTTTATTTGATATGATATTAAATATTTGCCCACTTAAGCAAACGTTGGAGGATTTTTTTTTTTGAACAGATTAAAATGAAATATATGCTCAAAAGCGGAATGATTCACCTCGCACAAGGTGCGCTAAAAGTGATGAATCACCCAATGTCAGATACAAGACACAAGCACCTAAAGAAGATGCCACCAGCAACCGAAAAATAAATAATTACATGACATCCATACAATGAAGTGGGTATCTCCACCAATCGTGAAAACCAAACCATAAAGGAATAACATTCGAAGAAAGCCATAAAAAAGAGTTTAGCTTCACTCTTTAAACAATACTGAAAGGATCAATAACCGCATTTTTGAAGATACAGTTGTTTCTCTCCTTCCAAATTGCCCAAATACAAGCAAGTCAAATAACCTTCAGATAATAATGAGAAGGGCGCGGTAATCCTGCCATGTGAATAAACTGAAAGTAATGATCCGTTACCGAGCCAGAAAAAACGCAAGGGATACCAGTCCAAAGACAAACTGAATACCAGACACTCCCAAACACATCACAACCGATGAAAAGGTGATCCGCCGTCTCCGAGGAACCACATCCACCAACACAAACATTATCGGTAAGTTGAAGAACATGTCGACGAACTAAATTTGATCGGGTTGGGATTCTATCTTATTGTGTTATCAACAATTTTCAAACCCCCATCCCTATTTTATGGACAATTTTCCTTGTCTTAAAAAAAACATTCTAACAATTTTTTCAAAGGCTCCGTCTAAGAATAATATTCAAAATGTTTTCTGTAACTTTAATCAAATGATATCATTAAAAAAAATTTAAGTCAAAATCATGTGACTCCTCTTGAATATGATAAGCATATATGTGTGTGTATTCTAATAATATAATATTTTTATGATACAAAGGATGATATAATAAATACGATTTGAATTATATATGATGTAAATGACAACAACATAGTAGCAAGATCTTCAAAAAAAAAAAAAACATAGTATTAAGATCAGCGGCGAAGCTAGCAGAAATATTACGCGGGGGCCACGTTTAAAGAAAAATAAAATATTAAATTTAAAGATAAAATATAATTGTAGTCCAATAAATTATATCTTTTTAAGTTTAGTCACTAAAAAAAATTATTTTTTCTCTCAAATTTTTACCAAAAGAAAAGAAGAAGAGTTTTAAAATCACCCAAGTCACATGACATTGGCACCCCAATGTCACCCAAGTGTTACCCGTTCTAGAGACCAATATGTTAAAAAACAATCACTATAATTTTTACTTACATGAAATGTAAACAAAACAATAACAAAGAAAATCAAAATTGACAATAGCTATTTAGAAAAGCTGGACACAACATTTCAAAAAGCCAATTTTATTCATAATTGATTTATATACTAAATAGAGTAATAATGTCGTTTTCAATGTAAACAAATAAGTTATTTGCAAGAAACTCATTATTTGTTGTTGAGACTGAAAACGACAAATTAATACAAATAAATTTATCAATCATGTAGTAATATTTTTACTTTATTATTTATGCTAATTTAACAAATAAATTTGTTTGGGGTAGCTAAATATTTTTTACTTGAGGTAGCTAGATATAAAATCATACCCACTCATTCAAGAAAAATAATTTTTTTGGGGTAGCCTTGGCTACCACATGGTGCTGAAGGGCTACGCCCCTGATTAAGATATCTTATTAGTGACTAATCTTTATATAAATGTAACATATATCTCTCTCAAAAAAAAATATGTAGCACATTTTACCTGTGATTCAAAGAGAATCTTCAAAATCGTGTATTTCATTGCATTGCATTGCATACAACACATACAAAAATATAAACATGGAATCAACAAAGCAAACCAATCCATACACGTGTAACTCACATATACACAAAATGTCGTACTCTTTTATCTCTAGATAATGTTATGTAACAATTTCTCATATTTTTCCAAAATTTCAACCATATAAAAACATCAATTTCAACTATTTTTTCCCCTCAAAAAAAAAAAAAACTATTTTTGTTGCTATGATGGAATATGAAATATATGGTTGACAAAGATTAACAACATTACAATACCTCAAGAAGCTTCATGCACCACTCATTCCCTTATATTCTTCTTTAACAAAAATAATGCAAATACCAAAAATGCTTTCTTCCACATTCTTTTCACTCTTTCTTCACCATCTTCACCTACTTCCACCCTTTCTCTTCATTCATATGGCAAAGAATCTTCCTAAATAATCACACAAAGATTCCAAAAACACACACTTCTTTCACTCTAATTGTTCATTGTTTTTTTTATCTTTCCATCAAGAAATGAATTTGAATCACTCTTGTGGTTTTTCTTTAACCAAACATACAAAAAAAACATCATTAACTTCTTCTAATTTCCATAGAAACTCTTATATCTTTCTCTCTAGAAACACTTCACCCTTGTTTCTAAGAGAGTTTCTCCATGTCAAGCCTCTTCCACTTTCACCAAACATAGCAAAAAGTTTGAAAAACTGTAAACTCAGACACCCTTTTGCAAGCTTATCATCTTTTGCAGAAGCAGAAGGAGAAGAAGGTTCAAAAGAAGAAATTCAGCACAATGAACATCACCAACATGCTGCAACCGAAAACGGAGAGAATAACGATGAAGTATCAGGAATGGCTAAAGCATTTCACATATCATCAAGAACAGCTTCTGCTATAACAATATGTATAGTAATGGCTGCACTTGTTTTTCCTTTGTTTATGACATCTTTAGGACAAGGTTTGGCATTGAAGACAAAGATGTTATCATATGGAACACTTTTGTTTGGATTTTACATGGCTTGGAACATTGGTGCTAATGATGTTGCAAATGCAATGGGAACTTCAGTTGGATCTGGTGCATTGTCACTTAGGCAAGCTGTGTTGACAGCTGCAGTGTTGGAGTTTTCAGGGGCATTGTTGATGGGAACTCATGTGACAAGTACAATGCAGAAGGGAATTCTTGTTGCTAATGTTTTTCAGGGGAAGGATACTTTGCTTTTTGCTGGGTTGCTTTCTTCACTTGCTGCTGCTGGTACTTGGTTACAGGTAAACAAAAACAACACCGTTTCGCAATTTAGTACTATCTTCGTCCCTGAATATAAGAACTTGTTGAGTAAATTATGGAGATTAAGAAAATTTATAGTAGTATTAAGTTTGTTAACAATTGGTATTGTTAACCCACTTGGGTTGGGCTGGTGGTACTGACTTGGGACCTGGGAGTGTGCTCCTCCTCAAGGTCTCAAGTTCGATTATCCCTCGTGCCAATTCTCCCCGGTGCCAATTTGAGTGGCTAATTTAGCTTCTTAAAAAAAAAAAAAAAACAATTGGTATTGTTTTCTAAGTTTACCATTTATGAGAGAGGATGGATTTATATTTTCTAAGTTAGTTGCAAAAGGAGGCAAAGTAATTAGGTGTATTATGGTAAAGAAATAATTAATCAAGTTGAAAATTTGAAGGGGGACTTATAAAAAGGGACAAGAAATAATCAATTGTGTTCTTATGCGGAAGTTTTCAAATGGGGTCAAAACAATGATAATACAAAGGCCAATTTTTAAATTACACTTTAAAAATTTGCAATCTGGTTTTGTGATGTTGGAACTATTACTATAAGCATGTTGAGATAATTGATATGGAGAAAACTTTGAAGGAATCTAGAACTTAGGAACATAGTTTTAAATTGTGGAATGCCACGTCCAATGTGAGACTTTTAACACATACCCTTGACGTTCAGGACTGATAGTGGTGACCTCGTAGCAGATGGCTCAACGGATCTAAATAAGCTCTGATACCATCTTAAAATTTCAGTTGGGTCTAATTTAACTTTACAAAATCGGCTTGTGAGGGGATTATTACACCACTTATAAACTTATATTCAGAACATAGCTCTTCCAACGTAGGACTCTTAACAAAAACCTTGGTTAGGAATAGGAACATAGGACTCCCTAGCTGAAGAAAACAAGGAAACAATTGATTCTTTATTTTAGCCATTAGAAATGTGTCATTTGTATGACATTGGGGTGTTCCTTAGTTTACATTTTCTAAGTGTCAGATATTAGTGTATGCGGCTACATGGGAATTTGTCTGTATTTTCTTTATTATGCATTGAAAATATTAGTATATATTTTCTTTCAAGATCAATGTATCTCAGCTTTTTATTGCTATAGTTGGAAAGTAAAGGCCAAAAGGTTTCCAAAACAACAGCATCATTTTAATTAATAAATATATACTGATGAAACTAAATTTCTTTGAGATTTACATCCAAAGTTATCTCTTTTATGACTGAAGAAATTGAAAAAATTGAACTCAAATATGTGTCAGCAAGCAAAGACAAGACTTGTCTTGTTTCTCAACAGATACTCATTTTTTTCCTTGAAACAACATGCAGTTATTGAGTTTTCTGAGTTATTGAGGAAACTAATGTCATTATCTTTTATTTTTGGTCAAGAAAATAAGGAAAACAAAATGAATAAAATTATGCCTTAATTATGCAGTAACAATTCAATGAATTTAATTAGGTACTTGTTTTTTGTGCTATGCAGTTTGCATCATATTATGGTTGGCCGGTATCTACTACACATTGTATAGTGGGAGCAATGGTAGGGTTTGGCCTAGTTTATGGAGGTGCTGGAGCTGTATTTTGGGGTTCACTGGCAAGAGTGATTTCGTCATGGATTTTCTCGCCACTATTGGGAGCAGCAGTATCGTTCATTGTCTACAAATGCATTCGAAGGGTAAGCTCATTAATGCAACATTTATTTCATGGTTTGATAATGCAAAAGTCATGTTAGTGAAAATTATTCAAATCTGTTCATGCACTTTCTGTGTAAAAATGTTTCAGATCACCCAATAATGTGTGGTGAAATCATGTAGTTTGACAACACGAGTTGTAAAATTCGTCAAATGAAGTGGCAATAGATCGTTGGACGACAATGTTAAACTATTATGAACTGACAGTGGACTTGAATAATCTTTTGCTCTAGAAATAGCTAATATATAAACACTTGTTTGACAAGCTTTATGCTATAATCACTTAATTAAGGTGTTTATCTAAACAGATATGTTAGATTCATGCTCATTCAACCCTAATATTTTCCCCCATGCAGTTTGTATACAGTGCAAGTAACCCAGGACAAGCAGCAGCTGCAGCAGCACCAATTGCTGTATTTCTTGGCGTAACTGGAATTTCCTTTGCTGCTTTCCCACTTAGCAAGATTTTTCCAATAGCTCTAAGCCAGGCATTAGCTTGTGGAACCGTCGGGGCTTTCCTGGTCAACAGAACTATCCGTAAACAACTCGGACATCTTCTAGACAAGTCAAATACTCCACATCTGGAACCTGTCCCCCAAAACATAAGCTTCTTCTCTGATATTACAGGTCCAAAGGGTACTCAACTTGAAATAGTTTACGGAGTTTTCGGTTATATGCAGGTTTTATCAGCGTGTTTCATGTCATTTGCTCACGGTGGAAACGATGTCTCCAACGCAATAGGTCCATTGGCCGGTGCGTTAGCTATTCTACAAGGCGCAGCAAAAGGAGCTGATATAGTTATTCCGATTGATGTTCTTGCTTGGGGTGGATTTGGAATTGTTGCAGGACTAATGATGTGGGGTTATAGAGTTATAGCTACAATTGGAAAGAAAATAACAGAACTTACACCGACAAGAGGATTTGCAGCCGAGTTTGCAGCTGCATCGGTTGTTCTGTTTGCTTCGAAGCTAGGGCTACCGATATCGGGGACACATACGCTAGTTGGTGCAGTAATGGGAGTTGGATTCGCGAGAGGATTTAACAATGTTAGATCAGAAACAGTGAAGGAGATTTGTGCTTCATGGGCGGTTACTATTCCGGTTGGTGCTACCTTATCGGTGATTTACACGTGGATTTTGACTAAGCTTTTGTCTTATGTTTTATGAGTCTGCATTTTCAAGATATAATAGAACAGGTTATATGTATGTGGTTACTTAATTCAATTCACTAGCGCCGTCTTTTGAGATTAACTGTTTATTTGTGGTGAAATTTGGAGAAGAGGATCGGCAAGGGATGAAATTTTTGGTGTTTGGTTTCTATGTGAAGACTGTGATTGCAGAAGAGACTGATGAAATTGCAGACATGTTACTTTTCTGTAGCTAAGTTGAAATAATTTAGCAATCTTTGGACTTTGAAGGATGAAAATTCAGAGAAAATATTGGAAAAAAAGCTTCTATGCATGTACTTAATAAATTCATTTTAACATTTTTGTTTTTGCTTATGTGTGCTTTAAATCCATCTGTTGAAATATTCTTCAGTAATAGAGAGCACTGAGATTCAAGCTTTATCTTTTGATAATTTAACATGGTGAACCTTTGGCTTTTAAGATCTAGACAGTGGAGCTTAAATATGATTATATTTTTATTAGGCATAAGTATCAGTCGGTTTTGCCTGAAACCGCCCCCGAAAAAGCCGCAGGTGGAAAACTCCGGCCCAAGTCTGACCGTTTGGAGCATTGGTTTCGGCTGATTGGGTGTGTGTCGGGTTGTGAAGCCGGATTTATTCGGTTACCAACTGCAAGAAAGTTAAAGCAATAAAAAAAGTGAAGGTGTGAAATCTACTTTAACTTACCCCTTTTCTTCTCTCTAATATATGCACAAAAGTATCTTGTGCATAATTAGAAGCTTGTATAAAAAAGGGGAAAAAAGTTGGAAGATGTTTGGATTTTATTAACAAAGATGTAAAGTAACACTATCAATCTATTAGATCCATGGAGAGGAATCAGCAATTAACTTACAAACATAGTATCATAACAAGGAGTTACATAAAAAAAGTAAAAGGAAACAAAAAAACTAATATACAAAAAAAAAAAAAAAATCCAATATACAAAATCATGGAGAGAGTTCCTTCACAGCTGGAAGACTAGGTTTCCATCCCAAACTTCTATATTGTCTTGCCTTTGGAAAAGGTGGAACAAAATTTTTCATTGGTCTTAGGCCTCTTTTTCTTGAAGGTTTTGTTGGCTTCTCCTTAGGATTATTATAAAAGTTCTTTGCAAGCCTAAAAGAATCCTCTAAAACTTCTCCTTCCACTACATATTCATTCATCTTTGTATCCACTGCCATTCCCTCTACAACACCATTTAACTCTTTCATTTTACCATTCTCTTTGTGTTTGTGTCCATTGCTAGGAGACTTGGATTTTGTACCAAGATTATCTTTTTCTACCACCCCATTAGTCTCTTTGGTATGATCTTTCTCTGGATGTTTTCTTTTCAGCCTCTCAACATCTTTCAAAGATATTAAGATATACTTGTGACCAGGAAGCAAAAGATCTTCTTTCCATAATACAGATTGGTGAGGAGATTTGAAAACTTCTGGACTTGCAATACACATGCCTGGATACTTTGTCATCAACGCGTAAACAGGAACCGCGTGTCTATAAACATCTTGTTTTCCACCTGCATGAGCTATTTTAACAACAAAGTCCTTTGATTTGGAACTGAATTGATGATCCTTGTATCCCATGGTGTTTCCTTTCTTCTTACTTTTCGAGTCTTTGTTATCAGTGTTCTCTATGAAACCTAACGAGTGAACGACGCGTTTCAGCATAGCCTGCAATTCAAAGTTATACAATCTAAATGTTTCATCGTATTCTATCAGAAGGATATGTTAGGTAGAGGGTGTAACGTTGGCTATGTCAATAGTATTTAAAGAATTATTCTTAGTGTACTATGGCCGGCCGTTTTATGATTTAATATTTCTCATTAAATGTTGTGAAGATGATACCAATGCTTTGAACATGTGAAGACAAAGGGAAAGGAATGGATTTTGTTCCAGTCTTGTGAGATGAGAACAAAAATTCGTCATAGAATGGATAAGAAGGAATCAAGTAATTTCCTCAATATTAACTCCATGGTTTGGGATTTGGATTTGGTGCAGTAACTGCGTCAAGCAGTTTTCGATCTCAACCGTTCAATCTCAAATTAACGGCCAAGATCATTTAAAACTGATTTTGTTAATGCGTAATATAAACCGTCCGATCTCAGATTAACTGCCAATATTCTTTACTGCGTAGAAATGTG
Source organism: Medicago sativa (assembly GCF_051527215.1). Classification (NCBI taxonomy): domain Eukaryota; kingdom Viridiplantae; phylum Streptophyta; class Magnoliopsida; order Fabales; family Fabaceae; genus Medicago; species Medicago sativa. Next base: position 61,960,376 of record NC_140756.1, read on the forward strand.
TGGTTTTCTTGCTGCGGGGAATCTGCGTCCATGGTTTGATACTATGCTAGCTCTGCAGACACATTCTTGTACTAGGATCATACTCCCATAAACCTGACAAAACTTGGCGCGTAAGTTTCTTTAGCCTTCCACTGATCCAATTATTGTGAATAATATAGCATCCTTTTTTTAAACATGTTGCTTTGACGGTTTTATCTTGCCACAGGTTTTGGTATGCGCCATTTGGAAAAAGGTTTCTGTCTAAGAAATGTACTATTACATTTGTTTCAGGTTCTACACATTTGTTATCACCGACACGGTTGGATCCTCCTTGTCCACATAATATGTCATAGAAGCTTGGTTGTTCAGATAAGCCTGAAGTTTCTGCATGTTTCACCACTTTCTCTATCGCTGCAATTGTTTGATTATCAGAATGAGCATAATAGAAGCCAGAGTTCAAACGTCTAGGTAGGTTTATTGGTCCTGCACAAATGAAACAATTGAAAAACAATCATTGTAGAAAGGGACTAAAAGAACAGAAAATTTGCAAAAAGGTGTCACAGAAGAGCTTATTTACAGATTATTTGAATTTATTCTATGACATATACACTTTTTTTTAGCGGTGCGACAAATACTTGCATAGTGTTGAAGATAGTTCATGACATGTTTATATGTTGTTTTCAGATTAAGTTAATAAGTTTTTCAAGATAGCTTATGAAAACACTTAATATATATAGTTAATATGATTTTCAAGTGTGAGATGCAGGAATAATTACCTTGTTCTTGGTATTCATCAGACTGTGCAACAAGAACTGCATGGCCAAAGGAGTTAAGAAAGGGAATAGGGTTTCTGAACCAATATGTATCAACATCACTAAGTAGTACATTGTAACCTAGCTTGAGTATCTTCAAAACAATTCTTGACTTCACTTTTGTCACCCTTTGGAAACACTTTGTTCCAAAGTGACAATCATCAAAACTAATATCACTTGGAGCTATTGGATCTTTGAAAACTGGAATTCCCTGCCATAGCAAAAAGTGTGTCAAGAATTTATAAGATCATTACTAAGATCAGAATATAAAGTTAAAAAGCATTCAAAATATATTCTAATCTTTGAATTTTTGTGATTTTTGCTTTGAGCCTATGTGAAATTGATGCGACTTTGTAGTTCAAACACTCGGTTTCACCATATGTCTCTCATTTTCATTCTGTTTGAACAAAAAGGAAATAGTTAATGGATTCAAAAGCCTACACTTGATTACCTTTATGCAAATCATCATAGTGTCGTAGGCCAATATAACATGCTTAAGAAAATCATTAACTGATTATACATTACCTATTAATATAAAGGGGATGTCAAGTTTTGGTATAACCATTTTTCCCAATTTTACCTTTCATCTAAACTATTTTACTAGTAATTGTATCATTATCTATCGAATCAAATACCTAAATATATTTAAATAATCGCAAAGAAAAAAAATGTAACTTTTGTTATTTTTATCGAGAAAACAAACAAATGGGCTAGCACGCAAGTTCTAAATAATCGAGTACTTTATGAAATAGTATTATTTTTGCAGAGAAAGACAGAACATACCTGCAAGACGGAGAATTGGTAAGTTTCCTGATCAAGGGCAGAGACAATAAAATTTTCAATGGACAATTTTCTTAATCTGCAAACCCAACTCATTAGCATATCCTTATAGCTATAGCCAGCAACTGTTAGTACAATTGTTTTATTTCTGTCTGCAGTGATAGACAAGAGTGATTCTAAGGAAAATGGAAGCTCTAAAGAGGCTGAAATTTTCTTCTGATCCTTTAGAGAGCAATCCAACATTCTTGTCATTGATTTCTGATGATCAATGCAATGCATTGCATTTTCTTTTAACCTAGAAGGAAAAAGCTTTTCCTTCATCAATTTCACTCCACTTAGGTGTCCGATTGGGTAGACAGTGTTGTTTTTGGTATCAACCATGATGTAACGGTTTTCAAAAGTCAAAAGTTTCGGTAGGTTTGAGTAATTAGCTTCACTATAGTAGAATGAGCCATAGTGTTCTCCTAAATGTGAATTACCAATGTATTCCCAGTCTCTATTTTCAACATCTAAACCAGTTGAATTTCCAAATGTAGCATTATTCAGATTGAAACTTGTGATGGTCCAACTAGCATCAAACACAAACCTGAACTCAGATGAAATAGCCTCATGAATTATCCAACTGTTATGTGTACCTTTACCATAGATGAAAGGTGGAAGAACTCCATTATGTAGAGGCATATCTTTGTTATTCCATGCCATGATCATTCTTTCTGCATTATAACAATGATTCCACTGCCAATTCTGTTTTGGTATTTTCTGCAGCTGAAGAATATTTTGAGCTGAAGCATTTTGAGGTGAAGCGACAAGAAGCCAATCAAGATCAAGTTTATAGACATGATTTAGGGTGGAGATGAATCCAGAAAGGATAACTGTTTCAGGATCAACGATGACAAATATGTCTGATGGGAATGAGCACGATTTCGCAATCATGGAATGGAAATAAGGACTGCCAAGGAAGCTGGATAAACAAAATATAGATTGGAAGAAATTAGTTTACGTTTCTCCTTTTACATCATCAGGTGTAACTAATACCTAAAATTCACCACAATGTACTATTGTTTTACATACATGAGTACATACCTACCTAGATACATACAAAATCAGAATCTTTGGAAGCAAACAGGTAAAATATGATGATGTTATTTGTCTTGCATGATATATAAAGATACCTCAAGTCTTAACCAATTTTTATATAGTACTATTTTGTGCATTCAAAAACCAAATTGGTGTATTCTTAAAAGAATACCACCAATTTATTTAGTACTAAATCGAAATATTGTTCAACAATTTCTATCATGGTTCTAAATTGTGGTCTGCAATACAATTGCGGCCTCGATATAGAGATTTTAGAAGTCTCTGCAACAACATCGCAAATGCAATTACGGTTGCATTGGCCGCATTTGTCTGTAATTTTCCACAATAACAAGGTTTGCAGTGTAAACACAACTGCAACTGCAATTTAGAACCGTGATTTTCATAATGAATACCAACTCATGAAGGCACATCAATGCTAGTTTGCTTACGTGAAATCGATGTCGGTATCAACTGAAACCTGGCCGGTATCAAAAGAACTTGCAAATGAGGCAACAGAAGGGTGTTGGCTGAACAAAACAATAGTAACATAAGGAGATAAAGCCAACCATGACCGAACAGCAAGCGTCTGTCTGGTTCCAGTAGAGTCCATAAAAGGCTTAGGAGCTGTGAATATGGTAATGCTAAGGTTTCTTGAATCCGAAACATCATTTTTATTGAGCTTGAAAATTCTGGTGTGATCCTTGTTGATTGAAGGTAATCTTTGTGTTGCATATAGAGAGAGAAGTATCAAGACAAACCCAGATAGCCAAATTGACCAAAGCTCCACATGAAATGCCTGTTAATCAAATGCAAGAAAAGTAACATGTTATGAAAATGAAAACAAGGATTTTGAAACACAATGAAGAATGCATATAAGGGAAGAGAAAGAAAAAAAAAAGACCTTCATGGTTTGTTTGTAATTGTATTAGTGAGAAAATTGTGTTACCACATTGTTTTTGTCAACTCTTGATGGGTTATTAAAATTAAGAAAAGAGAAAAGAAGTGATGCTTTAACTGAAAGAAAGAAATGCAATATTAACAAACAAAAACAAACCCACTAGGCCACTACAAAGACATGTGAAGTTTGACGTCACAAGCACGTTAACTAGGCTTCCTCTTGCTCCAAGGCTTTTCACTGAAGTTGAAACTTGAAAGAATATAATTGAATATATATAAAACAAATTGAATTTCAGATGGAAGAGATCACAATCTACTAGTCAAAAGTCAAAGCTGGCTCTTAAGCTCTGTGTTCAGTATAGTAAAGCAAGGGATAATACTTCAGTGACATAATGTCACGGTGACATTAAATCTGGGCCACACAAAAGTTTGTGTTGTGTGGCCCAGATGTGTTGTATGGGTGACATTAAATCTGGGCCACATAAAGGTATGTGTTGTGTGGCCCAGATTTAATGTCACGGTGACATTATGTCACCAAAGTGCCACCCGTAAAGCAATACTACTATATTATTATTCAAAAAAATTAATAAATTAAAAAACGCATAAACAAACTTCAAGAGTAAAATCGAAGTTAACGTGGTCAATCCCAATGCATAATTAAAGGAATGGATGGGGACAGATAAACAAAGGAGCCATGCATATTTGCAACCTAGAAACAAAATCTATAGTTTGTATGCATGATTTCTTCACAAAAAATATGGGAATGAACATAGTTAATGGATTATGATTATGGATTCTCTCAACAGCATTGCGTATTGCAGAATTCACTGCGTACTTCTATGAACAATGAAGGGGAAAATACGAAGAGAATGAATTAAAAACACATTTCAGTGATTCAGCTAGCAGATCCAGCAAAATTTGGATCATTTTCGTATCCCAGAATACGTCAGCAAACTTGAGCAAATTTATTATATGCATATAAATCCAAATGAAGATAATTCAAATTTTTATCAAAACAAGTTACCACACATTTCAACGACCAGCCCAGTTTAATACAATATAATTATAACACTATAATTAACTCTATTAATTTGGAAAAGTAGTCATTGCTACTCGAATCCTCATACCAGTAACGAAAATCATAAGCTTCATCTTACCCTGCAATTTAAAAATTGATCCACTCAACTCATCTATTCACTATTTACTAAGTTGGATTGAGTATCAGTCAGACAGCAGTAAGAGGAGGGAAATATGAGAAATGGGTAGCAATTTAATGAAACAAAAGTTATCTGAAACATTCCTCTAATGGAATAGGCAAAATTTGGATTACAATCTCATCTATTAAATTTGTCAGTGGGGATTTTAATATCGGTGGAACTTAAATACATAACAGAATTCTATCAAAAGATATAGCTTGGAACTGTCAAGTTTTTTTACATCAAATCAAAACATATTCCACACATATCCAACTCTACCGGAGTTTTATACCAGTTCTTCCCAAAGAAGAGTAGCAGATCAGGAAAGCAACTGTATCTTTATGTTGAACCTACAAAAATAGGGCAAGTCGTCATCCCCAACGATAGTCCTTCCAAAGACCATGCATAACAACCTTAGCCTATCTTCCATAACTATGTTCTCTTGTACGAACCCGGTAGAAACATCAACAACTGTCATCAACAGCTGTCCTCGCCGTTCACCTATGCCGCCGAACTGGTGATCTGGATCTTGACCTATGCTGCCGAACAGGAGATCTGGATCTTGACCTATGCTTCCGAACAGGTGATCTTGACCTATGCTTCCGAACAGGTGATTTAGATCTTGATCTATGCTTCCGAACAGGTGATCTGGATCTTGACTTATGCTTCCGAACAGGGGATCTGGATCTTGACCTATGCTTCCGAACAGGTGATCTTGATCTTGACCTATGCTTCCGAACTGGTGATTTGGATCTTGACCTTCTTACCCTGCATAAAAAGGAAACCCTGTAAATAAACAAGGCACAACTGTAGTATAAATGGGAACCCGTACAAATTCACCTGAGTAGCTTATATTGTTATATGATGATGGTAGTTTGTCTCAAAAATATAAACCTTAAACATGATTAACTTAATGGCAACAAACCTGGAATTATCAAGAGAAGAATAGGGAGAATTCCCGCGATGAGAACGCTTGCTATGAGGAGACCGCGAAACTTGTCTAAAAATGAAACCACCGTACTGACTTGGTGAGTTTAAAGTAAACGAAGTTTATAAAAAATAGCTCAACCTGTGTAGTGTCAACACTCCCATTGGAAGCAACCTACTACCAAAAATCTAATTTGTTTCTAATGATATAAATGTGCTAGTGTTGTTATTCTCCATCCTGGTTACACTCATGGCATAGAAACCCTGACAGTCTAAAATAAACAAATGCCACATATTTGTGCACAAAGTTTTAAGTTTCTTGGGTTTTTTTAATATTGTATAACAGATGGCAAACAAATAAATCGAGAGATTGCACACAGTAGAGTAATTAATGCATGAAGATGTTTATTATTCCGAACATAACAACTTGTACAGCAAGAAAATCATTCCATTTAAAAAGCAATATATATGATAATAGGACTTCAAGTTTTCAACTACAGAAACACTGAAATGATTAAATCAGTGGTATAAAATATCAGCTTCTGGATCCTCAAACTGCCAAAAATCATAGCTAAATGCTTTTGCGGAAACAAGGTTCAAAATAAGTCAACTATCATAAGTTGGACAAAATTCAAGTATCAACAATCTTTAGGCAAACTCACTACTTTGTAATAGTAATCTCTCAAGTTGCAATAAGATGCAGGGGTAAATAATGATGTTTTCGCAGAAGAGTAAAACTGATCATATACATGTCTGAAAATACCTTCTTTCCACATTTAGATAACTATCATAAAATATTGATATTCAACTAAAAAATTATAATCTCCCAAACAAGTAAATAAATGATAAACAATTAAATATATAAAAGATGTTAGAGGGCTGAAGTTAAAGTCCATAAACAATGCAGGATTAAATATATATTTCTGGTCTTGAGATAGCAACATAGTACTTCGGTCAAAAGATCTGGGGGAGGCAATCATGACCCTGAGCCTTAAGTTGTGAAAAGACTGACCTAGGGCTGGAATCAATAATGGAAAATGCAGAAAAGCAGGCAAGTAGCTTCAAAACTCAAACAGACATACAGAACGAAAGTAAAGAATTGCATTATGACTAATAAATTGTGTAGGGGTGGGCAAAAAGAACCATGAACCGAACCGAACCGCGAGAACCGAACCGAACCGAACCTAAAATAACCGAACCATTATAATGGTTCACGAACCGAACCGTTAATTTATTAACAGTTCTTGAACCATAACCGAACCATATTGAACCGAACCGAACCGTTTGAACCGAACCAAACCATATAACTCAGTTGGATTATTGAGAGTCTTATTTTTCACTGAAGTCTGAAACCAAATCAAAATCCATCTCAACCCTAAATTTTCAGAGAACCAAATGAAACCAAATCAAAATCCTAAATCGATGAATATATTCCCAAATTGATGAACCCTAAATTGATCTCAACCCTAAATTGATGAACATGATTCCTAAATTGATGAACCCTAATCAATCTCAACTCTAAATCGTTCCTCAACTTTTCTCATTTTCTGAAGAACACGTTTTGGGTTTCTGAAATTCACCATCTTCAATCTTCACCTCTTCAATCGAAGATCACTGATGGCGAGTCTACCTCTTCTCCTCATATTTCTGCGACAGTGAGCTCACTTCAATCGAAGCTCATTCTTCTGGGACTCTAACTTCCATCTCTTCTTCACAATCTTCTCTGAAGAATCTAAGGTACAAATTAGCTTATGGGTATGCTTGTTTTGGGTTTCTAGGGTTGATTTTTGTTTTTGATTTTGGCTTTGTCTATAGTTTCTGGGTATGCTATTATTGCTGAGAAAATTTGTATGGTAAAAAGCATATTATGTAATCCTCCTAGCTTCTGTTGTTTGTGTAGTGTTTGTGTGTTGTTCGAAAGTTATGTTTATTTACCTTTTGTTAAGTTGATAATAAATTAACTGATATTGGACTTGCGAATACAGTGCATAGTTATTGATCAATTTGTTGATAAAACCTACACAGTTTAACTAATTATTTAGAAAATGTGAGTTAAGCTTTGACCCATTTTAACAACATACATAGGAACATTAAACGTAAGTTAAAATTTAGTTAAAAAAGATAAACTGCTAAGTATTGGTTTATAGAATATATTAGTTCCTTGTATGAATTTAGTTACTGACATGCTGTTTGATGTCTAAATGCATGAATTGGTGTAAATTCTACCTTGAATTCCATTTAGTTTGTCTTATGTGCATAAATTTTTTATTGCATTGCTGCATCTGTTTATGCGTTTCTTCATTATTTCTGTCACATTCTGTTGCAGCGTATTTTCTGCATTTTGTTACTGCTACTACTGCTAGAAGCTTTCATTAACTCATCATTAAAACACATAGACTATAGCCAATTTAGTCCTTGTAAGACTTGGATAATCTAATTAAGTTATGGTCTTCATTATTTCTGTCACATTCTGATCTGTTGTCCATTTTCTTGTTATACAGATGTCAGATAATATCTTAGACTTCACAGTGCCACAAGATACGTCGAATGAAGTATCACATGAACTTGAATCTAATGCTGAACATGATGTTCAATCTACTGGCAACACTAGTAACAAGCGGTCTAGTGTGTGGGAACATTTCACAGAGGTACCCGGCATAGGGGAAAATGGAAAGAAAAAGGCTAAATGCAATTATTGCCCTCAGCTCATTGTAATTAGTGGGACAAGTGGTATGTGGACTCATCTAGGAAGATGCACTAAGTATAACAATGGTGACACCCAAGGGACCCAATCAAGGAAAAGGAGAAAAATCGTTAAAGAGGGTCAAGTTGTTTCATCTCCAAGCCATTCAAAATTTGATCAAGAGGCTTGCCGAGCGCAATTAGTGAGAACTTTTGTGTGTGCCGAGCTCCCTTTCCGCTTTGTGGAACATGAGGAATTTAGAAAGTTGTTGATTATCTTGCAGCCTCGATTCGACATCCCCTCACGATATACATTGAGGCGTGACATCTGGGCGCTCTATATTGAGGAGTTGGGGAAATTGAAAAAAGTCTTGAAGAATTGTGGTAGAGTAAGTTTGACAACAGATACATGGACATCGAATCAAAACTTAAGCTACATGAGTTTGACCGTTCATTTTGTTGATCGTGAATTGAAGCTGCACAAGAAAATCATCAACTTTTGCCAAATCACGGGTCACACGGGAGACATGTTAGGTAAATATGTTGACACTTATTTGAGGGATTGGGGGTTGTATGGTAAGATATTAACGGTAACAGTGGATAATGCCAAGGCAAATGATGTAATGATTCGATATTTGCATAACATGATGAGTTCTTGGGACAATCACGTCCTAAATGGGGATTATGTTCACATGCGATGTTGCACGCATGTATTAAACCTTATTGTGAAATCTGGCTTGAAGGAGGATAAACAAGGGTCTATTTCAAAGATTCGTCATGCTGTTAAATGGGTCAAATCCTCGCCATCTAGATTGGAAAAGTTCATGATATGTGCTTCTGATGAGAAAATTCCATACAAAGGTGCTGTTGTACTTGATGTTGACACTCGTTGGAACTCAATGTATTCAATGTTGACGGTTGCCTTGAAGTATAGAAAGGCCTTTCACAAGTTAAGCATACGAGAGGTCACATTTCGTCGAGAAATGGAAGAGAAAACAACTCATGGAATAACAGATGGAGATTGGGACTATGTTGAATCGGTGCTTCCCTTGCTTGAGTTGTTTTATAAATCCACAATTCGTTTGTCTGGATCTTTGTATGTGACAAGTGCTTCGTATATGGCAGAGGTGTTCACCATTGGGAAAGGGATCAACAAGCATATGAGTAGTACAAATAAGTACATCATGGAGACTGTTAGTAGGAACAATCATGTTTTCACTTTAGAGCCTATATTACAGAAAGTAGGAACAATTGAAATTTTGGTTGTTACACAAAGCAGTTGTTAAGTGAGGATGAACATCTGGGTGATAAATTTATTTCCTTATTTTTTTACCAGAACAGAGTAGTAATTTACTAATTTACACAAGTTTTAGGCTACACATGCCTATTTCTTTTGCATATTTGTTATAGAAATTTGTCATGTTCGTCCTAAAATGAAGCATGGATTTTTTTTTGCAGGTTCTGTCTGGTAGCGGTTGATTTGCTGACAAATGCAGGCGGATCTCTGAAGCTCCTGCATTATTCTGGGATATTGGAATTATATTTGAGTTGATTTGAATTATTTAATGGATAATCATGTACCAGAGTTGTTTTATTGGTTTTTATCAGTTTGGTTACTCTGTAGGGCTTAAACTAGACTAGACTTGCTGCTACCATTTTGGTCTTTTCTGTCTATTAAACATGTATGTTGGATATTACTCTTGATGCTGTTATCATGGCTTGAATTTGAAAAAAAGGTGTTTTTAGCTCTATAGCTAAATTTGGATTTGAACTTGCGATTTGAGTTGCTGTAAATAGGGCTGGATTAGTGATGAGTTTGACTATGTTGGTAATTGTGATTTTGCCAAATTTCGAAATGATTAACCACCTTGTCCTCAATAAGATGAAAATTATACTTCAATACAAATTTAGGTTGTAATGCTTGGGGCACTTGCTCAGATTCGAATTTGTGACTTAGGTGGTGTTTGTGATTTTGTTTATAAACTTGTAATTAAAACATTATAAATTACAGTACTTAAAATCCAAAACATGATTGGAAACGGAGGTTCGTGAAAGATATTATTACTTCATATCTTTCAAAAAATAATCGATAATAATTTTCATAATGTAATTTTTATTTATTAATATATTTTACCGTATTTGTGTAATAATAATATTAATATTAATAAAAAAATTATATTCTTAAAAAAAAGTAAATAAAAAAATATTTTGCATTTTGGATATAAAAAAGGATAAAAAAACACAATTAAATTTGCAAAAGGATAAAAAAAAATACATTTCGGTTCAAAATATTGGTTTGGTAAAAAAAATAATAATATTGGTTTGGTAAAAAAAAAATATTGGTTTGGTAAAAAAAAAATATATTGGTTTGGTTTCGGTTCGGTTCGGTTCGGTTCATAGGGAAGAAAACGGTTAACCGAACCATAACTTTGGTTCAGTTCGGTTAGCTCCATACTTGAAACGGTTCGGTTCGGTTTTCCCGAACCATTTCAAAATTTCGGTTCGGTTCGGTTCGGTTTTTTAGGTTAACCGAACCATGCCCACCCCTATAAATTGTGTATCCTAATCATGCCCTGCCCACTTTAAGACTAAATTTCAGCACATCAAACTAAGACATGATGTTTGTTTTACCAAAATGCTATTAATAACCAGGGAAACAAAACGATACACTATCAAATAAAGATAATACTATAGCCCATATACATAAACAGCTCATCTACACATCTGACAGATGCTCTGAAATACATATTGATATTGCAAACCTGAAAAAGGTAAGGAGTCTCTTTATAAATAATACCTTCGTTTAGACCTGACTGGAGATGGTGACAAGTCACGTTTCCTCGAACGCAGCTTCCTGCAGTACAAAAATGAAATTAGGCAACATATGACAACCAGACAAATGAAAGGCAAATGGAATCTGTTCTGGACCTTTTTGAGCCATCTGAGCCTTCACCACTTGAATCATCGGCGTGATTATGATCCTTGCTGGTTCTACCTCTACTGCTTACTGACGACGAACGTCTTCTTTTGTGCCTGTCGTGGTCACTAGCTTCTCTTCGCCTAGATTTATTCTCCCCCTTATCCTTTGTATGTTCCTTTTTCCGGCTAGTATCTTCGGTACCTCTGTGAGGCTTTTCTGCTCCCTTCCTATCATCCTTGACATCAACATGCGAGGACCTTTTCCTTGATTCTGATTCCTTTGCCTTCTCCCCATGCCTATCATTGTGCTCCTTCACTCTTTCTTTTGACTCACTGATGTAATCTGTTTGTTCCTTGTTCTGATTTTTTTCATCCTTTCTTCTTTTGCTCTCATCACCTTTTTCATCTGGCCTGGTCTTATGGCCACTTTTTACCTCCTTAAAATCCTTCTCAGAAGAACTCTTGTCGTGTCGGTCATTTTTTTCTGATTTTCTTCTGCTTTCCTTTCCTAGATGATCATCCGTTGCTTTCTCCGCGCCATTCTGTTCACGCAATTCAGATCTTGGCACCCCTGACATGTCTTTCGAGCTAAAACCATTAAACCTATTGTGGCTTCTTTCAATTTCATCAAGCCCATTATCCCTAGCATCTTTAGAAACTACATTGGAAGAATCTGAATGATCAGATTCTTTGGTCATCTTAGCATCGTGTGATTGATCAATGGCAGCACCATTGCTATTTCTTGATAGTGATGAGTTGGTTTTGGCGGTATTATTCACCATATATGCATCATCTTTTGCAGGAGCGGGCACAGTGGAACTCTCAATTTCATCATCGGCATCAGAACCATAATTTCCAAGACCTAAAACATCTCCAGGAGAGCTGGAATTAGAATTTTCATTGGCACCATCATTCTCTGTTTCCTTTGCTTTAACTGGAACTAAAACTTTAGCAGTTGCCTTAGGAACCGGTGCAGAGGGTGGAGAGATAGATGCCTTATGGTTTGAAGTGCTAACACCCACTGGTGAAACAAAAAATTGTTAGAACTTTCAATACGTAATACTCCATAGCTAGCATCTAACCATTTGTGTGTATGGAAGATAGAGAAAATTAGAAGGATCAGGCTTACCTTCAGCAGTCAGATCGTCTTCACTGAGAACTTTGGTTGCAATTTCATCAAACAATTCATCAGTAACCTAAGGAAGAAGCTATAAAATTAGAACTGTAATTTTTTTTTTTTTCTGCTACAGACGTATACAGATGTTATTCGTGAATTGTCGTGTCTTATTTAACATTTTTATTCCACCAAAAAACAGATGTTAAACAAGACACAACAATTCATTATTAAAAAAAAAAAAAAGACAACAATTCATGTTTCAAACAATGCTTACCTTCAAAAGAACTTCAGTAAGAATTTTTTTTATTTCTTGGTTGATTGCTGCAGTTCTAGCTACTTCAACCTGATCATACATATTACATATGTCAGATCAAATCCGAAGTGGATGGACATTCAATAACAAATGAAGTGTGTGTGTGTGTGTGTGTGTGTGTGTGTGTGTGTGTGTGTGTGTGTGGAGAGAGAGAGAGCTTATTTTTATGGTTATGGTAAGAAATAGTGAAGAAGCAAACCTCTTCCTCCTCTTCATCCTCAGAATGAAGTGTGTGTGTGTGTGTGTGTAGAGAGAGCTTATTTTTATGGTTATGGTAAGAAATAGCGAAGAAGCAAACCTCTTCCTCCTCTTCATCCTCAGCTGATCTAGACGAATCAATACTTTTACTGTCTGTCTCGTCATCAGCCTTCACATATGATTTATCAATGCCATCAACCACAAGTGTTTCTTCCACTTTTGGATGATCGGCAGAAGGAGCAGCAATGACTGTTTTCTTTATTTCCTCTCTAAGCCAGTTAGGGACTGACGCCTGAAAAATAATTCCAACATGAGGTTTGATGTATCATATGCATCAAAGCACTAACCTTCAGAAATTACTTACCTTCTTGGGACGTTCAGGAACACCAGAAACACCATATGCATCAGCAGAAAAAGCTGCAGTAGAATGAATTGTAGCTGCTGTGTTAAGGGAATAGGGTGCACCATTCGGTGGAATCGTTGGAGGGTGACCAGGTCCAGGAAACCTTCCATATGGTGCTGCTACATGACCAGGAGTAGTAATAGAAGGATCATGCTGTTAAATTAACCAAGTGTCAGGTGTATCAAAAGAAACCTACTAGTCGACTAGAAAAAAACAAAATGTGTCAAAATTTATAACCTGTGGCCCTGAGGGATGACTTGGATGTATTGGTGGATAACCAACACCAGGTGCCACTGGAGCCCCCCAGTTATTCATTGAAGAACCAGAATCATGATGATTATAAGTTGATTGCATTTGCAGGTCACTGTCACGACTAAATGTAGGTGCAAAATTTAAAGGTTGATCTGCAAGATTGATAGACGAGTCAACAGAATGGCTGTGAGATGCAAACGATGGTGCATGCATTGATGGTTGCCCATGGTATTGTTCTTGAGATGAGGAACTTGGCAAAGACATCATTGCATACGATTGTTGAGCCTGATCAGCTGCCTCTTTACCTGTAAATCAGAATTCAGATTGAACATGGAATTACAAATGAGGGAAAACAGGAATCGCTGAAGTTCAAGATAAAGCCTCCAAGTCCAAGAATCATGCTCTCAAAGGGCATGCTTATATTCATCAAAGCTTAGTTATCTTTATAAACCCTCTCTCACCGATAATTCTGACGACTAGCAGTTTTAAAATTCATCTTTAGAAAGAAAATATTTAACACTCGTCTAATAATCATAATCATCAGATACAAAATAAAGAAGCACTGATGGCGGGGGGCGGGTTCTACCCAAGTCTTCTTCAAATGTGTGAAATGAGTTAAATTTTGCAGGTAAGGCGGTGTGGTGCTAAGAAATATATTGGCTCACACAATCCCTATATCATCTTACAATCAACAATGTACAGGAAACAATAAGATGGCTGACATAAACAAGTAGTCTTGCACCCCCTTATAAACAACTTGTTTGAAAGCTAGCTAAGCACCAATGCACATTGAAGTGAATAATGAATTTTATGATATTGCTATATAGCATGACCATTTCATTAGGACTTCATTTATTACGGATATTGACTTGTTATTTTAAAGCACTAGGAAATGTGGGAAAAAAACGCAACTATTCCTAAATTTGAGCCACCCGCATGCCTCAGCTCAACTAGCACATAGATACAATTCCAAACTATTTTCTTGACAGGAATCATGTGGTTTTAAATATGGTTCCCAATATTTCCAAACATAAAAGTAGACTTTCTGTTAAAACAGTTTCAGATCTACTTGTTTTGTTGTGTTACAAAGGCATGTCAACGGACCCAGACCTACATGAGTAATACATAAATGTATTCCAGTGTTTCAATCTCACTTCCAGAATCCAGAGTTCCAGATACTTTTGTTTCCTTAAGCTTTAGCGTTTCTCTTGGAGGGTAAGTTATCATCCCCCACCCTGGTAATAATATCTTTTTCTGCCTAAAAAAATTATAAAATCATACTTGTCGTCTAAAGACAAGAATTATGATAGCCTGATAGCATATGTTTAAAACGATATAAGGACGATAATGTGCAGAAGTTGAAAGAGATCTCTCTCATGGTTATCAAACCATGAATCAAATTGAAAATTGGAAGACCTATTTTGTCAGTCCTGAATCAAAATAATTCATGAGTCATAAGAATCGTAGTCAACTTAAAAATAGCAGATATATTTTAAACATAATAAAATTGTACAATTACGTAAAGATATAAATAATATGTTTCCTTTATATGTACATTTATTATTGGGGTTTCTAATAATGTTCCTTAGTTCAACATTAATTACTAGAACCATAATTTTTATCAACCAGCCCATTGGTTTCTCTCTCCAAAGCAGCTGTCCCAATCATTAGTCTGTTGTGTCTATATCCATGTGGGCCTCAGGCAAAGCGACAGCTATGAGGTAATATTTTTGAAGACCTCCCAAACAATGACATTCCAGCCACATCAACCCAACACTAACTCGGTTCATCACCCCACGATAGCAGTTTGGCTCCCACCCAACTCTTAAGATCTGTATTGTTGGAAACAGAACAAAATCGAGATTCCTACTACTATTACTATTCCGGCACAGCTCTAGCAATTCCGCAAGCGAATCCAATGACAAAATTAAACTAATCCAACTACCATGAACTCTCTTCGAACCAAACTTTAACATTATCACATTACAAATACTACAGTATAGAGAAATTTTAGAATATTATCAATGAGTGATTGCCACAGAGCTTCACTTGCAATATCAATATATTAAATAAATAAATAATTACCTGCAACAGAACTATAACTAGAAGGTACCTCCTGCGGATGAACTGATGGAATTGTAGACAAGTTTGCTTGTTCAAACGAAGTAGTTGGATCCCCGACGCTGGTCCCGTCTCTGGTACTGTATGAATGTCCATCTGAAGTATAAGCTGCCTCTAAATTGGCAGATGGAGCCTCCTGGGAATGTCCTGAATTTCGCTGCATAGATGGATCTACGAAGGAAAATTGTTGATAGCCTGATGATGAATGAGAATGGTTTTGAACATCGGTATAACGTGGGTCTACAGACTGCTGATATGGATCATGATAATGGGTTTGCTCTGGCAATCTTCCAGCAGGCGAATAATGTGGTTGTGGATGCTGATTATCCATTGCAGACTTAGCATCAGCCCATGCTCTGGCCTTGGCAGCCCAATCTTCTTCATTCGTATGGGCTACAATCACGCCGTTATGGCAAACAAAAAAACAACACTCACTAAATTAAGAAATCATATATAAATTTGGTATGGAAGGGGACCATGTTTCCAAGTGACCAAATAGTACTTTAAAAGTATCAAGAGACACATGTAGCAAACCAAAACAATACGCTGCACAGTTATATCACTTCATACATTCAATGACAACATGCCAAGCCAATTATTAGTAATACATGTTAGGGAAACACATAATATGCTGTGTGAAATAGCGTATAGCATAACGGTAACGGGCATATAGTGGGCGCCGCATAGCTGTTGAAATAAGTCAATTATAGATAAAAAAAAGGCACACTGCATAGAAATCATAAAGCGAATGGAGGCAGGGCATAGCTTACATATTGAAAGATTTACGTATTACAGGGATAATACTCATTGACTTTTCAGTTTTTGTACTTTAAAATAGGTCCTATCTGACAGAGACACGTGTAGATTCTTCAGTTTTATCAATTTAAAACCCCTAAAATTCTCTTTTTTCTACATCAGCTAGTAGAAACTGGAATAGTAGCCACTAGCTCCCAAGTAGTAAAACTAGGATAGTGTCGTCGTTTTCATAGTGGATTCAACAAAATCCACTATGCTATAGTGCTGCTATCGCTGCTATTTGACAACACTATTACAAACTTCAGTTGAAACTTGGTTTTGATCACAATATCCTTACTCCTCTTTCTCATACGCAGACATGTATCCCTTTTGGTCGATATTCAGTATCAAGTAACAGATCACAATAATTTCATTAATAAATACAAATGAAACACATTGTGAATCATATTTCTAAAACGACAAAACAATGCACTCGGCCAAGATAAGATCACTGTCTCTGTAGCACTAACACTTCTGATCAAAGGTGGGTGTCCAGTGTCTCACACCAATGTGATTACATTGAATTATACCTTTTTTTCAAATTATTATCGGTGTCGATGAGTGTGAGTGTCGTGTCATGTGTTTGTGCTTCAATGATCACCATAACTCAACTAACATAAAACAAAAACCAACATCTCATCACAATAATACATGCATTTTCATTGTTTTCTTTTTCCATTTGCTCTTAAAATGCTTCCTCTAAAGTTGATGATAACTTCCAAATCCTATAAACTTTAACCTATACTAACAAAAATCAAAACCCTGACTCTAGTAAAAAAAAAAAGAAAAATTAAGAAAACAAAGTTCTTGGCAAAAGCATATCAAAACCTCTATAGCACCGACACTTCTGATTGAAGGCAGTCCGGTGTCCGACGCATGTCAGTGTCTAACACATGTGATTACAATCAGTTATGTAAATAATTACTGGTGCTGTGTCCGTGTCGATGCTTCATAGATCAAAAACAAACCTGGATACGCTTGATTTAGAGGCCAGCCAGGGTTGTTGTTCCATTCCTATAAAAAAATCAAATAATTAACAAAATCACAAGTATCAAAAATGAAAAAGTGTAAATGAAATAAACCCTAATTAAGAAGAAATTTCACCTGAGGATAAGGCTGAGGAACGTGAGAGTGAGGCTGAAACTGCGGCGGAGGAGGAGGACGAGCATGATGATGAGGAGGAGGTGGCGCCGGAGGTGGAGGAAACTGATTAGGATGGTATGCATAAGGATTCGACTGCGGAGGAGGGGCCGGAGCTGAAGGAGGAGGCCACTGTTGCGGAGGTGAGGGGGTTTGGTACTGAAATTGAGGGGTGAACCAGGGACCTTGTGGAGGAGGAGGAGGCGGGATTTGATGAAACTGGTGATGTTGTTGTTGGTGAGGATCCGCCGTGTGTGGCGGAGGAGGTGGTGGTTGTGGTGGTCTCATGTAACCACCACCGTGAGGTTGTTGCTGATACGAATCCATTGAATGTGATGCGTTACGTTTTGATCGCGAAACAAGAAATGAAGGGTGAGAGACGCCGCTTGTGAACAAAAACCCCTTTTTTTCTCACTCGATAAAGAGTTCTCTTCTTTCTGAATGGGAAAAATTAGAATGAGCTTAGCTCGACAGAATCAGAATGGCTTTTTTTAATTTTTACAAAAGTAAATTAATTACATCTAATCTAATCTTACTAATTAGAGAGGGATTATAGTGGTCAAATTTTTTTTTTTTTTTTTGACAAAGAGAGGGATTTTAGTGGTCAAATTAAAAGTACACATTATGTTTTACAATATTAGTCGTTTAAGATGTTTCGTGAACATAGTTCAGTTGGCAGAGACATACATTTGACCTAAATTAAAATTATATGTAGAGATTGGGGTTCGAAATCAAACACCCCACTTATTTGTTTTGAAAAAGGTGAATTTCAGCTATCAGGCTACTTGACCCAAAAAAAAAATGTTGTTAAGTAGAATCTTGAAGGCAGAATCTCCTTGGTAAAAGACTGTATTCTTGTTTGGATTTGAAAGCAGAGACGCGGGGTTTAGAAGAAGAAGAGGTGGATGAGTTACATAACCTCTCAGCTTAAATCTTGTCTTTTACAAAATTACATTCTAACATGAAGTGGCAAAAGTCCCAGTTGAATTTGTTAAGGGCGGGAGATGCGAACTCTAAATTCTTCCACTCTATTATGTCCGTAAGAATGGGGTGCAAGTTGAAGGTGTCTCTGTTGGGACAAAATGTGTTTAACAATAAACCTTAGAGAGTTTTGATGATAACAAGGTATTAAAAATTGTCAATTGGACTAGTTAATATTTGTTCAAGTGTACATGACCATAGTTAAAAATTTACATCATACAAAGGTTCTGAATGAGTAAATAAAGAGCAAAGGAATCAACAAGATTGAAGCTTAAAAGCTCCTGAAGGCAAAGTGCTCCTGAAGACTAGAAGCTCATGAAGGCAAAGTGCTCCTGAAGACTAGAAGCTCCTGAAGACTAATGCTCCTGAAGACTAGAGGTCTTGAAGTGTCACGTCATCAGAAGTTGCCTCATCAGAAGCTACCTTATCAGAAGCTATTTTCACCAGAAGCTGAAGATCAACTGAATTTGTAGAATTCAAGGATTCAAGAGTTGTTTCATGGATTGAAACTCGTCTAAAGATGGCAGAAGACTAGTGGAATTTTGCAACGGTCATTTCAAAGATATTTGAAGGCACTGGCTTGCAAAAAGGAACAAGAGCGTTGACATTGTACTATGTACGAACTGTACAACCACCTTCTCCACTACTCTGTTTTGTGTCTCTGCTACAAGACAAGATAACAGCTCTGAATATACAACCAAGCCTGCAGAAGTGTTCCCTCTCAATTGGAATGGATTTGAAATTGATCCTTCTTAGGACAATCACTAAATCAGGCAAAGAATCACTGGTGAAAGATCAAGCTTCAACAACGACTCTTTTTGAATGTGCTGGCACTTACAACGTTCATTTCACACCTCTATAAATAGGAGTGAATACTTGAAGAATGAATAAGACTCTACAACAAGTTGAAAGCGTAAAAACTCTGTTGAAATCATTCTGCATCCAAAGTTCACTTAGAATTTCTGTTTCTCAAGTTCATATCTTAGAAATTCTAAAGTCTTAAGAGTCTGTATCTGATTTGTATTGTGAGCACCTCTGATTGTATATCAAGTGTTCAACCTCAAACATTTTTCTTTGTAATCTTGTTTGATTAGGAAGTCTCTTGCAGTTGTGCTTGAGCATAGAACTCTCTTGATTGTGTTCTTGAGCATAGGAAGACTATTGCAAAGTGTGCTTGAGCAAAGGAAGTCTCTTGCTGTGTGCTTGAGCAATTGTAATCAGATATTACACTTTAGTGAACTCTCCTTGGAAGTGCAAGGGGGACTGGACTACTTCCGGATTGTGGAATGAACCAGTATAATTGCTTTGTGTCTTTCTTCTTTCTCTCTGTTTTTATCCGCTGCGTTTAGATCCTGAATATCACTTCAGAAGCTGTTTCACTTTGCTTCTGATCAGTGTGTTTCAGTTTAGGAGAAACGAAGAAAAATCTAACACAATTCAACCCTCCTTCTTGTGTTTTTCTCACCTTCAGTCTCAGGTGTCATAGGAGTTGTTTTTACCATTTCCAAAATCACTTCAAGTCTGTTATGCATAAAAAATTTATCGTTTAACTCAATATCGGAGGAGGGTGGTGTGTTGTTGACATCACCTTTTTCTGAGGAAGAGATTAAGAATCCGGTGTGGGAGTGTGATAGCATCAAAAGTCCAAGGTCGGATGAAATTAATTTTGGTTTTTTTAAGGATTTTTGGGAGGAGGTAAAAATGATTTGAAGCGGTTCTTTGATGAGTTCCACCAGTACGGTAAATTGACTCGTGGAATAAATAACACCTTCATTGTGTTGATCCCTAAAGTCGAGAGTCCTCGGTGTTTGGCTGACTTTCGGCCCATTTCTTTGGTGAACAACGTGTACAAAATTCTTTCAAAGGTTCTGGCTAATCGTCTGTGTCAAGTTATTGGTACCGTAATTTCAGACACACAGTCAGCTTTTGTGAAGGGGCGTCAGATACTTGATGGAATTCTAATTGCAAATGAGCTGGTTGATGATGCAACTAGTAGGAAAAAAGAATTATTATTGTTCAAACTGGATTTTGAAAAAGCGTACGATTCGGTGGATTGATGTTATTTAATTGATGTGATGGGTAAAATGAATTTTCCAAGCAAATGGAGGACATGGATGCTCGAATGTATTTCATCAGTATCTATGTCTGTTCTTGTGAATTGCAGCTCTACAAATGAAATCAAGATGGAAAGAAACCTTCATCAAGGGGACCCTTTGTCGCCTTTACTATTTTTGCTCGCGACAGAGGGGTTAAATGTTATGATGAAGGCAGTGGTCAAGAAGGGGTTGTTTCAAGGTTATGATATGGGGTCGTAACTCGTAAGGTAATGTTACTACAACTCATCTTCAGTTCGCCGATGATACATTGTTTGTTGATACTAAAAGTTGGGTGAACATTCGTGCTTTGAAAGCAGTGTTGTTACTGTTTGAAGTTATTTCTGGCCTAAAAGTTAACTTCCATAAGAGTAGGTTGTTTGGGTGAATACCTCTGATTCTTGGTTACATGAGACTGCGTTGGTTATGAATTGTAAACATGACAGTCTCCCTTTTTTGAATTTGGGGCTGCCTATTGGGGGCGATCCTAGGAAATTGAATTTTTGGTATCCGCTGATTGATCGGGTTAGAAATTGGTTGTCTGGGTTGAAGAGTAATAACTTGTCGATAGGGGTCGTGTGATACTCCTTAAGTCTGTTCTGTCCGCTTTACTAGTCTACTTTCTTTCTATATAAAAAAAGTTAATATTAGCATTGAAGAACTATTATTTTTTAACATCAAAAACTATTTCAATTAAAAAAGTTTAAAATCATAAATTATTCTAAAATTTTGATACATAAAAAAAATAAATTGATTATTCATTACACGTTCAAAGAAACAAAATAACTATCCAAATAATATTGTTTGGGTCCATGCATGTTGACTAGTATAACAATGAGTAAACTCAAAACCACGTCGTTTTAGTTGAGAGAAGCTGCCACACGTCACTGGCCTACACATTTCCACGTTACTGCAAAACCGACAAATATCCCATAGCCATCTTCTTCCTTACAAGTTACTACAACCACATAAAATATCTTCACCTCTTCCTTTTCAACATTCAAAACCTTCTTTCTTCTCTCTTTTCCACCATGGCTGTAAGCTTAGGAAACCTAACCTTACTCCTCGACATATCTTCACCACGAAGCTTAACTCTCGACAGAAAACCTCTTCTCACGTTACCTCTCAAGAGAGACTCTTCATCTTCTTCAACTTCATCCTCTTGCTGTTGTAGTTATGCTTTTGAGGGGGAGGGGCGTGGACGAGTGGTGGTGGCTCGTGGGAAGTCAAACTCGGAGCAGAATGGAGTGGACTTTGACTCGGAGAGTGATGAGGAAGGAGGGTTAGGGGATGGAGATGATTTTGATACGAAGATAAGGAGGAGAGTTAAGGAGTTTGAGGAGAGGAGAGAGCTTGAGAAGAAAGCTGAAGAGTATTTGGAGAGTAAGGGTGATGATGGTGAGGAAGAGAGTGAGGAAGAGAAGAGGATGAGAGTTAGGAAAGAGCTTGAAAAGGTTTGAGTTAATTAATTAAACTAATTATTATTACTTCTATAATTATACGATTTTCTTGTCTTCTTTCCTTAATTAGTACTCCTCTGTCTCATATGTAATAGTTTGAAATATATCAATTAATATATCTCAATTTTGTAGTTTTTGTTTTTGGAAAGGCCTAAATACTAAACTACTGTTTAACAAGGATAATTTCTTAAAGGAAGTATATTTTATCATAGAAATTAGTATATTAACCCAAATGATTTTCTCATAACTGTGTATCATAAGTTTGTTGATGTGTTAGAGTTAAAATTTACTACTAAAAAATAGATGTTGAGCCCTGCCATATAACTGCTTTCGGGTTTTGGGCGATGACCTAGTATCTAGACATACTTGTGTAATTGTTCTTACTCTAATGTGATGATCCTCTCTAGTGTTTTAAGGCTTCCCATAAGTCCCAACAAAAAGATCGAGAGAGTGTATGTTTGTACTCCCTCTAGTCTCAATTATAAGCAATTTTTTATTTTTTAGGTTCATTGAATAAATGATGTATGTGGTCCATAATATAGATCATATACATCATTTATTCAACGGACTTAAAAAATGAAAAGTTGCTTATAATTGAGACAAGAAGAAGTATGTTTTTAATATTTTAATATTTGCTATTTTTTTTGACTAATTTGTTGATTGGTTATGTTTAGAAAGAATTCTTGCACGCACTCATTGTTGTTGTACCCACTGTTATCGTGAAACTTTGTGGTTATTTCCTTTTGTTTTCTTTACATACACCAATTAAGCGATGTCTCGTTGGTGTTTGTCAACCTTTATCATTAGACAACTGACACAATTGTCCTAACAAGTCACTAGAAGTGAAACATTAAGATGGATTGTAATATTATATGGTGCATAATAACTATTCTTGGTTTTTTGGTTTGAGAAAATGTTTTCTATTTTTATTATTTTGTTTTCATACTTTTTGTTTGAGGAGTTATGTTTTCATTCTTAATTATACTTTATGTTTTCAATCTTATTTCTTAAAACTAAACTACTACTTATTTTCAATACATATTGTTTTCATAGTTTCCTAAACAAATATTTGTAAGCAAAACTGAAGTTGTTGAGATGACCATTATTTTTCTCCTCTCGGGTGGAGGGTGATGATTAAATTGGCACTCGTTGACATATTGTTTGTGGTTTGACGAATCAGGTGGCTAAGGAGCAGGCAGAGAGGAGGGCCACAGCTCAGTTGATGTATGATTTAGGTAAGAAAGCTTACGGGAGAGGCACGTACGGACGTGCTGTTGAGTTTCTTGAAGGTGCACTCACCATCATACCAAGATCTACATTATTTGGTGGTGAGGTTAGTCCATTCTTAACTAAATAAGAATCTCTACATTTTCTTCTTTGATTTATTTTCATTTGTCTTTAATTGATTGAAGAGTAAGTTAAAGGAGTTTTTTTATTAAAAAAAATTGTGAATTTCAGATACAAATATGGCTGGCTATGGCTTATGAGGCCAATAATCGCCATAAAGACTGCATTGCTCTTTACAAGCAATTAGAAAAGTCGCACCCTAGTATTAGCATCAAACGTCAAGCTGCAGAACTTCGTTACATTTTGGAAGCACCAAAGCTCAAGATAACCCAAGAAGAGATGGTGACTATACCCTTGATTGGTTCCAGTTATGACAGGTCATTTGATTCTTCATGTTACTAATTACGATTCATTCAAGTCTTTTTGTTTATCACGTTCTTCATTTTTCTTTGCAATATGAGAGTGCTGTTTTTCGTGTTTGTTTCCATTTCTTTGTTGTTGGTAAGATCACTGGTTCTTAGATGATAATGTTCATAATGGCATAATAGGTTAGCACATTATACTACAGTTATAAATAAATCAGTGCCACACAAATTAAAGCATGCTTTGATTTCTTGCAAAAATCATATCAATGATAAACTTAAGTATGGATACAAGCTAAAATGACTTGAACCACTAGAGAGATATAAGCATTCCAAGTTCTTCGAATGATTGTTACTGTCTTATTAAAATTAACTAAGGCATGTTAAATAAACCCATAATAGAAAACCGCAGGGAGTGGTGCCACCTCAAAAGTTTAGGTTGACTTTTGAAATGGTCATAAACTAGGAATTAGGATGCAGCAGAGACTGTCCATGCCAGTGCTATTTATTTTTAGTGAATTGGTCTTGAGTTGTCAAAAACTAAGATACCATGATAAAAGTCAAGACATACGATTTAGGGAAACTGTAAAAGCTCTTTGAGGCTACAAACTATGAAGCACCGACATAGACACGACATTGACATTCAATGCTGGTAACAATTTAAGAAAATGAATTATGTGAATGTAATCATACGTGTTGGACCGGACGCGTCAGTGCTACCAAGTTTTGAGGCCTATATAGACAGAAAACAAATCTTCTAGATATACACGACAATAGAGACTGTATAGATTTTGGGGGCGTTTGGATAAACAACTTTATTATGAACTTATGTATAAGCTGTTTATTCACCAAAAAATATGTATTAGCTGTTTCTCTATAAACAAGGAGAAAATGTGGTTAAACTGTTCCATAAGTTATCCTAAAGAGATTATTGAAATACTCAACAACTAGCTTATAAACATGTTATACGCTATTTTCATAAGCTTTTACACTCATACAAGTGCATATGTTAGTAGATAAGCCCAAATAAGTTGTTTATAAGTCAATTCAGATGCACCATTCATCCCAAGTCCAGAATACTGTGGCAGTTACAAGTTACAACCTATAAATATTGTAGGAGAATCTTTTTTGACAAAAAATATTGTAGGGGAATGTTACAGTTATAACTTGCTATATACATACAATAATAACAGCATAGTAATTACAACCAGACCTAATAATTTGCCTAATTATGTTCCATCCGGCATTAACATAAAGTATAATGTGATTATGCCTGTGGTATTTTTTATTCTAACACAAGTGATAGACTGATAGTGGTTCAAAGCATTTAACTAGCACAAAAAATGTTGAAACTTCAAAATATACTTACATTAAGTGAAGTTCAAATTGAGAGCCGTCTCATCTCTAACTAAATGCTATCAGATTTTTGTATCTATACAAACTAAGTGGAAAATTGTTAAGATCGTTGTAAAGCAGGGTAGAGTTCTATAGTGGGTTTTCACAATGGGAATCCAAAGGGATTGCTCTTAGGCTACGTCCTGATTTTTTTTAGATGATGGCTGAGCAGTGGCATTAGCCTTTTCTGCCTGTTGCACATGTGTGTTTTGTTCAGCGGTGGCCAACCGCCATCATGAGTTTAGAGCTCTCCCACCATGATTTTTAGAAGCTCCCTCCAACGCATAGCTTCTTTTCCATTGATATTTTTAACCAAGATTTTTGAGTTTTCCAACCACACTAGGCTCCTAGAAACCACTTCTTAAGCTGCGGCCATGAAGGGATATTAGCCTGACAGTTAAAATCACCAATCACCAACATTCATTGTTCCTTCAACAATTATATTATAAATAGAATGAATTGCATATCACTGGGATGACATCAAATGGTTTTTTCCGCAGCTGTGGGGGCAAACTTCATCTTTAGGAGTGTTCTCTTCACAATATAAGCACAGTTTGATTTCTATATTCCATCTTCTTTACTCTCTTCATATCAAACATATTGTAAGGGGGTTGGGTAGTTTAACTGGTTGATCTAAGAATTAAAGGAGTAGAAGGAGTTAGTTAACGATCAAGGTTCAAACGCTGGCGAAGGAGAAAATACTAACCTAACCAATATACTAAAATTTGTCTCGAACTCCCGACATTTAACAAACAATGTCAATATCAATGATACTATTTTTTTTATAAATAACTCGACAAATATCACTAGCAAAGCTGAATTGCTTTGCTGTTACTATCTTATGTTAACTCATAATATCTATCTTCTATTTGTAGAAACTGAAGAAAAACAGATAAAGCATGCAGAACTGAATCTGTTGCTTGAATCAAGAATGCAATTATCAATTATGGTTGCTCCTACCGTATTGGTTTTGTTACCCTCATTTCTTATTGTCATTATCAGGGCTTATTCGGTTTTGAATACAAGATTAATTTTTTCCGACTACTTGCTAACATGTCTCATGCTGTTATTATCAATGTTTCATACTCTTCATTAATTTTCTGCTTCCCTATGAAAAGAACTTTCATTAGCATCGATATCGAGTAACATTTTGACTATATATACTTGTTTTTATGCTGGTTTGTTTATAACTGCAAACTCTAAATTACTGTATTATTGATAATACTTTTGTGACTGAGAAAATAAGATGTATCATGTATTTGTTATTTTTACATCTGTAGTTATGCGGGAACATGGAGCGATAAAAACAAGGATCGAAAGAGTGGAACAGTCAACAGTCCATTTCCATCATCTAAAGATAACTTTTTGGACTTGCTTGTGTGGAGACCTCCTGCTGGATTAGGGAAAAATCGAGCTTTCTGGATTGGTTTGACCATATGGTTGGTATTAGTTGGTGCTGCTCTCTACATTCAAAGATGAAGAAGAGACTTCCATACAGAGTTCCACTTCTCCAATTTATGACGATTCTAATTTTGTGCTATAATTTTTCATTTTAGTTTGTAGTGTATAGTCCATGCTGTAAAATTATTGTATGTCACAAATAGGAAAAATATGTTATTTTATTATATTTCCCCGTTTGGTTGTCCTCTTGAAATTACAAGATTGTAAGTTCAAATATAATTGTTACAGTTGTATATGAAAAAAATAGTCTGTTGAAATTACAAATTTTTATAGTAATGTCTATTAACTGTGTTTCTGTGGTAGGTTTACAAAAAGAACAAAGCACCTGTTCTGCTGTAATTCAACTTCAACCCTCCTCAGGTCTGTTTTTTTTTTTTTTTGGGGTGCTGTGGTTTGATTTGAATGTAATGCAGCCCATATGTTACCTCTGAAACTTAGCTTTTGAAAGACAAATGCATACAGAATGCATCTCCATCAAGAAACTTTACACTTTTCTAGCAAATGGTGCCCCCGCCATAATACACGTCATTAGCTTCCAAAGAAACTCGTGTGAAATGAATTAAAGTGTGCAATGTCTATGATAAATTTTGTCATCAATTAGCTGCTTTGATAGTGTTCACGTCTGAAAACATAATGGAGAGCATCAGCTTTGGGTTGATTAGCAGATCAACTCCATTCCCGATTTATAGTGACAAAGCGATTCATATACTTTTCAATTATGAAATCCTCTTAACAACCTCCATTCTACCAAGTCCTTTAGTAAGAGCATCTCCAATGGGGACCATCTCCAATATCGGAGGAGGGTGGTGTGTTGTTGACATCACCTTTTTCTGAGGAAGAGATTAAGAATCCGGTGTGGGAGTGTGATAGCATCAAAAGTCCAAGGTCGGATGAAATTAATTTTGGTTTTTTTAAGGATTTTTGGGAGGAGGTAAAAATGATTTGAAGCGGTTCTTTGATGAGTTCCACCAGTACGGTAAATTGACTCGTGGAATAAATAACACCTTCATTGTGTTGATCCCTAAAGTCGAGAGTCCTCGGTGTTTGGCTGACTTTCGGCCCATTTCTTTGGTGAACAACGTGTACAAAATTCTTTCAAAGGTTCTGGCTAATCGTCTGTGTCAAGTTATTGGTACCGTAATTTCAGACACACAGTCAGCTTTTGTGAAGGGGCGTCAGATACTTGATGGAATTCTAATTGCAAATGAGCTGGTTGATGATGCAACTAGTAGGAAAAAAGAATTATTATTGTTCAAACTGGATTTTGAAAAAGCGTACGATTCGGTGGATTGATGTTATTTAATTGATGTGATGGGTAAAATGAATTTTCCAAGCAAATGGAGGACATGGATGCTCGAATGTATTTCATCAGTATCTATGTCTGTTCTTGTGAATTGCAGCTCTACAAATGAAATCAAGATGGAAAGAAACCTTCATCAAGGGGACCCTTTGTCGCCTTTACTATTTTTGCTCGCGACAGAGGGGTTAAATGTTATGATGAAGGCAGTGGTCAAGAAGGGGTTGTTTCAAGGTTATGATATGGGGTCGTAACTCGTAAGGTAATGTTACTACAACTCATCTTCAGTTCGCCGATGATACATTGTTTGTTGATACTAAAAGTTGGGTGAACATTCGTGCTTTGAAAGCAGTGTTGTTACTGTTTGAAGTTATTTCTGGCCTAAAAGTTAACTTCCATAAGAGTAGGTTGTTTGGGTGAATACCTCTGATTCTTGGTTACATGAGACTGCGTTGGTTATGAATTGTAAACATGACAGTCTCCCTTTTTTGAATTTGGGGCTGCCTATTGGGGGCGATCCTAGGAAATTGAATTTTTGGTATCCGCTGATTGATCGGGTTAGAAATTGGTTGTCTGGGTTGAAGAGTAATAACTTGTCGATAGGGGTCGTGTGATACTCCTTAAGTCTGTTCTGTCCGCTTTACTAGTCTACTTTCTTTCTATATAAAAAAAGTTAATATTAGCATTGAAGAACTATTATTTTTTAACATCAAAAACTATTTCAATTAAAAAAGTTTAAAATCATAAATTATTCTAAAATTTTGATACATAAAAAAAATAAATTGATTATTCATTACACGTTCAAAGAAACAAAATAACTATCCAAATAATATTGTTTGGGTCCATGCATGTTGACTAGTATAACAATGAGTAAACTCAAAACCACGTCGTTTTAGTTGAGAGAAGCTGCCACACGTCACTGGCCTACACATTTCCACGTTACTGCAAAACCGACAAATATCCCATAGCCATCTTCTTCCTTACAAGTTACTACAACCACATAAAATATCTTCACCTCTTCCTTTTCAACATTCAAAACCTTCTTTCTTCTCTCTTTTCCACCATGGCTGTAAGCTTAGGAAACCTAACCTTACTCCTCGACATATCTTCACCACGAAGCTTAACTCTCGACAGAAAACCTCTTCTCACGTTACCTCTCAAGAGAGACTCTTCATCTTCTTCAACTTCATCCTCTTGCTGTTGTAGTTATGCTTTTGAGGGGGAGGGGCGTGGACGAGTGGTGGTGGCTCGTGGGAAGTCAAACTCGGAGCAGAATGGAGTGGACTTTGACTCGGAGAGTGATGAGGAAGGAGGGTTAGGGGATGGAGATGATTTTGATACGAAGATAAGGAGGAGAGTTAAGGAGTTTGAGGAGAGGAGAGAGCTTGAGAAGAAAGCTGAAGAGTATTTGGAGAGTAAGGGTGATGATGGTGAGGAAGAGAGTGAGGAAGAGAAGAGGATGAGAGTTAGGAAAGAGCTTGAAAAGGTTTGAGTTAATTAATTAAACTAATTATTATTACTTCTATAATTATACGATTTTCTTGTCTTCTTTCCTTAATTAGTACTCCTCTGTCTCATATGTAATAGTTTGAAATATATCAATTAATATATCTCAATTTTGTAGTTTTTGTTTTTGGAAAGGCCTAAATACTAAACTACTGTTTAACAAGGATAATTTCTTAAAGGAAGTATATTTTATCATAGAAATTAGTATATTAACCCAAATGATTTTCTCATAACTGTGTATCATAAGTTTGTTGATGTGTTAGAGTTAAAATTTACTACTAAAAAATAGATGTTGAGCCCTGCCATATAACTGCTTTCGGGTTTTGGGCGATGACCTAGTATCTAGACATACTTGTGTAATTGTTCTTACTCTAATGTGATGATCCTCTCTAGTGTTTTAAGGCTTCCCATAAGTCCCAACAAAAAGATCGAGAGAGTGTATGTTTGTACTCCCTCTAGTCTCAATTATAAGCAATTTTTTATTTTTTAGGTTCATTGAATAAATGATGTATGTGGTCCATAATATAGATCATATACATCATTTATTCAACGGACTTAAAAAATGAAAAGTTGCTTATAATTGAGACAAGAAGAAGTATGTTTTTAATATTTTAATATTTGCTATTTTTTTTGACTAATTTGTTGATTGGTTATGTTTAGAAAGAATTCTTGCACGCACTCATTGTTGTTGTACCCACTGTTATCGTGAAACTTTGTGGTTATTTCCTTTTGTTTTCTTTACATACACCAATTAAGCGATGTCTCGTTGGTGTTTGTCAACCTTTATCATTAGACAACTGACACAATTGTCCTAACAAGTCACTAGAAGTGAAACATTAAGATGGATTGTAATATTATATGGTGCATAATAACTATTCTTGGTTTTTTGGTTTGAGAAAATGTTTTCTATTTTTATTATTTTGTTTTCATACTTTTTGTTTGAGGAGTTATGTTTTCATTCTTAATTATACTTTATGTTTTCAATCTTATTTCTTAAAACTAAACTACTACTTATTTTCAATACATATTGTTTTCATAGTTTCCTAAACAAATATTTGTAAGCAAAACTGAAGTTGTTGAGATGACCATTATTTTTCTCCTCTCGGGTGGAGGGTGATGATTAAATTGGCACTCGTTGACATATTGTTTGTGGTTTGACGAATCAGGTGGCTAAGGAGCAGGCAGAGAGGAGGGCCACAGCTCAGTTGATGTATGATTTAGGTAAGAAAGCTTACGGGAGAGGCACGTACGGACGTGCTGTTGAGTTTCTTGAAGGTGCACTCACCATCATACCAAGATCTACATTATTTGGTGGTGAGGTTAGTCCATTCTTAACTAAATAAGAATCTCTACATTTTCTTCTTTGATTTATTTTCATTTGTCTTTAATTGATTGAAGAGTAAGTTAAAGGAGTTTTTTTATTAAAAAAAATTGTGAATTTCAGATACAAATATGGCTGGCTATGGCTTATGAGGCCAATAATCGCCATAAAGACTGCATTGCTCTTTACAAGCAATTAGAAAAGTCGCACCCTAGTATTAGCATCAAACGTCAAGCTGCAGAACTTCGTTACATTTTGGAAGCACCAAAGCTCAAGATAACCCAAGAAGAGATGGTGACTATACCCTTGATTGGTTCCAGTTATGACAGGTCATTTGATTCTTCATGTTACTAATTACGATTCATTCAAGTCTTTTTGTTTATCACGTTCTTCATTTTTCTTTGCAATATGAGAGTGCTGTTTTTCGTGTTTGTTTCCATTTCTTTGTTGTTGGTAAGATCACTGGTTCTTAGATGATAATGTTCATAATGGCATAATAGGTTAGCACATTATACTACAGTTATAAATAAATCAGTGCCACACAAATTAAAGCATGCTTTGATTTCTTGCAAAAATCATATCAATGATAAACTTAAGTATGGATACAAGCTAAAATGACTTGAACCACTAGAGAGATATAAGCATTCCAAGTTCTTCGAATGATTGTTACTGTCTTATTAAAATTAACTAAGGCATGTTAAATAAACCCATAATAGAAAACCGCAGGGAGTGGTGCCACCTCAAAAGTTTAGGTTGACTTTTGAAATGGTCATAAACTAGGAATTAGGATGCAGCAGAGACTGTCCATGCCAGTGCTATTTATTTTTAGTGAATTGGTCTTGAGTTGTCAAAAACTAAGATACCATGATAAAAGTCAAGACATACGATTTAGGGAAACTGTAAAAGCTCTTTGAGGCTACAAACTATGAAGCACCGACATAGACACGACATTGACATTCAATGCTGGTAACAATTTAAGAAAATGAATTATGTGAATGTAATCATACGTGTTGGACCGGACGCGTCAGTGCTACCAAGTTTTGAGGCCTATATAGACAGAAAACAAATCTTCTAGATATACACGACAATAGAGACTGTATAGATTTTGGGGGCGTTTGGATAAACAACTTTATTATGAACTTATGTATAAGCTGTTTATTCACCAAAAAATATGTATTAGCTGTTTCTCTATAAACAAGGAGAAAATGTGGTTAAACTGTTCCATAAGTTATCCTAAAGAGATTATTGAAATACTCAACAACTAGCTTATAAACATGTTATACGCTATTTTCATAAGCTTTTACACTCATACAAGTGCATATGTTAGTAGATAAGCCCAAATAAGTTGTTTATAAGTCAATTCAGATGCACCATTCATCCCAAGTCCAGAATACTGTGGCAGTTACAAGTTACAACCTATAAATATTGTAGGAGAATCTTTTTTGACAAAAAATATTGTAGGGGAATGTTACAGTTATAACTTGCTATATACATACAATAATAACAGCATAGTAATTACAACCAGACCTAATAATTTGCCTAATTATGTTCCATCCGGCATTAACATAAAGTATAATGTGATTATGCCTGTGGTATTTTTTATTCTAACACAAGTGATAGACTGATAGTGGTTCAAAGCATTTAACTAGCACAAAAAATGTTGAAACTTCAAAATATACTTACATTAAGTGAAGTTCAAATTGAGAGCCGTCTCATCTCTAACTAAATGCTATCAGATTTTTGTATCTATACAAACTAAGTGGAAAATTGTTAAGATCGTTGTAAAGCAGGGTAGAGTTCTATAGTGGGTTTTCACAATGGGAATCCAAAGGGATTGCTCTTAGGCTACGTCCTGATTTTTTTTAGATGATGGCTGAGCAGTGGCATTAGCCTTTTCTGCCTGTTGCACATGTGTGTTTTGTTCAGCGGTGGCCAACCGCCATCATGAGTTTAGAGCTCTCCCACCATGATTTTTAGAAGCTCCCTCCAACGCATAGCTTCTTTTCCATTGATATTTTTAACCAAGATTTTTGAGTTTTCCAACCACACTAGGCTCCTAGAAACCACTTCTTAAGCTGCGGCCATGAAGGGATATTAGCCTGACAGTTAAAATCACCAATCACCAACATTCATTGTTCCTTCAACAATTATATTATAAATAGAATGAATTGCATATCACTGGGATGACATCAAATGGTTTTTTCCGCAGCTGTGGGGGCAAACTTCATCTTTAGGAGTGTTCTCTTCACAATATAAGCACAGTTTGATTTCTATATTCCATCTTCTTTACTCTCTTCATATCAAACATATTGTAAGGGGGTTGGGTAGTTTAACTGGTTGATCTAAGAATTAAAGGAGTAGAAGGAGTTAGTTAACGATCAAGGTTCAAACGCTGGCGAAGGAGAAAATACTAACCTAACCAATATACTAAAATTTGTCTCGAACTCCCGACATTTAACAAACAATGTCAATATCAATGATACTATTTTTTTTATAAATAACTCGACAAATATCACTAGCAAAGCTGAATTGCTTTGCTGTTACTATCTTATGTTAACTCATAATATCTATCTTCTATTTGTAGAAACTGAAGAAAAACAGATAAAGCATGCAGAACTGAATCTGTTGCTTGAATCAAGAATGCAATTATCAATTATGGTTGCTCCTACCGTATTGGTTTTGTTACCCTCATTTCTTATTGTCATTATCAGGGCTTATTCGGTTTTGAATACAAGATTAATTTTTTCCGACTACTTGCTAACATGTCTCATGCTGTTATTATCAATGTTTCATACTCTTCATTAATTTTCTGCTTCCCTATGAAAAGAACTTTCATTAGCATCGATATCGAGTAACATTTTGACTATATATACTTGTTTTTATGCTGGTTTGTTTATAACTGCAAACTCTAAATTACTGTATTATTGATAATACTTTTGTGACTGAGAAAATAAGATGTATCATGTATTTGTTATTTTTACATCTGTAGTTATGCGGGAACATGGAGCGATAAAAACAAGGATCGAAAGAGTGGAACAGTCAACAGTCCATTTCCATCATCTAAAGATAACTTTTTGGACTTGCTTGTGTGGAGACCTCCTGCTGGATTAGGGAAAAATCGAGCTTTCTGGATTGGTTTGACCATATGGTTGGTATTAGTTGGTGCTGCTCTCTACATTCAAAGATGAAGAAGAGACTTCCATACAGAGTTCCACTTCTCCAATTTATGACGATTCTAATTTTGTGCTATAATTTTTCATTTTAGTTTGTAGTGTATAGTCCATGCTGTAAAATTATTGTATGTCACAAATAGGAAAAATATGTTATTTTATTATATTTCCCCGTTTGGTTGTCCTCTTGAAATTACAAGATTGTAAGTTCAAATATAATTGTTACAGTTGTATATGAAAAAAATAGTCTGTTGAAATTACAAATTTTTATAGTAATGTCTATTAACTGTGTTTCTGTGGTAGGTTTACAAAAAGAACAAAGCACCTGTTCTGCTGTAATTCAACTTCAACCCTCCTCAGGTCTGTTTTTTTTTTTTTTTGGGGTGCTGTGGTTTGATTTGAATGTAATGCAGCCCATATGTTACCTCTGAAACTTAGCTTTTGAAAGACAAATGCATACAGAATGCATCTCCATCAAGAAACTTTACACTTTTCTAGCAAATGGTGCCCCCGCCATAATACACGTCATTAGCTTCCAAAGAAACTCGTGTGAAATGAATTAAAGTGTGCAATGTCTATGATAAATTTTGTCATCAATTAGCTGCTTTGATAGTGTTCACGTCTGAAAACATAATGGAGAGCATCAGCTTTGGGTTGATTAGCAGATCAACTCCATTCCCGATTTATAGTGACAAAGCGATTCATATACTTTTCAATTATGAAATCCTCTTAACAACCTCCATTCTACCAAGTCCTTTAGTAAGAGCATCTCCAATGGGGACCACTCCTCGTTAAGGACACTCCATTGGAGGAAGAAAAATTGAGTCATCGTTAAGGAATGGACAACTATATAAGGACCCTCTCTCTCCTGGGTAACTAACGGGTTCCACGTTTAAAAAAGTAATAAAATATGTACTACTTGGTCCCACTTGCATAAAGAAATAATAAAATGTGTACTACTTTGTCTCACTTGTAAAAATGAGTAATAGATAAATTATTTTTGTTTAATATGTAAAGATACTGAAACATATTTAAGTATTTTTCATTGGAGTCCTTATTAGTGTATTGTCATTGGAGTCATTGAGTCACTTTTATTAAAAAATTATAAATAAGTGATGTGTCACGTGGGGTCTATTTAAGGAGTCCTTGTTAGGGGACTACCATTGTGGATGCTCTAACGTATGCTTGGTCCTACTGTACTAGACGCCTCATGTATTGAGTCTAAAAGGCAAAGATATTATGAATGACTTAGTGACCAAATACTTAGGTGTTGAACAAATTTTTTTTTTTTGGATAAACAAATATGTTCTTGCACGCAAGTGCATATGTTACGGTGATATGGCATCGACCTATTTGTAACGCGTAGATTTCCAAGCACCGAACCTGTGCTGCTGGTTTTGGCATGCATTTGTACTCTTTTTCCTCCTTGCGGGTATAGCGCAATTCGTGCTAGCCTAGCATAATAAAATTTGCTGATTAAAAAAAAAAAAAAACACCAAACCTTAACTAAAATGGTTTAAAGATTCAAGTATTAACCACTGTGTTGTTGCTTAGACCAATAGCACGTTGCTCGCCAGGGGATAGAGTAAGTGTTGCGAGGGACCAACATGCATTTTATTCAATTAGATAGGAGTATTAGAAAGAGTGTTAGAGTGAATATCTCTAGCACTACTTCCTAAAAAAAAATATCTCTAGCACTACTCTAAAAAGAAAACGGAATTGGTTAGTGGAAGACGATGGGTAAAATTGGAAGACCAACACTGTTTACAACAACCCTTCCTGTAAATAGGAAGATAATAAACAACACTTCCTGTAAATAGGAAGATAATAGGTAAAATTGGCCAATGAAAAAGGAAGAAGAAAATGAATGAAAAGAAAAAAAAGTTAAAAGGGAGAAAGACATGCATGAAAGAGAAATATTTTAATGCAGTGTATTTTTTTCCCACGTACATCCAATTAAATCACCCCATAGTGCCACTTTTACATATTAGTTTTTAAAAATATCTTTACAAATATCTGCATAGCGTTATTTAATCGAGAATGCATACATAAAAAAATTACACTGTCAGTGTATACAAATTAAAGAATATGAGAATATATGTGATACATTTATTCTAATAAATTTTTTTCTTACAGAGCCCAGCCTACCAGAAGCTATATTTTGACAAGTGTCTCCACTAAATTTTGAGCAATACAAGGGTCTATGAAGCAACTCTCATGTTATTCTTTAGGCTTCTAAAATTTCTCCAATCCACCACAAAATTATTCATTTATCCACATATCCACAACGGTTGTTAACTACTCCGTTTAAGATACTTTTTAAATTAGTTAAACCAATTTAAAAAGTGATTCACTGGATCTAAAACGAGAAATTTTGAAAGTGAGAATAGTAATTTTGTAGATTCTTAACTCATGTTACAAAAAGCCCAACTCAAAACCCAAAAATATATACAAAAACGCAATTTTCATTTCGTTCCAAAAAACAATCCTCACTCCATTTCCACACTCATCACAGCGCCGAAACCTAACCAGAAAACCAGAAAAAAAATGACAACCAGCCTCAAGAAAAACCGGAAGAAGCGCGGCCACGTAAGCGCCGGCCACGGCCGTATCGGCAAACACCGCAAACACCCGGGAGGCCGAGGAAACGCCGGAGGAATGCACCACCACCGCATCCTCTTCGACAAGTATCACCCTGGTTACTTCGGCAAAGTGGGTATGCGTTACTTTCACAAACTCCGCAACAAATTCCACTGTCCCACCGTGAACATCGATACTCTCTGGTCTCTTCTACCTCAAGAAGTGAAGGACAAGGCATCAAAGTCGAAGGATGTTGCTCCTGTGATTGATGTTACGCAGTTTGGGTTCTTTAAGGTTCTTGGGAAAGGTGTGTTGCCGAAGAATCAGAGTGTTGTTGTTAAAGCGAAGCTGGTTTCGAAGATTGCTGAGAAGAAGATTAAGGAAGCTGGTGGTGCTGTTCTTCTTACTGCTTAATTAGGTTTTTTTGTTTTAGATGTTATGTTTTAAGATTTTAAGCTAATGTTTTAGAGTTTTTATCTATTTGAACTCATAATTGATATTAGACTTTGTTTTATATGAAATGGTTGGTTTCATGATTTTTGAAGTATAATTCTGATTTTGGTTTGTTTGTTTTGATTATTAGCATTGGTTTGTAGAATTTTTGTGGAATAATTTATGATAGAATGTTGTAGTTTTAGTTTTTTGATGATAATTTTTGAAATGTGGTACGTGGTATTAGAATGTGTAGTTTAGAAGTTCGACTTTACCCCATTTACTTTGCTTTAGTTATTGTTCATTTTCCCGAGATAGACACAAGTGATAGCTTTAGTGGGTTTCACTAAATCACTTATCTATCTCTCTCTCGCATAAATGGACAATTAATGGAGCAAAGCTGAACTCTAGTGGTTTAGGTCTTGATGATAATTGAAAACTAAATTTGATTTGGTGGTTTTAGATGTTGAGAACAACTTGTTCTTGGAATTTTCATTGGATGTGTTGTGTTGTTTTAGAGTCTGCAACTTTTGCATTAGTGATCATTTATGATTTTTTGGTGTTGAAATAAGCTGATATTAATCAATGTTTTGAAAATCAACCTAGTTCGAATTAGCTGATTGAAATGTGAACCCACAGTGTGTATGGTTGTCTTATTTGAGCAACAGTTTTGTTTTGATTATGATGGTTTGTAGTAATTAAACCCTGTTTTGGAGGTCTCATTAGTTCGATAGACACGTACGTTTCGTACAACAATGTTAGAAATTGACAAAATGGTGCTTAATACAAGAATGATGTAGAATGCATACCCTGTGATCCGTTAGTTGTGCTTTCAAAGTTTGCAAGCAATAGTTTTGAATTTGCTTTTCATTCCTAGTTTTTACCATACAATTTCAACCCTGTAAAGTCGACCGATGTATATTTTGATATAGCACTTAGATAGGGGCTGCTTAGTGCAATCTTATCGACTCATCTACTGTGTACTAGTGTAGCTGTTCTTAAGTAAGCAAATTAGTTTAGAGTACTTGCACATGTTTAACCAATGTTGTCAGAAAACAAGCGTAACATTTTTCTCATTAGCGTTTGTGAAATGATCTTGGGATTTTCTGCATGACAACTTTTTATTAATTACTGCATCATGTCTCTGTAAATATAACACTGCTAAGATTTTTCTTTCTCCTGTCTGTAAATATGACACTCTCTTGAGAAATTTTTGTCCAGTTTTTATCGGTAAAGGTATTATATGATTTTATGGTGTGCATTCTAGAACACATTAACCTGTTATAACAGCTTGAGAAAATTTAGTTGGAAGTTGGAACTAGCTGCTGTCTCGTGAGTTCCAGCTTGACACAGTGGTAGAAACATTTATTGAGTGAACATAGAATCAATAATAGAACCAAGCTTCTGTTTGGTACTGCGATTGTAAAATGTCACTTTGATCAAAAGTGCGGCTAAAAGCCACTAATGTAGAAGCTAGTATTTGAAGCTTTTGGAAATCACGATAAAAACACATTGAGTTTGTGTGTTGTAAACAAGAAACCAAATGCACACTAAACCAAAGGTTATGTCTCTTCGACATAGCCATCGATTGAATCCATTGATTGAATTTATATAGTCATTGATTGAATTTACTGCTTGTATGATTCTTGGACATGCTCCATCTTTGGAAGCCACAAACAAAAACAAATTTGTGGTGAATCACGGTTGACCAACTCTACTGTGATTCTAAAGTTCAAACGTATAGGCTCAAATTTCATCCCATGAATCACATATTTCATCTTTCAGAATCACATATTTCTTAATCTCTTATACTGCAATTGCAGACGCATAGCCACAAAAATCAGCTATAATTTGCAGAAGTTTCATGTTTCTTGAATATCTTTTCCATTATCGTTCATCTTTAAAACTTTTTGCCCACCCCACTTGCTTATCCTTTCTTCCGCAAGTGATGCCTGTCATTGACATAAAAAATTAGCGTAACTAATATATTTACACCCTTATTAATAATATCATCAAATATTCACAGAAAAATTATTGAGCTGGATTGTTACTTGTTTTTGTTGGCAATATGTATACACTATACTAAATATGTTTTTACCTCATTATTCCAGTCAGTTCTATAGACCATGAAGAATAACACAAGAGTTTGTAGGACTGTCCCTGACAGCATTCCAGACCAAATCCCCTGGAAATCATCCACCATACAAGAATTATTAATCCATCAAGAAATCAATTAAATTACAACAATGGAGACAAATTCTTGTAAAAAAAAAACAATGGAGACAAATTGAAACTACAAACCAAACAATATATGAATTGAATTTGTTATTATATTAGTATTTCAAAGAGGAATAATGTAATTGTGAATTCTTAATTTTATAAACCATTTTAAAAAAATTCCTAAAAAAAACCATTTTAAAATTTTGTCAATTGTAGAGATTAAATTACCCGGCACTTACAATTCAACAAACTAAATTAATGAGTCACTCCTACTATCTTCTTTCAAATGCATAAAAGTATGCTGGATGTGTCCTCTGTTCTTAATTATTATTGTTCATTTGGCTTTTAATGTGTCAATATTGACTTGTTTAAATTACTACCAATTCATTTAAACAACCTTTATCTAAAAATAATATATTATTTTTTTAATACTAGTAATTTGTAAAAAGTTGGAATTGAATAGATCAATATACAAAGGTATTTTTGTAATATTTTGTACCCAAATTAAACACAATTACTTTATTTTTCTTTTCAAGTTCTCACAATTTCCTTCCATTGGAGGTAATCATATTCATGGTGTGTTGAACATTAAATTTTAGTACTTCTTTCACTTAGAATTCAAACATTAGTTCACTATGTTGTGAAAAATAGGTAGTACTTCATTGGTGATGTCATTTTGGTGGTCTTAAATTAAATATAAATAAGCTTAAATACTTTAGTTCCTATGAATGTGATTTTTGAGAATACACTTATTTCTTTTACATGAGATAAAGAAATTCAATTGTAATTAATTAAAGTTTTAATAAGTGTGAACTATGTTAATTTTGCTTACAATCAAGGTGATAGTAGTACCAACGAATAAAAACAAATAATAAGGTAATCATAATTGAAGATAGAGAAAGAAAAAGACTTACCAAGACACCAAAGTCAAGATAGT
This sequence comes from Medicago sativa, assembly GCF_051527215.1. Lineage (NCBI taxonomy): Eukaryota > Viridiplantae > Streptophyta > Magnoliopsida > Fabales > Fabaceae > Medicago > Medicago sativa. The sequence continues at coordinate 62,000,486 of NC_140756.1, forward strand.
ACCCAAAGAAAAGACCCAAAGGAATACCAAAGAGATAGTAACATGCAATATTTACATAAGCAACAGCTGATTGCCACCCAGCACCAATGGCAACACCTGAAAGAACAGGCTGAATGTTGTTGATGACAATGCATAATGCCAACATTGGTGTCAACTCAATCACTACCTCTCTCACTTCTGGATCATTTGAAAATAACACTGGATATTGTTTCCGGAAGATTATTAAAATCAGTGAAAGAATGAGACCAAGGACAAATGATGTAATCACTGCGACCACTAGTGAGAATTTTGCTGCTCTTGGATGAGATGCTCCCAATTCATTTGATACCCTCACACTGCATTATTTTAATTATAATTCGAATTTAAGTTAAGTAGACCTACGATTCATTATGAACAAAATCTTGAATTACACAAGTGAAAAATAGATATGTTTGATCTAGTTAACTTTGTGCCTAAATATAGTGAAGAAATTATATATAAATTTTAACTTTGTTTGAGACGATCATCTTATGATCTAAAGCTATCTTTTGAAGGTGAGATTCAAATCCATTTACCATGGTACGTATGAGAGCCCTTACTAAAGTTCTTGGAATATTGGATGTGTATATGTGATTAGACAACTTCATCTTATAAGTTAACTTTTGAGAGTGAGATCCAGACCATTTAACAATTTTTTTATAATTGATTTAATAATTGTGAATATCTCTAAAATATTTGAATATTTTTAAATAATCAAGTCTTTGAACTAAAAATATTTGTAGTTGGATCTTTGAATTTATCAATAATTTAAGCTAAACAAGTTTTTTTTTTTTTTTTGAAGAAGTAAGCTAAACAAGTTTTAAATTGGATCCCTAAATATTTTAATAATTTGTAGTTAGGTTTTTATACTTTTAAATAATTTTCAAAGTTCAAAGGTCTAATTATAAATCTCTTAAAAGTTTAGGGACCAAATTAAGATTGAAGACTTAGTTACAAATCAGTAAAAAGTTTAAGGATCTAATTTTAACATTTTTATTCATAGACATATTTTATTAAAATCAATAGTAAAGTCCAGCAAAGTAATTTTTCTTTTTTTGCATGTATTGGAAGGCTTGAAGCATTTTGTGACGAAGATGCCTGTAAATGAAACAAACCTTATGGCTGCATTAATTCCAAAGGATGCCATGACAGTCCACCCCAATATGTTTGCGCTGCAAATTAAATACAAAAACATGAGGGACACATTATTGATCCTTCAAATCATAATTTTTATAGCAGGAGAAGTTTAAGCCATTTAATTGGAGCAATTTTTATTTTTATTGAGATGACAAATATAATATATAGATAAAAAAGTAATAATCAATGGAGCAATACAAGGAGGGAGAATAAAAAAAAAACTTGGACTAGTTGTGAATGCAACTAAGGGCACTTGTTAAATGGCGAACTCATTTGGTTGTCTCTCAATAAACTTCAAATTTTGAAAATAGGTGACTTGAGAGAGAAAAGAAAAAAGGAAAATGTTTGTTAGACATCCAAAACATGTACATCATGAAAGAGATGGAGATAAAAGAAAGTAACATGAAAAAGAAAAGAAAAAAATAGACATAAAATGAGACGTTGAACCAGTATATGAATATTTGAGATGTTCAAACATATGATTGTCGTTTAAAAGAATGGTTTTCCTTCCCCATGTTATACCAGTGTTAGTGTGTACTTTCCTATCCAATCAAATACTAGTATAAGTAAAAATAATGATACACATATTAATGATACGCATATGTTAATGATACGCATATTAATGATACGCATACTTTCCTATCCAATCAAATACTAGTATAAGTAAAAATACCAGGGTTTGAACATACATTATATTTAAACACTTTAATTTTTTCCAACATACATTCAACATATTATTTTCTCGCTATTTATTTATTCTTATCTCATGATCATGCTATCACATCTATCGCATTGCTCTCGTATATCATCTCCCTCTATACATCTACTGACATTCTTTTTTACAAATATACATCTATTGACATGCCTACCAACATTTACTCAGAAAAAATGTCTACCAAACATTTTTGTAAAAAAAGTGCTACTACCTCCGTCCCGGTATAATTGACCTACTTTGGTTTTTCACACAGATTAAGAAAAGTGTATAAATAAAGGGGAAAGTGGAATATATTGTATTGAGAATGATAAAAGTAGTATTATTTAGTGTTATATTGTATTGGGAATGATGAAAGTTGTATTGAAAATTGAAATGAGTCAGTTATTTTGAGACACTTTTTTTTAGAAAATAGGTCAGTTATTCCGAGACGGAGGGAGTAATATTCTTCAAACAGTTTCTTATACTTGAGGCCACTAAATATGATCTATCTATATTTTGGTTTATGCTTGAATCTAAAGGAAATATATGTTTGCATATGATTTCTTTTTCTCACAAGTTTTGTTCAATATATAGATATTATGATGGTGGCTTTGTATTGCTTTGTTGATATTATATTAAGTTCTTTTCAAAATTAATTGTGTTTTATCTTGGTTTTCGGGTGTCAAACATTGATTACGTTTGAACCTTTTAAACCGGTGATATCTTATTTTTTCTTGGGAAGGGAAAAAGTAAGCAAAACCCTTGAGAATCGAGGTCCGGGAGTTGTTTTCGCTACGGGAAGGTGTTAGGCACCCATAACGACTATAGTAACCTATAGGAACCGTCTTTAATTTCTACGCGCGCGCTTTATTTTTAAATGCTATTTGAAAATGTTATTTACACCTAAAAGTTACTAAATGAAGAATTGGAGGGAGAAGAATGTTTTTGGATTTTTATTTTAGTTGAATTGAAGGAATTTTGTTCCTTGCCTACGTACCCGTTTAAGGGATCAAATCCACCGTAGTTCTCTCTCAAAAATGTTTTTTGTTTTTGTTGGTTGATTTTAAGTTTGAAAATGGATTTTGAAAGAATAGAAAGAGGCCTCAAGGGCATGAGATTAGGAAATAGTGAGGTTGGATTAGTGAATTGCAAAAGAAGTCAAAGTTTGATTATTTTCATTGAAATTTGATTAAGAAAATGGAAAAGAAAATACAATGGGATATTGGATCCCAAGGTTTATTTGGAAAAGGTTTGAGTGAAGTTGTTCACATTTGTTTGGAAAATTGGGTTTTTCTAAGTATAAGTCCTAGGCATTCATCTAAACATACAATCCTAAGCATACATCTAAACATGCATATTCTAACTATTTATCTAAAGTGAAGTGTGTGCATGTGTCGGTGCTTGTGTCGGTGTACATCATTAGAGTCCATTGTCCTTTACATCATACCCTAGATACATTCTATGGCCTCTTTGCCAAGAAATTAAAAGCATGAAAGTAAAAATATTACAAGAACTCCTAAACCTTTACATTCTAAGTCTTGGTACAAATTAAATTGCAAGAAATAAAAGTGGAGAAAGAGATGAGATGTGGAATAAAATGGGAGTGCTTATGAAATGATGAAACATGAAGCAAAGGGATTAGTAGTACAAGATATAATATGGAAAATGAAGCAAGTAGAAATTGCATAACAAAATGAACAAGACTTAACCAAAAAGTAACAAACACTTTAGCCAAAAAAATGGGAAAATGGACTTGAAGAAATTGCACTAACGCCAAAGCAAATTTAAGGCTTAAAATTCTCATATCAATGGTAATTTTCAAATGGTTCATTTCAGCCACATTATGAGAATCATAAGGACAAGTATGAGCCAAGACTTATAGTGCACTTTCAAGTCCATTTTACACATTATTTCTCATGGTAACAACACACATTACTTACAAAACAAGAAATTCACAACTTGCACTTTCAAAATAGCCAAACAAACACAATTTTCAGAAGTAAGTATATTACACATTTGCATATGAAGTATCAACACAAGGTGGCAAAATATTAGGATCGAAAACACAAAAAAAAACTTCATAAAAGTTGACAAGAAGTATCACAAGATTACAAGGAAATTTTACATACATTTTTATCATTTTTTTGACATGCCAAAATATCATGAGAGACCAATTTCAAGCATCAAATATGATTGCAAAACAATTAACAAGATTTTAGGAATTTTAGCAAGGTTTAACAAGAAATGGAAAGAGAATTGAAATCACAAGTGTTAAAATATTTCCTCAATTTTTTGATGAATACTTAACATACAAATATATCAAGATTCATCAAAAAATGTCAAGGAAACGATCTGAACATTTTCTAGGAATTTTTTTTGAGGATTTTCGATGAACAGAGGCGCAAAAAGCAAGAAATGGTGTAGGAACAGCAAAATATTAGAATAAACAGAGGCTGTAGGCAGATTAGGCCCAAGCCCAAACGAAATGGGTAGGGTATGGGTACATGGAGCGGGTAAGACCCATGGATAGTGGGTAGGGTCATACAATTGTGAAGGAAGTAAATATAAGATTGCTGTGTGGTAAAACAACAAGTCACCAAGTGTTCCTTTTCTCCCTTCACGTGTACTCCCTCCCTCACCACTCATGAACAGCGCCGCCTAACTCCTTCTTCTTCGGTAAAGGCTCATTTTCCGGCACGGTGGTCGGTGGTGGCACCACCGTGCCGGAGTTTCAAAACACTCCAAATTCAAAACAAATTACATATTCACACATCCTTTTTTGTTCTAAACTCAAATCCGGACTCCTAATTTTCAAAATAAATCACAAACATTCTAGATCTAACATTCAAATAGAACACCAAAAGGAAGGTGGAATACCTCTTGTTCTTTAAATCGTGAATCTGGCTTGAGCAAGGTGGAGATGAGCTTTACAGATTCGTGCTTCTGGAGAAAGCAAAGTACGTTGCTGTTCCGATTCTATCTTTTGCTATTCTTCATGATTCAAACTGGTTCGTATGCTTCTTTCTTTGTTCAATCTGGAACTGCAGTTGTGATTATTCCGACTTGTGCCTCTCAATGGTTCACGTTTGGTTTGTATTCGCACTCGTTGGATGTGTGGGGATTGATTCGAATATGCTCCTATCCTTCCCACGTGATCCTGTTGCTGCTCAGATCTTCTTTGTTTCTTTACGGTTGCGATTCCAATTCCAATCCACCTTCTTCTTGCTTCTCCAAACTCGAATTGACCTTGCTGATGTTGATATTCGGAACGAGTCGAACACTGCGGTACTACTGTTGTTTAATTTCGATAATGGAAAAATTGTTGTTTACGAACGAAGATGAATACCGCAATTCTGAGTTTGTGTTTTTGGTTTGGATTGAAAATTGATGATGGATTCGAAATTGAGGTGAATATGGTTTGTGATGAAGGTTTCAAGCTTTTGGTTATGGAAGTTTTGTGGTGGTTGTTATGATGATGATAGAGGTTGTTAGAGTTTGTTAGGGTGGAGGAAGTGGTGGTGGAAAGTTAGTTAGGGTGGTGATGGAGGTGGAAAAAGTTGGTTAGAGAGGGAAAATAGAGAGAAAATAATTAAAATGATTTTGTGATTTTTTGGAGTTTTTGTGAAAATGATTGAAATTGTGAAATTTTGACCATAGTTTGACTTATATAGGTGATGAAAGGGATGCTTGGACCAATGAGGAAATGCCACATGGACTTGACTTGTAACAAACTTTTAAGGACCAATAACACTTGGACACATGGCACTTGGACTCTAACAAACTTAAAAGGGATTAAAACGTAAATAACAAAAGTGCGCGGACTAAAATGAAAATTAAAACTAAAATTGAATCGAAAAAGTAAACTGAAAATTAACGTAAAGCGAGACGATTAAAACAACAAAGCAGATTAAAATGAAACAGAAATATTATGTGAAATGACCAAAATGCCCCTAGGGGCTTAAAACGACTAAAAATGACTCAGATGCAATTTAAAAATGGATTTTTAACAGAAATTGAATCAAAGACTCATACAAGCAAAATTAAAAGACTCAGAGACAATTTTTAGGATTTAAACAGGGTTTTATCACGTGAAAAGACTAAAATGCCCCTAGGGGCAAAACTGACCCAAAATGACTTCAAATGCAGTTTTTTGAAATGGATTTTGACATAGAATTGAAATGAAGACTTATTCACACTATTTGAAAGGACTCAAACAAATTTTTAAAGATTGAAAGAGATTTTGACATGGGAAATGACTAAAATGCCCCCTAGAGGCTAAACTGACTAAAAAATGACTCGACTGATATTTTTGAAATGAATTTTGACATGGGATTGAAACAAGGACTTATGCAAATCAATTTAAAAGACTCAAACAATTTTCAAGGATTAAGATGAGTTGAATGCAAGAAATGACTAAAATACCCTTTTACATGAATTTTGCAAATAACATTGAAATAAAATGCAGAGAAGGATGCAATTGATCAGAGACATATCAAATGACTTATAATGCAAGAAAAGAAGAATTGATCAAGTATTTTTAGGTCCAAAATTAGGGTATAACAGCTGCCCCTATTTAAGTTTCTTTGTCCGGAGAGTCAAGAGACGAAGTCTTAGAATTGACGGGACGAAGATACTTAAATATTAACATTTGCACTGCTTTTGGACATAAAAATACGCTTTCAGATTTTCAAAAACATGAATGCCATGCAACATTTTGATTATGAATGCAAGACAATCGAACCGGAATCTACGGGCTGTGTCACACCACCAAGGGATTTATAGACATCAAGGTAGAAAGAACGGGCAACAAATAGACAGGTACAAGCTGTTCTTTGGATCGAACTTGCCACTTGACCGAGAGATACAAACAAGAGACGGGTACAAGCTGTTCTTTGGATCGAACTTGCCACTTGACCGGAAACATAGACATATAGGCAGATACAAGCTGTTCTTTGGATCGAACTTGACACTTGATCGGAAACATAGACATATAGGCAGATACAAGCTGTTCTTTGGATCGAACTTGACACTTGATTGAAAATACAAACAGATAGACAGACACAAACTGTTCTTCGGATTGAACTGGCCGTTTGGCTGGAGCTATAGACAAAAGGGTTGATACAAGCTGTTTCTTTGGATCGAACTTGCTTGTTGGATTATCACCACATCATGTGGGAGAGTGCAGACTGTTCTCTTAGATCGAACTTGTCGTTTGACCGATAACAAAGCATAAGCTGGGTACAAACTGTTCTTCAGATTGAACTTGCCGTCTGACTGGTAACAAAACATAGACTGGGTACAAACTGTTCTATCGAACTTGCCGTTTGACCGATAACAAAGCATAGACTGGGTACAAACTGTTCTATCGAACTTGCCGTTTGACCGATAACAAAGCATAGGCTGGGTACAAACTGTTCTTTTGGATCGAACTTGCCGTTTGACCGATAACAAAGCATAAGCTGGGTACAAACTGTTCTTTGGATCGAACTTGCCGTTTGACCGGAAACATAGGCATATAAGCAGGTACAAGCTGTTCTTTGGATCGAACTAGCCACTTGACCCATAACAGGATACAAATTGGAAGTTGGATTTAACAAGATACCAATTGAGGGTAAGTTGTTATTGATTTGATTTGAAAATAGACATGACCATTTTTGTTGGCCCAAAAGCAAATTAAGAGAGAATTGACATTGGATATTGGAATTGAATTGAAAATTGACATTGACATTGACATTGACATTGACATTTGACATTGACATTGGATATTGACATTGACATTGACATTGACGTTGACATTGACATTGACATTGACATTGGCAATTGGATATTGACATTTGAAATTGAATTTTGACAGTTGACAGTTGAGATTGAGATTGGAATTGACATTGGAGATTGGAAATTGCTTCGAATTTGACAGTTGACATGATTGGAATTGAAGTTGGAGAGTGGAAACTTGTATTGAATTTGGCAGTTGAAAGTTGGATATGCAACATGTATGTATGGTATAGCAAAGATTATTGGATGTATGAGCACATAAAATGCATGATTATGCATGTATGAATGCTTGAAATGCATGATTGATTGGCAATTTGGCAGAGAAAGTTTCGCAAAGGCAGATGAAACATTGGAAGATTGGGCACGTAGTGGCTCGTGCTGCAACATATTCACGGGGGAAAAACCTCTTTTGGAGAGACCGTCGTTGGGAGACGTATCAAAACCATGGCTGAGGGCAATAAAACTTGTAAAGGAGGGACCCTTGGAAAGTCCTTGAATACAGGTCGCCGTTGCTAGGCGTGTCAGTGCTGGGTAGACATTGGATGTTCGCATCTGTGGTCAATGCTTTTATATTTTCATTCTTTCAAACCCCACTCTTGCCTGAACCGCCCTTTCGGGTTTTCAACTTAGCGAGCTTTTTATTTTCATTTTTCATTTTTTCACTTTCATTTTCATTCTGTTTTTTCATTCTTGCCATTGACCACAGATCATCCTGGGGAGTAACCTGCTTGTAACATGTATTGAAATAGACATTGATATTCATTCATTCATGCATGTTTCATTGAAATGTACCCTGTTGCTCAGGTTTGCTTTCAAAATAGACGGAAAAAGATTGTTTAGTTTTCAAAAGATGTTTGTTTCAGACACTGACATTATCAAATAGAAAGAAAATATTTTGTATAAAGCATTGAAAGTAGAAAGAAAAGTAGAGTTTCAAACAATAGAAAGGCTCAAATTGATGTAGAAGAGTGAAAGTCAGCCAAGGGCATGACTCCACGGATTTACAAAGCTTGGAAAATGGTAATTTTATTGGTTGGTGATACATTGAACACGATGACCGCTACATTTCATAGAAATTTTGAATTCGCAAGTACAGAAGCCTCTGATGAAGAAGATCATTGACAGTTGCAGATGCCCCAAGGGGTGATGGTGATTTGCCAGATATAGTTACTTGTCTTTTATCAACCTCATTTTTGCATGAACCGCCCTTTCGGGTTTTCGGCTCATCGAGGCGCTCATTCTTGCCTGAGTTGCGTACAATCTCAGCGAGCTTTTTCATATTCATTTTTTTTGTCCCTAACTTTTGCCTGGATCGCCCTTTCGGGTTTTCGATCCACCGGGAAGCGCATTTTTGCCTAGGCCGCCCTTTCGGGTTTTCGACCTACCACGCTGTTCTTTTCTTTTTAGACAAAGTATTTCTTGACTATATCGGCATTAACAGGATTTGGGAGTTCAACACCATCCATGTGTGTAAGAATCAAAGCACCACCAGAGAAAGCCTTCTTGACGACATAAGGACCTTCATAGTTAGGTGTCCACTTGCCCCTTGGGTCGGGTTGCTGACTTATTCTTCTTTTCAATACAAGTTCTCCTTCCTTGAATTCTCGAGGTCGGACCTTCTTGTCAAAAGCATTCTTCATTCGCACTTGATACAACTGTCCATGAGTCATAGCATCCATACGTTTTTCTTCAATCAGATTCAATTGATCATACCGACTTTGACACCATTCAGCCTCAGTTAACTTTGCTTCCATGATTACTCGAAGAGATGGAATCTCCACTTCCAGAGGGAGAACTGCTTCCATACCATATACAAGAGAGAAGGGAGTTGCCCCGGTTGAACTGCGCACTGTAGTACGGTAACCATGCAAGGCAAAAGGTAGCATTTCATGCCAGTCTTTGTAAGTAGTGACCATCTTCTGAACAATCTTCTTGATGTTCTTGTTAGCGGCCTCAACTGCACCATTCATCTGAGGTCTGTAAGGAGAAGAGTTGTGATGTTCAATCTTGAATTCTTCACATAAAGCTTGCATCATGCTATTGTTCAGATTGGAACCATTGTCAGTGATGATTTTGTTGGGAACACCATATCGACAGATGATGTTATTCTTGATAAACTTGACAACCACTTGCTTGGTCACGTTTGCATAGGAGGCAGCCTCAACCCACTTGGTGAAGTAATCAATTGCCACTAGAATGAAACGATGCCCATTGGAAGCCTTTGGTTCAATTCTTCCGATCATGTCAATGCCCCACATAGAGAAAGGCCATGGGGAAGATATAACATTGAGAGCATGTGGAGGCACATGAATCTTGTCAGCATAAATTTGACATTTGTGGCATCTTTTAGCATGTTTGTTGCAGTCACGCTCCATAGTTATCCAGTAATAGCCGGCTCTTAACAGCTTCCTTGACATGGTGTGACCCGAAGCATGGGTCCCAAAAGTACCGTCATGCACATCATGCATCAATTTCTCAGCTTCTTGTTTGTCAACACATCTCAACAAGACCATGTCGTAGTTCCTCTTGTATAGGATTTCTCCGTCCAGAAGGAATCTGCTAGCCCATCGTCTCAAGGTCTTTTTATCCCTGTTGGAAGCACCAGGTGGATATTCATGATTCTGCAAGAATTGCTTGATGTTGTAATACCAAGGCTTTTTATTATTCACGTCTTTATCAGCTTGATCTGGCATATTTTCAATAGTGAACACATGAGCGGGTCTATCAAGACGCTGTACTTTGATTACGGGCACATCATTCCAATGATTGACACGAAACATGGAAGACAAAGTTGCGAGAGCATCAGCCATCTGATTTTCATCCCGAGGGATATGGTGCAGCTCAACCTTGGTAAAGTATGTCAACAGACGTCTTGCATAGTGACGGTATGGGATCAGCTTCTCATGATGAGTCTCCCATTCACCCTTTATCTGATTAATAACAAGTGCAGAATCTCCATAGATGTCAAGGTGTTTGATTCTCAGGTCAAGGGCTTCTTCAATGCCCAAAATACATGCTTCATATTCAGCTATGTTGTTCGTGCATTCAAAAGTTATTCGAGCGGTGAAAGGAATGTGGTGCCCCTGTGGAGTTACAATGATGGCTCCAATTCCTTTACCATAAGCATTAACAGCACCATCAAACACCAATCCCCATTTGCTGTTGGGATCTGGCCCTTCATTGATCAGTGGCTCTTCACAATCTTTTGCTTTCAGATACATAATCTCTTCATCAGGGAAATCAAAATTAATTGGCTGGTAATCATTAAGAGGCTGACAAGCAAGATGCTCAGCAAGGATACTTCCTTTGATTGCTTTCTGAGCTTTGTACGCAATATCATATTCAGACAACAACATCTGCCAACGTGCGATCTTTCCAGTAACAGCAGGCTTTTCAAAGATGTACTTGATTGGATCCATTCGGGATATCAACCAAGTTGTATGATTCACCATATAATGACGCAGGCGTTTGGCAGCCCAAGCTAAAGCACAACAAGTTTTTTCAAGCATCGTATACCGAGTCTCGCAGTCGGTGAACTTCTTGCTCAGATAGTAGATAGCATGCTCTTTCTTACCAGTCTCATCTTGCTGACCGAGAACACAGCCCACTGAATCATCTAACACTGACAGATACATAATCAAAGGCCTTCCTTCCACTGGCGGGACAAGGATAGGTGGCTCCAACAGGTATTCTTTAATGCTATCAAAAGCTGCTTGGCATTCATCATTCCATACAACAGGCTGATTCTTTCTGAGCAATTTGAAAATTGGACCACAAGTAGTAGTCATGTGAGATATGAATCTTGAAATATAATTCAGACGTCCGAGGAAACCTCTGACTTGCTTCTCAGTTTGAGGGGCCGGCATCTCTCTGATGGCTCGGACTTTGTCAGGATCAACTTCAATGCCTCTCTGGCTGACAATGAAGCCTAGCAACTTTCCGGAACTTACACCAAATGTGCACTTGTTAGGATTCAGCCGCAGCTTGTACTTTCTCAATCTTTCAAACATCTTTTTCAAATACACAACATGCTGCTCTTCATCACTTGACTTCACAATCATATCATCAACGTATACTTCAATCTCTTTGTGAATCATATCATGAAACAGAGTGGTCATACCCCTTTGATAGGTAGCACCAGCGTTTATCAAGCCGAATGGCATCACTTTGTAACAGAACGTTCCCCACGGAGTGATGAAGGACGTCTTTTCTCTATCTTCAGGAGACATTCGTATTTGATTATAACCAGAGAAACCATCCATAAAGGAGAACACTTTTGATTGAGCAGTACTGTCAATAAGCACATCAATATGAGGCAATGGGAAGTTATCTTTTGGACTGGCTTTATTCAGATCTCTGTAATCAACACACATTCGAACTTTCCCATCTTTCTTTGGTACTGGTACGATGTTGGCAATCCACTCAGGGTATTCAGCTGTCATGAGGAAGCCCGCATCAATCTGCTTCTGTACTTCAGCCTTGATCTTAAGAGCCATGTCTGGACGAGACCTTCTCAATTTCTGTTTGACGGGAGGACATTCGGGTCTTGTCGGTATCCGATGTTCCACAATCTTGGGATCTAGACCCGGCATATCTTCATAGGACCATGCAAAGACATCTGGATAATCATGGAGAAGCTGAATAATCTTCTTTTTCACCTCTGGCTCAAGTGCGGCACCGATCTTGATCTCTCGCTTGTTCTCTTCAGTACCCAGGTTGATGAGTTCAACTTCTTCCTGGTGAGGCTGAATGGCTCTTCTTTCTTGCTCGAGCTGTCGAGTGATCTCATACGGTATCTCTTCGTAATCATCATCCTCATCTTCAGCTTCATATACAGGGAATTCAAAATTTGGAGGAACCATAGGGTCACTGTGTTCAACGGGTTTATTATGGTTCAATCTGCATAATATGATTGGGATGATTTTTAGAAAAAGTTTTTATGCAGATTTTTGAAATTAATAAGAAAATACAGATGTTTTGGTTTTTTCTGGCATTACCATTATTTCCAAGAAAAAGGCACTAAAAAAATAAAAAACAAAGAGTCGTGAGAAAGACGACAACTTTTATTGATAACGGCAATGCCAAAACAAACACGCCCTTACAATGATATCACTTTCGCCTTGGGCAGAGCGAAAGGATTGTTATTTTGAAAACAAAAGACATGAGCAACAAAACACATTACATGGAAGCATGCATGACTAAAGGAACATCAATGGCTTCCCAATTTCTCACAGTGCCTCCTGGTATAACAAAAGCAGGCACGTAACCACCTTCAGCAGCATCTTCAGTAATAGCATTGATGAACCCAGCACTGTAGAAGGTTCCCTTTGAAACAGCAGATGTCGGGGAGAATCCAAGGCCCTCTTTACGCTTGTTTTCCAGAATCTGAATCACTTTGCCCCAGCCAGCAGCTTGCCCTGCTTGAACAGCCTTCTGGGCGTCCTTTAGTGAAGCCATGCTAGCACCAGCCCTCCGGGGCTCTGCACCCTCAACAGTCAATCCTTGAAACGACGTCCCTTCAGCGGACCCTGCTTCAACACAAGAGAACGAGGATACCTGGCTAACTAGATATGCTTCTTCACCATGCACAGTGACAATCTTACCATTCCTCATGAACTTGAGCTTCTGATGCAAAGTGGAAGTAACTGCTCCTGCGTCGTGGATCCACGGTCTTCCGAGGAGACAGCTGTAAGAGGCATTGATATCCATGACTTGGAAAGTTATCTGAAATGTCTCAGGACCAATGGTGATTGGCAAGTCCACTTCCCCGAGAACATCTTTGCGGGATCCATCAAAAGCCTTAACCAGATAGCTGCTACCCCTCAGAGAAATTCCATGATGACTCAATTGCCTTAGTGTGGACTCAGGCATTACATTCAACGACGATCCAGTGTCCACCAGCACATTGGATATCATGTCAGACTTGCAGTGTACCGAGATATGCAGAGCTAAATTGTGGTGTTTCCCTGCTTCGGGGAGTTCATCATCACCGAATCCCAAATTGTTGCAAGCAGTGATATTACCCACTATTCCATTGAATTGCTCCACAGAGACTTCGTGATCAACATATGCTTGCTCAAGTACTTTCATTAACACTTTCCTGTGAGCTTCTGAGCTCAAGAGCAGGGACAAGATGGATATCTCTGATGGAGTTTGCAGCAGCTGGTCAACAATTTTATAATCGCTCTTTTTGATGAGCCTCAGAATTTCGTCCAGATTAGACTCTTTAATGGGCTGGCCCGAGGGGCTGGCATTCTCTTCCTCAAGGTTAGCCATGTTTCTTCTCTTGTACAATCTTGTCTGATGAACTCTAACTGGTTGGTAAACTTTGCGAGCACGAGCCACTTTTCAGACTGCGGCGGACAAAACCAGGAGACAATGAGCGCGGGAAGCCATTTGTGACCGATGAATGATGCATATGATGCATGATATGCAAATGTAAAAAGACTCTTTTTTTGTCAGAAGACTTGTCAAAGTGGTTGTGAACATCACGGAGAAACACGGTTTTATTTGAAGATCTTGAGCAAAACTAGAAGTTTAGTTGAGACGGTATCACTTGGTGTTCACATCCGTGATGTTCAAAAGATGACTCGTCTAAGTCCTCCGATAAATGCGTGGAAAAAAGTTTATGCATGTATGCATGAATGCATGATTATGTTCAAGTTCGGAGAAAACATGGTGGGTTTGAAGTTCAAAGTCGAGGAGTCACGGGTGGACACGGTGTCCGGTGAAACTAGGGTTTTAGGATAATAGTAACCGGGTTCTAAAAAGGTTCCCAAGTTGCAACCTCTCCGACGTATCTCATGGTGTCACGAGACAACCCTCGCTCCATGATTATACGTGGAAGGTCTAACTTGAGTGTAGTATCGCGTGACGACTAAAACTCGAGACGACACTCGGTTTAGCCTCCGCACTACGTCCTAGAAAATGGCCATGGATGGGTTTGGTTATCTACGGTTCATAGCGTCATAGAACAATTAGAAGCAAAGTGCCTAAACGCGACGTACACGCGCCGACAACATCACCCCCAAAATGCCTCAGCTATGTGGGATTGATCGCATAATCCAAAACACGAGGCAACCCCCGGAATGAATTGTCGATTATATCCCTCCTAAATCCTAAGTTCACTCAGCCCGGGTGCAGGACTTTTGATATTCTCACCCCACACGTTTGCAAGAAATTGAACATTTATTCACATAGGAAAGCAAGTAAAAGAAACAAGTAAAAATACAAGCGCAAGCGTGGAAATAAAGACTAGGCGTAACTCTTGACTCCCCAGTGAAGTCGCCAGCTGTTTTATCTTGGTTTTCGGGTGTCAAACATTGATTACGTTTGAACCTTTTAAACCGGTGATATCTTATTTTTTCTTGGGAAGGGAAAAAGTAAGCAAAACCCTTGAGAATCGAGGTCCGGGAGTTGTTTTCGCTACGGGAAGGTGTTAGGCACCCATAACGACTATAGTAACCTATAGGAACCGTCTTTAATTTCTACGCGCGCGCTTTATTTTTAAATGCTATTTGAAAATGTTATTTACACCTAAAAGTTACTAAATGAAGAATTGGAGGGAGAAGAATGTTTTTGGATTTTTATTTTAGTTGAATTGAAGGAATTTTGTTCCTTGCCTACGTACCCGTTTAAGGGATCAAATCCACCGTAGTTCTCTCTCAAAAATGTTTTTTGTTTTTGTTGGTTGATTTTAAGTTTGAAAATGGATTTTGAAAGAATAGAAAGAGGCCTCAAGGGCATGAGATTAGGAAATAGTGAGGTTGGATTAGTGAATTGCAAAAGAAGTCAAAGTTTGATTATTTTCATTGAAATTTGATTAAGAAAATGGAAAAGAAAATACAATGGGATATTGGATCCCAAGGTTTATTTGGAAAAGGTTTGAGTGAAGTTGTTCACATTTGTTTGGAAAATTGGGTTTTTCTAAGTATAAGTCCTAGGCATTCATCTAAACATACAATCCTAAGCATACATCTAAACATGCATATTCTAACTATTTATCTAAAGTGAAGTGTGTGCATGTGTCGGTGCTTGTGTCGGTGTACATCATTAGAGTCCATTGTCCTTTACATCATACCCTAGATACATTCTATGGCCTCTTTGCCAAGAAATTAAAAGCATGAAAGTAAAAATATTACAAGAACTCCTAAACCTTTACATTCTAAGTCTTGGTACAAATTAAATTGCAAGAAATAAAAGTGGAGAAAGAGATGAGATGTGGAATAAAATGGGAGTGCTTATGAAATGATGAAACATGAAGCAAAGGGATTAGTAGTACAAGATATAATATGGAAAATGAAGCAAGTAGAAATTGCATAACAAAATGAACAAGACTTAACCAAAAAGTAACAAACACTTTAGCCAAAAAAATGGGAAAATGGACTTGAAGAAATTGCACTAACGCCAAAGCAAATTTAAGGCTTAAAATTCTCATATCAATGGTAATTTTCAAATGGTTCATTTCAGCCACATTATGAGAATCATAAGGACAAGTATGAGCCAAGACTTATAGTGCACTTTCAAGTCCATTTTACACATTATTTCTCATGGTAACAACACACATTACTTACAAAACAAGAAATTCACAACTTGCACTTTCAAAATAGCCAAACAAACACAATTTTCAGAAGTAAGTATATTACACATTTGCATATGAAGTATCAACACAAGGTGGCAAAATATTAGGATCGAAAACACAAAAAAAAACTTCATAAAAGTTGACAAGAAGTATCACAAGATTACAAGGAAATTTTACATACATTTTTATCATTTTTTTGACATGCCAAAATATCATGAGAGACCAATTTCAAGCATCAAATATGATTGCAAAACAATTAACAAGATTTTAGGAATTTTAGCAAGGTTTAACAAGAAATGGAAAGAGAATTGAAATCACAAGTGTTAAAATATTTCCTCAATTTTTTGATGAATACTTAACATACAAATATATCAAGATTCATCAAAAAATGTCAAGGAAACGATCTGAACATTTTCTAGGAATTTTTTTTGAGGATTTTCGATGAACAGAGGCGCAAAAAGCAAGAAATGGTGTAGGAACAGCAAAATATTAGAATAAACAGAGGCTGTAGGCAGATTAGGCCCAAGCCCAAACGAAATGGGTAGGGTATGGGTACATGGAGCGGGTAAGACCCATGGATAGTGGGTAGGGTCATACAATTGTGAAGGAAGTAAATATAAGATTGCTGTGTGGTAAAACAACAAGTCACCAAGTGTTCCTTTTCTCCCTTCACGTGTACTCCCTCCCTCACCACTCATGAACAGCGCCGCCTAACTCCTTCTTCTTCGGTAAAGGCTCATTTTCCGGCACGGTGGTCGGTGGTGGCACCACCGTGCCGGAGTTTCAAAACACTCCAAATTCAAAACAAATTACATATTCACACATCCTTTTTTGTTCTAAACTCAAATCCGGACTCCTAATTTTCAAAATAAATCACAAACATTCTAGATCTAACATTCAAATAGAACACCAAAAGGAAGGTGGAATACCTCTTGTTCTTTAAATCGTGAATCTGGCTTGAGCAAGGTGGAGATGAGCTTTACAGATTCGTGCTTCTGGAGAAAGCAAAGTACGTTGCTGTTCCGATTCTATCTTTTGCTATTCTTCATGATTCAAACTGGTTCGTATGCTTCTTTCTTTGTTCAATCTGGAACTGCAGTTGTGATTATTCCGACTTGTGCCTCTCAATGGTTCACGTTTGGTTTGTATTCGCACTCGTTGGATGTGTGGGGATTGATTCGAATATGCTCCTATCCTTCCCACGTGATCCTGTTGCTGCTCAGATCTTCTTTGTTTCTTTACGGTTGCGATTCCAATTCCAATCCACCTTCTTCTTGCTTCTCCAAACTCGAATTGACCTTGCTGATGTTGATATTCGGAACGAGTCGAACACTGCGGTACTACTGTTGTTTAATTTCGATAATGGAAAAATTGTTGTTTACGAACGAAGATGAATACCGCAATTCTGAGTTTGTGTTTTTGGTTTGGATTGAAAATTGATGATGGATTCGAAATTGAGGTGAATATGGTTTGTGATGAAGGTTTCAAGCTTTTGGTTATGGAAGTTTTGTGGTGGTTGTTATGATGATGATAGAGGTTGTTAGAGTTTGTTAGGGTGGAGGAAGTGGTGGTGGAAAGTTAGTTAGGGTGGTGATGGAGGTGGAAAAAGTTGGTTAGAGAGGGAAAATAGAGAGAAAATAATTAAAATGATTTTGTGATTTTTTGGAGTTTTTGTGAAAATGATTGAAATTGTGAAATTTTGACCATAGTTTGACTTATATAGGTGATGAAAGGGATGCTTGGACCAATGAGGAAATGCCACATGGACTTGACTTGTAACAAACTTTTAAGGACCAATAACACTTGGACACATGGCACTTGGACTCTAACAAACTTAAAAGGGATTAAAACGTAAATAACAAAAGTGCGCGGACTAAAATGAAAATTAAAACTAAAATTGAATCGAAAAAGTAAACTGAAAATTAACGTAAAGCGAGACGATTAAAACAACAAAGCAGATTAAAATGAAACAGAAATATTATGTGAAATGACCAAAATGCCCCTAGGGGCTTAAAACGACTAAAAATGACTCAGATGCAATTTAAAAATGGATTTTTAACAGAAATTGAATCAAAGACTCATACAAGCAAAATTAAAAGACTCAGAGACAATTTTTAGGATTTAAACAGGGTTTTATCACGTGAAAAGACTAAAATGCCCCTAGGGGCAAAACTGACCCAAAATGACTTCAAATGCAGTTTTTTGAAATGGATTTTGACATAGAATTGAAATGAAGACTTATTCACACTATTTGAAAGGACTCAAACAAATTTTTAAAGATTGAAAGAGATTTTGACATGGGAAATGACTAAAATGCCCCCTAGAGGCTAAACTGACTAAAAAATGACTCGACTGATATTTTTGAAATGAATTTTGACATGGGATTGAAACAAGGACTTATGCAAATCAATTTAAAAGACTCAAACACTTTTCAAGGATTAAGATGAGTTGAATGCAAGAAATGACTAAAATACCCTTTTACATGAATTTTGCAAATAACATTGAAATAAAATGCAGAGAAGGATGCAATTGATCAGAGACATATCAAATGACTTATAATGCAAGAAAAGAAGAATTGATCAAGTATTTTTAGGTCCAAAATTAGGGTATAACAAATTGTTAGACTGTTAAAGATTTAGATATTTAAATACTTATTTTATGATATTAGTGAACTAATAAGATGATATAAAATACTACTTTAATTTATAATACTTCAAATAAATATATAACACTATGATTTATCAAACTAAGGAAATTAAGAGAGAATGAAGTAGGATGGAATGTTTTGATTTCTCAAAAATTGTGTGTTTTTACATGAACCAAAGTGTGGTATTTATACTACTAAATTCACCACTATTACATGTGTGAAATTATTTGTTTTACTATTCTAATTTGGCATTTACCTAGGTAATAGATAATTATCACGGAAATTTTACCCTATACCCCTACATCTATACTTTCACCCTTACAAATTATTAAAAATTCCAATCTTAGCCTTTTTATCATTTAACTCTTGACCCCTTAATTTTTCACCTTCAGTTTCAATTTTTAAGTCTTCACCCCTACATGATATTTCTTCACGGAATACTCTAAATGACATTTCTGGTTCACATTAATTTCTTCACGGAATACTCTAAATGACATTTCTGGTTGACATTAATTGTGTGAAAAACTCATGTTTACTTTAAGTAAAATAAATCTGAAAAACCTTTGAAATTGTTCTGGTGGGTGAACATTTAACAAAGCTCAATTAGCACATTTTCAGAATTGCAGAATTGCAAGAGATAGAGATGTTAACAACATAAAAAGTAATAAAATGAAAGGTGATGTTAAAATGGCAAGCGAGGGTATTGGTACTTGCTTGTGTTTTTTTGAATTCTTTGAATTGGATTCTAACTACTAATTTTTTATATGTGGGCTATGCTTCTCAATTCTCAATTCTCATTATAACAACAGATCTAGAAGCTAACATCTTAAAAATCGAAAAACAGGTCGAAACTCAATTTGAGATGCGAACAATAAATCAAAACTGAAAAATCCAGCCAACGATTCATAAACACCAGATTAAAACAGAGATCTCAAAACCAACCCAAATTTGAGATTTCTAAGCAACAGATCGAAACCGGAACACACACTATGAGGTTTATGAAGGAACAAAGATTACTCAGAAGGAAGGCGACGAGTTTTTGAGAGAAAAAATGAGTAAACTGGATGCTTCTGTTAATATAGGAGGGTATAATAGGAAGTTTGTGTGAAATGTAAGGGTGAAGGTATAGATGTAGGGGTATGGGGTAAATATTCCAATTATCACTTACTATTGTAAGTTGGCAATTTGGATAGATATTTCAACCTAAATAGTAAAAACTATAATCATTATGTTTATATAATTTATTATAACACTCCCCCTTTGAAATATCTATCACGGTGCTCCATTGAAGTCTTGTTAAGGATAATTTGATTGGAATATATGTTGTCTCGTTAAAAACCTTATTAGGAAAAACGCATTGGGATAAAAACCTTAATAAGGGAAAAACAGTACTTCAGAGCCAAGATCCTTTTCATTATCTTCCTTAGGTCTAAAGGGATCCTTTTCAACGTTAAGTGTTCTTCCCATCATTGGAGTACTCAAAGGGTTTGCCTTGTCCATGTTAAACATTTTTAACACTCTTTATGTATAATTTGATTGATGTACTAATATACCATTTTTAGTATACTTAATTTGTAAACCAACGCAAAACCTAGTTTTCCCTAGATCTTTAATTTCAAATTCTTTCTTTAAGTACTCTTTTTCTTCTTTAATTTCTTTAGTAGTTCCAATGATATTTAAATCATCAACATAAACAACAATTATTACAAAACTGGATATTGTTTTTCTTATAAAAACACAGGGGCAAATTGGATTATTCTCGTAGCCTTCTTTAAGCAAATATTCACTTAGACTATTGTACCACATGCGCCCGGATTGTTTTAATCCATATAATGATCTTTGCAACTTAATTGCATACATTTCTCTTGGTTTTGATGTATCATGCATCTTAAGTCCCTCTGGTATTTTCATGTATATATCATTATCAAGTGATCCATATAAATAAGCAGTAACAACATCCATAAGATACATATCAAGATTATTAAATAATGATAAACCAATTAAATAACGAAAAGTAATGGTATCCGTAACAGGAGAATATGTTACCTCGTAATCAATTCCTGGTCGTTGGGAAAAACCTTGTGCAACAAGACGGACCTTGTATCTAACAATTTCATTTTTCTCATTTCGTTTTCTTACAAAAACCCACTTATAACCAACAAGTTTCATACCTTCAGGTATAACCACAATAGGTCCAAATACTTTTCAATTTTTAAGAGAATTTAATTCAGTATCTATTGCATCTTTCCAATTTTTCCAATCATGTCTATTTTGACATTCATTAACAGTTCTGGGTTCGAGATCATCATTTTCATTTGTAATTTCACATGAAATGGAGAATGAAAATATTTCATCAATATTTATGTTTTCGGCTCCACAAATTTCCCGTATTAACATAAGTAATTGAAATCTGGAGATCATTCTTGTTTTTAGTTTCATTATCAATGATCTCATTATCATCATCTTGTGCTTTTTTGAGAGCACACTTTTTATTTTCAGATTTATCATTATCTAGTGTCTTTTCAAGATCACTTTCAATCATATTCACCTTTTCTTTTTCGGGGATTTTTGTCTTTGGAACCTATAGATCGGCCACACTTTAAGCGTGCCTTAGATGTACTTGCTACATCATTTAGTTTCGAAATCTCAATCCGTGCTGGGACATTTACAGCTGGTACATGTGACTTTGTCACCTTTTTCAAATCAGTAAATGAATCTGACAGTTGATTTGCTAAATCTTGTAAGTGTACTATTTTCTTTGCATTTTCTTCCCATGATTTATTATATGGGTCCAAATGTAATAAATGTGGTACATGCCATGTTATTTCATTTTCCAATGGTTTATTTTCTCCCCCTAGTGTTGGAAATTTTGTTTCGTCAAAATGACAATCAGCAAATCTTGCCTGAAAAACATCACTTGTTAAAGGTTCAAGATATCTAATAATTGATGGTGATTCATACCCCACATATATTCCTAACCTTCTTTGAGGTCCCATTTTTGTTCTTTGTGGTGGAGCTATTGATACATATACTGCACAACCAAAAATCCTTAAATGAGAGATATTTGGTTCCTTACCAATTGCAAGTTGATAAGTGGTATGTTTATGATCAGTACTTGGCCTTAGACCTATGAGTGTTGCAGCATGTAAAATTGCATGACCCCAAACTGTAACTGGTAGCTTAGTTCTCATTATTAAAGGTATATCAATATATTGAAGACGTTTGATTAATGACTCAGCTAAACCATTTTGTGTATGTACATGAGGAACATGATGTTCAACAGTAATTCCAATTGACATGCAATTATTATTGAAAGATTCAGATGAAAATTCACCGGCATTGTCAAGTCTAATCTTCTTTATAGTATAATCAGGAAATTGTGCCCTAAATTTAATTATTTGTGCAAGAAATTTTGCAAATGCCATATCACGACTTGACAGTAAACAAACATATGACCATCTACTAGATGCATCAGTTAATACCATAAAGTACCTGAATGGTCCTGACGGTGGATGGATGGGTCCACATATATCTGCTTGGATTCTTTCAAGAAATGCAGGTGATTCTGTCTGAATCTTGCCTGGCGAATGTTTTGTTATTAATTTGCCAAGAGAACAAGCTTCAAATGGTCTATCTTCTCTTGTAAGCTTTAAACCTTTCAATGAATGACCATGAGTACTTTCAACTATTTTACTCATCATTGTTGAACCAGGGTGACCTAAGCGGTCATGCCATAAAGTCATGGTTTTGGGATATTCTTTTACCACTAAATTACATTCAATTTCATGTATATATGTATAATGTAATCCAGAAGGCAATTTTGGTAGTTTTTCTAAAATTTTCTTCTTTCCCAAAATATTAGTAGTAATATTAATGTATTTCATATTACTTTCGGTTGTAGTTTCAGTATCATATCATTGACTATATATGTCATTAAACCTCAACAAATTTCTCTTTGATTTCGGAGAGTATAGAGCATTATTAATGACAAAATTTGTCCCATTTGGTAACATGAACATAACATTACCTGTTCCTTCAATTAAATCTGCAGGACCTAAGATTGTGTTTATTTCACCTTTAGTAGGAAATATTTTGGTGAAATATTTCTTACTTTTGAGGATTGTATGGGTAGTTCCACTGTCTGGAATGCAAACGTCTTTGCCATGATCCATTTCTAACCTTCTTAAAATAAAAATAAGATTAACGAAAGTGAGAGAGTAAAGCAAAACAACATATTTAACAATATTATTTATATAGACCATGGAAATATTATGTATTATACAAGTCACGCAACATGCAAATTCTTAATTAAGTACATATTAAAAATATAAAAGTAATTCGAGCACAACACACATTATTAAAATACATATATATATATATATATATATATATATATATATATTAAGTAATTAATTAATCAATATTAATTTCTCCTCCAACGAAATCAGCAGCCTCGAGGCAGGTAGTATCATCCTTGGTTTCAATTTCATTAAAATTTACTTCCTTTTCCTTTCCATCTATAGATGCCTTGTATCTTTTACACATATATTTTGGTGTCCTACATGCTTTAGACCAATGACCTTTCTTTCCGCATCTATAACAAAGATCATCATTATTTCTAGAGGGACCTTCTTGGATGTATTTACCCTTACCTTGATGATTCTCGTTGGTTTGGTCATTTTTGGGAGGCCTATAATTCATATAACCTCGTCCACGACTTCCACCACGAAAATGGTTTTGACCATGATTTCTGGCTCGACCACGACCACTAAAACGAGACCATAACCACCACGCCCTTGATTAAAAGTTGTGGCATTTATTTCAGGATATGTCATTATTCCTGTAGGACGCAATTGATGGTTTTTTATGAGGAACTTGTTATTTTGTTCAGCCACCAGAAGGGCTCAAAACCAAATCAGAGTACTCAGTAAATCCCCTCAGTCTATATTGTTGTTGCAACACCTGAGATGCATGGAAAGTTGAGAATGTTTTCTCCAACTTTTCCTCTTCAGTTATAATTACGCCACAAAATTCTAATCGTGCTATAATTTGGTGCATGGCAGAGTTATATGCAATAACACTTTTATAATCTTGAAACCTTAATTTGTTCCATTGATCCATCAACGAGGGCAGTAAGACTTTCCTCTAATGCCCAAATCTTGCCTTAAGCTTGTCTCACAAGATCTTGGGATCCTTTGCATTCGAGTACTCTGTTTGTAATCCATCATCAAGATGGTGCTTGATTATCCGATTTACTTTCGACTTTTTCTTTGCCAATTCCTCTGGGACATCTCCCAAATCGTCTCCTTCAAGAATTTTGTCGAGTCCCTCACATGCAAGATACTCAATTAAGTTGTTGTTCCAAGTTATGTAGTTGTCTCCAGTTATGTTTAAAATTTTGAATTGGTGCTTAACATTCGACATGATTATATCTAGACTACAGAAGAGCATAATCAACATTTAATATATATACTATGACGAAAATAAAAATATCATTTTATTTAATAGCAACGATTACAAAAACATGATAATATTTTAATCTAAGTCTCTACCAAAACGAAAAGTAACCACACAAGCTAAGCCCAGTAATGGTAAAACGCTAATTATAACTAATCCTACAAAATCTTTTTTCTAATTCTTCAATATGGGTGAAACTGAGGAAGAACAAAATAACAACAAGTAGAATGATGCATAGAAGAAAGATTTTAGTCATTTTGAAAGTATAGGTAAATATTTTGAGATGTGAAAATTATGAATGAAGGTGATGTATTTATAGAGTGAATTTTGTAAAAATGACCGTTACTGTTACCGTTAATTTCACTATTCATGACCGTTGAAATCAATGTTCATGAACGTTGATTATCATGAGCAGTAAAATCAACGGTCATGAACAGTGATTTCAACGATCATGAATAGTGAAATTAACGGTAATTTTTACAAAATTCACTCTATAAACACCTCACCTTCATTCATAATTTTCACATCTCAAAATATTTACCCATACTTTCAAAATGACTAAAATCTTTCTTCCATGCATCACTCTACTTGTTGTTATTTTGTTCTTCCTCAGTTTCATCCATATTGAAGAATTATGAAAAGATTTTGTAGGATTAATTATAATTAGTGTTTTACCATTATTGGGGTTAGCTTGTGTGGTTACTTTTTTGTTTTGGTAGAGACTTAGATTAAAATATTATCATGTTTTTGTAATCGTTGCTATTAAATAAAATGATATTTTTATTTTCGTCATAGTACATATATATATATATATATATATATATATATATATATATATATATATATTAAATGTTGATTATGATCTTCTGTATTCTAGATATAATCATGTCGAATGTTAAGCACCAATTCAAAATTTTAAACATAACTGGAGACAACACATAACTTGGAACAACAACTTAATTGAGTATCTTGCATGTGAGGGACTCGACAAAATTCTTGAAGGAGACGATTTGGGAGATGTCCCAGAGGAATTGGCAAAGAAAAAGTCGAAAGTAAATCGGATAATCAAGCACCACCTTGATAATGGATTACAAACAGAGTACTCGAATGCAAAGGATCCCAAGATCTTGTGGGACAAGCTTAAGGAAATATTTGGGCATCATAGAAAAGTTTTACTGCCCTCGTTGATGGATCAATGAAACAAATTAAGGTTCCAAGATTATAAAAGTGTTGTTGCATATAACACTGTCATGCACCAAATTATAGCACAATTAGAATTTTGTTGCGTAATTATAACTGAAGAGGAAAAGTTGGAGAAAACATTCTCAACTTTCCATGCATCTCAGGTGTTGTTGCAACAACAATATATACTGAGGGGATTTACTGAGTACTCTGATTTGGTTGCAGCCCAACTAGTGGCTGAACAAAATAACGAGCTCCTCATAAAAAATGATCAGTTGCGTCCTACAGGAACAATGACATATCCTGAAATAATTGCCACAACTTTTAATCAAGGGCGTGGTGGTTATAGTCGCCAAAAAGGACGTGGTGGTCATGCTCGTTTTGGTGGTCGTGGTAGAGGCAGAAATCATGGTTGAAACCATTTTCGTGGTGGAAGCCGTGGACGAGGTTATATGAATTATAGGCCTCCCAAAAATGACCAAACCAACAAGAATCATCAAGGTAAGGGTAAATACATCCAAGAAGGTCCCTCTAGAAATAATGATGATCTTTGTTATAGATGCAGAAAGAAAGGTCATTGGTCTAAAGCATGTAGGACACCAGAATATCTGTGTAAAAGATACAAGGCATCTATAGATGGAAAGGAAAAGGAAGTAAATTTTAATGAAATTGAAATCAAGGATGATACTACCTGCCTTGAGGCTGCTGATTACGTTGGAGGAGAAATTAATATGGATTAATTAATTACTTAATATATATATATATATATATATATATATATATGGGTTATGATAGAAGACACCTTTTATGAAGGTGTCTTTTATTAAGTTACTCTATGAGCATTTGCGAAAAGACACCAACTTACTTTTAGGAAGGTGTCTTTTATCAAAGTTATAACTAAAAAGTGAAAATCACACCTTAAGGTGTGACTTGATAAAAGACACCACCAAAGGGTGGCTTGTAACATAACCCTATATATATATATATATATATATATATATATATATATATATATATATATAGGGTTATGATAGAAGACACCTTTTGTGAATGTGTCTTTTATCAAGTTACTCTATGAGCTTTTGCGATAAGACACCAACTTACTTTTATGAAGGTGTCTTTTAGCAAAGTTATAACTAAAAAGTGAAAATCACACCTTAAGGTGTTGCTTGATAAAAGACACCACCAAAGGGTGTCTTGTAACATAACCTATATATATATATATATATATATATATATATATATATATATATATATATATATATATATATATATATATATATATATGTATTTGAATAATGTGTGTGTTGCTCGAATTACTTTTATATTTTTAATATGTACTTAATTAAGAATTTGCATGTTGCGTGACTTGTGTAATACGCAATATTTCCATGGTTTATATAAAATAATATTGTTAAATTTGTTGTTTTGCTTTACTCTCTCTCTTTCGTTAATCTTATTTTTATTTTAAGAAGGTTAGAAATGGATCATGACAAAGACATTTGCATTCCAGACAGTGGAACTACCCATACGATCCTCAAAAGTAAGAAATATTTCACCAAAATATTTCCTACTAAAGGTGTAATAAACACAATCGCAGGTCCTGCAGATTTAATTGAAGGAATAGGTAATGCTATGTTCATGTTACCAAATGAGACAAAGTTTGTCATTAATAATGCTCTATACTCTCCGAAATCAAAGAGAAATTTGTTGAGTTTTAATGACATATATAGTCAAGGATATGATACTGAAACTACAACCGAAGGTAATATAAAATACATTAATATTACTACTAATATTTTGGGAATTAAGAAAATTTTAGAAAAACTACCAAAATTGCCTTCTGGATTACATTATACATATATACATGAAATTGAATGTAATTTAGTGGTAAAAGAAGAACCCAAAACTATGACTTTATGGCATGACCGCTTAGGTCACCCTGGTTCAACAATGATGCGTAAAATAGTTGAAAGTACTCATGGTCATTCATTGAAAGGTTTAAAGTTTACAAGAGAAGATAGACCATGTGAAGCTTGTTCTCTTGGCAAATTAATAACAAAACATTCGTCAGACAAGATTCAGACAGAATCACCTGCATTTCTTGAAAGAATCCAAGGAGATATATGTGGACCCATCCATCCACCGTTAGGACCATTCAGGTACTTTATGGTATTAATTGATGCATCTAGTAGATGGTCATATGTCTGTTTACTGTCAAGTCGTGATATGGCATTTGCAAAATTTCTTGCACAAATAATTAAATTAAGGGCACAATTTCCTGATTATACTATAAAGAAAATTAGACTTGACAATGCCGGTGAATTTTCATATGAATCATTCAATAATAATTGAATGTCAATTGGAATTACTGTCGAACATCATGTTCCTCATGTACATACACAAAATGGTTTAGCTGAGTCATTAATCAAACATCTTCAATATATTGCTAGACCTTTAATATTGAGAACTAAGCTACCAATTACAGTTTGGGTTCATGCAATTTTACATGTTGCAGCACTCATACGTCTAAGGCCAAGTGCTGATCATAAACATACCCTTTATCATCTTGCAATTGGTAAGGAACCAAATATCTCTCATTTAAGGATTTTTGGTTGTGCAATATATGTACTAATAGCTCCACCACAAAGAACAAAAATGGGACCTCAAAGAAGGATATGAATATATGTGGGGTATGAATCACCATCAATTATTAGATATCTTGAACCTTTAACAAGTGATGTTTTTCAAGCAAGATTTGCTGACTGTCTTTTTGACGAAACAAAATTTCCAACACTAGGGGAGAAAATAAACCATTGGAAAATGAAATAACATGGCATGTACCACATTTATTACATTTGGACCCATATAATAAATCATGGGAAGAAAATGTAAAGAAAATAGTACACTTACAAGATTTAGTAAATCAACTGCCAGATTTATTTACTGATTTGAAAAAGGTGACAAAGTCACATGTACCTACTGTAAATGTCCCATCTCGGATTAAGATTTCGAAACTAAATAATGTAACAAGTACATCTAAGGCACGCTTAAAGCGTGGCCGACCTATAGGTTCCAAAGACAAAAATCCCCGAAAAAGAAAGGGAACAAAAAAAGGTGAATATGATTAAATGTGATCTTGAAAAGACACTAGATAATGATAAATCTGAAAATGAAAAGTGTGCTCTCGAAAAAGCACAAGATGATGATAATGAAATCATTGATAATGAAACTGAAAACAAGAATGATCTCGAGATTTGAATTAATTATGTTAATACAGGAAATTTGTGGAGCCGAAAAGACATAAATATTGATGAAATATTTTCATTCTCCATTGCATGTGAAATTACAAATGAAAATGATGATCCCAATTTGCCCCTGTGTTTTTATAAGAAAACAATATCCGGTTTTGTAATAATTGATGTTTATGTTGATGATTTAAATATCATTGGAACTACTAAAGAAATTAAAGAAGCAAGAGAGTACTTAAAGAAAGAATTTGAAATGAAAGATCTAGGGAAAACTAGGTTTTGCCTTGATTTACAAATTGAGTATACTAAAAATGGTACATTAGTACATCAATCAAATTATACAGAAAGAGTGTTAAAAAGGTTTAACATGGACAAGGCAAACCCTTTGAGTACTCCAATGATGGGAAGAACACTTAACGTTGAAAGGGATCCCTTTAGACCTAAGGAAGATAATGAAAAGGATCTTGGCTCTGAAGTACCATATCTAAGTGCCATTGGGGCACTCATGTACCTTGCTAACTGTACAAGACCTGATATAGCTTTTGCAGTAAATTTACTGGCGAGATTCAGTTCATGTCCTATAAATAGACATTGGAAAGGAATAAAACATATATTTCGATATATATGAGATACATCTGATATTGGTTTGTTTTATTCTAACAATACAAAACCAGTTTTGCTTGGCTATGCAGATGCAGGATATTTGTCAGATCCACATAATGCTAAATCACAAACTGGATATGTATTTACATATGGTGGCACTGCAATATCATGGATATCTCAAAAGCAAACGCTTGTAGCAACTTCTTCAAATCATGCTGAAGTAATAGCCCTTCATGAAGCAAGCAAAGAGTGTAGATGATTACGTTCGGTTTTGCGACAAATCCAAGGAGCGTCTTGTTTAACAGTTGATAAGAATCCAACAATCTTGTATGAAGACAATGCTGCATGTGTTACTCAAATGAAAGAAGGTTACATCAAAAGTGATAGAACCAAACATAACCCCCCTAAGTTCTTCTCATTCGCACAAGAACTTGAAAGAAACAAAGAAGTGGATATTCAATATATCCATTCGAGTGATAATGTGGCAGACCTCTTCACAAAGGCACTCCCTACATCAGTTTTCAAGAAGCACATACAAAGTATTGGAATGCGTCAGCTTCGAGATCTTTAAAGAAGAAGAACATGTGTTTGGTTGAGGGGGGCATAATGTTGTACTCTTTTTCCCTTATTAAGGTTTTTATCCCAATGGATTTTTCCTAATAAGGTTTTTAACGAGGCAACATATGTTCCAATCAAATTATCCTCAACAAGACATCAATGGAGTACCGTGATAGATATTTCAAAGGGGGAGTGTTATAATAAATTGTATAAACATAATTACTATAGTTTTTACTATTTAGGTTGAAATATCTATCCAAATTGTCAACTTACAATAGTAAGTGATAATTATCTATTACCTAGGTAAATGCCAAATTAGAATAGTAAAACAAATAATTTCACACATGTAATAGTGATAAATTTTGTAGTATAAATACCAGACTTTGGTTCATGTAAAAACACACCATTTTTGAGAAATCAAAACATTCCATCCTACTTCTTTCTCTCTTAATTTCCTTAGTTTGATAAATCATAGTATTATATATTTATTTGAAGTATTATAAATTAAAGTAGTATTTTATATCATCTTATTAGTTCACTAATATCATAAAATAAGTATTTAAATATCTAAATCTTTAACGGTCTAACAATTAATTTTGAAAAGAACTTAGTATAATATCAACAAAGCAATACAGAAGATCGTCATACCAATTAGGTTTGAGATCTCTTATCCATTCATAAAGTATCTTTAACATATTTGTTAAAAAAAAAATGAAAATTTCGCATAAAATTAAAAAGTTGCTTAAATTATAGACGTCAATTGTCAAGACAAAATATTTAATTTTTTTTAAAATTCCCTTTAAAAACAAATTATTGTTCACAAAGTTACATTATTTCATAGGTACACTGAGGAGTTTGTTGTTTGTAGCCAACTGTGATTTCACTTTTGGCAGGAAAAAGCCTGCCTGGCAGCATATAGTATATACTTTAAGCACTAAAAAGTTAATTTTTCGGTTGATTTTGGCCAGCTTTTTCTTCTAACAAATGATATTCACGTACCATTAATTTATAACGCAGTACCTATGACAATTTTCAGTCACATTTAAAAAAAAAAATCTAATTACACAAAATATTCTTCCAATAATATCAATTTCCAATTGTATTTTAAGTCATGTGGTGCTCCTAAATTGAGTTTACATATTCATTGTATGTAATCTGAGTTTACGATGTATAATCTGAGTTTTATGTAGCATACATGTAAATTCAGGAATGTACATGTAAACTAAATTTTGTATTTTTTAAATATTAAATTTTTAGACGTAAATAATATTGAATGTGCAAAAGCAATTTTAGCATTATCATTTAACTTTAATTAAAATTAGATGTAATGAGGAAATTTTTAGGGTGTGACTAAAAATTGCTGGTATTTTGAAAAATATTTTGTCTTAAAATAAATGACAATTTCAATTTTGAATATAATATTAATTATTTTTTCGATTGTATCCTGAATTCAATGTCTTTCACTTTATATTTATGACAATTATGAATACATCATTGGATAATTTAGTAAAAATTCTATAATTTGTTTACGAAAAAACATAATTTAGTAAAAATATTATGTTCTCTCTTTCATTTATACAATTTTCTTATAATCTATAAAAAAAAATCAAGTAAGTCACTTAATATGTGACAGAGAGAGGACATACTAATGAGTGTTCTAAATGTATTTCTTTTTTATTTAACCTAAGTGTATTTTTTTTTTTTTGAAGGATTTAACCTAAGTGTATTGTTTAGCAAGTGGAAAGAAATAAGTTTTTCTTCTTCGAAATTGTGTTTTTGTTACATAAAGAATAATGCTAACAAGAAATTTTTTAACACATCCTTAGTAAATAAGTATATTCTTTCATTTGATATGTGTTAGAGAGTGGGTTATGAACAGGAATAATGATTATCTTTCAAAAACAAAAATTGATGCACATACTCATAATAATGAGCAAGAACTCTCACTATGATGCAATTCTGGGGCATCTGGAACCTTAAACCTTTCCAACTCAATTATAATCTGGTCAAAAAATTGTGGAATAGAAGGATAATATAAAATTCTATTTTGTCGTCTTAGTTGAAAAATTGAAAAAGTGAAGCAACAAGGTGGGGTCTACAGCATCATACTTGATATTTTTTGACGAGAAATTATAACTTGGACACAACCCTAAATTAATTTCATTTCACACTCATAAATGAAGAAAAAATAAAAGAGAATGAATTTGAATGATGTGACTAAATAATTTTTCTTTAAATTTATTACATTTGTGTGTGTGACCAAATAAATTTGATTTGGGTCTGTGACCATGTAAGAATTGCTCTTTTTTGACAAAACCATCGTCCTTGTCTTGTCTCCTTGATATTCATATGTGCAATTTTAAATATATGATTTTTCTATTTTATTTATATATAAATATATATATTTTTCTGACTGTTGGATGGTGAACTCTAACTGCCACGTACCACCATCATTTTCTCCATTTATTAATGATAGTGTGTGTGTGACATAGCTATTTTTGTTTTATATAGTTAATTAACGGGGTAGCTAGTACTAGTGGTGTAGTAAAATACATGAATGGAATATTTATTAAATTAACGTACGGGGTCTCACCATTTAGAGAGATGGGTCACCACCGCGTGTAGATAGATTAGACTCACCATCTTAATAATATACAAATGGGGAACAATTTTAAGACCTCTAATCCAATGTGTCACACTCTCAAGCATCCAATGCCAAGTCATCAAATTTTCAAAGTACATTTTATCATCTCTTATAGTAATTTGGATAAGAAAACCATGAAATCCACAATTTTTCACAATTTTTACATCATCAATATTCACTTTTAACCAACAAAATTTAAATTGCTTAATTTCCCTCCAAGAAATATCATTTTCAGACCTATTTTGCAGAAAAAAACAAAGTTCAATTTCAAATTAGGCCCATGTTTTGGTAAGCCCAACACTCAAACCTAACCCTTTAAACCTTTTCTTCAGAAACAATAAATGCAGTTGGCAAAAAGGGAAGCTTTTCCCTCTTCT
The DNA here is from genome assembly GCF_051527215.1 of Medicago sativa. Classification (NCBI taxonomy): domain Eukaryota; kingdom Viridiplantae; phylum Streptophyta; class Magnoliopsida; order Fabales; family Fabaceae; genus Medicago; species Medicago sativa. The sequence goes on from NC_140756.1 coordinate 62,033,410, forward strand.
CACGCTCAAACAAGTACCCTCCAACCCAGATTGTGAACAAATTTTGTGCTTTCAGACAAACCCCATAACACACCTCTGTACCACACTCTGTCTTTCTTCTTTCTGAAACATCAGCATGTAAAATGTTGGGTTTGTAACAATTCAAATTCAAATTCAAATTCAATTCTCTCTCTTTTTCTTTTCTTTCTCACCATTACATCTCTCTCAGTGATCTATTCCTTTCTACTCTTCTATGTCATCAATTAATAGCTTTGGTTTCTCTAAATCCTCACAAAACTCATCCTCCAATCTTTTCTCTTGCCGCAAACCCCTCTTCGTCCGCCGGAATCCGCTTCTGCCGTACCGGAGTTACAATCAGAAGGTAAGTAACTCGAAATCCCCAAATTTATGATATCAAAATCACTTCAAATCGTTTTTTGATTTTTGAAAACTTGATTTTGTCGTTGATGCCGCAAAAACACGTGTTGAGCAAGATGCAGCGAAAACAAGCTTCTCAAAACACTTTCTGATAATAGTTTGAAGGTAGGTCTCTGAAAATTACTATTTTTTTTTTACTTTTATTAATTAATCTTATTTTATTAATCATTCATGAGTTTAATAGATGATTTCTTTTTTTACTTTTTTTGATTTCTTTCATTAACTGTATTGGTTTTTTTTTTTTTCCTTCTAAAGATCCTTTTTCTCTTATCTGTATTAGGCATGTTTCTCTCTCCAAATCAGGTGGGCTTTTAAGTGATTGAAGCATTTGCTGAGTTATCAGGGATTCTTATACAACTTTCTGGTATAATTTTTAATTCAAATGCTCTCTGTTTTGACCTTTTTAATTTTGTATATTCAAGGCTGATGAATATACAATCTATAAGATGTTTGTATAATTGTTTGAATCAATGAAAGAAGCAATGAGCTATTCAACAACCTTGAAATGTATTTTCTTATGCATAATGGATGTAGCAGTATTGAGACTTACATTGGCTCTTCACAAGTTACTTCAGATTGTTGATCTTTTGTTATAAAAGAATAATCCTTTTGTTATATTGGCTTTTATTTTTTACTGCTTTTATATATGAGCCACATGATATATAACATGCGAACTGCTTGATTTTATTTATATGGTTGGTTGGTGTAAGAACACTACTGTGTTGGTTTTATGCCATTCTTTGTTAATGATAGTTTGGTAGACGGTGTCTGTCTATTTTTCTTGCTCTTAAAAAAAATGGCATCCTAAAATGAGCAAGTTTGAGAAGTAGGTAGTGGCTTTCTTGCAGCAAAAAGATTACTAAAATGCAAACATCAAATGCCTGGAGTTGACTTAATTTTCATGAGGTTTGAATTGAATCCCAAGTAAAAGAAGCGATAGTAATGGAGTGTAATATGAAGGATTCATAATAACAATATAGTTTATAGCCCTGTTTGGATAATACAGATTATGGCCCTCATTAGATACTTTGGAAAATCTAAAAAATAGTTATAGTTAAATGTGTAAAAAAGTCCACATGTTTGCCACCTTAATTCTATTCTACTGTACTTGATAGCACAATGCTTACATCACACATGGTGATATGTTGTTTTTAGTTTACGTTATTCAGGTCTGTTTTTAGTTTATGTTACTCAACCATGTGGAATTGATAATTTTTTAATTATAGGCATCTTATTTTTTAATAACCATTTTTTCATTGACTTATATTTCTAATTATAGTCATATAATTGCCTAAATGATAGTAAAAATCTGTCATGGTCATATGATATCTTTTGCTTCTCATAGCTTATTCACTTCATAATTTGTTTGGAGCTATTTGTGCCATAAAGTTGTTTCTCATTCCTTAATTTGATTCATCATCTTTTGATGCTAGAATTAGTACCTATTTTTTCAGTTTTGATAATAAAAAAACAATTCCTGCAACTAACACCCATTCAAATCTTAAACCACTCTGATTTGTTCCTTCAATCTGACATTATATTGTTTCTTACTCTACTAAAACCGTTTTTTGCTCATGTTCGATCAGAGATTGCTGCTCATGAATTTGAGGATGAATTTGTGGAATTAGGCATGCCAATTAACGTATGATCTCTACCTATTTTGACTTTATATGTTTCAATCCTCATTATGTCTTTCAATCTTAAATATTTTTAATTTACAAACATGTTCAAATACATTTTCCAAAGTATAAAAGTCATGAATGAAGAAAATGCATGTTAGAGGGTTTATCAAACTAATTAATTTTTTTAGCATGAACCACTGATTCCAGAAACATGTTCATTTTCGGATTGTAGAGCCACTCGATTTTGATCCTTTAATACAGCCTTCGACATCATTAAGCTCAATATTGGGAAGCAAATATAGCAGTTTGATGTCCTTTCACTTAGTCATTTTTCGTTTGCATTCTCTTAACTGTCCAATACATGATTCATTGTATAATTAACTGTCCACTTTTATTCCCTATTCATCATTTCTTATAACAGAAACTTTTAAGTTATATTATTGGATGACATTATAATCACAAGTATATACATGTATTAGTTTTGTTAATATTATAGACCGTCTATGTTAATAGGATGGTGTTATATAGTTGTATAGATTAATCTTCCTTACACCCTTGGAATTCATTAAGTTTGCGATGCACCGTGTTTTGAGTTGCTTAAGCTTGGAATCTCTTCCCAAAAACAGAAGGCTTTGTTTATTGTATAATGTGTACTAGACAGAAATGTGATGTGTGCTAGCGTAATTATAGCGTGTCCAACAATTTGAAATAAGGATTCTATTTTAAATTGAATCTTTAAAAGGCCACAAAGAGTCTCGCAATTGGAAATAAGAGTTGCAAATTCTTACTTTTATAGTTTTTCTTTGGTTGAAATTATATCTCATGTTGGAAATGTCTCTTTTTTTTTTTTTTCTTTTTTCTTCAGGAATTTCTCATTCAAATGGATTCTATGTGATTAAAGTTTTGGAATCGGTCATTGCAAGGTGAAATTATTAGTTATTATTTAATTAACTGTTTAATTGCATAGTTTTGTTTATCTCAATATACTCTAAGGGGCACATACTTTAATGTATTTACTCATATGGTTGGAATTAGTTTCTTGCAATGTCCTTTTTGTGTAAAGCTTTGTAATGTGCATGATATTCCCCGTCAAATACTATGCTATAAGGTTTTGTGCATGATTCTATATTAGAGCTTATTTTGTGCTGTGAGTCCGAAATGTTATCATCTATCATTCATTAGAAACCATATCCATTTAAGTCCGAAATGCAATATCTCACAGTTTAATTTAATTCTGAAATTTTATTTTCCTCAAATGCGGAGGTTATAGGTATTTGATGTAAGTCCAAAGTTTTATATTCTATAAACACGGGGGGCTATAAGTATTTAATTTATGTTCCAATATATTGGATATCCTCAAACATGGGGCTGTAGGTATTCAATATATATGTTTTAATATATTGGATATGTTTAAATAATATATTATATACAATAAATTTCATTTATCAGAAGAGATGTTGAATATATTGTTGAGAAACAATTTTTTGTAGTGATATTTGAAGTCATCAAAAGATGTTGAATCTGTTGTTGAGAAAGATTTTTTTTATGTTCATCTTTTTTGGGTGACTTTTACTCATGTGGTTAAAACTATAGAAATAATATTGAGATATCTTTTGTTTATTTTGGAGCTATAAAGGGGTAGCAAATGCATTGAAGGACATTTTTTGATTGCTTTTTTTGCTATTTATGTACTTTGTATTTGTTTGTCATTAATGTGGTCATTTGATGACTAAAAGACATTACCGTGAAACCTAACTAAAATAGTATGATGGTTGTCATTCATTTGCTTTATCGGTTGTAACAAGATAATCATCATATTCATATAAATATATATGAATGACAATATATATTAAAGTATTTTGTTATTTGTGTTGAGCGTCAACATTCTAATGCACTACACTAATGCATTTTTTTTCCCGTGCGTTGCACGGGTCGAATACTAGTATAGACAATGCATCAACTGAAACTTCTGCATTCTCCAGATATCCAGCAAATAGTATTAATGCCATAAAATACCATACTTCAAGGCTGCATAATTAACAACGCCAACCAAAATATCATAAATTCATAACTATAATCTTATCTCATTAATAGTACGTGTATGGTCATATATACTCCTCAAATTAGATACATGTGTGTAAGAAGAGGGTGCTAGAGTGAGTTGCCAACATCATTCTTATATTAGGGTACTATTAATATACACCATGGTCATTATTATAAACAAAAATTAATATTTTAGATTCATTTAATTATAGATCCCTAATATAACCTAATATATATGATTTCATTTGGATTCATAAATTTTTATTATAGATCACATACATCATAAAATCAACATTTTAGATTCATTCATTTAAATGTATGTGATCTATAATAAAAATCATATATACTTTCAATGGTATAGTCCATCAAATTTATTGAATCAAATGATTTCATTATTGTTTACTTTTTCCTTCTTCTTTTTATATACTCTCCAATCTTAAATATAACGAAAAGTCAAATAATTAAATGAAATTCATCCAAACATAGACAAAATTCATTTAGCTTTTTAATTAATTATATATATATATATATATATATATATATATATATCATTTTAATAAAAAATTTGGTTATATTAATTTTTCCTAACCTACAAGATGAAATGTATAATTATAACTATGTACTTTTTTGCTATAAAAAAGACTGAATTTTTTTTTTTACAGAAATAGTAGCATAAACTTTTAAGAAAGTTAAAAGAACAAACCACATCATAACAGCAGAAGCTAGTGAGAGACGAACAAAACCCCAAAGATTCTGAAAGGCTTGAAAAGAAAAACCACTCCAAGCTTCACCACAAGAACCACTCAAAACATAAACAATTTGAGCCAAAACAATAAACCACCAAGAAGAATTAAGCACCACGGCTGCACCAACAAGTCCCCACCCTAGGTGCAACATAAGGAACCAACTAAAAAATGTGTGTCCCACCAACGCTACCGCAGAAATCCATGCCATAGCCATGATCTTACTCTGGGCTTGCAAGAACTTTTGGGTTGGAAAGTTTATCGCGTAGGCGAAGAGTTGAGGAATCATCCATAGTGCAAAAACTCCGGCTGCCTCTGATATCGCGGTTGTTTGGCCTATAAGTTTTAGAAGAGGCGACGCGAAAATGTAGAGAAAGCTAAGAATAAGCGCGGTGGCGCTGAGAATCAACCATGATCTTTGCATGTATATTCCTAACATGTTCAGTTTTCCGGCTCCAAAAGCTTGTCCACATAGTGTCTCCAATGCGCTTCCCATCCCCATCTGGAAACAAAACAGTTCGGTTCAAACACAGTTTTATGTTTTTTTTAAAAATAAATAGCGAAGATGAAATTATTATTAATTAAAATGACATTAATAACTATTTTAAAACCTTTTTATAGGAATTTTAAACTTTGTTATTTACAACTACAATGATAATCTCTTACCACTAAGTTAATACTTCATCGATTAGTTTTGAGTTTTCGAGCTCATTTGTAGTTTTTATTTAGTTACAATGGAATGAGAAAATAAATAAATTCAAACAAAAATTATTAGCAGTGGTATCAATGGGGTATCTCTATTAAGATATAAAGAGAATTTCAAATTTATGATCTCACTATTTTCTTTTTAATTATATGTGTGTGTGTATATATATTATTTAAACTATTTTCATTTATATGTAACTTTATCATATTTTATCCAATCAAATATCTGACTTTTTTAATTTTTTTTTTGGTTACAATCTGACTTTTTTAAATGACTATATCTAATTTTACAATTTTTATTATTCTTTAATAAATTAAATTTTGCTCCTTAATTACTTTTTAAATTTTTTTGTCGTATTGAATGATTAGTCATAGCCTTTGTCTAGAACGAGAAGAAAAAGAGAAATTGAGTTGATAAAGTTATACTAATATTTTTTTGTTTCATTTACAAGTTACAAATTACAATAAAACGTCCAAAAGAAAGAAAAAAATAGAAATAATTCAAAATTCAAACGAGAAAAAAAAATTATGAAATTATACGAAACATAGTTTTGCAGATTATTTTCGATATTAGGATTTTGATATTACCGTGATGCCTAAGCAAAAGCCGGCGATGACGGAGTTTTCGACGGAAACAGCCGCAAGTTGAAGAGTCCCAACTTGACCAGCAAAGACTTGAGTAACAGCACCAAGAGAATATTGAGAGATGGAGGTGAATATGGCAGGTCCAGCAAGGTACCAAAGTTTCTTAGATTCATTGAGAAATTCTCTGGCAAAGTCTCCGGCACCGATGATCGGAGAAATATCATCGGATTTAGCTGTGAATACTGCTGTGTTGATTTGATCATGTTGTTGGTTGTTTAATGGTGTGAGGAGTGGGAAGGTTTGTGTGTCATTTTCCTCCATATGATCTATAGACTATTGAAGAAGATTTGAAGTTATGAATGAAAATTTCTCTTACATAGAAAATTCTAGTTTAGTGTTTATATATAAAGAATGAAAGGGAAAGATGGTGAAGTAAATGTTATGTCCTACACATGGTTCCTCGTGTAATACATGCACTCTTGTTTAATATTTTGTTGCTCTTAACCTTTTTTGATTGTGGGACAAGGGCTCCTATAGTTGTTGAAATATGGTTGAAAAATAAGTAAAATATGATCAATGATGTAACAATTAGTATTCAAACTCAAAATTCTCTCAAATATATTCTTTACCTAATTTCATCGATCATTTGAATTGATCTCTTAATGACTTTTTGTTATAATTTGTTAGAGAAGACAATCATAAAAGACAACAAGTTAAATAATTGACATAATTCATTATATTTTTTTTCATACTCACAATCGGGCATAGTTGTCTTATCATGAAAAAAAAACATTTGATTTCAATTGTAACTACTTCCAAAATAAAAAATGATTGAGTATGATTTGTTAACGGTGTAAAATTTTCAACACTATATAAAAATTAAAGTTTAACTAAAATTTAAAAATCCAAACCTTTAAAATAAGAAGATAAAAGAATCATGTGATAAGATAAACAAATCTCGTTCTAGGCCTGCACACAATATTATTTACTAATTAAATGATACCAATATTTAATCCCAGTCAATAAGATTTGTTAGATACTCCCTCCGGTCCTATATATAAGAAATAATTGACTTTTTAGATACATTTGATAATTGATGTATCTAGTCTAAAATATAGATCAAATACATTAACTATCCAATATATCTAAAAAGTCAATTGTTTCTTGTATAAAAGACCAGAGGGAGTAGAATCCAACCCCCTTTTTTGTTTTCTTATTTGGGTTAAACCCATTTCAAACCAAACAATATAAATTATAATTGGTCAAGGTGACCTCCAAGCCCCCGCTTTTATTGCTGCCATCAAATCTCACCACATGCATATCTATCACCAATATTGGACAAGTGCCCACGTTCACTGCAACATTAATTGGTTTTCTCTTAATTATTATTACTAGAGAAAATAAAATGATATCTCATCTACTAAGTCAACTTGGAGAGAGAGATTAGATTGATGTTAAAATGGCAAATATATATAGTGTTGAGATGTGTAATTCATGTTAGTTTGAGTTAGTAACTTGGCTTGCAAGTAACTGATATTTTTAGTTTAAAAATTCTCGTTTTTCAGTTTGTTACAAACGTTTTTGTTTTATGATCCAAATGTGTGTGACATTCAATTTGTGTAAATATATATAAAGTGTCTCGCTAACAAGTGTCATAAGGACACTTGTTAAAGATTCTAAAATAAAAATAATTGATAAGTTTTATGTAAAAAAAATTACTTTTTAATGTATTGAATGCAACAATCTCAAAACAAAATTTCTTCTTTAAACTTCTTAACAAAGTGATTTGGTTGATAGTAATATTTGAATATCTTATTCAAGTGAAATATTGTATGTTATCTTTTTTCAATCTTCTCATCTTTCTCTCTTTCAAAGATATCTATATAGAGCGAGTGAGTGTGCACAATAAAAAATAGTTTTCTTGCTATAACACATGGTATGAGATTTAGTGGTTAGTTTTCAACAAATCTTCCCATCTTGGATGGAAATTAGAATTATGATATAAATGGTGCAAACAAATGAAGGTTGTTTGGATATCAGGACGTATGAGATTTAGTGAAGTATGATGTTGATCCCATCAATGGGAATTCAACTTATGCTTAAAAGGGTAACATCAGTCTCTCTTCGTCTTGTGCAGAGACCTGATTTTTAATAAAAAAATTCTGATTCAAAAAACTTATGCTTAAAAGGTTGCGCATAAAAAGGCAAAGAAGAAAGATTTCAAGGCTTTATTCATAATTCATTAGTTTGTCAATGCATATAACTTTGAAAGGGTTGGAGTAAAAGAATAATCGAAGTAGACATGAGAGAGCTTGGGGGAATGTATATGCAGGAGCTAAGAAAGTGAAAAAGTGAGGTTATAAACTCCAATACAACACTATAAATTACTTCAAATGGAAGATAAAGAAAGTATCGACGGTTTATTTACGTGAACTGCAAAATTGGTGACCCAAATGAACAGTTGTGGAGTAGCTATCATTAATCATTTTATGGTTGAAAATATCTTGAGGTCAGTTTAACAAAGATTTGATTATATAATGGTAGCCGGCGTAGCCATTGAAGAAACAAAAGACCTTGCAAGTGTGAGCATAGATGAACTACATGATTCACTTGAAGCACACAAACAAAGGATAAACATAAGAGAAGCAGAAAAGAAAGGAAAATGATCTAGAAATAGAGGCAAAGGAAATTATTTCAAATGGGAGAGGAAGAGGTGGCATCAACAAAATAGCATCAACAACAACCATCGTTGTGGTGGCTCAAGTAGAAATTATATATGCGACAACAACAATAGAGGAAGAGGTGGCAAGAAGAAATGTGTGAAAGGTAAACTTTAATGATACAATTGTCAAAGATATGGACCCGTTGCAGATGAGTGTTATGCCAACAAGAAAGAACCACATGAAGATGAAGCAAGACCGATAAAGACAAGATAAAGATCATGAACCAGTCATGTTAATGGTGACGACCAAAGAAGAAATGGACATGTGGTGATCAATGGTATTTGGACATTTGAAGTTCAACTCATATGAACCTCGAAGATATGGACATTGGATGTAACACACATGATTTTTGATCTAAGACATTACGTCTAGTTCTTTCTTTTTAGAAAAATATGACTATTTTTTTTTTACAATAATGGTGGATATCTTGAATTTTGCTTCACGAGGATATCCCGATGGCAGTGTGCTATATAATGTGTGACCCACATCACGCACAATCTCTCCTTGTTTTTTGTGCAAAGCCTGATTTAATTGGATGAAATTATATTCGCGAAGCGCTCAGGACAAATGGGTCGCGATATATAGCAACGCTATTTTTTTAACAATAGTCAAGCATTATAAATTCCTAAATAGAACTTAACAAATATAGTTAAACTAATTTAATTACAAACCTAACATTTCAAGTCGAGTTAACTAGGAAACAATAAACTTCAAAAACTATTTTAAATTACAATTCAGAAAAACCCAAATTTATTTCCCGCGTATACGCTTCAAGCAAAAAAATCAAGCACAAATCCTATCTCCTTTGATACTTAAATTGTTGGTCGTAAGGATTAGTCTTCAACACCCATGAAATAAAATCAATAATAAATTATAACATCAAATATGAATATACCACATCATCAAGGAATTGTGTTAATTCTTTTTAATTTAAAATGTTTAAAATATTCATCACTCCAAAATATACTAGAAAAACAAACACAAAAGCTCAATGTTTTTTTATTTTTTGTGAAGAAGACACAAGATTTAATGTTAATGCAAATGCATGAAATGCAACTAGACCATGATCCAAATATCGCCTCAATTGACATACTAATTTTAATCGCCCCATCTGGCAAAATAATTTTTAATTGTCCCATTTGGCACATGGATATGAATCGCCTCATTTGGCACTTATGACACTATTATATGATAGGGAAATACTACTTTTCCCGAGAAAAATAATCACGAAAACGTCCCGACCGTACAAATTATAATACCCTTCTCCAACTCTTTTTTGGCCAGCCATTCATGTATTGTGTAAAGGCAACATCTAACGGTTACAATCTTTCTGGATGAATTCGCTGTGTTTCCAATCGGGATCAATAGCACTGCTCTATATGATATGCTTTATATGCAGTGTTATGCATGCAATGTAATCTTTCTTTAAATCTTTGTAGTTTTATACTCACAAACCACCTTATCAATTCCACAAAATCACCAACTCCTCATAATTAATAAAATTTCTTTAGACATCTAAAGATAAAACAACGGATAAAATTCTCAATTTAACATATCAACAATCATATATATAAATCAATATTATCAAAATTCACCTATTCATCAAAATCAATTTTTTTTAACAAAATTACTAAATAACAATTCTTATATTTATTAATAATAATTAATTAATCTCTTCACTCATCCATTGAATCATGAAGCATATTAAATTCAATATCATAACCTATTATTTTCATTTAAATCATGGTCAAGACTAGAGCCCTTACCTTGGCCACTTTACTTCCTAGCAGAAGAACTCTAATCCATGCAATTTGTTCTTTACTCTGCTAAGTCTACCCCCAAGGCAATGGCTATGAAAATGTCTCTCTATGTCTCTCTGGAAGCTCTGCAAAAGTTCCCACTTTTGTGAAGTGTGAGGGAATGAGAGAGATGAACGTGATTCTAATTGCTTCTATATATAATTAACGAGAAAAGTGAGAGAATTTTAAACTGGAGATTTAGGCAGCATGAAGTGAAACCGAGTGTATGAAATCAAAAGTGGGGGAAACGGTTTGACATGCTAGCTTATGGTAAAGAATATACGTACGATCCTAATTTTTGTATAAGATAATTGTTGAAATCAAACTAGTCCACAATGAAGTGGTTTATGGCTTATCTCAAAATGAAGAATGGAAGCATGTAAGATATGTGTGAAAGGTAGAAAAGTATGGGAAGAAAAATAGAAAGAATTAAGTAAACTAAAGACAGATTACAAGAAATGATACACATGGATGGTTTTGTAGAATTAAAATTGAGTAACAGGATTTGGAACCAAATGATCTCATCTCAGTTTTATAAGCCATGAATCTAAACATGTAGCTATCTTATAGGAAGATCAAGGCATTATACGGTTATTAATTTTTAGAAGGATTTTCCTAAAAGAAAGGAAATGCTTCAGTTGCAATTTCACACGTCTCACTAAGCATGATAAAAATTTGAATTAGTCAACTAGCTTACTCACCCCTATTATTTATTTCTACTTGGCACTATATGCTTGGACATCTCAATTTTAGAGATCTCAATCTTATGCAGAAACAAGGCGTAAGGATGCTTAAAATTTAAATGTCAGTATTAGTGTGTGAAGAATGTATGCAATCCAAGCAATATAATCCATAGTAGAGAGACAAAGTATTAAATGGTTGTGAAAATAGACGATGCACTAGATTAAGAGGTATTTGTTGCACAACCTCCTGGCTTTGATGTGAGGAATCATGAATCAAATGTTTACAAATTGAGAAAGGCATTATATGGGCTCAAGTAAGAACCCAAAAGCATGAAACAAGAAAATAGATGGGTTCCTAAATTAAACTGGTTTCAACAAATGTGACTCAGAACATGGAATGTATTTCATTAATGACACATGCAAAGGGGTAATCATTCTATGTCTTTATGTAAATGATTTTCTTGTCACATGTAGCAATGGATCTTACATAAACGACTTTAAGAATGATTTGATGAAGGAATTTGAGATGGTTGATCTACGTCACATTTCATATTTCCTTTCCTTGCCGTACTGGAGTTTCAAAGAACAAGTATAGGGCTTCTAATTCATCAAAAGAGACATATATGCTAGTGAAATTCTTAAAAGGTTTTAAATGGAGCATCGCAATCTTGATGTAACCCCTATTGAACCAAGACCACAATTATCAAAAGAAATAAAAGAGAGAGAAGTGGATCCAACTCAATACAAAAGACTCATTGGATCATCGAGATACCTTTGAAACACAAAGCCATATTTGACATATAGTGTAGGTATTTGTGAGTAGATTCACGGTGAAACCAAAATCGTCTCACTTCGTAGCAATAAAGAGAATGTTGAGATACATCAGAGACACAATTGATAGTGATATGTTGTTTCTAGCAGTTGATCATGGAAAAATGTTCAAATTGCTTGGGTATATTGATTTAAATTGCCGTGGTCACAAAGATGACAGAAAATCTACTGCAAGATACATTTTTCTAGTCAGAGGAGCTCCAATATCTTGGTACTCAAGGAAGGAACCAATGGTAGCTCTCTCATCCTATGAAGCAGAATATATAACAACATCTTTGAGTGCTTGTCAAGTTTTCTGGTTAATGAATTTGATAGAGGAACTTAGTAATGAGAAATGTGATACCGTGATAATCAAATTTTTTTTGAACAAGCCGTGATAATCAAAATTAAAAACATTTTTGCCACCAATCTAGCCAAAATCTGATTTCACATGAGATAAGTAAGCATAAAAGATGAGGTTTCATTACTGGAGAGAGCAAGTAAAAAAAATAAAGAAAATTTAAATAGGAGCATTGTAGAAGTGAAGATCAAGTGACAAATTTATTGACTAAAGGAGTTACAATCGAAGGGTTTAAGAAGTTGAGAGGTTTAATGGGAATTGTATCATTGACTAACATGAATTAAGGCGATTTGTTGAGAGATGCGTAACTCAAGTTAGCTTGAGTTTGTAACTTGTTGTGTAAGTAACTTTTTGTTTGTTTTAAAATTAAGGTATTTTAGTTAGTTAGTTAGTTACAACCATCATATCATCACTATTGCACCAAATCCCATCAAAACTCAACAGTTAAGCTTGTTTGACTTGGACCAATTTTGGGATGAGTCATCTTCTTGAAATGTTTACAGAAAACATGCGAGTAAGGACAAACCATGCTGAAAAGACTTGAGTTGGTTTGTAGGGTCAGTCGACAATCCTGAAAGTCGTATGTGGTGTTATAAATGGTATAAGAGAAGACCTCTCCTAGTACGATGTGGCTCGTGGAAGAACCAAGCAGAAGTTGGTGGGCATGTAATGCCTAAGGCTGATGAGGGTGAGGAGTTCTCGTTGGTGCACAAGGCATGACAATGAACGGCTCCTGAAAGCTTCTAGGCAAACTGAGTCCACATCAGAATGAGAGAGATCCTGAGACCGTGCAGGTATGGGACTACATGGTTAAAGGAATACTTATAAAAAAAAATTGGTACTACTTATACGAATAACATGCATCTTCTTTTTGTTTGTTTGTAAATTGTATCATCTTTTTGTTTGTTGGACAACTTATGAGACAATCAAAGGTAAACAAAGAGAAACATGTATTAACACGAAAACCAAAACAATGAGAGAAAAAGTAAAAACACAATGTGAGTTTGAAAGTGAAAGTTGTCACAAAAATGATTGTACAAATATCATTTCCCTAAAAATAACACTTTTTAGATTTTTAAAGAATTGTCTACACAACTTCCAAGAGTTTATTACTATAATAGATTCCTTAACAAATACTATTTTTACAACATTTATTAACATTTTCCTTGTTATTTTATGAAGAGCTGAGAAACTGAAACGAGCGAATTTGCGAAGAGAAAATGAATATGATTCTGATTGAATGAATTGCATTAGCAGAATAAAAGTGCTTTATATAGTCTCCTAAGTTAATAGCTGTAAATTATCATTAGCTCAACTAATTAATCTCTAACTATCATTCTAGCATACTGACAGTGTTGATCTGTCCCCTTTATCAAATTTTTCCTAGAGTGAAATTAGTCCAATTTGTGTACAAAAATATATAAACCATAATATCTCTTGTAAGTCACTGATGCACTTGCAAACATTATACACTTATGCTTATTACATTACTTCCAAATTAAAACTCAAAGCATACAACAATGTCAATAGTCTGCTTTCCTCTTCAATTAGATCAACTTTAAACCGTGGTGGAGCTTGGCCAAAATTTGCGAGGGGCAGAACATATAAAAGATATACTCTCTCCGGTCTCAAATATAAGAAAATATTCCTTTTTTAGATTCATTGAGTAGTTAATGTATGTGGTCCACATTGTAAAGCAGATACATTAATTATTTAATGAACCTAAAAAAGGAATCTTTTCTTATATTTGAGACCGGAGGGAGTATGTTGAAAAAGTTGCCTTAAATCAGTTTTCTACGATTCTGGTAGTTTGCGCCAGTAGCGGACCTAGTAGTATATAATTTTATTTTATTGTGATAATTTGGTAACCTAGAGTGAGAACAAAAAGAGGAGACACTTGGAAAATTTAAGGGCCAAGATTTGTGTCTTTTGAGTGTGATTTTGAGATTGGGAAAAACATTCCAAACACCTTGTATAATATGATTTTATTGGAGGAAGGATCAAAAGTTTTATATCTTTGTATTGAGTGATATTCAAGTGAGAGGTTGAGAGAGGAAAAAAGATAAATTAAGGAGCAATTAGAGATAAATATTTTTGTCACTTTTGTAAATCTCTTGAGAGATTGAGAAAAAGTAGAAATTGGGCAAGTCATACATAGGCTACGATGTAGCTGGAAATGAGTTAAGTTGAATTGAACTTGGCTGAGTTCGTCTAGACTCGATATAAGAATTAGACCGGCTCGAAACTTGACTCAAGTTTGTCAATTATTTTTTTTTAGCTTAAACTCCACTCGATTCAAACTCATAAACAACTCGGTTCGACTCGTTAGCTCAAATGAAATAAAACAAATGAAAAAAAAAAAAAAACTACTCCAATGAGCACAAAAATAGCTCAAAGAATTTCAACCGGTCATAAGATAAGACGACTTAAGTAAATGAGAAATAAATACAGCACTATGAATTAGTCTCTGTTTCATGAGGTTCATGTGTTTTTCTTTTTTAAGGATTCATGAGGTTTGTGAGTTAACATTAAATTGCTTAATTTTTTGTATTTTTTCTGATGGTTAAACGATGATGTTTTCCATAATGTACAGTGGTAAAAAGAATGGCGGGTTCCGGTCTAATCAAGAGAAATTTTTAAGTGATTTTGAAACTATGAATAATGCGACGTGTGTAGTGCTTCTGTGTTGGCTGTGTGAGGCTGCTGCTCTTTTAGGTAGCAGATTTTTGGTTATGTCATTAGGAATCATTGTGCTGATTGTGATTTAGGGGGCTGCACCTCTTTTGTTTTGTGCCTAGCCTTTTTCTTTTGTTTTTCTTTCCATAATCTTGAGGCAGGGATATGCGTTTGGGTTGTGTTTTATAGGATCCAGATGTTGTTTTTAGCTCACTGGTGTCCTATTTAATGTATACCTTAGCCTCATTTTTAAGTGGAATTATTCATTTCTATTGGGGCGCCTCTTTGTGGTTAGTTAGAGGTATTTGGCGTTTGTTTTTCTTGGTTGTTGTTATGGTAATCCGCATATATACGGTGCCGAGTTTGTAATCATTATTCTTGGTTTACCGCGGGTTAGTATGCCTTACACAACCTGTCGAGATTAAATTTGTTGATTAAAAAAAAAACAAGAATAATGCGACGTGTGTTTGAACATAAACAACTGAAGGAATTCGATTCCTGATTCCAATTCTTAGAAGAACGATTCTGGCTCGAGTTGTCTACGTAAGAATCGCAGAGGTAACAAACAACAAGGAGCAGACATGAACACCTCCAAAGACTTTCTTCCTTTTGCTTTGGTAAGCCACATATCTCTCCCTCTCCAACATTCTCTCCAACATAGATTTTGGTATACATCACGACAATGATGAAGTTTCTTTGCAGGGTTCCTTGTCATACTAGGTTCCTTATCGAAAGGTTTTATTTGTCCATTTAATTATGGTCAGGCTGGGTAAGTTGGTTCATTTTCCTGTTTTTGTTTTTGGATGCATTGATGTATTTAGCATTGAGCATCGCTGCATATAGGGTGATTGAGCATGATATATTGTTTTTTGATTCTTAACTTTACATGTGACTTCTATTCCTACTGAATAATGACCAAAGGCAACTACAATTTGATAACTTTTGAAATGATAATAACATGATAACTATGCATGCTATTATGCTGAAAGTTAGTGACATGTGAGTTCTAACTTAATTCTTTTATGAAAATTTAGTTTTGTAATGGAGTGACATGTGAGTTCTAACTTATTTCTTTTATGAAAACTTAGTTTTGTAATGGGAATGTGTACAGACTACATCAGGATCGTGGGCATTTAAGGCACATGGCTGCTGATATATTGACAGCTTATACAAAAAATGTTTTGAGGTAATTTGAGGATTGGATAAGAGAATTGGTGGCTGAACTATTGGGTAATGATATTGTATTCAAACTATTGTCTTTTAATTTTTTATCTGAATGAATGACACTGATGTGATTAGTTTTGCTTTTGTATGCCATGAGCTAAATCTTTCTAACACTTGACAGAATTCTATATTTTGGTGGCTGAACTATTAGGTAATTAAATGGTATTGTATATTTTGTAGTCTTTTGAATTGGGATAGAGCAATTAGTTCTACGTTTAGTATTGAAAGAATTAGTATAGTTTTATTAGTTAATTTAGGACCGGAATCTATATTTTTTGGCTGATTTCTTGATATGCAGACCATATGCTTCGGTTCCTGTTGGATGCATCTCATATGATTGGGTGTGGTCCTTTTGCTTTTGATTTAGCCTGTCATCAAGTTGGAATTGCACAAGTAGTGTCTTCCAGTTTTAACGGTGTTGATATATCCATATTGTTTTAGGATCTTGGCAGCTATATCTTGAGTGGGAAGTTGTTGTATCACTATCAGCAGAGATGCAGCTTGCATACTATTCATTTCAGGATGTTTTTCTGCTCACCACATTCATTTGGAGTTGTTATATTTTGTGAGAGGTGCCTTATAAATTTGGATGCTGATCCCAACCGTAGGCCTATTGTAATTGAGCTGTATAATAACATTGTACTTTTCTCATTTGTTAAAATTATAGATTGTTGCTCAATGTAACCAAAATTTGTGTATCTTTGTTTAAGTGATCTATAGTACATCAATTTTGAATGTAATTGACTCACGAGAAAAAGAGATGTGTGTAGAGTTTTTGGCAAAATCTCTTTTGTTATTAAATTATAGATTGCTGCTTAATGTCACTAAAAATATTTTGAATCAAATATACAATTTCCTTTTATAGTTGTATTTAAAATTATGACATTAAAATTATAAGTTGGTATTGTAATATAAAATTTTGCTTTTGTCTACTACATTTACAATGTATATGACCCGTGCTGCGCACGGGTGGAAAGTCTAGTTAATGCAAACAATTTGCCCTGAGGAGAAGCTGATAGATTTTGGATGGAATCATGGAACTTGACTTACGTGTATGATTTCGCTGGGTTACAATTTTGATTGGCCAAATTAGTTTCGGAAAGCTTTCATGAGAATTCTTTCGCATGATATAGCAATGCTCCTTGTTCTATATTCTTCACAAAATTGTCAACGTGAGACTAAGTATGTTCACGCTACATGGTTTCTTTGCTAGCCTCACTCATGCAAACGTGGTATATATGGATGGATAAATAGGATAGTAATAATATGTCTCTCTAAAAAAATAGGACATCCTTAATTTAAAAAAAAATATAATACAGTATATCATAGGGAATTAAAAGAGACGATTAAACGGAGAATTTATAAATATTACAAAAAAGAATATATAGATTCATATATACAAACTCATAAATAGGACATATCATAAGCAATTAAATAGTTTATTGATAAACATTACAAAAAAGAATATATAGATTCATATATACAAACTCATAAATAGGACATATCATAAGCAATTAAATAGTTTAATTCCTATAACAGCCTTCATTGTATAATACTTATAACAACTTAATAGTAGAGTTGTATAAATAAAGAGAGATGATTTTTAAGAACAAAAAAAAAAAAGAGATGATTTTTATTTTTTGAGGAAAAAAAAGAGATGATTTTTATTGAAGTAAATACAAGTTCGGTAGATCCATTGATAAATTTACTAAGTACCAAAACTTATTAACCACCAACCAAACAATTGAGCTAAAATGGTAAATGAGTTTCACCAAAGACGAATCGTTTGAGAGAACCGGGTTCGATTTTTGGGTGGAACAATTCTTAACCAGATTATTCTTACATTACAATCGAACTCCGGAATACTATGACCCCTTTCCCTGGTAACCGGAGAGTTAACACCAAATTTTTTTTTATTAACCACCATCACATATTCATTAGCCATGAATGTTTGTGGATGGGTATAACTATAATTTTAGGTGTTTAATATATGTATATTTGAGCACTTCTAAATTGTGGTTATAGTGACGATTAAATTCGTGTAAATTCGTGGTTAATGAAAATACATTAATTAATAAATTTTTACACTTTGGAGTTGATTCTCACTCCCCACTTGCTCCTACGAGCATTTGTGAGAATGCGCTCATGAGCAGCCAGCCACATAAAAGTTTAAATACGATTGAGACCTTTCTAACCCTATAAAGTCTTCCAATCACCCTCAACTGCATGAGGCATAGAAATAGTATGATCATTTAAGTGTAAGCACTTTGAACGGTAAACAGGCGGGTGATGATTCCTTCACACACCAAAATAAATACAAGACCGTCAATATCTTTAAGAGACGAAAATGCAATCACTTGATTCACAATGGCATTAGGAAGGTTCTCACTCAAGTATCTCACATCTCACTCCCCATTTTGATTCAAAGTATCTCTCACAAAAAGAGTGATGTCAATGTAATTTTGAGAAGCTAATAGGAGAAACTCCACATTACATAGAACCCACTTATCCAACCAAAAGTTGTTATTTCTACCATCACCAATTTACCTCACTACATGTCGTTTAAAGTTGTTCCACACCCACAAAAGTAAATTAGCTCTTCTACTCCACAAACACCACTCACTTTTTCTCCCCAAATAAAAATACATATTTAATACTAAGGCTTATGGAGCTAGGTTCCCTGCATTTGGGATGGTGTTAGATCCTCCATAGGGGGTCCATACACAAATATTTGAGTGTAGATTGAACTCTCAATCTTTTTATCATATTAAACTTCTCCGTCTCATCCACTAAACCAAAGTTCCTCACCAATGTTTGTTTTTTTCTTTAAAAAGAAGAATGGGTCCTACAACATGCCATTATTTGAGTTGCATTATTGGATGCTTCATTTCCATTAAGTTTGGGTCTTGTTGTCTCATATTGAGTGGTGGTTAACTAGCTGATTTGGCAACCTTTGTCTTGTTCCTCACGTCACCACTCTCTCTTCCCACACATCAACCTCACATTCCCACTTCGACCACTTAATTCGTCATTCCTTCATTTCCATTTCTAAAACAATAGCCATGAATGTTTTTGGAATATTCACCAAACCCCACTTATTTTTTAAGCACTAATAACACATGGACACCTTTGCTACTGATTAATCACTTGAGTAAATGATTAATTTAATTTACGATCAAAAATAGGGTTAATTCAACTATATAATTAATATTTTTTTGTGATTAACCAGATGTCGCATGCATAGAAAAATGGATTAGTAGGAAATATTTTTATTTTTTGAAGTTACATTGTACATTAGCGTGACACCTGATTAATCACTTGAGTAAATGATTAATTCAATTTACTATCAAAATTATGGCATTCAATTTACTATCAAAATTATGGTTAGTTCAACTACATAAGTAACATTTTTTGCATGTGATTAACCAGATGTCGCATGCGTAGAAAAATGGATTACTAGGAAACATTTTTGTTTTTTAAGTGACATTGGTGGTCTAGCTGGAAAGCATTAAAAATCTACTTATTATAAAACTAAGTATCTTCCATCCAATCACAACTCCTCATTCCTCTAGCTACTTCAAAAGAGAGTGTTCGTGTGTGTGTTTGTGTTGATCTTGGCATTGAGTTGCAGAGAGTGAGAGTGGTGGAAGGAAGGAAGGTGAAACAAGTGTGATTACTATTACTGTATGTCAGTGGAATATTACAGTGGAATTTACTACGGTGAGCTTGCTAATCCTTTGCAATGGCCACAGTTGAGGAAAAAACGACGCCTATTTGTTGTTCCCTCCAAAACAACAACAAAACTGCTGCAGCTGCAAGTGCAACCTCTGCTAATGTTCCTCAGCAAAAACAACACCCACCTTTCATTTCTGCCGTTGATTCGCGCCTTGATCCTCCTCCAAAATCCGCTTCTTCCAAAGGTTCTTCTTTAATTTCAAAATATTTTTATTTGTTGAAGTATTTATTTATTTTTGATGTGATCGTTTTGGTGTTTGACTTGATCAACACTGCCATAGTTTTAAATTGTGGTAGTGGTCGCGATTACGCTTGTGATTACGCTTGTTATGGTAATAAATTATTTGAAAGGATAGAAAGAGTTTAACTTTAGGTTGTTGGGGTGGAATAAACAAGTCAGTCAAATTAAATTAGTGTTGTTTTTGAGTCAAATTTTATTGTGTCTAAGTAAAGCACGAGTTAGCAATAACGCGTGGTTGATCCAAGTGGTAAGGGACTCGAGTACCTTAAATAAGTGGTCAAGAGTTCAATCTCTGAGTATGTGTATGGAAAAATTTCAGTTGGGAGGGAGAACTTACCTTGTGTGTCCAACAAGTTTCCCGGCAGAGATTAGTCAAATCGAACTTCGTTGAATACTTTGTACGTATAATATGGCTATAAATTCACTCCATGTTTTCTCAGGGTAGTATTGTACTGAGTCTATTTATTTGTCTTTCTTTATTCTAATTATCTGACTCCGAATTTAATTTCAAGTTTTAGTATTATTGTTCTCATATAACTTCACCTCAAAGCATTGATGGTAATTATACACTGCATGTTCTTTTATATATGCTGGTTCTCAATCTTTTCTCTTTTGTTGTTTTGCTTTTTTGTGTGTTGCTTACTTCTATACCTTGTTCTTGTTTTCTTTCTCTGTATGCTTGGTTGCTGGATAAGTAGAAGTGTTAACTTATCATATGGGAGAAGGAGAAATAATTTTTGTACAATCAAATTTAGACAACTTTCGTGACAACCTTTTAAATGGTTAACACGGTTCAAATAGGTGGTTAATTACACTAAAATGGATATTACGGGTTTCAAATTTTCACAAATTTGAACATGATTAACCACAATTTTAAGGTGTTCAAATCTACATGTAGTTGAACACCTAAAAATATGGTTAAGCACGTCCAAATTCGTGTTTGATGAAGTTACACCGGTTGTTAATGAGTTTCGACACTTGGTGTATCAATTTACCATATACCGAACATAATTAATAACATATTTTAGTTGTCACGGAAGTTGTCAAATTTTAGTTGTTAAATAACCGACCTGTTTTTTATTTTACCTCCATTTTCGATTGGAACAGAATTAGGACTATAGGATTTAGCGTCTATGCAGTGTTCTGTTTATGGATGCTTCAACTTTGTTGCTATGTTTTGTTTGGTGGTGGATTAGGAAGCCTTGTTGTACACTAAGTTTCATACCTGCATTTTTCTTGGCTTTTTTGTTGTTGATCTTGATTTTTGCTGCCTAGTTTAACCTCTATTTCTCTTCAATGAAATTTTTTCTTCTATCAGAATTAAAAGATAGAAAAGAAACCATTTCCTTTGACATAGGTATTACAGTAATGGCGAAAGCACAAACCTGCCATCCTTTGGATCCACTTTCTGCTGCTGAAATATCCGTAGCTGTTGCAACTGTTCGAGCAGCCGGAGCAACACCTGAGGTACATTAAACATTCTTCTCTTTTGGTGTAGATTTTTCTTGAGTCTGCACACCGATGAAGATCTTTGATAATCTTGTTAGGTGAGGGACGGAATGCGGTTCATTGAAGTAGGTTTGGTAGAACCAGAAAAGCAAGTTGTTGCGTTAGCAGATGCGTACTTCTTCCCACCTTTCCAACCCTCGTTGCTCCCGAGAATAAAAGGTGGACCTGTGATTCCATCTAAATTGCCTCCAAGGAAAGCGAGATTGGTTGTCTATAATAAGAAGTCAAATGAGACAAGCATATGGATTGTTGAACTTACAGAAGTTCATGCAACAACTCGTGGCGGTCATCATAGGGGAAAAGTGATTACTTCTACAGTTGTTCCCGATGTTCAGCCTCCCATGGTAAATATATACTATTAATCAATTTGAATGGATTTGGAAAGATACACATGTCTGGCGGGATTAGAAAAATTGGGATTATTAATATAACCAATAATCTAATTCAAAATTGTTTATTTGCATAATTCACTCTGCACCTATAGGATGCTGTGGAGTATGCTGAATGTGAAGCTGTTGTAAAGGACTTTCCTCCATTTCGAGAGGCAATGAAGAAGAGAGGAATTGAAGATATGGATCTTGTGATGGTGGATCCATGGTTAGCTGCTAAATCAAGATGATTTTGATTGACACGTTACAATTTATTTCAGCCTTTCCTTTCTAATGATTGTGATGTTGAATCTTATAGGTGTGCCGGATATCATAGTGAAGGTGATGCTCCAAGCCGCAGACTTGCTAAACCACTATTCTTTTGTAGGACTGAGAGTGACTGTCCTATGGAAAACGGCTATGCTCGTCCAGTTGAAGGAATACATGTACTTGTCGATATGCAAAATATGGTTGTCCTTGAGTTTGAAGATCGTAAGCTTGTTCCCCTTCCACAGGCTGATCCATTAAGAAATTATACTTCTGGTGAAACACGGGGAGGAGTTGATCGAAGTGATGTGAAACCCTTACAGATTATTCAGCCAGATGGTCCAAGCTTTCGTGTCAATGGGAACTTCATTCAATGGCAGAAGGTGCTAAAACTAATTTTCTATTTGCTTTTTCTAAATTTATTTCATATGAGCTACATTGAGAAATGCTAAAACTAATTGTCGATTTTGCAGTGGAACTTTCGTATTGGATTCACTCCTAGGGAGGGTTTGGTTATTTATTCAGTAGCTTATATTGATGGAAGTCGTGGCCGAAGGCCTGTGGCCCACAGATTGAGTTTTGTTGAGATGGTTGTCCCTTATGGAGATCCAAATGATCCTCATTATAGGAAAAATGCTTTTGATGCCGGGGAAGATGGCCTCGGTAAAAATGCTCATTCACTCAAGAAGGTCAATGCATTTATTTGCTTGTGGTTACGACCATTCATACCTTAGTCTTCTCTAATTTTTTCTTTAGTTTAGATGTTATTGAATTTGTTTTGCTTGATGCCATTGTTGCCATTGTTTCAGGGTTGTGATTGTTTAGGCTATATCAAGTACTTCGATGCACACTTTACAAACTTTTATGGAGGCGTTGAAACAATCGAGAATTGTGTTTGCATGCATGAAGAAGATCATGGTATATTATGGAAGCATCAAGATTGGAGAACAGGTTTGGCTGAAGTTCGACGGTCTAGAAGGTTGACAGTGTCTTTTATATGCACTGTTGCTAACTATGAGTATGGATTTTACTGGCACTTTTATCAGGCAAGTCAATTAGTCATGCATTTATCTTGTCTGTTATACTACATTGGTAAAACCATTCAATAATTTTACCTTTTATTATAGAAATAACTTACACATGTGAACTTAATTGAATTGTTTATCCAAACAGGCCTAATTGCATAGAAGGTAATATTTCAGGTAGTTTTTGTATAGAGTATTCAAAGAGACTCAATGGAAGAGTCGAGCAATGTACTCTAGATTAGGATAAAAGTTCAATTAATAGCATCACTTGGATCATTATGCTATAGTTATGCTGACTGTGAATGCATATTCGATTTCAATGTTTTCAACAAGCGTATGGTTATTGAATTTTTGCTTTTTCTTATCTGATATTCCAAAATTCTTTCCGAGCATCTAATCATGGCTTTCTTTTAGATGCAAATGTTTGAACATCAAGCATGCGAGTTGAGTTTCTCTGTGATTAAGTATTTGTTATTTCTTCCTTGTAGGATGGAAAAATAGAAGCTGAGGTCAAGCTCACAGGAATTCTCAGCTTAGGTGCATTGCAACAAGGTGAAACTCGAAAATATGGCACAACGATTGCACCTGGATTATATGCGCCTGTCCACCAACACTTTTTTG
This sequence comes from Medicago sativa, assembly GCF_051527215.1. NCBI lineage: Eukaryota > Viridiplantae > Streptophyta > Magnoliopsida > Fabales > Fabaceae > Medicago > Medicago sativa. The sequence goes on from NC_140756.1 coordinate 62,057,567, forward strand.
TTGCTCGTATGGACATGGCAGTTGATTGCAAGCCCGGTGAAGCATTTAATCAGGTCAGCATGCTATTATATTTTGAATGGAGACTCGTTTTAATCCGTGAGAAATCCAATTTAATTCCTAGAAAAGTAAAAGGAACTTCTAGTCTTCAAGAAAGAAAAAAACAATGGCGATGCATAAATAAACCGATATTCACCTTCGGTCTTCCCAGGTTGTTGAGGTGAATGTCAAAGTTGAAGAGCCGGGAAAGAATAATGTTCACAACAATGCATTTTATGCCGAGGAAAAACTGCTAAAATCAGAATTAGAAGCAATGCGTGATTGTGACCCTTTATCTGCTCGTCATTGGATTGTAAGTTTTCATTCCTTCATTTTTTATCCCCAAAAAAAGGAAAGAAAAATCATCAGAGGTTAATTATTTTTCCTATATGATCTTTCCTCTATCACACTCCACTGTAGAAATTGTAACAGGGACAATCTGTATATTTTCAAATCTGGCTGCTGTTCTATGCTTCATCTGTTGTTCTGTAAGTTATGGAAGATGTTGCCAAGTTTTTGTGCTGCATGTATTATATATATTTTATGAGGAAATAGAACATACATTGTCGATTAAAACTAGTTTTACACCGATGTCCAAATATTTACGTTACATGGCAATATCACGAGTTATTATTGACCGTCAATGATTCTCCATTACACTCATATTGTATTCACATAAATAAATATTGTTTTTGTTGCAGGAAATTCATGATTCTGGTAGGCTATTAGTTCAAGAATATTGTAACATAGTAGTATCATATCCACGTCTATTAAGAAAGCATAGACAATTAATTAGACCAATTTTTTCTTGTAGATTTATATGCAATCTTGTTTTTAAAATCATATTCATGAACATCTATGCCACTAGAATGCATTTAAGTTAATTAGTTCATCTTCTATTTCTACTAATTTATCTTTACTCAAATTTCCCAAGTGCACATTTCCTACAAACATATACACCGTCTCTAGCGTCTACCTAGAGTTGCTCAGGTACATCTTCTGTTTTTAGGTTAGGAACACGAGGAGTGTGAACCGAACCGGGCATCTAACGGGTTACAAACTAGTTCCTGGTTCAAATTGTTTACCTTTAGCTGGATCAGAGGCTAAGTTTTTAAGAAGAGCAGCTTTCTTGAAGCACAATCTATGGGTTACACCTTACGCACGCGATGAATTGCATCCTGGAGGAGAGTTCCCTAATCAAAATCCCCGCGTTGGAGAGGGATTGGCTACTTGGGTTAAGCAAAATCGACCACTTGAAGAAGCTGACATAGTTCTCTGGTTAGTGTCTTCACTTTTTTTCAAAATATGATATCATATTGTCAAAGATAATATATGTGCATGGATTATCTAATCCATTTGCATGAATTGGAGCTTATTACAAGTACCTTAGGTAGTTTGTGATTGTGGTTGATGATTTCAATGACCAAAGACTAATCGAACATGAACCAAATATTCAACACTAAAACGAAAAAAAATTATATGGACCAAAAATGTACTTAAGCCTTTGATACTGTTATCATTAATTTTTGTACATAATATTTTCTTATTTAGCGGAAATATTTCAGGTACGTATTTGGGGTGACACACATTCCTCGATTGGAAGACTGGCCTGTTATGCCCGTGGAACACATTGGTTTTATGCTTATGGTATTTCCGTTCGCCTTAACTTATAAGTCTTTGTCACTCTTTCTTTCCAAAATTGAAATGAGTTTGATATTGAAACACTTGACACTCAAATATACAAGATCTTAATCTGATTGTGTACATATATACACAATTTATTTATGATGCAGCCACATGGATTTTTCAATTGCTCACCAGCAGTAGATGTTCCACCAAGCCCAGGTGATTTGGATGATAAGGAAAATGGTATGCCTGCCAAGCCTAGTCAGAATGGGTTAATTGCCAAGCTTTGAAAGCTCCAAAAGCAAAGATATTCAAGCTCATCAAGCCTCTTTATGTGAAATAAGTGGTTCTTCAAAAATAAAATTGAATAAGTAGTTTTATTCTACCTAATTGAACATTTAATATTACTGCTTGTCTTAATTAATCCATGGTGGTGTGTAACCTTGGTTATTTGAAGACAGTTTAATGTGGAATTTGTTTGTATATAGATGTAATTTTCTCTCTTAATCTAGTGGTATATAGCCAACTACACCGTCATGTTGGATAATGTGAATATATGATCGACTTTCTCTCTTATTCTCTCTCTGCCCAAGTCTCGAAGACTCGAGAGTACCTTGAGGTGGAAGGATAATCTTTCAACCAAGTGACTTCTCGATAGACATATAATATGATTCAAAACATAACAAAAGGACCGGTATATCAAGTGAGAATGTATTATCACTAGTATATAAGGTTATAAGATATAATTGTTCATTTCATTCTCATATAAAAAAGAGTACTGCTATTTCTCGTGAGGTATGGCATCACGAACCTATCACGAATAGTGTCGCAGTATTCTCATTTGGCGGCATAAATGAACGGCGGGATAGAAAATATGGCGTCTGCTACAATAACTCATAGATATGACTAACTTCTCAGAATGATTCGCGAGAAAAAATGCTCGTGATAAGTAGCATTACCCTATAAAAAAATGAAAGGGCCGGTATATCAAGTGAGAAGGACCTTGTATGAGTGAATAAGGTTTTTGTTAGTTACACCCTCTTTTTATCTAGTTACACCTGCTACACTTTTTTTTTTGTAGATAGACGAGATGGCAAAGCTATCATAAACTCACACACACAAAGTGGAGGTACGGGGGTTCGAACCCCGGTCATGACGTCCAACCTAATAATTTCGACATTTTTGCCAGTTGAGCTAGGACTTTATAGGACCACCGCTACACATTTTAAACATAACAAAAGGAACAATATATCTTGTAATTAATTCAAATTTTCAAAACACTAACCAGAACATCCACAACCACATCTCCTTCTCTTTCTTTCCACGTGAACTGAATCTGCGACCTCCATCATAAGCACCAGAACAAGTTCGCAATCATGAACACATGATGTCTCCAAATGTAAATGTGTAGCATCAATTCTAGCCATGAAAATGAAGAAGCAATCACAGCAAGCATCTTCGATTTTGTCATCTCATGTGACCTTTTCAAATGCTTATTGTTGAGATTAAGTTTTTTTATTTAGTAATGGAAAATGCTACTTCTCAAGAAAAATAGCTTCAAGAATTTTTCAAGACACAGTTGGCAAATTTTAATTGGATGATTTATTTGTCCACTTCCTATTTTTCAGCCACACCTCCTTGAATTGTGGCAAATAGTGCATTGTGATTGGCTACTCTTTATTCTTGAAGAATTCTTGATGTTATTTTTCTAGAGATATAGCATTGCTCGTTAGTAATTTAGATTTGGAGATTTCTACGGATTAATAGGTATACATTTAAGTGAATGAAATTTAAGTACGATTAAAAAAAATTAACAAAATATGTGAACTTGTTTCACACCAGTGTACGTAAATATTTCTAGTTGAATGATTTTTTGTATCGTTTTTCATGGTTGAGAATCGTACCTAAACGTAATTCATGTGCATTTACTTAATTAAACTCAATTCAAGAATGTTTACACAAATTAGGTTTAAATACATTTATACAAACTCAACTCAAGTGTGGTTTACGCAAACTCGGTCACATCACATGTACCTTTTGAATTTTTACACAAACTTAGTTCAAGTAAGTTTACAAAAATTCATTTCAAGTATGTTTATGCTAAGGATATTTTGGGTATTGCCGTTAAATATTTTGATTTTGGGGCAGTTACCAAGAAAATATGGGGTGTAACTAGAATAAACAATCTACAAGTATATATAAACTTGTTTAGATTATTTTTTTCATGTAATTTGGCTTTTTTCTTTGTGGTGTACGTAGTTTGTTTATATAATAATAGCAAGAATATGGGGGTGATAGATAGGATAACAATGACTTCACATTATTATGATAGTGTTGAACCTGCCAATTATTGGTGATCACAATAGCATAGATTTTTAATGATAAAAAAGGGGGGCCGTTCAACTATAGCATAGGATTCTAATCTTTCCCTCCATGTGACCTGTTTGTTAACCATTTGAATGAATGAATCCATTAGCTAATATTACAACACTATTACGGATAGAACCTTCCCACTATCAATCCCTTACCCAGGGTACGTGGGCCAGGGAGGGCTCAATTGAAGAGGATAGTTGTTCAATATGTCCATCAAAATCATTTATCTTATTGAAAAAAGTCGATCAAAAGTTACATTTAATTTTGATCAGATTTTATCAAAAGTTTATTGAACAACATTCATTAAAGGGAGAGATGTGGGTTCTCTCCTCCCAGATTAAACCTCACTTACTTAGAGTCTGTTTGGTTCACCTTATTCTACGACCAGAAGCAATTATAGAGTCTCAAAAGTGAAAAACTGGATTTTCAATGGTGTTTGGTTTGGCTTTTCAAAATTGTTTCTATCCCCCAAAAGCAATTATCCTTGAAGCTACAAATCCTAGCTTCTAGCTGAATCAATTCTCCAATAAATTTTATATTTTATTATTACAATCTATTATTTTCCTTTATTGCCCTTTATCAATTCTCCTTCTTTTTGTTTGTAATTTAATTTGATGAACCAAATTTAATCAAAAAACTTTTTTTTACAAGAAAAAAAAAGTTTATGGTAATCAAAAAACTTTTTTTTTGAAAGTGGTAATCAAAAAAATTAACGAATATTTTTCTAACTTAAAAAAACTTTATTATTTTTGAAAGTTTATTTTTTTTGAAACTTAAAAAAAAAGTTAACGAATATTTTTGTAACTTAAAAAAAAGTTTATGGTAATCAAAAAACTTTTTTTTTGAAAGTGGTAATCAAAAAAATTAACGAATTTTTTCAAAACTTTTTTTTGAAAGTGGTAATCAAAAAACTTTATTATTTTTGGCAACAAACTCTAGTATTGTTTAACTTAAATATATTTTATCAAAAAATATAAAATATATGAACAAATATTTTTGTAAAAAAATATAAAATATATGAACAAATATTTTTGTAAAAAAATTTGTTTAATGATCGTTTTTTTTTTTTGACAAGAAGAAGCTTATTGCATTTCATTCATAATAATAGTAGAGATACAAGATAGAATCCTAATATGAATATGGAAACTAGCATGACGCAAAGCCACTCTAGCAAAGCTATGAGTGACTTCGTTGGCTTGTCTCCGAATGAACCTAACATCAGAGGTTACTAAATCAGAAGCTAACAGACGTCTACAATCATTAATGACTGCGCTAAAATTAGAGACGCCACTTTTACTACCATAGATACTATCTACCACAGTTTTAGAGTCAAGCTCAAAGTCCACAATACTGAGATGCAGATCACGAACCCAGTACATTGCTGATAACAAGCCCAAAGCTTCACCCAAATCCACATCAAGGAGCGGAGTCATCCATTCAATCTTGGCTAAAACAAAACGACCTTCATCATCTCGAATGCAAACACCAATACCAACTCGATTCCGAGCTTGAGAGAAGGATGCATCAACATTACAAGTAAACCTGCCAGGACTTGGTTTGATCCACTTTGAATTGTTCGAGGTGTCAGGATTATGAGGGATAGAATGTCTAATATGTTGAGCATTCCTCCAACTAGTAAGAAGAGAATCTGCACGGGCACAAATAGCTTGAGTTGTTTCAGTAATGTTATTCCATACCTTATTATTTTGATGCTTCCAAATACTTCAGAGGGTTACACTAAAAATGTGCTTTTGCTGCATATCTAGATGTAGTAGGATAGCAAACACATTGGTTGAAAAACTGGCAGTAATGTCAAAAACAGCCATCAAAGGGCTCCATAAACCAATACGTTGCCAACATAACATACTTTTATTACACAGAAAAAACAGATGAGTACTATCCTCGCCAGAATCATCACACACTGCACACCTATCAGTACACTGAACTCCCTTAGATTGCAAACGGATTCTTGTGGGCAAGCAGTTACGACAAGCTCGCCAAAGGAAATTCTTAACTTTCGGAGGCAATTTTAAACTCCAGATACAATTCCAGTTACCCGGCACACGGTGTTGAACAACTGCCACATCATGATTCAAAATATCCTTATAAGCACTTTTAACTGAGTAAGTACCATCCCTCTCGAACTTCCAAACCGGCACATCATGAATTACAGAAGAAAGCAAAGGAGTGTTAAAAATATTTCTAGCAGTTGCATTGTCAAAAAAAGCATTAATGAACTCCATATTCCATTGTTTATGGGGTGCAGTCAACAAATCAGAAACAATGATGGATGGCCACTCCAGTTGATGAGGAGTTGAGGGTAACACTCGTGCAACATTACTGATCCAAGGGTGATCCCAAACTGGTATGTGTTCGCTTGTGCCTATAATCCACTGAAAACCGCGTCGAATCACATCTTTGGCGCTCCAAATACTACGCCAAACATAACTAGGATTATGGCCTAAACTAGTTCCAAAATAGTCACTTCGAAGAAAATATTTAGCTTTGAGTAATCGAGTAATTAGAGATTCTGGAGAAGAAACCAACTTCCATGCCTGCTTTCCAACCATAGCCATATTAAATGCCTTAAGGCTCTTAACTCCCATACCTCCAAACACCTTTGGAACTGAAAGACGTTCCCAAGATAGCCAGTGTAATCCTCGAGAATTTGCTGAATTATGTCCCCACCAAAAAGAATTTAACATTTTTTCTATCTCATTTATTAGGGATCCCGGAAGAAGGAAAATACTCATCACATAGGAAGGAATAGATTGCAAAACAGACTTAATACGAACCTCCCTACCAGCCTGCGAGAGACATCTACTACTCCAAGAATTTATTTTGTTCCAGATACGATCCTTAATAAATTTAAAAGTTTCATGTTTGCTACGACCAATCATTGATGGTAGTCCAAGATATTTACCTGTACCCAACACTTGACGAACACCAAGTGTAGTAGCAATGAGATTCTTTAAATCATCTGGAGTATTACGACTGCAAAACAATTCTGACTTCTGGAGATTAATGGCTTGCCCCGAGGCTTCTTCATAAGTAGTCAAAATATTTTTTATATAAACAGCCTCACTTGCACAAGCTCTAAAGAAAAAAAACAATCATTTGCAAAGAAGAGGTGAGAAATAATTGGTGCATTTCTGCATATCGAGGTACCTCTAATATTATTGCAACGTTCAGCTTCACGGATAAGAGAAGAGAGTCCTTCAGCACAAATAATCATCTGCATATCGAGGTGCATTTCTTTAATGATCGTATTTATTATTTTTAAATTAATATATAGAAAATATATTTATTTAAATTAAATAATATATCTACATTTAGTTTTGATCTACATACACATTCAACTATGTCTAAATTCTATGTGTATTTTAGTAATTATACATTCAAAAGCAATTTTGATCAAAATCATCCAAACAACATTCAGTTTGTTTAATCAATTCTACATAATTGTATCCAAACATAAATCAATTCTCTCAGAATCAATTCTGTCAGAATCAATTATATTCAAAGTTGAACCAAACACACACTTAAAAGGTCTGATTCTTTACCTTTTGAATCAATTCATTGTTAATTACTTAATTTATAATAAGAAAATTTCACATGTTAATATATTGTATGGGTAAAAAAAGTTAATGAACCGTACTTAATATATTGTATTGATTTATTTTTTTTTTGAGGGAAAATAGCTTATAGCTTTTCATTAATAATCAAAGTCGCAATACAAAGAGGTGCAACATTAAAGGTATGGGGACTAGCTAAGAACGTGGCCTCTCGAGCTAGAGTGTGAGCGACCTCATTCGCTTGTCTCCGAGTAAACTCTACCTTAGAGTTTTCAAAGTGAAGATTACAACTTCTTCTACATTCTTCCATTATTGCTCGAAACTCAGTTATATCATTACTCCCTTTATTGAAATAGTCCACAACTTTCTTTGCATCCAATTCAAAATCCACATTTGTTAGTTGTAGCACATGTACCCATCAGATAGCATGTGAGAGTCCCAAAGCTTCTCCAACATCCGTTGAGCAAACCGGATTCGACCACATTGTTTGTGCTTGTACAAAATTTCCAGCCTCATCCCGAATGCAAAAACCAAAACCAACACAGTTTAAAGCTTCCGAAAATGATGCATCAATGTTACATTTCAATCTTCCATGTTCCGGCTTCTACCATCTAACCTGAACCTGCTGTACAACATTTTCCCCATCTGTTAACTGCTGAACAGCTGAAATCAGCCCAGCTGGTGTAGCAGCTGTGCTGTCATGTTGCTGTACAGCCAGCCTGTTGTTCTGCTGCTTCCGATTCGCATCCCTCCAGCAGAAAAGCAGCTGCCTTGCGCGTTCTAATATGGCTTGACTTGTTTCCATGACATTCTGCCACAATCTCATATTATGGCTCTTCCACAAACTCCAAAGAACCGTTGCAAACAACTCAGCTTGAACACATGACAGTTCTCATAGCAACGCAAAAATGAGTTCAGCCGTTGTGTTATTATTTAGCATCACTGAATTCACCTTACTTAGTAGCAAACAATCCTGTCATATTTTCCTTGCTCGCGGACAATCGAACAACACATGACTCGCATCTTCATAGCTTTCTTCACACATAACGCACAATGATGTGTAGTTCACTCCTTTATCCAATAACCGTGCTCGAGTAGGCAAACATTCCCTTCAAATTCTCCACAGTAGATTTTTTACTTTCGGAGGGACTTTAAGCTTCCAAATATTAGCCCAGTCACCCGAGCGATGCAAGTGAGAATTATCTGCTATATTTTCCATACACAACCTGTACGCACTTTTAACAGAATAGTGCCCATTTTTCTCAGCTCTCCAAATTAATTTATCTTCTTTAACTTGACGAATAAGAGGAGTATTAAGAATCTCATGAACTGTGTCTTGATCAAAATAATAATAATCAAGTTATAATTCCAACAATCATTATTATGATCAATGAGAGAATGAACTTTAGCCTGTGTAACCTCATTGGATTGGCCAACACCTGAGATACAACCTCCATTTATTAACCAAGACGCTTCAAAAATGGGGATTTTTATACCATTCCCGATTCTCCATCTGGTACCTTCACGAACCACCCTTCTTGCACTAAAAATACTTCTCCATACAAAACTCGGATTATGACCTATCTTCGCCTCTAGATAATCATTGCGAGGGAAATAACGAGCTTTAAATAATCTTGTAACCAAACACTCAGGTTGAGTTTGAAACTTCCAACCCTGCTTGCCTAACATCGCCAAGTTGAAGGCTGTCAAGTCTCGAAAACCCATCCCTCCTTTTGTCTTATGAACCGTGAGCTTATCCCAAGAAAGCCAGTGAATTCCTCTACTGCCATTACCCCCATTTCCCCACCAGAAGCCATTTATCATTTTTTCAATAGAATCAATAAGAGTAGAAGGTAATAGAAATATACTCATGACATAAGACGGAATGGATTGCAACACCGACTTAATCAACACTTCCCTTCCAGCTTTCGACAAGCATTTACTGCTCCATGAAGTGATTTTCTGCCACACACTCTATCTTTAATGAAACTGAAGGTTGCTTGCTTGTTCCTGCCTATCATAGATGGTAACCCTAGATATTTTCCAGTTCCTAGAACCGCTTGCACTCCAAGAGTCGAAGTAATCTAACTTTGAATATCACTATGCACATTCCTACTGTAATAGATTTCAGACTTTGGCAAGCTAATAGCTTGACTTGATGCAGCTTCATACATGTTGAGGATACCCTTCATTTTTTGCGTCTCTTCTTGTGTAGCCCTGAAAAATAAAAAGCAGTCATCTGCAAATAGAAGGTGAGTAACAATAGGTGCATTCCGACAAATTTTTGCGCCATGTAATTCCCCTATGATTTTTTCCTGGTGAATGAGGGCCGAGAGAACTTCAGCACATAAGATAAATAGATAGGGAAACAACGGGTCTCCTTGACGAAGGCCCCTACCAGGTATAACAGGCCCGACTGACTCTTGATTGAATATCACTGAATAGTTCATAGTCTCTACACACATCATAATCCAATCCACCCATTGCTGGCAAAAACCCATCTTTAACATCACCTCTTTTAAATACATCCAGTCAATTCTATCATATGCCTTGCTAATGTCAAGCTTCAAGGCTATATTTCCTATTTTTCCATTAGTTTTCAGTTTCATATAATGAACAACTTCAATGGCAACCATTGCATTATCCAAGATAGACCTCCCTGGAACAAATGCAGACTGGTTATCCGAGATACACTTATGTAACACTACCTTTAACTGATTTACTAGCACCTTTGATAACACTTTATACAGAACATTACAAAGAGCTATAGGCCGCCAATCTTTCATAGCACGTTGTTCCGCGCCTTTTGGGATGAGAGCAATGTTGGTAGCGTTTAGGGAAGATGGTAATTGACCATTTGCTAACCAAGAAACACAATCCTTAAAAATATCAGGACTACAAACCTTCCAAAAATGTTGATAGAAACCCGGATTAAATCCATCTGGCCCTGGGCATTTATCTGACTGCATAGAAAACATCGCTTCTTTAAACTCCTCTATTTGAAATGGTGTCGTAAGTTGGATGTTATCTTCATTAGTAACCACTTGTCGGAGAGCACTCAAGAGCGGTGCTCTTACACAATCCTTGGCCTGAAACAGTTCATTAAAATATTCTTTAGCTACACTTGCCATACCAACTCCATCTGACACCCTCATGCCATCTTCCTTTTCTAAAAATTGAATTTTATTGACTTTTTTCCTTGCTGTGGCTGAAGCGTGGAAAAACTTAGTATTCAGATCACCATCCTTATACCAGTGAGTTTTCGCTCTTTGTCTCCAATACAAATCATCTTGTACTAACAAATGAGTCATCCTTCTCTGCAATCCTTCATAATAGGTCGTATCATGAGAACCCCGGAATCTGATAAGATCTCTTCTACACTCCTCAATGTCATTTTTCAACTTATTACAATGCGTCTTGCTCCAATACTTTAAATCCTCCACACAACTTTCTAATTTGAAAATTACATTACCTTCTGTGTGTTGCTGCCAACTAGACTTCACCACATCACCTAAGCTTGGTTCGATCCTCCAAGCATTTTCAAACCTGAAATTTTTTCGAGTTCTATAGGGACGAACCGTAGAAATTCGAGTGAGAAGAATGGGGTAGTGATCAGATACCGGTGCAACTAAATTATCCAGTGACACATTGGGGAAAAGATTAGACCATGCTTCGTTTGCCAACGCACAGTCAAGTCTCTCTTCCACCGCTCTATCTGTACCCAAACTCTTAAACCATGTATACGGATACCCATCAAGATTAATATCAATCAAACTTGCATCATGAATAGCTCTTCTGAATCCATTTATCAACCAGGACGGACGAACCGTTCTCCCCTTCTTTTCATGTGCATGAAGGATATCGTTAAAATCTCCAAAAATGCACCATGGTAAGGTAGTATTATTCGCCAACTGACGTATAAAGTTCCATGACTCTCTTCTACGCCGACCTTCAGGGAAACCATAGTAACCTGTTAACTGCCATTTGCCATGTGAACCTTCATCCACCTCAACAATAATATGATTCTGAGAATAGTTTAATATTTTGCAGTTAAAGGAATTACGCCAAAATAAAGCTAAACCACCACTGCGACCTTGCCTATCTACAGCAAAGCAATTATCAAAGCCAAGAATATAACGGAATTCCTCGACTTTGTTGCTGAAAACCAGTGTCTCACTTAGAAAGAGGGCGTCCAGCTTATAATATCAAACAAGGAACTTTAAATTAGGAACTGCGCTCAGGCTCCCTAGGCCTCGACAGTTCCAGCTAATTACCCTCATTTTTAGAAATACACAACCTGACAAGAAGCATGATCATATTGAAACATAAGCATATGGAGGGTGTTTGAAACTTCAAGGCAACACAGGATCCTAGTATATGTATGATTAAGAATGAAACATGTGGTGGAGATAACAAATGCAAGGTTCGGTTTAGACTACAGGAGGAAGAATAACATCATGCTTATATAATCAATGTCCATAACTATATCATGATAACCATGAACAATTAATTTAAAATTGAGACACCTTGTGAATTTATGTGGGAATTGACGGACTATGGAATCACATCTAAGAATGTTGAAACTTGATCCAATTACATAGAATACACACATACCTTACCACCATAATCACACAAGATGAGTAGATTAGGTGAGACACCAAACGTACAGATTAGGGGGAACCCTAACCGTAACGATGAACCAATACACTCACAAGGGAAGCGGCGAGCGGCGACGAAACCCTAGGAGAGAAAACTAAAAAATTCACAACCACTGTCGTCATTAATTTTTTTGATCCGTTGGCAGTATTGACAAAATGAAGTATCATTTACCCTAAAAATGTTGATTTATTATTAAATAAGATTAACTTAAAATTTCACATATTCATTGATTATTTTGTGTTTGGTAAAAAAAAATCATTATTTTGTGACCTTAATATTAACATGTGAATTTTTAGAGGGAAGATCCAAAGTGATCCCTCTCAAAAAAGAAAATGGGAGCCACTTTGCTCCCTCATAACAAAAATATAATTTTTAATCTTTTAAAAAAATAAATCACAACACTTAAGTCTTTATATGAACCACTTGACCAAAAATAAAAGTCGTTATATGAACAATCATGTTAAAATTAGTTTGTTTGCTTGATTGGATTTTTCTGTCCACCAATCATGCCATATCATCAGATTGGCGACATATCATGCGACAAAACTAAGAGTAAATTATAATTTATACTCCCTAAGGGTGCGTTTGATGGTCAGGATAAGGAGACAGGATATGATACATTAATCATATCCTGCTTAAATCTAATGTTTGATGCACCAATGGAATATGATAAAATAAACCATTTTCCTATCCTATCCTGACTTTCCTTTGTAATTTCTATCCTGAGTATAGGCTAGGTTAGAAATTATCCTGATGGGATTAGAAGATCATTCCTTATTTATTATCCTGATATTTTGCCATTTTTAAAATATTGTCATTTTTAAAATAATGATAGCATGTATTTTCTATTATAATTAATAACATTCCATTTTTATAATATTTAATTAATTATGAGAGCAATTTTTTCATTTAATTATAATGATATCATGTTTGTTATCATGTGCGCATCAAACACATGATAGGATTAATGTTTATCAAGTTCTTATCATATCCAATCTCTATCCAACTTTATATCATATCCTGCCTCTATCCTATCCTGACCATCAAACGGGCCCTAAATATTTTCTCTTATAAAAAATGGATCTTAGAAAAGTAAAAACACGTTTTAGTTTCTAATAATATTCTTAAAGAGACATTTCAATTTCTCTATCTGATTTTCATGCATTGCCTGCAAACATTCATGCCTCCATCAAAATCTAGTACTGATTGAGTGCAACTGCTTGTTCGAGAAACAACAAAAGATTTTCCATACAAAGGCGGAAATACACCCACAAAAGAAAGAAAAACTGAAATACAACTCATAAATTTAGTATGGTTCCACACACTTCATTCTTCCATCTATAATATTTCAACAAAATATTTTATTACTCAACTTGCAATTTTTGCAAGGAGAAAATTGCAAACTCTCTCATACATTTTCACACAAAAGACATTGTAGTCAAGAGACATATTCGGTTGATAATAATAGTGATATGCAAGTATAGGATGTGAGAGACTAACACTTAAGAAACAAAGATTAATGTTGTATGACGAGTGTGAGTAAGAGTATCACATTAAAATATAAAAGTGAATGTGAGTTATATATAAGTTAAAGAACTCATGTACTAAATGTTTTAAAGTTTTGAATAAAAAGGTATTGTCTAACTCACTTCTGTCATTACTCTAAACCTAATATGATGATTCTCTCTGGATCCAATAATCCAACAAGGGTACCCGAGTTTGATCCGACTCGTGAGGGGGTATAAGTGATTCATGGTGCTGGATCAATCATTCAGAGAGTCTCACACTTGAGAGATAAGAAAATGTTGATGTGTCAATGTTAGTTAGAGGTCTCGTATTTAATGAAAAAATGAAAGTTGAGTAATAATATATAAATGAGATGATTCATCTAATGTCTTCGAATTTTAATTAAATGAAAATGCTAACTTGTGTTCTTAAGACACAAATTAATGAGTCAAAAGTAAAAATATTTTGTTATAATTAATGCATTTGAATTTAATTATTTTACTTTTAACATGTACCCTAAGCGCAAGTTACATAACCCTTAATAAGGTTATTCAAGCTCGCTTATGCGATTCTTCTTAGTCTAATAAAATAATCAATCACAATGCTTTAAGCCTCTCAAGAAATCCTATCACTCATATGTGTAACTTTAAAATTAGTTTTTGATTAAAATCAAATATTATTTATTATTATGATTGAACAATAATGTAAAAAACATATACAATAATAATAGTGTATATAAGTTAAATCGAAAATAGTAATTATGTATCTAGTAATCTAGGTACGTATGGTGTATTTTCTATCTAAAGTAAGAATGGAAGACACAAAACTCTAAAAAGTGAAGATAAAGATAAGATCAGAGGATAAACAAAGTGGTACCTAGGTAAGGACGTGTGGTGTGTCATGTGTGTGTGTGGGGCTTTAATCTTGGTCAATCAAGCAACCAGCCGTGCAGCATCAGCCAACCTCTTTGAAAAGAAAGCATCGTCTGTCTTCTTCAAATTCGTATTTGGCAACTAAACCATTATTGGTCACTTACCTTATAATAATATTTTGACTTCAATTTTGTCACTTTTCCGCGTGATCATGCACAGTATACACGTAAAAAACATAAATAATTCAATTCAATGTTTTGAGCAATTATTTTGGTGAGATTATGCAATAACAAAAATAATTATACATCCTAATACATGTCTAAATAAACATGAGTAAATATAATTTCTTTCAACACACCCTAATTTTTGTTCAACTTAGAATCAGAAGCTCTATTTGCAGACAACTAAGGAAATCAACTACTACTTCACAATTCATTTCATAAAGTCTCATGATTAAAAAAAATATATAATTTAAGCATACAAACAATGTTATTCATTGAAACAACTCTATACAAAATAGTCCTAATCTTTGAACTTCTACCACTAGAGAAAAAGAAAACACATAATAAAATAGTAGAGAAAATTAACTAAGGTACACAACAAAAGCTACAGCTAGCTAAAAACTAAGGTCACAAAACATTGACAACTATATATTTTTTTCCTCCTTAGTACAATCAATTAGCATTTTCAACATGACGTATAAACACGTTTTCTAAATCTGGTGCTTTAAAAAACTCTCTTATAACACCACTACTATGGTAGTTCCGCTTCAAAGAAGATTTTTGCTTCCTAGGTGCAGGTGGACACGTGAATGATGTTGGAATTTTTGATTCCTCATTTGTTGGTGTTGAACATTCTTCTATTTCAACTTCTTCTTCTTTTTGTTGTTCTTTCTCAATAGAATTTGTTTGTATTGGCTTCAATGGAGCACGTAACGCTATTCCAGGTATAACCCATTTTCTACTATTATTTTCTGATTCAAACCCTCCTTCTACTACTTGTGCCTTCTCAGAGTACCCCATATTGAAACCAAAAAAATAAATATCAAAGACTAGGGTTTATAAAATAATATGTGTTGTGTAAATATAAATATGTGTTACTATAAAGTAAGGAATATGAAGAAATGAAATTTTGGAGAAGGAAAGGAAGAAGAGGGAAAAGAGAAGAGTTTTTTGAGAGATGGAAAGAAAGAGTGAGATATGGTATTAAATGTGAAAGAGGGGGGGTATGATGTTGAAAGTTGCGTGTTAGAAAAGAAGATTGGGAACCAATGAGAAAAGGGAATAAGAGAGAACCCGAGGAAACTCGTGACATAAGCAAAGACGATATATTAACTAAACTAAAATAATATAATAATAACATGAAACCAATGGAAAGCAGAGAGATGTCAGTGGGAATTGCTTAACACTGGTGGGATTATACATAAATATAAAGTGATTAAAGAATTATTACAAAATTATTGATAGTATTATGTTTGGAGAGTGAGTAGGCAAAAAAAACCCCTGAAATTGTAACTAGGGGTGGCAAAACGGGCTTGACCCGTCGGGCCGGCCCGTTTGGCTCGTTATTTTTGGCGGGCTGAGTCAGTTTTGAACTCGCTTTTTATAGTTGGCTCGGCTCGACTCTGCTCGTTAAAAAACGGGGCGGGCACAGGGCGGGGCCGGGCTGCCCGCTTAACTCGTTGAAAACAATTATGTTATGACGACAATAGGAGGAGGAGGAGGAGGTGCACCATATATTCATAAGTATAACTTAGATGATGATTGACTTGAAGTTGATTGACTTAATAAAAGAATTATGTTGTTGTTGCGATTATTTTGAGACTTGTTTTATGCTTTTGGATTTATCTTGGTTGTTTAGTTTATTTTGAGACTTATTTTATGCTTTTGGATTTATTTTGGAATTTATTTTATGTTTTTCGATTTATCTTGGTTGTTGAATTTATTTATTTTTTGAGACTTATTTTATCCTTTTGGATTTAATTTGGTTGTTGGATTTATTTTATGTTGTGCATTTTCCTTATTTTTCTATTAATTATAATATTGAATTCGATAATTTGTTAATTATCTTGTTTTTCACAAATTTATTTGCTACCTATTCTTTTATATTTTTTAATTATAAAAGCAACATAGTTTTTTTTTTGTAACAATTAAGTTGTAAAAAAAAATATCAAAAAAGTTTTTTGTTTGGCGGGCCGGCCCACCAACTCGCAAGTCCGCCACTAAACGGGGCGGGGTGAGATTTTGGACTCGGTCACTAATTTTGACTCGGCTCGTCTCGTCTCGTTTTTAGCGGGCTTAGACGGGGCGAGCCTAAACGGGGCGGGTCGGCCCGCTTTGCCATCCCTAATTGTAACTTTTGTCAAAAACCCCCCTAATTTTTAAAAAACTTCAAAAATCCCCCTGAAATTATCAAACGTTAGTCAATTACCCCCCTCCGTTTGTTTTGGCTGTTAAATCAGGGGGATTTTTGACAAAAGTTACAATTTCAGGGGGTTTTTGCCTATTCACTCTATGTTTGAACTATGGACTTCAATTTCCACTATTGAGGTGTGATTCTTTTTATTTTTAGTAAATCACTTTTTTCAACAAGAGGTTTCAATTGGTTTCTATATTGAAAATGATATTTTAACACTCAAATTTTTATATTAAATGTAGCGTTTATTGATGTGAAAGTTATTTGAAAGATGATTAGTTTTTTATTTATGATTCATTCCGATGAAGTGTCAATTAATAAAGTTCTCATTAGCAATAAAATTTGAGCTCTCGTTTTGAGGAATATGAGTCAAATTTTTAGTGATATGGACCAATATTTAGTTGAACTCTTTTTTTCTTAATCACGAGGTTCTTTGAGTTCTTACAATCATAAAATATGTAAATTGTAGTCAATGATTATTTCAACTAAGATTTAAACTCAAATTCTCTCACATTATTTCCTCTTTATTGAAGTTTAGTAGTAATACCTCCGTTCCTTTTTAATTGTCACATTTTGACATTTTACACAAACCAAGACAATCAATAAATGTTGTTACTTTTGATACAATAATTTCTATTTTTACTATAATAACCTTATTTATTTAATGTCCCATTACATATATTTCTCTCTCTACAATAATAAATAAGGGTAATATTAGTAAAATAACATTTATTGTTGCATTGAATTATGTAAAGTGACACTTAAATAGGAACAAAAAAATTCTCCAAAAGTGACACTTAAAAAGTAACGGAGGGAGTAATAATTTGAGTCTAACGACTTGATTTTATGGCTTAATAATATGCAAATTTTGGTTATACAATATATTTTACTAGTATGGACACCCGTGCCAAGCACGGGCTAGAATTTCGTCATACTTAAGGGAGATGATATTGTGATGTATCAAATGTCATTTAAATCCAACATTAGATAAAATAGTGAATGTTGAACAACATATAGGTGACAAAACTCATACTTAAGTCTTAAAATTTTGGATGCAGATGTAGTATTATTTTTACTTGTGTGGTTGCTCTTTCTCAATTGTGTCAATCCACAACCGTGTTGGTTGCCCATAAGGCCTAACTATTGTACGATGTCTCGGTTTAACATTGCAGGAGTGCAGGAGTGTTTCTTGGTGGTGGAACACGAACACAAAGAGTCTTACACTTAGTGGAGAGATGTTAATGTGTGGAGAGATGTTAATGTGTCAAGTCACTTAAAATTCCAGTGTATGCAAGAGTAGATATTGAACAAAATATAAGTAAGATGACCCATATATCTATTGTTTTAAGATTTTCGATGATGATGTGATGTCAATCTCACTTGTGTGGTTTCTCTTAGCCTAGCATGATTATGCAACCTAATGTAGTCTACTATGGAAGTCCCGAAATTATTATATTTTGTTTTGTTAGTTTTTTGGTCTCATTATCTTAAATTTTAGTTTTTGGATATCATTTGCTTTCATGGAAAAAAAATATTCTACCTCTGTTATTTTAATTTGCTTTACTTTTGATCTTTCGTAGATGTGTTTTGTTAATTTGACCCAGTCTTGTTCCGGGAGGCCTGACTACATAAATTAATGAGCTATCATGACCCATTCTATTTGTAATTGGGCCAGACATTTTAGAGTCCGACCCAATCTGTTTATGCCATGGGTCAATCCGTCTTATTTTTCTTTTTTTGATTTATTCAGTCTTTTTTATGTCTTTGCGATATATTAGTCACTCACAACTATCTTTTTACTAAAATATGATTGGATGATCATATCAGTGTAATGATACAATGTATTATAGGCTTAATGTGATGATACAATGTATTGTAGGTTCCCTCAAAACTCAAAACATTATAATGAACTATTTGGTTAGTTTTTAATGTCATTATTTTAATTTTTAGGGAAATGATAACCAAATAAAACATAATTGCATAATTGCATTAATTAGCATGACCCATTATTATTCAATTTAATTTTTTTTTGGGTGTCATTTGTTTTAATGCAATATTTTTAATCAATCTCTATTATTTTAAATTCCTTCACTTTTGATCTTTGTTAGAATTTGACCAAATAAAAATATTGATGTTCTATGTTGAGTTACCAAAATATGTGCTTATTAGACATTTTTAAATGTTGTGCTTTTTTTTTATTTTGTCTAATTTTTTAGTAAATTAATCACCAAAAAAATTTCAACTCCTTCAATAAACCCATAAAATTACTGACAACTCACTCAATCTCTCAATTTAAAGTTCTTTTTTATTAGACATATTTCTCAATCTCAAATTTTTTTTTTCATCTTCTTTATTTTTCTAGTTTTTATTTTCTCTTCTCATGAAAGAAAAGAACATAAATCCCACTCTATTAAAATACAATTATATCGCCTTTTAGACCATGTTTTGTCTTCGTTTGACCTTATTTGACTATGTCACATAATTACAGACGCAGAGATTTGCACACTTGAGAGAGATGTTAATGAGTCAAAATTGAGTTAAAGTTCTACAATGGATGAAAGAGTGGATGCTGAATAACATATAAGTGAGATGATCCATATACTTGTACCTAAGAATTTAAAAAGAAATGTGGTGTCAATCTGAAAGTTAACAAAATATGTGTGATGTTGAGTTGACAAAATGTCTGCTCATTAGACATTTGAAATTGATGTGGCATTCTTTTAATGATTCTAATATATTGGTAGTATAATTACCCCATAATCTCCAACTTCCTCAACAAAACCATAAAATTACCTGTAACTTAATATTTTCTCTTATCATTTCTTTCAAGTTCAAGTTCCTTTTTCATATTCTTTCATATTCTAATTTACCTTCTCTTTTGTCCTGAAAGAAAGGAGCAAAAACATCCCTTTTTGAAACAGCCACCAATCCACATTTTCCTTTACCATTTGTACATCTGACACCTTATCATAGACACAAAGGGTCTCACATTTAAAGAAGAGATGTTAATGTCTAATGTGCGAGTTAAACTTCTATATTAGATGCAGCAGTGGATATTGAGCAACACATAAGTGAGATGACCAACATAACTAATGTCTTAAGTTTTTGGATGAAGATGTAGTGTCAATATCACTTGGGGAGTTTCTCTTAGCCAAATATGATCATCAAACCCATTGCAGACTACCTCGGAACTTTGAACTTTATAATGAACTGATTAGTTAGTTTTTAGATTCCATTTGCTTGATTTTTTTATTAAATATAAACAATTATTTCAATTTTTCATATTATTTCAAATTCATTCATGTTTGGTCTTTGTTGGGATCTAACCATCGAAAAACAATTTGTTATGCTGAGTTGACAAATGAATGCTTATTAGACATTTTTATGATTAATAAATTAGGGGAAATAATTTGATGGGTGATAAATGAGTTACATATTCTTAAAAAAGAAATGAGTTAAATATATCTACAAAAAAAAAAAAAATTGGTCAGCAAGATATGAAATATGTAGGAATGCAAATAGATGAAATAATAGTTATGGTTTTCAATTTGCTCAAAAAAAAGTTATGGTTTTCAGTTAAAGAAGATTGAAGTCAGAGGTTCCGTGTTCGATCCATGAAAACTAACGTTATCCTCTTCCCTAAAACATCCTCTTCCCTAAATACATTTCAAGTGAAAACAGAACTAACTATACGGTACAATTTCATTAACTTAATAATGTATTTCTCAATAATAACTAATGATAATTACTATAGATATTTATAACCTTGTATCATCTTCTCATACAACTTTTCTTCTTCCTATCTTTTAGGAAATGCTTCAAGGAGTATATTTGGTTTATCACATGTATCCAACTTTTTTACACAAAAAACAAATCACTAAACTATATAAGTGAATGCAACAATGACATAAACCACAATATCTAGTGCATCAATTTCTTGTAATTCAAAAACAATTAAAGGAACACTTGAGAGAAATGATATTTTCTATAATAAACCTAAATAAAAATGAAGTCAAAATAAAATAGTGGTTATAGGTTAAAATGGAAATGAAGTGGAGATAATAGAGAAATGAAGAATATGGCCAGTTCCGACTTAAATCAAAGGAAGGAAATGAAATGGAGATAATAGAGAAATGAAGAACATGGTCAGTTCTGACTTAAATCAAAGGAAGACAATAGTCAAATGAAATATGAGAATTAGGTAAAAAAAATTAGGCTAAAATGCATTTTTGGCCCTCCAAGTTTCCAAAAGTTGCGATTTTTGCCACCCTATTTTGAAAATAGCACTTTATGCCCTCCAAGTTTCAGCCCCTTTGCAAAACCATGACCCCCTTGATTTTGACTCGGTCAAAGCTGACATGTCACGTTTTTTTTTGTGCCATATAGACAGCCTATGTGGATTTTTGAAAAAAACATATTAAAACCCTCACACCCTCACGTGACCATGATTTAATCTATCTTTTCCTTTTTTTTTTTGGTATAAATCTATCTTTTCCTTTTGGATTTTTGCAAAAAAAAAAATTAAAACCCTCATGTGAATTTTTGCAAAAAAAAATTCCTCTATCTTTTTCTTTTGGAATCATATATATTTTGCTATCTAAATTTTTGAAAGAACACAAATAAGTGATTTAATCTATAAGTGTTTACAACTATTAAGACGACACAAAATATAGTAATAAAGTTGTGTGCATAGAAATGCTTGCAAATAAGTGATTACAGCATAAGTTTTTTACAACCACATTTAGATAGCACAAAATAAATGTTTGCAGCCATTTAACAACCAGATTAAGACAAAATAAAAGAAATGCACGCAACATAAGTATTTTGCAACCAGATTAACACAAAATAATGAGTCTTAAGCAACATACGTGCTTTGAAATGAGAGTGAGATTTGGAGTTTGGACTTAACCCTAATTCCCAGTTGGATTTTGGTTTGTACGGTTTCTAATCTAGAATGAAGGGTCACGTGAGAAATCTTACCTTTTATGGTTTTTATTTTAATTTTAATTGTAATAATAAGTGTTGGCAAAATTTTAATTTTAATAATATCCAGCATGGCCAAAAAAAAACGTGACATGTCAGCTTTGACTGAGTCAAAATCAAGGGGTGTCAAGGTTTTGCAAAGGGGATGAAACTTGGGGGGCATAAAGTGCTATTTTCAAAATAGGGGGGCAAAAATCGCAACTTTTGGAAACTTGGGGGGCCGAAAGTGCATTTTAGCCAAAAAATTACAATGTAAGAATGAGAAAAAAAAATAGAATTTTAGAGAATTCAATAATATGAATTGTGAATTGAAAGTGTGTTGTGAAAAGTGTGAGAGCAAAACAAATATTTATAGCGAATGACATCATAATCAAAATAATCATATTTTAATGTTCATCAATTCGTAGATCTCAACTTAGAAACAAAATCACAAAAATTCAAACCCATGATTTTCTGTTATTGATTATATTTATTTGACATTTACACTTTTTTTTAGAGGGACATTCCACACCTTATTTTTTGTTCAAATATAGACATGTAATTTTTTTATTTAATTTTAAATGTGTAACAAAAATAAATTGCAAACTTTACAAATATGAAATTTATTGTTTTTATTTTATTTTATAGATCCTAAATTTGTTATTCTAATTTATTACATCATGTGAAAAATGAAAAAACAATCTTAGTAGTGCAAGCTATTTAAAATTTCATATGAGTGAATTAGTCAAAGAAAAACATGTTAGCAAACAAAAAGTGTACCATTGAGTATTATATTGTATTCTTATCAAAGGATTTTTTTCTTCCAAATATACAAATGTTATAATATTTTTTTTTTCTTTAAATACTTTGAAAATCATTCCTTATAGAGAAAAAAAACGTTTAGCTTTGATAAAAAAAAGTTATTAAAAAAAAGTAATATGTACTCATTCAGTAACCCGTATAATTTGGTTGTTACATTGCGTCATGTTCACAAAATTATATATTAGTAACATCCAAATTATATATTACGTTGAAAATATATACGCTCATGAAAAATAAAAAATAAATGTATAAAGGATGATAACCATTTTTAAATACAAATGAATAAGTTATTGCATTCTTATCAAACTTTTTTTGCCATATTTTATTCATAATGTGTATAACAATAAAAGCAAGTTTTAAAAAAATAGACATGTATGCGTTACCAAAAAAAGATATGCTTGCGTTACCGAATTGAAATCGTGATTGCTGATTAGTCTTTTTCTATTGCAATCATTTTTTATTGCCTTTTTTTTTGAAAGATTTTTTATTGCCTATTCATGCACATATGGAGTACTTTACTAATGCAATTTGATTGCAATCCTCTGACAAAATTAACAATTATGATTCCTTAATATATGGTGCTACAACTTCCTATTATAAAGAATAAAGAACACATTAATATCTTGATTCCTTGAAAACATTAATTCTTATTCGATTGCACCAATACGTAGAGTTTGTTCAAAATACGGAAATAAGTATAGCCTATTTTTTTTTAGGCTTAATTGCATGTTTGGTCCCTTATGTTTATTTTAGTTTTCAAGTTGGTCCCTTACGGTTTGAAAGTTTCAAGTTGGTCCCTTACGTTTTAAAAGTTTTTAAGTTGGTCCCTTACGTTTTGAAAGTTTCAAGTTGGTCCCTTATGTTTATTTTAGTTTTCAAGTTGGTCCCTTATGTTTATTTTAGTTTTCAAGTTGGTCCTGTAGCTTAATTTTGATCACTCAATGTCAGACATTTTTCCCAAACAATGTGATTGAAATACTTTTTTTTGGACATCATATTTGTTGTCCATTTTACAGTAAATAAAAAAAATATGGTACCATTAATTGCTACTCATTTGTCGGGTTTGGTTTACTACGTTAAAACAATTTATGAAAACAATTGTTATTTTCATAAATTAAAAAAATCACAAAGAAAATACAATAATTAAGTTATTTTTGAGTAATTAAAAAAAGTAGCAGCCAACTAATATTTAAAATTGATTGGTCATACAAAGTCGACATTAGGGTCGAATAAGAAAAAATAACTTTTTAGTTTGGTTGAATATGTAAAAGTAGTCTAACATTTTTTGGTTTTAATCTTTATAAAAATTTAAATTACAGTGCCAATATAATAATGTTCGTTTGAAATATATATAACAATCACATCTTTAAACAAATGTAATCAAAATCAACATTATTAAGGAAGATTGTATGTGAAATGTGAAATGGACACATTTGTTGATGAAGTAATAAATGCTAGAGTGGAAATTGAGATGCCATGTGTACTATCGCTCATAGATGTATCCTTTTGTATTATATAAAGATTGCTCCACTCCCATTCATTCTTTCTCTTTGTGGTCCAAAATAATTTATAAGATAATAATAAATTATACACAAAAATGTAGTTAATATAACTTTAAAATTTTTGAAGTTAAAAACTCTATAAAAAATAATACTACGTTAAGAAAGATGATTAATAGGAATAAGTTTTACCTAAAAAATTAACAATTAAAGAGGAATGAAGGAGTTACTTACATTACAGTCTCGAATTTCACTATTGTTTTTTTTACAAATAAATAGTTTATAACATGTAAAGAGAACTTATGCTTATTTTGTTCAAAGAGTAACACATCATATAATCTTATAATAAAAATCAAACTAAATTATTATAATTCTTTGTTGAACGAATATTAAGAAGATTAGAAGAATGATCAAGATTTATCATTGATGCAAACAAACTCTCCTTTCTCCTACCAAGTTAATCATTAATAGTTGCCTATACAAAAATCATTTGTATCTCTTCAGTAAAAAAAAAATCAACTAGAAAGAATAGTTTTTCAATCGGCATATTCTTATCTTATAAAAAAATAAAATAAACCTGCATAAACATATTAAAAAGAATATAGCTAGTAATGAACTACGCAGCACAAACTAACATTAGTTTAGTAGCTTACCCTGGTACCCTACTACCCCATACATATATTAAACTATACTATAATAAAATATACTATGTATAATGCATATATTAGCTCAGAAAGAAAAGAAAAAATTTGGATAGATTTGGCGCCAATATTTTGTTGAAAAAGAGGGACTGAAGAGGGGGTTGAAATTTGGCGCCAATTGTTTAGTTTATTATTGGGATCAACAAAAAATAGCATCAAGTTGTATATGCCCCTAAGCCCAAAAAAGTCATGTACAAATACAAAATGTCTTTTTCTTTTGGCCAAACTTTATCACGATGAGGTTTTTATAGGGAATCATTAATCATACATAGATATATCATCATCAACCAAATGTTGTTTTGCAATTTTTGTTTTTTCCCTAATCACTGCTAATAAATAATAATTGAAGTTTCTACATCACCATATCAATTTGTCCCTTATCTTCAAAATGTTAAATTTGATCAATGAAAGTTTTTTTTTCTAACTCCAAACTTAACGACAACAATGTTTATCATGTTCAAGTCCCCTCAAGTCTTGATCACCATTTAAATATATCATTAAATTCATACAACACTATTTATCAGGGGTAAGAACATGGAAAGAGAAGAAACTGAGCTAATTAGAACCATTTCGTAGGTTTGGTATGCTTGAAAGTTGAGACCACAAAGAGTCCTTACGTATTTAAATGATGTTATTTGGACATTAAAAATTGACTTTTAACTATTATCATATAAAAAAGTTTTAGCCCCCTAACTTTTCCAAAGTTGCAATTTTGGCCCCCTAAGAAAAAAAACTACAAAATCATCCCCTAAGTTTTGCACCTGTGGCAGTTTTGGCCCCCAAGACCAATTTTGACTCGGTCTACGCTGACGTGGCACCCTAAATGAGGTGCCACGTGTTATTTTTTATATTTTTTTAGCCTTGGGGGCCTAAACTACTACGGTTGCAAAACTTAGGGGGTGGTTTTGTAGTTTTTTTCTTAGGGGGCCAAAATCGCAACTTCGTGAAAATTAGGGGGCGAAAACTGCTATTAAGCCAATAAAAATAAACAAATTATAATTGACAACGTTATCAAAAGCAAAATCCATCCAATGATTATTTGGATGGATTTGGCGCATCGGATATAAATACGGTGTTGGACATCATTGTTTATATTCACATAGGGTCGGCATGATAAATTTTCTTTTTAGGTAGGACATAAAACAAATTTTAGTATATGAGACTTTTTTAGTTTGTATATGAGGCCATTTTGTTTATAAAATCTAATGAAAAATGTTTTTTTTTTTTTGCCTGAGAGACTTAAAACAAGGATTTTAGTAGATTTACCCTTGGATCAGCCACGATTCACGTAACATTTCTCTACATTCATTCCATTATATGCTATTACTGCAACAAGGATGGCATGTGAGACTTTAGCGTAATAACCAAAGATTGCTCTCACTTGCTTAGCACTGATCTTGTGAACTCTATTGTTAGGTTCGTTAGGAGACAAGCAAATGAAGCTGCTTATAGTTTAGCTAGGGAGGCTGATCTAAAGCTAGTTTCCATATTCAGTGTTGCTATTTATCACGACCCTTTTTATCCCGAGAGCTTCCCGACAATAATTCCAGCCAATGAAATCAGGTTCTACATGGAAAACAAGGAGTGAATTGTGTGATGTGGGTCACTGCTTTTTGTTATATAGCCATCGGGACATATTCTTGAAACAAAAATTCGGGATACAAATCATTTTCCTTCCATATTTATTCAAGAATCCTATCATGGATCAAATCAATTATTATAAATGAAATGCATTAAGATCTTTCTTGTGAAAAAACAATGTATTATAGGTTTATATAAATGGAAGTAATTTGTTTAATCTTGCCATCTATTCTTACTTTGGATCGTTTATTAAGACACCCCTATTCAAGACAAGTGTACAATATATTTTAGCCTTTGTTTGGTTGTGTGTTACGTTGATGAAAAACACATGAGCTTTTTTATCGTTGATGTAGAAGCTATGATTTGTAAATCACGACAAATAGGCCCTTTGGGAGTTTGCAATGAAAAAAATGTGGAACTAAACATGCTATTAGAATTGTGTAACGAAGTATAAAAAAAGTTCAAGAAAAATGAAGAAGTGGACTCCATCTGCTAAAAAATGACCGACACATTTCTTGACAAAAAAAAAAAAAAAATTAAAATCGACCGACACATTTGTAAAAAATTAATTACCCCAAAATGAATGATTTCTTTGAATTTTCAATAAAACATTTATGACTTTTTTTGTACTAATACATTTTGGTGAATGTTGGTCCAAAATCTAATAAATTGCTTCAAAAGAAAACTCCTTTTAGATAGCTTTTTCATCCGATGCACCCTTATCCTTTTTTTTTTTCATGTACTCTTTCAGCTCTTTATGTCATAGCCATAGAACTCTACCATGTACAACTCTACAATGGGGTTAATAGAGTCCAATCTGTAGAACATCTTTTAGTAGAAGTATTCTCCACAGCCCTGCATAGAGTTTCATATGTTTTCATTATCCTTAAACCCTTACTTGAAAAATTAAAAAGGAGAGCTCATTGGCGAGTTTTAGCATGGGGCAATTGTCAAATTGCCTCATCTTAGATCAATTTTGTTTTATTTGCTACTAAATGTACACCCTGCATTTTATATTTCAATTTATAGCCCTACTCAATTATAATTTGACTCAAATTAATTTACTTGTGAATGTGTTATTTTTTAATCCCCCGTTTAAAAATCTAATTGGTCCAGCTCATTCTCAATATATATTTTTTTAATTTGACAACATAGACATGTTTAAATTTGGGCTAAAAAAATATATGACGTAAATATATATATTTACTACATTATTTATAAAGAAATAAATTTAGTTTGTATCTAACTTTGTAATATTAATCCCTTCGTCAAAACTTTGTAATATTAATTCGGGTTAAATAAATTTTTGATCCTTATAAATATAGCGAATTTTGTTTTTAGTTCTTATAAAAAAGTGACATGTTTTTGTCCCTCTAAAATATTTCAGCATGGAGTTTTGATTTTAATTTAATGGGGACTAAAATTTTTTGTCCCTATAAATACAGTGGATTTTGTTTTTAGTTCTTCTAAAAAAATGACATGTTTTTGTCCCTCCAAAATATTTTAGTCCCCATTAAATTAAAATTAAAACTAATATATTATAAATAAATATGGCTATAAAAATACAAGGTGTACAACTAATACCAAATAAAACAAAATTGATCTAAGATGGGGCAATTTGACAATTGCCCCATGCTAAAACTCGCCCTCTTGAAATCATGCAAGGGAATAACATACATATTTAGATTTCCCAATTCTACCATTTTTTTCATCACCAAAACGTGTTTATATGAACTAAACCATTATAATCCTCAGTCAAATGTCATCAGCAATTCACTTGGACCAGTCCAAGTGAGTTCATTCTGAGAGCCTAGGATGCCAGAAATAGACATTGTAACGAGAGTTCAATATTATTGGAAGACAGGAGAGACATGAAATAAACATTATTGTAACATTATTAAGTAAAGTTTTTCATAATGTGTATGATTGTAAATTTATATCATTGTAACATTATTGTAAGACAAGATTCAATATTTTGTTAAGCATGAAGAATTCCACATTGGCTTTCGTTTGTATGTCTAAATTTTGATTTCTAACAAGTAATTTTAATATTTAACAATGTGGCCACATTTAAGGATATGTAAGCATCACATGATCTCTATAACTTACTATTTTGCTCATATGTTCTGGATTTGTGTCCCCCGTTTCCTTTATTTTTTGCAAGAACTATAGATCGTTGGGCTTTAAGCCTTCTTTGTAAAAAAAAAAAAAAAAAAAAAAAAAAAGAATTATAAATTGTTTATATGATTGTTATCATTTTTAATAAAGTGTTTTCATGTGAGTAATTTAATATATAGCTTTTAAGTTGAATTAATAATAAGTATGATTGGTCTAAACTCTCAAGTGATTAATGAGCTCTACGAGAAGATAAATTGTTTAAGATAACCTGAGTTTAATTTTCGGATACAACAATTTTTTCCGGACTTTACTTGAGAAGCAGAGGATTAAAACCAAAATAAAAATATAGAAAATGTTAACTTTTGTCTTCAAGGCACAAGTTAAAAAGCCAAAAGATAGAAACAATTTATTAAAAATTATGCATTCAATATTCTAAAAATTTAAAATCTTATCTTTTCAAAATAAAAGTTATGATTTAATTCTATTTTTAAATTCTTAACTTGTGTTTTTAAGACACAAGCTAACATTGATAATTATTATAGTCAATCGAGTCAAAAGTCTAGTTGTCATGTCTTTTTCATGCTCTTTTGTCCTGTATTTACATATTTGTAGCATGTAAGCCAGGAAGAGGCAACAATACCATCACCACCGACACCTTTCATCCACCAGCATCGCATCCCCGCCGCTGAATAGACAACACCTCCGCTGCTTTCATCCACAAGCATCGAGTATGAGTAATCCTCCTCCAGCTCAACCCAACGCATAATCACCGGTAAGCCTCTCTGACGACCTTATCGCTGCTACAATGTCAAAGATGTTGGCGCGTATTTTGAGTGCAGATATGGGTATGGCCATCCGTAAACATTGCAAGTTTGCTTTTGTTTATGATAATTCATCGGAGACATATAATGTTGTACTCCCTCCGTTTCAAAATGAGTGTAGTTTTAGGTGTTTACACACATATTAAGAAATGCAATGATTAAAAGAAAGAGAATGATTATTTTACCAAATTATCCTTATTAACTATTGGTTAGTTTTAAAAGTAATACTTTGGA
The DNA here is from genome assembly GCF_051527215.1 of Medicago sativa. Classification (NCBI taxonomy): domain Eukaryota; kingdom Viridiplantae; phylum Streptophyta; class Magnoliopsida; order Fabales; family Fabaceae; genus Medicago; species Medicago sativa. The sequence goes on from NC_140756.1 coordinate 62,087,367, forward strand.
AGTAGTGTGCACAGTATTAATTGGAGGGTACAATTTAAAAGAAACAGTTATTATTGCATTGGAAACTGAAAGCGACATTCATTTTGAAACAGATTTTTTTGACTAAAGCGACACTCATTTTGAAACGGAGGGAGTAATGTCTATGTCTAATTTACCACTCCCGTATAGGCTGTTGGTTTAATTCTTTGGTCTAATCATCTTGCTTGTTTAGCCATTGGTGGATTATAATTTGATTTAGTCTATGCAGTGGTAGTTTGGTGAGTTCAGGATTTTTGCTAAAGAGCTGGTGTTTTGTTCAATTGTATGTATCTGCTGTCATTTTTGCACCGTGTTTGTATTGCATGACAGAGTTATGCAGGAGCGTTTTTTTAATCACAAGTGGTGAATTCTTGTGCTGAATTACATGTATTAATTTGGAACTATATACCATATTCTTTCACTGAAGGGCCAGTTAGTACATTGAGATGATGTGCTTTGGTGAAACCTATCTGTGTGTCAGGGAGTAGAATCAGTGAGCTCTTAAGCTTCTGATATAATGTTACATTTTTTTTTCTTCATGTGGATTTAGACATTTTGGCTCGAGTAATTTTGGAGTCACTCTGCGATTGTTGTGAATTCCACTTTGCTTGTATCCTTCTAACTGTGAACTAATCCTTGCACTTCTTGTGATTGGTTTAGTGAGAGTATTATATTTAAGTGTTTGAAATCCATTTTATCTATCTCATTTTCTTCCCCCATTTTATTAGATTACTTTCTTTCCCAAACATTTACCCTGCACTTCGAAACTCTATTTTTCTATTAGAAGCTTGATTACTTGGTCCCTTTTTACTTCAACCGTAGAATTTCTTTTTTGTTTTTTAGGCCGAGATATGATTTTTGCATCTAATGACACTGATTGACTGATAAAAGAATCATTTATATGATTCTGTTCATTTGCATTGCATTATACATGTTGGAAAAACATTATACTTATGTTCAGTATACCTTTGAGTTAATCTGTTCTTAGTTTGTTCATCTTTGTTTTGTTTTTATTAGGCAGTTAAATTGATTTTTAGTTTGTTAGTCTTTTCTTGTTAGGTTAGTTTGTAATGATTCTCCTTTAGCATCTGATTATATATTCAGGTTAGTGTTTGGTTATTATTTGAATATCAATATTCAGCTGCAAGGATTCATTTAGAACCTGTGACCTCCAATTTTGTTTTCAGATGAAGAAATTAACCATTATTGTCAAGAAGCAACCACTACTACTACAGTTTGCATACATGCAACTTTGGAAAATAGGAATCACTCTTTTTTCTGAATAAACCATCAATTTTAGACCCTAAAGTATCACTCTTTCTTCAATTTAGTCCCTAACCTATGTAAATATAATAAGTAGTCATTAAACTATATAAAACTTGTCAATCTAGTGTAAGTTAAGATACTACCTCGTTTTAATGTGTAATTTGATTAGTTTTCGTTTATGATTTATTCTGATGAAGTATAAATTAATAAAGTACTCGTTAGCAATAAAATTTGAGCTCCCGTTTTGGAAAATATGAGTCAGATTTTAAGTGACTAAACCAACATTTGGTTGAACCTTTTTTTCTTAATCATGTGGTTTTTGGAAAAAGTGGATTCTTGTAATTTTGAGTTCAATTAGAAAATAAGTAAATCTTAGTTAATGATTATTTCAACTACAATTTAAACTTCAATTATCTCAAATGATTTATTCTTTATTGAAACTATACTATATATATATATATATATATATATATATATATATATATATATATATATATATATATATATATATATATATTAGCTCAGAAAAATAAATATTTGGATGGATTTGGCGCCAATATTTTGGTGAAAAAGAGGGAGTGAAGAGTGGGTTGAAATTTGGCGCCAAATGTTTATGTTATTATTGGAGTAAATAGGCAATTTCCCCCCTGAAATTGTAAGTTTCGTCAATTACCCCCCTGAAATTAACAAAACTTCAATTACCCCCCCTGAAATTGCATAATGTTAATCAATTTACCCCCTCCGTCAATTTTTCTGTTAACTGTTTACGGTTATGATCAAATACCCCCCCCCTGAAATTTTGCACTTATGTGCAAAATGCCCCCTAAACTTAAAAATTTATATTTTTTCCTTACCAAAAATCATACATTCAGTTCTTCAAGTAGTATATTGTACCTATTGTCATCAAAATTCTATTCACAAGAACATGAATGAATATATGCCAAAGAAATAATGGTTTTGTCATGAATATAAGTTGCAAATTCACAAACCTAAGCCTTGTTACTTCTTCCTTATGCAGATATTAACCTATGAATTTTCTTTATGGACACACAATTATCAAAGACTTGTGTACTTTATGACCGCATACTCTAACATAATTACCAACTTGTGTAATAAAAGTCTTATATATACGTATATATTTAAAACACATGAGAGTAACATATCATCCATAAAGATTTATATGACCAATAGCTGCATAAACATACATTTCATAAAGATTTATATGATCAATAACTATTAATTGTTTGCCTTTAATATCTTTTGAGTAAATGATAAAAAAAAAATATAAATTTTCAAGTTCAGGGGGAATTTGCACATACGTGCAAAATTTCAGGGGGGGTATTTGATCATAACCGTAAAAAGTTAACAGAAAAATTTGACGGAGGGGGTAAATTGATTAACGTTATGCAATTTCAGGGGGGTAATTGAAGTTTTGTTAATTTCAAAGAGATAATTGACGAAACTTACAATTGCAGGGGAAAATTGCCGGAACGTTATTCACTGCAGTCATAAAGTTGATGCAGTCATGCAGTCAAATTAAATACAGCCATTTGATCAAAATAGTGGTCCAGATTCATTTCCCCTTAAAATGCACAAAACAGGCTAACGAAGCAAAACTCCACTTTCCAATACAGAGATATTATTGGCGCATTCAAGCCCTTTTGTGATTTTTTTCACATCTGTTCTGAGATTCAAAACAGCGTTTCTTCACATCTGTTCTGAGATTCAAGCCAAAAATGAACCTCACCTTCTTCTACGCCAGTTGGTTAAACTCAAAGCTTTGTGATTTTTTCCAGGTTTGTTATGTTTCATCACATCCTTTTTCGATTATTTTTGTTTGTGCATTCATGGCTGTTTTTTTGTATAGCCATTGATTTTGTTAGTTTAAACATGGGTGAATTTGTTTTTGCCATCGATTTTGTTTCTTTAAACATGGATGACTTTGTTTTTGCCATAGCTTTCTATTTCCATATTTTACTCTCTTTTCTTGTAGTTTTATCACGTTGATATAGTTTTCCATTATCACTAGCAGATAGTGTTACTTATGTTTTGATTAATTTTATTTTTATTTGAATTCCACAGGTTTGGTATAATAATGACAATCATTACAACACCCACTGTTGGTATGGAATTTGACAGTGGAGCGGTTGTTGGCGGAGGTGGATCGTATTGCATCCGCCGGAGTTATAAAGCTTGATGAATTGACCATTCATGTTCACCAAGGAAGATTATGAGGTGTCAAGGAGGTGCCGGAGAAGTGGAAGCAAGAAGAAGAATCTTTAAAAGTGAGGAGATGAAGTATGCGTTCTGAGTTTTCTCTTTTTTCAATCCTGTGTTTTGAGTTTAAAGTGGAAAAAAAAGAGCAGTTGAATCCTGACGGTTATTTTGATCAAATGACTGTATTTATTTTGACTGCATGACTGCATCAGCTTTATGACTGCAGTGAATCACATCCCAAAATTGCCTATTTACTCGTTATTATTGGGATCAACAAAAAATAGCCTCAAGTTGTATATGCCCTAAGTCCAAAAAGTCATGTACAAATACAAAGTGTCTTTTTCTTTGGGCCAAACTTTATCAAGATGAGGTTTTTATAGGGAATCATTAATCATACATACATATATCATTATCAACCAAATGTTGTTTTGCAATTTTTGTTTTTTTCCTAATCACTGTTAATAAATAATAATTGAAGTTTCTACATCACCGTATCAATTTGTCCCTTATCTTCAAAATGTTAAATTTGATCAATGAAAGTTTTTTTTTAACTCTAAACTTAACGACAACAATGTTTATCATGTTCAAGTCCCCTCAAAGTCTTCATCACCATTTAAAAATATCATTAAATCCATAGAACACTATTTATCAGGGGTAAGAACGGGGAAAGAAAAGAAACTGAGCTATTAAGAACCATTTCGTAGGTTCAGTATGCTTGAAAGTTGAGACCACAAAGAGTCCTTATGTTCTTAAATGATGTTATTTGGACCTTAAAAAGTTGACTTTTAACTAGTATCATATAAAATAAACAACTTATAATTGATAACGTGATTAAAAGCAAAATCCATCCCATGATTATTTGGATGGATTTGGCGCATCGGATATAAATTCGGTGTTGGATTATCATAGTTTATATTCACACAAGGCCGGTCTGATAAATTTTCTTTTTAGGTAGGATATAAAACAAATTTTAAAATACGAGACCTTTTTAGTTTGTATATGAGGCCATTTTATTTATAAAATCTAATAAAATTATTATTTTTTGGGTTAATTAAGTTTTTAGTCCCTATAAATATTCAGAATTTTGTTTTTAGTCCCTACAAAATAAAATCGCACTTTTTAGTCCCTATAAAATTTTCCATCAACATTTTTAGTCCCTATAAAATTTTCAATCTTCACTTTTGGTCCCTTTTTTAAAGTAAACTCATATGTAGAATTCATATTATTTAATAAAAGTTTCCAGAAAAAATCAAAATATTATAAGAATCACTCCAAAAAAATTTCAGAATTTTTTAACAAAACATGAATTTAATTTGAATTTTTATATTTTTTACGATTAAAAATTCATATTTAATTTGTGTTTTGTTAAAAAATTCTAATTTTTTTTAAGAAATTTTTTTAGAATACTTTACACATTTCTGCACAATTTCATTAAAAAAAATACAAAAATTAAATTAAAAATTGGGATCAAAAGTAGTGATTGAAAAATTTATAGGGACTAAAAGTATAAGGAAAATTTTAGAGGGACTAAAACGAAAAGTTGACATATTTATAGGGACTAAAAACATATTTAACCCTTATATAAATGAAATGAAACTAATTTGTCTAATCGTGCCATCTATTTCTTACTTTGGATCATTTATTAAAGAGAAATGATATTTGTACAACCACTTTGTGACAACTTATAGACAACTTTCTCTTTCATACTTACATTCTATTCTTACTCTCTCTTCCTTTTTCTCTCTCCATTGTTTTTGACCAATGAAAAGAGAGAAAATGAAGGTTGTCAAATAGGTTGTATCAAATGGTTGTTCAAATATCATTGCTCTTTATTAAAAGACATCACCATCAAGATAAGTGTACAGTATATTTTAACCTTTGTTTGGGGATAATACTTCAGTGACATAATGTCACGGTGACATTAAATATGGGCCACACAAAAGTTTGTGTTGTGTGGCCCAGATGTGTTGTATGGGTGACATTAAATCTGGGCCACACAAAGGTGTGTGTTGTGTGGCTCAGATTTAATGTCACGGTGACATTATGTCACCAAAGTGCCACCCGTTGTTTGGTTATGTGTTACATTGATGAAAAGCACAGTAGCTTTGTTATCGTTGATGTAGAAGCTATGATTTGTAAATCACGACAAATAGGTCCTTGGGAGTTTGCAATGAAAAAAAATGTGGAACTACGCATGTTATTAGAATTCAAGAAAAATTAAGTGTTAATAGAGTTCAAGAAAAATGAAGTGGACTCCCTCTGCTAAAACATGACCGACACATTTCTTGTCGAAAAAAAAAAAATTGACCGACACATTTGTACAAAACAAATTGCCCCAAAATGAATTATTTCTTTGAATTCTCTCAATAAAACATTTATGACTTTTTTCTAGTACATTTTGGTGAATGGCCACTTTGTTCAAAAATCTAATAATTGCTTGAAAAGAAAACTCGTTTTAGATATATATTTTTCTTCAGATAATCATTCTTATAACTGATTTTTTATTTTTATATTTCATTATGCTAAACAAACAAAAATTAATTTCTTAATTATTAAATATCAAAATTACTTTTTCTATAATCCGTAACGAACTGATTTTAAAAAGTGGCTCAAAGCCCTTCAATACATGCTCAAAACAAGGTCTTCACCATTTCTTTAAGAAATCAAATTTGGTATTAATCAATGGTGCTTGCTTTCAAGTTTCAACTTTGCACACATCATTCTTTAACCTCATCCAAATGCACCCTTATCTTTTTTTATGTACTCTTTCAGCTCTTTATGTCATAGCCATAGAACTCTACACTCTCACCATGTACAACTCTACAATGTATTTAATAGAGTCCAATCTGTAGATCATCTTTTAGTAGAAGTATTCTCCACAGCCCTGCATAGAGTTTCATATGTTTTCATTATCCTTAAACCCTTACTTGAAAAATGAAAAGGAGAACTCTTGAAATCATGCAAGGGAATAACATACATATTTAGATTTTCCAATTCTACCATTTTTTTCATCACCAAAACATGTTTATGTGAACTAAACCATTATAATCCTAAGTCAAATGTCATTTGCAATTCACTTGGACCAGTCCAAGTGAGTTCATTCTAACTTCTAAGAGAGCCTAGGATGCCAGAAATAGACATTGTTCGCTCTTACTATTTATTTTCCTTATCATAAGTTTATATTATTTATTTATAGCACTCTTGCTGAACTGCTATTTCATCATTTTTCTTTCATGTCAAATTACTTTCTACTAATTTACTCGATTATATCTTTATTTCCCAGATAACTTTATGTGACTTTGTCAATTTTTCTTACTTGGTTTTCATTCACTTTTGAACGTAAGTTTTACCAGTGTTTGGTTGCACTTTCTTTACTGACCATTTTCTTGGCCAAATAATTTTTCACAATTTGCACTTTCAACTTACTTCATCAATTTGTATTTTAAACAGCACTCTCAACAAAATCTAAGTTTAATTTGTAACCTACAAAATTGCCTCAAAACCTGATAAGTCAAATCTCGGATGGTGTTGACTGAGAAAACATCCGAACAAAATCCTTCAAACATACATGTATTGGTCAAATCATCTGTCATGTGACTCTTAATGAGACAAGTAGACATGTGAGAAGGAAATAATGGATTCTTATGACCAAATGATAAAATTCAAGTCTTAAAGGTAGGGATTCTAATGATTTTTTAATAGAATCCGATGCAAAGGTGAAATTATGCAAAAGTAGTATTGAAATAGAGTTTTAGATAGAAGAAGATAATTGTTGAAGTGTTTGATTGTTTCCAAATGAGTCACAAGACCTTGGTTAAATACAACCATGAAGGCTAAAATGGTAAAATTACATCAAGTACAACTAATACTTAAAATAAACTAATAATCCATTTATTTCCTGTTACAACATGTCCTATAGTTCAAATTTATAAATCGTCTCTCACTCATGCAAGGAGACGATGCACATTACAGATGCAAAGCTCCAAGACCTTCCTCAGAAGTGTTTTCAGTTCAGAGGCAGTGATAAAATTTAAGGACGAAGATGGTGATTTCCTCAATAATGTACTCTTATAAATAGGTCAATTGCACCATATTATCAAATACAAGAAATATGATCCAAAAGTTGGTGATTACAGGTTCAGATGGTGTTTACATGTTCAGATTTTCTAATTAACAATTTGGAGAAAGTTACTAAAGTTCCACTTCTAAACAAAACCATGCAGAAATTTCAAATATTGAAAATCAGAAGTTTACTTACAAAGCATATTGTAAAATGTTATACAAAGGTGTAATCAAAACCTCAAACCAAAAAAAATTGAACCACCAAAACCTTAAAATTGATTGATAAAATGAATCAATTCTGCTCTCCAAAATTTTCTCATTATCTGAGGTTTTCCCTTTTAATCCATGTGGCACGCACACTGGTCGTAAAATGTTACTTGCAATGCTTGTCTGGAACTATTTCAACTAACTTTGTGGGAGAGTTTGATATAGTTTAAAAGCCTTTTCAGTGCATTACCACTGTCAATGGCTTCTCTGGCTCTATCCAGGGCTGCGGATATATCTTCTGCTCCTTCAGCACCAAGTAAGTGATCCACCATTCCAGCATTTAAGACGATTCGATCATATGCTGGTCCTTTTTCTCCACTGAGAGCTGCTAAACCCAATTCAATGTTCCTAGAGACCTGAAGTTTCAAAAACAGAAAATTAATCAGTGTCACAAAACTTCTGCTCTAACCATAGGGGAAACTGGCTACATATTAGAAGTTTCCAACATGCAATGATACTAAACAATATAATTAGTTAAATAACATACATTAACATTCTAATTAAAAAGAACAAACTAAGGCAAATGTTTCAAAAAAATGAGAAGTTGAAAATAAAAGTATACAATTCAAAACAATCAGGGGTCCTCGATTGTTCATGGGGAAAACAACATATACAAATGCAAGCATTGGAATCGTCTGTACACAATTATGCTATTCAAAAATTGCACTTGAAAGTTGACTAGAGCTCACTACAAATCACCATCATCAGAAAATCCAGGAGATAATTAAATACTAAAATGACTTAGGCGGACCACTATAATGGCTCACAAAATGGAACTAACACATTTCCACTGTTATAAAAAATTTGATTTCAGTCCATTTCTTGCATAAAGACTCCTATACATGGTTAAACATAATTTATAGAGCTTGTCCAAGAAACAGACAAGAAGAAATGGAAAATCACAAGTTTAAAAACAGGAATTTATCATAATAAAGTGAATTTTCAGAGGAGTTGCATGCATTTGTTGGATGAAGGGGACATAGATTATAGAACATATAATCAGAATATAAGAATTAGTGCATCAAATCTTAAGAATAGATGGTAGAGATTTAAAGTAGTGATCTGTACTATTAGTTGTGCATTTGTTTTAGTAGGCTTTTTTAAAGAAAGAAGTTTCTTGTCCCACTATAACAAAAATACGCACGAGCTTCTCATCCTATAGGAATAAAAAACTCTTTACGTTAATGTGCAAAGGAGAAAGCCGTGAATAATGTTTTTAGTTTTTAATGGGTGGCAAATTTATCTAACACACTGTTGAACACAAAAACCTTCAACAGCAGTGGAAAAATTTGAACATATTGCAAGAGAAACTGAATTTCAACCATATTTCATGGACATTCCATATATTGGAATATTACAAAAAGGAGAAAAAACACAAAATCTAGAGAACTTTACGGATCTATCAGTTCTTGGTGTGTCTGTGGGTTGGAAACCATAATCCTTGGCATTGACCTCAAGACTAAATCCTTGACGCGTAACTCCTGAAATATGAAATAACTATATTGTAAATGTATTGATCTAAGACATGATGTAATAAAAAACTATGAGTTTGCTAATCAGAAACTGGAAGAGCGGTAGGGTTGCCCAACCAGCATTGGAAATAAAAAGAACACAACAAAATTACACACACAGATATGTTTATGAAATTATTATTTAAGAATAAATTACATATCGAACTGATAGAAATGAATAAGGAAACCAAATACATACCGCCAGGTTCAGATGTGGATGAAATATCAAGTGAACGAAACCCTGAACAGTAATTCACCGGAATTCCCTTTGTCGTGCTTGATCGCAATCTTGTAGTCATCGAGAGGGCTCCTTCCTCTCCCTACAATATGAGCATAAGCAGCGCAACATGAAGTGACTTCTTTTATCAAGGCTTAAGCCTCTTTCAATATTAATTATATCATAATAGGATGGTTTAACCAATTATAGTAAGAGAAGAAAAACAATAGTTTATAATACAACCAATAGTTTATGGAAAAAAAAGATATGTGGAGAAGTCCGTAGAATATATTAAAAAAAGTAAAATCCAACCTTCACTACCAAACCAGAGTGTACACCCCTTCTTTTCATAAGCATTAACAATGACTCTTCGTAACCTCCATGATAAAATCCAGTAACAATAGCTTCCTTACCACTTGCCTGTTGAAAAATATACATTTTTAACTAAATAAACAGATGGTGACATCTGGAAGAAGAAAAAAATTTGTACCCCATTGGGCCAGTTCGATTGGTCCGACTCTTGTTTACAACTAAAATACCATCTCACCTAACCATATTTTCTACTATTCACTTCAAAATAAAGAATATCATACAATTTAAGCAAAAAAGTTCCTCTTCGTTTTGAAATAGTAGGGAGTCTTGGTTACATAACCCTTAAGCTTTGATAAAAAGTGAGCTAAAAGTGAAGAAATCAATGTTCAATATTAATATAAATATATTACATGTGATGTAAAAGAAAAATATGTGACTCTACGTAAAAAAGGAGAAACTAATTCCCAGGCACAATTTATTTATTTTTCCTTTGAGTAACCAGGAGTTTTAATTTTTAATTATCGACTTTCACAAAGAACTTTCTTTTTGGTAATTTTTAAACATCAAAGAAGTGTTCGTGTTTTAGACAGTATAACTTGTTAACATTCCTTAAGCTACAATATTTGTCAGAATTGAAGTATTACAGCACAAAATTGTTCTTCTGAGAAACTCAAATGGCTCCAAAATCACCGTGAAGTTTTCTTGATGATTTACTTAGCAACTTCTTTGTTAAAATTTGCTCACCTTGTGAATATGATATGAAGAATGTGAAACTAAATAGTCATATTATTGAGGAAAAATAGTGAGGTAGAAAAACCATTTGTGCTTTCTTTTAATAAATAATGATGATTCTTCTAAAATTAACAAATAGACTATGTGAACGAATTCATAATTTTTTGAGACTTTGACAGTGAATGAAGTTCTCTGTAGGATTTTAGCTTTGAAATTTTAAACATGCTATAGTAATATAATAATCAATAAACTAAAAAAAAAAAATTGTCCTTATGAGCATAGCTGAATGTTGCAGTATGCAGGGGTTGGGGTTCGAACCCCGGATTCCCCACTTTGGGGGTGAATTTATGACCTATAGGCTACTTGACCAAATAAATAAAATAATAATAATACCAATAATAATCAATAAACCAAAATAGATCAGGAAGACTTAATGGATAAAGGAGTCCAACCTTTACATATTGCTGAACCTTTTCAGTTGTTGCAAGTGGAGGGCGCTTCTTTATATGCTCCCTTATCCCAATTAAAGAGTATCTGCAGAAAAAATAACAAGATTTAACCTACTCTGTTCCAATAGTACTGTTATACTACATATATACATAAATGCATCCCCATACTAAACATAACCCCAAGTAGCAATATAATTTAGCTTAAAATTTTCTTTACCCAACATTTGAATAGCTAGACATGAAGAGAACATGGAAAATGCATTCTCTCCAATTTATTTCTTTTGTTTCTTTTCATTTTTCTTCTCATCCACACATTCGATTAGCCCCTATATTTAAAATACCAATTCAATTTAGTCCCTATAAAATGTCCCTGCAGTTTCCAAACAATGAAAATGATCCCAATAACTTTTTAACAATGTAATACAGCCTTAATTTGGTCCTTTAGTTTCACTCCAAAAGGGAATCAAACTTAGGTTACAGGGTGCATTTTGCATTATTCCAAAACAAAAGGAGTTTTATTCAATGATTCTGAACAGTAAATATTAAGTATAATTTAGAATGCAACTGTCTATAGGGACTGAATGAGTTATTCAACCTATAATAATATTCCAGATGTCTACAACTAGATGAGTAACCGGACGACTTTACAAAATTTTGAATTCAAGAAGAAAAGCATCAAAACTTTTTCCAATGGAATCTCAAAGTTAATTAGGCCTAGACAAATAATATATGGTTTGATGCTCATACAGAGACGGGCGAGCTTCACGCTGACTTACATAAGCAAAACCAACTTCTTCATCCTGGAAAAAAAAAACAAGAAATATACAGTTAGAAATAACATATACAGGGTAATTATGATTGTACAGTATCATGTAAATATAGCAAATAAGGTAATGTTTATCTTTTTATAATTGTATTTATTGTAAACACGCAAAATTGAGCTCTGCTGTGTTAGACACTGATTCACTCGGGCCCCTAATTCAAGGAATGCCAGCCCTCAACTCTCACTATCACAATCCTTTTTATTTTTATTTAAAGAGTGTTACACCTCAGGTTTCATTGCCGTATACACAGGATAATTATGAGCGTACAATATCATGTAAATATAGCAAATAAGGTAATGTTTATCTTATAATTGTATTTATTGTGACACACACAAAATTAAGCTCTGCTGTGTTAGATACTGGATTCACTCAGGCCACTAATTCAAGGAATGCCAGCCCTCGACTCTCACTATCACAATCCTTTTTATTTTTATTTAAAGAGTGTTACACCTCAGGTTTCATTGCCGTATACAATGGTAGTTCCTTAAAAGTCTTAATTCTCTAAATTTTCTACCTTGTTTACAAAATAAAATTGAGTGACATAAGCCACATCGACAACATTAGACTGTTGTCTAGCTTTGGTGCAGCATTCGCCTTCAATATGGCTATAATGATAGCAATAAGTGCGGTGACAACCACGACTTTGAATATAACCTCAAATTCAGTATTTTGTGAGAGAACCAATTATACTATGACATACACTCTTTCATTGTCCTCTGTTTCGACTTAAAAAAATTGTGTTATATATAGTGGCTAAACGAAGAGAGAACCATTGTATTGCTGCAAAATATTTGCAGTAAACAAAATAACCTCGAGAAGTTTCTTGGCGTTGAATGGGGATAAGCTTATATTCGCCCCCATAAACTTCAACATCTGCTCTTCAGTTATACCTCCCTAAAACAGAGACAAGTATTCAGAAATGTCAAAAAAAAATAAAAAATATTTTCTGCATGAAATATGAAAGAAGATTAAATATCAGGGGATAGAATTTCAAAAAGGAAAGCATCTTAGTTTGCCACTTAAACACCCAAAATGAAGAAAAAGTCACACACCTTAGGTGGCATCCAATCTACACCATGAAGCAAGCAAGACTCTCCATAGCAAGATCTAACTGCAGCAACAAATAATGTACTCCTGAAGAAGCGAGTATTTCCATCATATGGTTCACCGTAATGGGTCAGCGATTTGACATCGGCAATTGGAGGGGGGCCTGAGAAAATCAATCCATGAAACAATTAACAATAGGGATACTAACCATGCTGATTTAAAAAGTAACAAAAACAAGGCAGAATAAAATTTGAAATCATATTAAATCTTATACCAAATTCCTCATCAAATGCGAGGCAATATGCTTTTAACTCGCGATCAGTTTCCCGATTCATGCGCTGACCAATTAAAAACGCCGCAAGCAAAGCCTCACTTGCTCCATGAGGCTTTTCACCCTCTTCTTGGAAGGGAAGAACTTCCTTCAACACACCTTGGACTTCCTCAAATCCTAGATGGCCACCAGCCAACACTTCCCTAAGAGCACCGACCAATCTCATTTCACTAGTACCATTGCCAACAAACTGCGGTCCAATCGAACTTCCCAAACCCATCATCAATCCTTCAGGGTCAGCTATAAACACTATGTCAGGTGGAAGCACTCTAACAAGAAGTGGCCAGAATGTCTTCATTGCACGCATTTCCCCTTCACTCCATTGTGTCGCCTCTGGAAAGGCATTTGCGCGAATCGTCATCGCTGCAAAAAATGCTCCCATTTGTGCTTTGGAAACTTCTTCCTCATCCTTAATTTCTCCCCTAGCTGAGATGAAATGAAAAGTAATTAGAAAACACTAGTACAAACAATTTAAGCTTTTCATTATAAAAGCCTTAGGGTACCTTTGAATGAAAGAAAAAGTGGAGTAACAAAATTGAATATAATGAGATAAGGATCATCATTTTCATTCGATGTTGTCTATTTTAAAACAATCTAAACCAAAACAAAAAATCAACCAAGAACCTGGCATCATTCATCTTCATTCCACTCCATAACATTCTTTTACATCATATATAAAGTTTTCTAAAAAAACACCAGCATACACAATTCAAACTTTTCATTTTAAAACCCAATACCGTATGAGTTTTACGAGAAAATAGGGTTTAAATTGGATAGTAACGGAATGTATTCCATCTTTTTTTTATTCAATCTCTCTTATCTTATTCTAAACAAACCAAGCTTATGGCCCAAAATATAATAAATAATAAAACTAACATCATTGCTAACATCAAGTATTATGAGTTGTTCGAATGCACTGAAATAATAAAAGGTGTCTAGAAGCTTCAATAATGAGTCACTACAGTAGCCATCACTCGTCAATTCTGTTTTACAATTCCTTTAACATTGTTATCAGGCAAATGTTGAATACCCTGGTTCCGGTTATATTGAGATGCTATATATGCAAGCACTTAATGAATGAAAAGCAAGAAGAATGAATATGAAAATGCTTACTTTTCCCTTAGCATTTTCTTTCTTTTACAGTGTGTTTTGCTATTTTTATTTCATAGTTCTTTTACGCTGCATAGGACCTATTTGTATCGACTGATTTGAGCTTACCTACTAGCATAAGCACTTGTCAGACTATGGCATAGGACCTATTTCAGTGTGTTTATGTTTTGTGAGACTGTTTAGGAGAACTTATAAAAACAGATTATGACATTTTTCATAAGCGTTTTTCAGCTTATTTCTATAAGTTATCCAAGATAGCTCAGGAAAACAGCTTATAGCATAGATAAAAAAAAAAAATATTTTATCTTTGGCTATAGAAATAGCTTATGTGGGAGCTTATACATAAGCACTTCTGATGATAAGCGCTTGTGCTATAAGCTGCAGATAACCTGTTTATCCAAACCAATGTAGTCAGGATCGAGATCCTACATAGGATCGATCGGCCGGTGAAAGAACGTAAACACGAGGAACGTAACACGGTTCGTAAGTAGGATCGGTAGGTTGTTGATAGAGTTTAGAGAAATAGATAGAGAGAATAGGGGGAAAACAGAGGAACCAAGCATAAAAACAGAGATAATAGAGGGAAAACAGAGGAACCAAGCAACAAAATTGAGAAAAACAGAAGAAATAGAAGAAAAACTGCAAAAAACAGAGGAAACAGGAAAAATGGCAAAAAACAGAAAATATAGAGCAAAACCGAACCAGAGTGAAGTCGAAGCACGGTCGAGGTGCTGTGGCACGTAAGATCGTGTGATCCTACGAGCTGGGACTCGTTCTTGGCTACATTCCAAACAGAGAGCTTATGAAAACAGCTTATGACATTTCCATAAGCTATTTTTCAGCTAACTTTCATAAACTCTTCATGATTAACTTACAAAAGCAGTGTCTTTAGCTATTTTTATTTTATAGTTCTTTTACTCTGCATAGGACCTATTTGTATTGACTGATTTGAGCTTACCTACTAGCATAAGCACTTTTAAGACTATGGCCTATTTGGATTGCCTTATTTGAGCTTATCTACTGATATAAGTTTTGTGAGACTGTTTGGGAGAACTTATAAAAACATTACATTTTTCATAAGTTTTCCAACATGACTGAGGAAAACAGCTTATAGCATATACAAAAATAATTTTATTTTATTTTATCTTTTGCAATAGAAATAGTTTGTGTGAGCCTACACATAAGCGCTTGTGCTATAAGCTGCAGATAAGCTCTTTATCCAAACAGAGAACTTATAAAACAGCTTATGACATATCCATAAGCTATTTTCAGTTTATTTCCATAAAGTCTTCAGGATAACTTATGAAAATAGCTTGTAGTTATAAGAAAACAGTTCAATTTTATTTTTTATTTTTTTATATAGAAATAGTTGATTGCATAAACACTTATATAAGCGTGTATTATACTCCAATCATAGTTCACAGTTCAATTGGTTATAAGCGCGTAATTAAGATATTTAACCAATCATAGTTCACACACAGTACATCACAATCATCCAATTCAATTTCATTTCCTGTATGTGTTTGAAGAAAAAACAGAGTTTTAGATTGGATAGTAACGGAATGTATTCCATCATTTTTTTATTCAATCTCGCTTATCTTATCTTAACTTATTCTAAACAATAGAATCTAACATCATTGTTATGGCCCAAAATATAATGAACACCAAACTCAAGGATTATGAAATGTTAGAATGCACTATAAGAACAGGTGTCTAGAAGCTTCAATAATGAGTCACTACAATAGTCATCACTCATCAATTCTGTCTTTAGCATTGTTATCCGGCAAATGCTGAATACGCTTATATTGAGATTCTATATACACAAGCACTTGATGAATGAAAAGCAAGACAACAACAATATGAAAAGGGCTTAGTTTTCCCTTAGCATGTTACTATTTCATTCTTTTGCAGCGTCTTAAATCTTTTTATCTGTTGGTTCTTTTATTCTGTATACGGTATCCTTATATTGGCTTATTTAAGCTTATCTACTACTAGCATAAGCACTTGTGGAATTGTTTGGGAGAGCTTATGAAAACAGCTTATTTACATAAGCTCTCCAGGTAGCTAATGGAATCACTTCGTAACTTACACAAAAGCAGTTTGACTTTATTTTATTTTATCAATTCTTATAGAAATAGCTTATGCATAAGCAATTATATAATAAGCACATATGCTATAAGCACTTAATTAAGTTATCTATTCAATCAAAGTCATATTACATTACAATCATCCAATTCAATTCGATTCAATTCTTTAACACGCTCTACTGTAACGTGAGACGAAAGAAAGAAAAACCTGATCTAAGAATTGTATCAAACACCTTGAAGGCTTGTTCTTCATCAAGCGGTTTGGTTTGCGTTGGACCAGTACAAATCTTAGTTTGAGCATCCAATACCGTTTGATTCGGTCTAGTCAATTTCGAACTCCGATACGAAGTCGACAACGAAGGATTGCGAACGTCGAATTCTGGAATTTCGAATTGCTCGACGGTTGCAGAATCCAACACCGCCTTCACCGCCGTTAAGGAAAGTTTTCTTCGGCGATTCCAACGGTGGCGAGATTCGATATGGAAGTTAGGGAATGGATGAGGATTAAAGCGAGTGGAATTTTGGGATTTTGATGGGAAAATAATTGAGTTAACGGGTTTTGGATTTAGTAATAAAGATTTCATGGCTAGATTATTATTGAGTCAGTGAGTTCGTGTGGTTAGTTTTTGTATCTTTCTATAAAATGGTGTTGGGTTTCTGATAAGCACAAGGACAAATGTAAGAATAAATAAATCTAAAGTAGACAGATAGACCCATGCATGTACCATCATCATCTTAGGTGGCAATATCATTCTTCTAGAAGAGTCTTGCTCTTCAAATGCAATAATAAAACATCAGTTATGAAATTTATATAATCATTTGATGAAAAAATTTGTATCACAACTTTCATTTTCTTCGTGTAAGTATAAGTGAGATAGTTAACGTCTAACGTCAAAAAAAAATATATATAGTTGTTCAAAATGGTTGCGCAAATATATTTTTCATAAAAAAAAAAAATTGGTGTGATCTATGTCATACCAAAAAGAAGAAAAAACATTGAATTGAATTGAATGTTCTATCTCTTTCTTCTCATTCATAATCATGTCTCTCTATCTCTCTCGGTGAGAAGATTTCCTCCACTACTTTTGTTGACGTTGTCGTTGTTGCATACAGAGTGATTGCCCCGCAGACCGATCTCCTCCCATGTTGTCGCATTCTCTCATTGTTGTTGTCCTTAACTCAATCTCTCCATTTCCTCCCAATCGGTGTTGATTCGTCATTGAAGATGAGTTATTTCTTGTTTTTGCCTCTTCAAATTTTTACTTGATTGTATATATATAGGGTTATTTGCCACATGATTGCTTTCACTTAGGGTTATTTACATTTAGGGTCGTTTAAGTTTTATTTCCATCTTGTTTTGGTGAAAATGCAGTTCGGGTAGCAGATTCATCATCATCTTCAAGCTCAAACAAAATTGCACATAATCTAGTTATTTGTGTTTATGAATATTCAATTAGAGGTGCATCTTGCTTGATTACAATCACATAGAGGAAGAGTTTGATGGGTCAAGGTTTTAGTGTTGGGATTGATGATTCATGAGATAAGTGTTTATGTAAAGTGGGGTATAAAACCTTAGTGTTTTCAAAGAGAAATGGTTGTAAGAGTCTAGAAGCTTATTGTCGTAAGATAGGTGTGTATTGTGATCTTTCTTCAGTTAGATTTGGTATTGGACTTGAACCATTGGAGGGGTTTTTGTATGAGGGGTTGTTGATAAACAAATGGTTCCTCTTTTTGATGATTTGAGGAAAAAGGCTTTTAAGAAGCCTAATGTAGTTCCTTTAATTTTGAATGTTGTTTATGGACTTGAAGTTTTGATTTTTTGGGATGTTTATAATTGACTATTTGGTAATTCTTTTGGAAATGTTGTTTTCATGTTTAGAACGTGTTTCTCTCAAGATCAAATTTAGGATGCTCAACCCATTTCTGATGCAAATTTTTTATAGTGGTCTTTCTCCAAGAGTTTTTTGAGACCAAATTGTAGCAACAAGGTGTTGGTTTCTCACATGTTTTGTATGCTTGGAATAATGAATAGAGTTGTGGAATTTTGTCATCATCCATTGAGTACTAACATAATTGTTAAAGAGTTGTGAAATTGCGATTAATATATCAAGGAACATAAAAATATTACTTATAGTACGAAATATTAAGTAGATATACATGTTTTTCAACAAACATCATAACCATGTATTGGTCATGGTCATCACAATTGACCAAACAAAAAACAGAGCATCGATGTTACAAAAGTTTAAGGTTATATCACATAAAATGGGTTATTCCATCATCTAAGCAATGAGTGTATGAACTTTTGTCCAAACAATATAAAAGTTGCCCAATATAATTTAGTATCACTAATTATGCAGTCTTCCTACAATTGAGAACCATAACTTATCAATAACCTAATCAAAAACATGTAGTGGAATATAAAACTTGTCATAAACACATAATCATCTTGATTATTAATAACAGTCACATTCTTGTCTAATGATGCAATTAACGACACAAAATTGTTACTATGAGCATTTGATTGTTGGAATGACGAATAATTATCTTGATTATCATACTATTCACACCCAACATTTTTAGTTGTTCGCTGTTTTATACAATAAAATATAAATAACATTTAACCACATTAACACCGAACTATTGTTAAAAATATAAATGTAATAATTATAAATGATTTAGACCAACTTACATTTATCACCAAATCGTCGGTCTTTTTTGTTTTCATTATACTTTTCTTCTTAACAATTTTCTCAACTGTGAACATCCTATGATTAGTTTTAGGATGTCCATTACATGATACATTCAATGGGTTAAGAATTTTCTTATTAGTTTGTTGTGAACATCCTATGATTAGTTTGTATGATGGATGTGAAATATTTTTACTCAACTTCTTCCTAGACCATGTTATAACATTAATGCGACCATTGACGTAAACATCATACTTCCAATCTTTTGAGTTGTTGACATTTCAATCCAAAAAGATCTTTTAAATAACATGCACTTAATCGGTTTTTAGCAAAGACGTAACAAAAAATGATTGTTCTTTTATGTTTGACAAATTTTAGAAAAATTAACTAAATATTAGGTGCAATTAACCACAATGCAATTAACCACAATTCTAAAAGGTACCAAATTCTAGAAAACTCAACACATTACTGTATATACACAAATACACAAAACTCCACCTTGAGAGATCATCCAAAAACACACATGTTGTGATTTCATTGGTCCATTCCTTAGACGACAAGGGCGAAGCGAATTGGGAAGTCAGTCCTTTCTCAATACACCATTTGATAGAATGTCCGACTTCCTGGGTCTACGAAGACGACTGTCATCATTTTCCTGGGTCTCCAATAAAGAAATGTATCATTCAAATTTAATAAATAAATAATAATACAAATATATATACACAAATACATCTTAGTAAAAACAATTAAAACCAAGGAATAAAGAGACTTCATAGAGACTTCAAAAAATTTCCTTTTCTTTTCAACTCTCTGTTCACTCTTTCTGTTACACACTCCTATCGAATAACTCACCTTCTCTACTCTCTCCAAACAAACAAAACCCCAAATTTTCCTCCATTTCCATTCATCATGTAAGCTTTAACTAAACTTTCATTCTCACCTTTTAACCCCTCTTTCTCGCTTACAAAACAAAACTCTAACTTTGCTCAAAATGTCTCTTCCTAATCTTAGTTCGGATCTCGTACTCGAAATCTTTTCATGGCTTCCAGTAAAGCCTCTTGTGAGATTCAAATGTGTTTCTAAACACTATTATTCACAGATTTTTAAACCCAAATTCACAAAACTCCACCTTGAGAGATCATCCAAAAACACACATGTTGTGATTTCATTGGTCCATTCCTTAGACGACAAGGGCGAAGCGAATTGGGAAGTCAGTCCTTTCTCAATACACCATTTGATAGAATGTCCGACTTCCTGGGTCTACGAAGACGACTGTCATCATTTTACTAGCAGCCACTATCATGTGGTCGGCTCTATCAACGGACTAGTTTTTTTAATGGGTATAAAATATCATAAACGAAAGAAATATATCTATGCTCGATTTTGGAACCTTGCACTACGGTTAACATCTGTGGACTCGCCAGATTTGAATTTGATGATCATACCTCCACGACATAGTAAAATGATGTTGTCTTGGGTTCATCGTGGATTAGGCTATGATGTTTCAACTGATACATATAAGGTTAGTAACATTTCAATTACTCGTTATTTAGGATTTTTTTATGAATTTAATTTTGACAAAGTGTTATACAAAATATGCCTACATGTAACTTTGTAATTGATTTAATAAATTTGACTTCTTGATAAAATTGACTATATATATACACACACACACACACACAAACACACACATACACATACACACATACATACACCCACGCACGCACGCGCACACATATTCACAAAAAGTATGTTAGGTACATCTTTACATAAAATAGATACATTAACTACACTACCAACTTTTCTCAATAAAAGTGAAATACGTAATGAGTATTTTTTTTAAAGACGGATGAATTAGTTTACACAAACATTTAAGAAAAATCAACTACTTAATAGGGGTAATAGTTGACTTTCAAGAGGTTAAAAATATAATTAAAGTAAAACGCGTTGATAGATTGGTTGTGTAGATTCTGTAAAATAATTTTACTACATGGTTTATATGTATTAATTAAGTAACTAATTTCATAGTTGCTATTGCTTAAAGAGGAATTAAGAAAGTTCTTAAAAAAATTAAAAATAAACAATTAAAAAATATTTAAGGACAAAGGAATAAAGACTTCATTTATGAATGTGAGTCAATTAATTATCCATAAATACCAATCTAACACTCATAAAACATATAAAGTGTGAACTTCTATTTTATTAGTTCAAGTCTTCATTCCTTATTTGATTTAATTTAAAATATATCAAGATATTTTTGTCTTTCTATTTATTTTTCAAAAATTAAAGTCTTTAGAAATTGGAAGTTTAAAAGAATCTTGTATTAACCTTGAACATTTCTTAAAACATAATAACTCTGATATTGATGGATTAAACTTATTTGTTGATTTGCTAACCACTGATTTGTGTATGGTTAAAGATGAAGTTGATTGTCTGGTTTGGATTTATCTTGTATAAGTATTGGTTTGGATTTTTCTCTACTAGAAGATTATTGGTTTGTATTATGTACTGCCTTAGTGTTTGATTATTTGGATTATGTAAAAAGTGGAACACAAAATAGAACATAAAAATGAATTATCATTGCACATTAGTATTGTGAAAAAGTGATACAATTCGTTAGTTTTGACATATACATTTAATTTATGTGAATTAATTTCTCTGTTTACTTTATGCTAGTTGGTGGCTGTGTTTTTGGATCCTACAACAGAGAAATGGGACAGGAGAGTTCATTGCATGGGTGAAAGTTGTTGGAAAAAGACTCTTGTTTGCCCTGATTTTCCAATTCTACAAAAAGGCGTTCATGTTTGACCATTTGTGAATGGTAGTATTAACTGGTTAGCACGTCATAGCTTAAATTGCCATATGAATGAATTGAAAATTGTTACTGTCGGTCAGTTAGTAATTTTATCACTTGATATGCGGATGGAGGCATGTAAGTATATGTTATTGCCTGATGGTTTTGATGGAATGCCCCAAAATGAGCCAGATCTTAATTTTTTTGACGTGTGGTAAGTGCCAAGAAGTGTTAAATTCATGTTGTATTTTAGGCACTTTTGTTTCTTGCTTTGCAAGTTATTGAGGGAAAAGCCGAGAGATAAGTGTTAATTATCCTATTACGCTTTATATATCTTACTATACCCAATTGTGCAGGAATTTACTGCAAGACACTAAGAAAAGAAGAAAACTAAGAAAAAGTGCAAAAGAGGCAGAAGCAAGCATTTACTCGCAGTGGCGAGCAATCAGCTCGCAGTGGCGAGTTGGCTCGAACAGGAAGCAGTGTTTGCTCGCATCCCACTCGCAGTGGCGAACACAAGAGCTCGCAACAACGAGCACATCAACTCGCAGTGGCGAGTAGCAAGGGATTGGCAGAGGCAGGAGCATGGTTTTGCTCGCAATGGCGAGCAATTCAACTCGCAACGGCGAGCTAGGGCGGTTTCAATTCCCAGAGGTGACGTGGCAAAGACTTAATGGTGAAGAAACATCAACTCGCAACGGCGAGTGATGTTGCTCACGAGGCGAGTTGCTGCAGCACAGAAATTCTATAAATAGCCACTTGCCCCTTTCATGAAGAAGTTAGTTTTTGGATCTTAGCTTTTCATAGTTTTCATTTGTAAACATTCTTAGAGAGAGAAATAGGGCTAGATCTTAGAGAATGAGAGTGATAAAAGGTGGATTCTCCCTCTATTGTTGAGAGATCACAATTTGTAATGAATCTTTCCTCTTCAATTCATTCTTGCAAGGCTTCCATGACAATGAGTAGCTAAATCTCCTATTGTTGGGATTAGAGGTACTTGATCTAAGTTAACATGTAATCTTTTGATCTATAAATATATGGTTCTAGCATTTTATTTGATATTGATGTTATTCTTGCACTTTAATCTTCATGTTTGATTTATTAGTGATTGAAAAATGCTTTTGAATCTAGACCTAGAATAATCATCTATCAAAACATAGATTCTAGACATGGAATGGATGTTTTGATAATCACCTTTGTATCCAAACTTAATGCTTACTTATCATTCAATAGATTGAGAAATCATCAATTGAATGATAAGAACGACTCTAGGATCATTCAATAGTTTGAGACATCAACGATTGAACGATACAAGGGATCTCATGATATTGTTTCGACACGAATGATGTTGTTGAGGGATACGTGATAAGATCAAAGGAAAGCTATAATCCATATATGATCATTAGGTTATATGTGATACTTGATTAAGGAACTCTAAACCTAACAAGTTTAAACGCCTTATTAATCTCAATTTTATCATTTGCAAATTGGTTCATTTAGTTTAAACAAACAAACAAGTACTCTTAATACTTAGAATGATATTTGATGTTGAATTGTCGATGATATCGCACTAGTCCCTGAGGAGACGATTTATACATACTTATCTTGTTTGATGCAAAAATACTACATCAAAATGGCGCCGTTGCCGGGGAGAGAGCCGTCTTTTTTTCCCTGGCCTAATCATGGGCCTCATCAAGGGATCAGGCATGAGACTTCCCACAGCGGTTCATGAGAAAATTCGAAACACAATCAATGATGCTTTCATCACCCGCTTCATCATGGGTGAAACTAAGAAAAACAAGGGTAAGGGGAAACAAGCATCATCCTCTAGGGCACCTCCCTCACACTCTGAGCAACCCACCGATGCCTTTGACTTTGCAAGCTATGCTCAGTGGCAGCATCAAAGCAACATGCACACTTGGAACATGTTGGCAGCCACCAACCGTGCAAACACACACTTCCAACAGTCACAGTACGTGATGCAGCAACAGGCAGGGTATCCACTGGAGGTGATGGCTCAGTTCATGACCCCACATGCATTCCAGTCTTATGTGAATATGCCTGAGGACATGCCAGTGAAGTAGATAAAATAGTCACAAGGAAGGGGGGTTTGAATTGTGACCCTTTAAAAATTATCCTGAAACTTTAAAAGTGATTCTCAAGTAGTTTACTTGGAATAGTTAGTTTAACTTTCTGACTTCAGAACGTTCTGAAGTTCATACACATAAACAGTTTAATAATTTAAGTGTGCAAGTGTGTGTTGTGTATACTGTAATTAAAAGAGTATAAGGAAAAGAGAAAGAACACACAAAGAGTTATAGTGGTTCACCCAATGTGGGCTAGTCCACTCCTCACAATCTTGTGAGAGTTTCCACTATGATGCTTGAGATAACCTCTCAAGTCCTGCACCTTACAATCTTTGTTCACCTGAACAATTACAACCCTGTATTCTCTAAGCCTCAGCAGGCTTGCACCTTCTTGCTGAGTTAACCACTTAGACTTTTACAACCCTTGCTCAAACTAACACTTTAGTACCCCTAAAGCTAGATGAGACTTTGTTACAATTTGTATGGAGGTTGAATGTTTGTGAATCAAACAGAAGAGGAGGAAGAAGAAGTTATCTATAAAAGAGATAACAGAGAAAATTGATTTACACTTCAAAGAAGGTAGAAAAGAGCATTCAGTGATGATCAATTGAATTGCAAGAGCTTCAAACAAATTCAAGTTGTTTTCTTGTATGCTTTGCAATGGTGCAAGTAATGCTGAGCCTTTGAACTGTATTTATAGAGTCTTTGGGCTCATATAGCCGTTGTAGGGTGTCCAATGGTGTTATGCCATGTGTCCTGGGTCCCACAAGCTTTTACTTGAAATTCTGGGCAAACATTCTGATCTCTGATGAACATCAGAATGTTGTTGCGTTCATGATGATCTTCATCTGGGTTCATCATGTTCTTCATCTGGGTTCATTATGTATGAATGAACATATGAAGTTTTGGGCTTGTCATATGCTTTTCATATGAATTTCTGGGCAATAACCAAAGTATGGACTTTTCTTCATACTTCAGAAAGTTCATTTCCCATATCTGCCTTGGAACTTGGTGCAGGAGGATATAGTGGGATTCTGCATCTTCATACACATGCTTTGAGAGATTGTGTGGTCCTTGTACTGTACCAACTCTCATGCGTGTCTGTCTCTCATTGAGCAAGACAGATTGGCTTTGCTTTGGCTTTTTGCTTTTCACCTACTGTACTGTTCATGAGGTAAGCATGTGCTGAGCTGAACATTCTGACCATCAGAATGTTCCATTTTGTTTCACTTAGGATGATTTGTAAGACTACCATTTGATGTAATCAAATCCTAATAGTGAAACATAATGAAGAGCAGTGTTATTAACATCTAAGATGATATTCTCTTGTGGAATATTCCTAGTACATCAATGTTCATAGTCTTAAATGAACATTGAGTATCCTTTTTGACATAATCCTTGTATATGCCTTTATTGCTTGATTGATCCATGCAAATGTACTTTCCTGAACATATATCCATGTCACATGTGCCTTGCATGACCTTGATCAATATTCTTGAGATTCTTGGCTTGTGTAAGAACAACCTTCTGATCTCTGCTTGAACATTCTGATCTTCAAGCAACATTCTGATCTAACTTTCTGACCTCAGTTTTAGATCATGAATTCAAATGTCCTTTGATTTCTTGATTCTTGGTATGAATTAAACCTTGTTCCTGTCTTAGTTATAACACTCAAGAGCACAAGTTAAATACCAAGAAATTAATCAAAGTCCATTAATTCTTTAATCATATTGGTTTATTATCTTTAAAATTAATTAGGGATTTTGCCTCAACAGCCAGGTCCTTATGGAGGGGGTGAGTTTTATGCAGGTCAGGATGAGAATGAGAACATGGCTGAGGATGTTGGTGCTGATGGCAATGAGGAATGGGATGATCGAGATGATCCAGCAAATATACCGAGTGCTACATCAACCCATGATGGCTCGGATGATGACATGCAGTCTTGAGGAGGAAGAAAAGACTTGAAAGCTCGTCCTTATTGAGTGATATTTTATCAAGCTTTCAGTCAATTCTTGCTGTCCTCCTTATCTTTTAGTTGCTTTCTCTCATGTTAATCTTGAACAATGCTTGTTTTAATTTTGCACTAATGACTCAGTTTGTTTAAGTACTTTGATACAATCGTATTGTGTTTTGTTGTATTGCGACGTGCTTTGAACAATCGTTTTTAATTAAGTACTTTGTGTTCGTATTGTTAATTGTTGTATTGTGTTATTTAAATAATGTGTTTAGCACTTGTAGTTTAATGTCAAGTACTTCATTTTGAAAGATATTTTGAAAATGTGGAGATTCCATTTTGTATTGCTACTCTTGCTTGAATTTCAAAGAAAAATGCTCAAAGCTTCATAATTCAAAGTGCTTGAAAGATAGCCAAAGATTGAGCAAATCTCAGATGATTGGTAATGATAAATAGTTGTGGTTAAAGCGCAAAGCCAAAGTACAAGTTTCCAGTTTTTCTAGGTTTTTACTCAAATATGAAACGAGTACTTTGTGCAAATTTCATTTCATTTAGTTCTCCGCGATAATGTATTTGTATGTGAACCACTTAGTTCTAGCCAAAAAGTGAGGAAACTTCAAATGTATTGTACTATATGCAAGGAGACCGGCAGTCATTGTTTAACTCGGTCGTTTTATGTTAAATCTAATAATTGTTTTGAATTGTGTGAAGGCATGGAAATGATCAAGGCACATTTTTGATAAAGAGTGAAACATACTTGACCACAAATAGCCTACCTTGTGAGAAGAGCGAGTATTTGTTAACCCACTTAAGCCAAATGAATCGGAGTCCTCAATTATGAACTGTCAAGTCATAAGCACAATGCTTGATGAACTTGCCCTTAAATTTTTCAAATCCAGTTCATTCTTGACGCACTTTAGGACTCTGAAATGTTTTTAATTGTTGAACCCTAAAACCTTCATTGTTTATTTGTCCCTTTTGCCATAAAGTAGGGGAACATTCAAATAGGGTATGTCTTTATTCAAGTTGGGGAGAAAAGGTAGATGTAAATCAATTGTCAAGTAAATTGGTGTAATTTCATTTTTGGTCAAGGCAACATCGTTTTTAAAGACAAAAAGAAAGAAATGTGTACATGATGAAAAAGAAAAGAAAAGAAAAAAAAATCGAAAAATAGAATAAGTTGTCAAGATCAAGGTGTATCATGTGTAAACACCTAGGGTTTGTTTAGAATTAAAGGGAATTTTGTAAATTTATCTTTTGAATGTGAATAGAAGGAATATTCCCTTATGCTTGGCCATTTAAATTCAATTGACCCACAAATGTCCTTTCTTTTGTAGCCAAGCCAAGTTACAACCTTTAACGACCTTTTGATCCATGTTTTTGTGCCTTTTGAAATGATATTTGGATGGACACATAACTTGATTGGAATGTTAACTTGATTGCCGGATGTGTGTTCATAACCCTCACTCATTGGATTTCAATTGTTTATTTACTTACAAAGAAGTGTGTTAGGTGTGGTTCGTGAATGAATGTATTATTGGCTTGAACTAGTTGACATGAACTTTGTGCATAGGATTCATTTCATCTTAGTAGTAGAATTCTAGATCAGTTGGAAATTGAGACTTGCCCGCGCATTCACTTTGAATCATTCATCTGAAAAAGTTTTCAAAGCCTTTAGTACTTGTGTCTTGTCCTAGTAACTTGTTTGATTCTCAATCTTTTGTTTGAGGACAAACAAAGAGTTAAGTTGGGGAGAGTTTGATAAGTGCCAAGAAGTGTTAAATTCATGTTGTATTTTAGGCACTTTTGTTTCTTGCTTTGCAAGTTATTGAGGGAAAAGCCGAGAGATAAGTGTTAATTACCCTATTACGCTTTATATATCTTACTTATACCCAATTGTGCAGGAATTTACTGCAAGACACTAAGAAAAGAAGAAAACCAAGAAAAAGTGCAAAAGAGGCAGAAGCAAGCATTTACTCGCAGTGGCGAGCAATCAGCTCGCAGTGGCGAGTTGGCTGGAACAGGAAGCAGTGTTTGCTCGCATCCCACTCGCAGTGGCGAACACAAGAGCTCGCAACAACGAGCACATCAACTCGCAGTGGCGAGTAGCAAGGGATTGGCAGAGGCAGGATCATCGTTTTTCTCGCAATGGCGAGCAATTCAACTCGCAACGGCGAGCTAGGGCGGTTTCAACTCCCAAAGGTGACGTGGCAAAGACTTAATGGTGAAGAAACATCAACTCGCAACGGCGAGTGATGTTGCTCGCGAGGCGAGTTGCTGCATGTCATACCCCAAATTTTGACCATCTTTCTCTGTTTTGAAGTTTTTATTCGTATTTAAAACGCCGAGTAATTTCGTCGTCTCAGATGAAATTTCGGCAGAGAGGTATTTTAAAATACCTCATTTTGGTTACCGAATGGGGCAGTTTTATTTAATTTTAATTTTAGTCGTTATTGTTATTATTATTATTTTATTTCATCGTTGTTTTTCATCTATTTCTTTTTTTATTTTT
This sequence comes from Medicago sativa, assembly GCF_051527215.1. Classification (NCBI taxonomy): domain Eukaryota; kingdom Viridiplantae; phylum Streptophyta; class Magnoliopsida; order Fabales; family Fabaceae; genus Medicago; species Medicago sativa. Next base: position 62,115,854 of record NC_140756.1, read on the forward strand.
TTTATTTTTTTATTTTAATCTTTTTCTTTTTTATATTTTTCTTAACGGTCACGTGAGTGACCATGCTTTTCTTCCTAATTTCTTTACTTTTTATTTTTTATTCCAATTGTTATTTTAAGTCATAGTTAGAGTCTTTGGGATCCACTTGTTATCTTGTCATTGGTCCAAAAGGCATCCAAAACCATTTCTTTTTCTCCAAGACTCTTTAGGGGTAGTTTTGTCTTTAGTCCATTTATCCCTCAACCCTAATTTTGGACACTATAAATAGGCTGTCATTTATTGCAATCAGGGACCAGTCACTATTCACGCGTCAGAATTTGGCAGTCCCCAATCAACTCACATAAACACTTTTCGTTTTCTCTCTCATCCCTTTTCAGATCAAAAATTTACAAAAAATCAAAAATCATGAACAATACATGAACGTTTCATGAATGTTCATACACCAAAAAATTCCAGTAACTAACAATCATCAGATCTTATCACAAATCAACACAACCAAACTCATACGAAGCAAATCGGAACCGAGCCAGGCACAAACATTACACTGCACCGTTTCAAACAACACGTGACAGAAAAAGAAGCTGAGGCCGAATCTCACAAACACAACAACACGAGATCGACCATAACATATCCAAACTCGTGAGGCAAAAATGAGAAGCGGTTAGTACTTGAAGTTTTCCCGTCGATTCTCAGCTGTTCTCCGATCTAAACAGAGGTAATCTCTCATCTCTTGCTTCGTTGTTGTCATTCTTTCATCTTTCTAAAAATTATTTTCAAAACTTTAAAGCTAGATCTACACTTCATCTCTCATCTCTTCGAAAAACCAAGGTAGGATTCGTGTTTAAAACGAAAAAGGATATTTGAATCACCAAAAAAATTTTTGAAAAAAAGCGCCGCCGCCACCCAAGCGTGGTCGGCCGCCGCGCTGGAGCTTTGTTGGTGGTGGTTCCGGCCACCGGTTTTTTGGGGAAGAAGAAGAGAGAAGTGAGAGCTTCTCTCTCTAAGTTAAACTTAGAGAGAGAAATGAAAAAGTTTTGTGTGATTTTTTTGTTTGAAGTGCTTATATATATATATATATATATATATATATATATATATATATATATATATATATATATATATGTTCATTCTGTTAGCACGCGCGCCTCTCTCTTGCTGTCTACCATGTTCCTCATTTCCTAGCCATCAGATCTGGACTGTTCCATGATCTGATGGCTACTGTGCATTCTTGTTTTGAACTCTATGTGTGATGCTTATTGTGTGGCCATGTGACCTCAAGACTAGGCCGTTGGATCCTAGATCCAACGCCTGAGGATGCTCTTGGGAGGATTCACTCTTTGATATTGATCAAATTTGATAAAGTGGCTGCTGTGTTCTCAGTTTTTTATTCTTTTCTTTTTCTCTGTTTTATTTTTAACCTTTAGATTGATCTAGTGGCTGTGATGAGCCCTTTAGTGATTAAATCTGGACCCCTTGATGCATCAAGTGGTCCAGATTTAATCCTGCTGAGCCAATTTTAATTTTATTAATTTTCTTCTCCATTTTTATTATTTTCTACACCACTTTTGGCATTTAAATGCCTCTTTTTATTCCTAAAAATATATCTCCATCCTTTTAAACTTTCTAACCTTAAAATTTGTTTTAATTGCTTATTTTCATTACTTTCTCCTAATGTTTGCTTGTTTATTTTTAATTGTGGTGCTCAATTTAATTTGTGTTTACTTATGTTTAAATTGTGTTTAGAATTTTTGCATGCATATTTTATTTTCGTCATTCATTTTATTTTTGCTTTTTGTTTGTTTTATTATTGTTATTAATTTAGTGTGTATTTTAGGTATTGATGTAATTTATTTTTTTGAGTATTTTATTTCTTGCCATAGAATGTATCTAGGATGGAATGTAATATTGTAGTAATTGCACACACCGACACAAGCACCGACACTACATCACTTTATCGCTTTACGCTCGCTTTATTTTCCACGTCGTTACGCTAGCTTACCGTTAGTTTAGAAAAATCTTTTTTATCTCAAAAATCAAATAAGCAAAAAAGACAAAAATATTTTCTTAATAAACCTTGGATCCAAATCCAAGATGTTTTTCCTTTATTTTCTTAATCAAATTCCTAAATGGATCTTAAATGAACTTAGACTAAATTTCTTAAATAAAATGAAACAACCTCACTCCCATTTCATTCTTCTATACCTTGAGGTCTCGCAACCCTTCTTAAAACTATTTTCAAAAATAAAATAAAATCAACCTAACCCACCCAAAAATATTTTTTAAAGAATGAACTACATTGGGTTTTGATCCCTTTTCTTTAAGGGTATGTAGGCAAAGGATTTATCCTTCCAAATCAAATAAAAACAACAAAATCATACTTCTTCTCCCTCTGATTTTAAGCAATAATTTTTCAAATGAATAAACAATTTAGCACAAGATAAAGTTTAGGAAAGAGGTTCCCACGGAGTACCGTGGTCGTTAGGGGTGTTTAACACCTTCCTCTATCGAAACCAACCCCCGGATCCAAAGTCTTTGAAAAAGGGTTTTAATTCATCTTTTCCCTTCCCACGAATAAAGATCGAAAAGTCCAACGATTGAAGGTTCAAAACCAATTAATGGATTGACACCCGAAAATCATCGACTACACTGCAGCACAAAAATTCTATAAATAGCCACTTGCCCCTTTCATGAAGAAGTTAGTTTTTGGATCTTAGCTTTTCATAGTTTTCATTTGTAAACATTCTTAGAGAGAGAAATAGGGCTAGATCTTAGAGAGTGAGAGTGATAAAAGGTGGATTCTTCCTCTATTGTTGAGAGATCACAATTTGTAATGAATCTTTCCTCTTCAATTCATTCTTGCAAGGCTTCCATGACAATAGAGGTACTTGATCTAAGTTAACATGTAATCTTTTGATCTATAAATATATGGTTCTAGCATTTTATTTGATATTGATGTTATTCTTGCACTTTAATCTTCATGTTTGATTTATTAGTGATTGAAAAATGCTTTTGAATCTAGACCTAGAATAATCATCTATCAAAACATAGATTCTAGACATGGAATGGATGTTTTGATAATCACTTTTGTATCCAAACTTAATGCTTACTTCTCATTCAATAGATTGAGAAATCATCAATTGAATGATAAGAACGACTCTTGGATCATTCAATAGTTTGAGACATCAACGATTGAACGATACAAGGGATCTCATGATATTGTTTCGACACGAATGATGTTGTTGACGGATACGTGATAAGATCAAAGGAAAGCTATAATCCATATATGATCATTAGGTTATATGTGATACTTGATTAAGGAACTCTAATCCTAACAAGTTTAAACGCCTTATTAATCTCCATTTTATCATTTGCAAATTGGTTCATTTAGTTTAAACAAACAAACAAGTACTCTTAATACTTAGAATGATATTTGATGTTGAATTGTCGATGATATCGCACTAGTCCCTGAGGAGACGATTTATACATACTTATCTTGTTTGATGCAAAAATACTACATCAACGTGCCCCAAAATGTATAAAATCTTGCTGTTTTGAGTGTTGCTTTTGCCTTTATTATTATGACCAGATAAGAACCCATTTCGCTTTGTGGAAAATGAGAGTTCGGAGTTCAAGAGTCTTGGACCCAGTTGGTGAATATTAGTTATTTTCAATTTCTTCGTGGTTTTACGGATCTTAACTATTTTCATCACCATTTTAACATGTTGTTTCCGGTATGTCTGTTTGAAAATAGAGATGTTGTGTTGCTGGTTAGCATAGCTGTTTATCCTAATATTATGTATAGTAGGAGAGATGATAGAGTTGATCATGTTAGATTTCTCAACAACCAAATTATGTATGCTTATTAACATATGCAGAGTTTGGTTTTTCCTCTGTCTTGAAAATTAAGATCAACTCATTATTAATAAGATTAACTATATATACACACACACACACACGCACGCGCACACACACATGCACACTCACGTAAAAGGTATTTTAGACACATGTTTACATAAAATAGATAAATTAACTACTCTACCAACTTTTTTTGATAAGAGTGAAATATGTAATAAGTGTTTTATTTAAAGACGGATGAATTAGTTTACACAAATATTTTAGAAAAATTAATTACTTACTTAATGAAGTAAGAAAGTAATTCAAAACATCAAACAAATATATTGATTAAAAAGTTTTGGAAATATTTGTTGTTTCTAGTATGTTGATATCTTGTCAATTTTCTTATTTAAAACAGTTGTTGTTTTATTGTTATGTTATGCTTATGGTTCATTTTATTTTGCTTGAAATGAGAGTTTGAAGTTTAAAAGTCTTGGACTCAGTAGGTAAATATTAGTTATGATCATCTTTTTAGTGATGTTGTGCATATTAACTATGTTAATTTGTTGTTGGTATGTTTGTCTGAAAATGAAAATGTCATATTGTTGGTCAACAAACAATCTTTTGTTGATTTTAGGTATGGTAAAAGAAGTGATAAAGTTGAACATATTAGAGTTCTCAACCACAATGTTTGGTATGTCGGTGAACATATGCATAGCTTAATTTTGTTTAATCATCATTCACAAGTGAAAAAAGTTTCAATTGTGGATTCATGCCTCAACCACATAATCACATGATGTTGTTTGTGTTCTTCCTCGTCTTCTTTCATCTTGTGCAATTATTTTATTTCTTAACACGACTCAAATTATATTAACTTAGATACATTAAAAAGTAATTAAAAAAATAGAATGATTGGACACCAATTAGTAAAAATAAAATAATAAAAAAATAAAACTGTTTCAACACCCCACACACAAAATTGGTGTACTCTTCTCTTCTCTCTTGAAAAGTCTCCCGATTTTCCTTTTCATTTCAAAACAACACGCACAACACAGGCATCATTTCAAAATTTCTTTCTCTAAAACCATCTCAACCTACTCAACAATGACCTAACAAATAAAACTCTCACATCATCTTTAATCACCTACCCACATACGAATACCCTAACAAACAAAACACTAACTCCATTTCTTAATCAAATTTTCTCAAAATGTCACTTCCTAATCTTACTTTAGACCTTGTACGCGAGATTTTTTCATGGCTTCCAGTCAAGCCTCTTGTGAGGTTCAAATACGTTTCTAAACACTATTTTTCCATGGCATTTATTGTCAGTTTTTAGATTAAATTATGTGGATTGAATTAAGACATTATTATGAGTTAAATTTATATTTATCCACTTTCCTTTGATTTCATTTTCTAGTTGATGATTAATTTGAATATACGTGTTAAATTTATATTTCTACATGATAGTCGACGTGGTATTTTTGATATTTTTATTAGTTGAACTATGATTTGTGACTCTAAAACCTATTAATTTTCTTTAATACATTTTTGGAAATTGTGGAGTCGGCTATGATGTTTCAACCGATACATATAGGGTTAGTAACATTTCAATTACTCGTTATTTAGGGGAAAAAATTGGTGAGTTTAATTTTGATAAAGTACTATCTTACTTTACAAGTAATTATTTATAATGAAATTCAAACATTTTGTATGAGCTTGCCATTATGTTTGATTGGCTGTGTAAAATACGTAAAATACTTTTAAACCGTTTATATGGATCAATAATTAAATCATTTATTTTTTGCAATTGTTTAAAAGAAATTAACATAGTTCCTATAAGAATGACAAACATTAACCTTAATTATTTGTATTAAAACTCAAACTGTCGAGGCTTAAAACACATGTAATCGGATATAAGAGTTAATGAAGTAACAAAATAATTTATAACATGAGTCAGGGCAATGCAAATAAGTAAAAGAGTTTTGGAAATATTTGTTGTTTCTATATTATTGATATCTTGTATGTTTTACAACCATGCTTACCGCTAATTTGTGTATGGTAAATAGTGGAGTTGATTGTCGGGTTTGGATCTATCTTGTATAGATCTTAGTTTGAATTTTTCTCTACTATAATGATTTTTTTCCTTTTTATTTCTTGTTGATTTACCCTTCAAGGCAAGGTGCATAAGAAACTTGTATTATGTATTGCCTTAGTGTTGGACTTGTACACTCATCGTGGAGAACTTTAAACACGTTTCAAGGCAAGGTGTATAATTTATTTTTAACTATGGAGAAATCAAACAATAACCATAAGATATAATATTAATATTATAAACCAAGATTATAAATTCTATTAATATTATAAAAAATAAACATTTTTTTAAGCAAAGTGAAATAATATATTAAAACAAAAATCAATCACAACACTTGACTAGATTGTAAAGTATCAATACAACTCTATGCATGTGGTAGATTACCCAAAACAATTCTAACATTGCAAATCTCTAAAACATTTCTAATAAACACAAAACACATAATACATATTTAATAAGCTGAGACCAATGACTAAGATAAAAGTGCACTCTTAAACAAATTTAACATATTGATCACAAAACTAAACTGAATAAACTACTACAAAAAATCCACCATATAACTAAAAATTCATTCCATTCACAAATCACTTTTTAGAACCCACCACCAAAAAAACAAGATAATTATTCAATCAATGTTAGAACAATGTTTTTTTTTATGTGGATGTCTAAAATGTTGGTTGTGAGGGTTAATCTTCAACACCCATGAAATAATTCAAAAATAAATTAAGACGCCAAATAAGAATATACGACCATCATCTAGGGGTAAGACATTATTATTTTTTTACTTAAATATTAATCATTCCAAAACCAATACAAGAGGCAATATATATATATATATATATATATATATATATATATATATATATATATATATATATATATTTCTGACGAAGACACACGACTCAATGTTAACGCATATGCATAAAATACAATTATATACCATGGTCTGTATATCGCCACAATTATATACCTCATTTAACATTTAATATGGAGTTGGTATGTTGTAAACACCAATTAGTACAAACAAAACTTAAAACATTAAATAAGAGATGATTAACTAATAATTAGATTAATAACATTAACATCAAACCACATAATACATTGCTAAGCAAGAACCTTGACTCATAAACTTAATTATCAAACTTAAATTATAAACTTAAGCATCGACCTTAACTCAAAAACAAAAGAAACTTAAACCATAAACTAATTAGATTAATTATTGCTTGCTTGCATTCAATGCCCTAAAGAGTTGGTGGAGAAGGTCCAGCCGCTCCAGAATCTTTGGCAAGCTGGAGTTGGTTCTTTGCCTCCTCAAGTTCAGTAAGCTTTCGTTTGAGTGCTTGCAACTCATCCATTGCCATTTCCAATTTGTGTTCCTTTTCATCAGGGCCAGAAAAAACATCATCTGACTCCTTATAAACCGTATGCTTGCTCATTTGAAGTCTATCCACCAATTTGGCTTGATTGTCATGATCGGTTTGCACCTCCTTGATCTGATCTTCGATTGCAGCAATTTCTTTGGAGTTAGAATCGCCTAAGGAAGCTATTTCAAATGAGTGTTGAAAACAAAGTTGGGAATTTTAATTATAAGAGCATCCAAATGGTAGTTCCTTAACAAGGACTCCTTAAATGGTCCCCACGTGACACATCACTTATTTATAACTTTTTAATAAAAGTACCTATTAAGGACTCAATGACTCAAATGACAATACACTAATAAGAACTCCTATGAAAAGTACTTAAATATGTCCCATTATCTTTACATCATTAAACAAAAATAATTTACCTATTACTCCTTTTTACAAGTGGGACCGAGTAGTACACATTTTATTACTCTTTTATGCAAGTGGGACCAAGTAGTACACATTTTATTACTTTTTTAAATGTGGGACCCGTTAGTTACCCAGGAGAGAGAGGGTCCTTATATAGCTGCCCGTTCCTTAACGGAGACTCATTTTTTCTTCCTCCAATGGAGGGTCCTTAACGGGGAGTGGTCCTTGTTAAGTAAGGACCTCCCATTGGAGATCTAAGTGTTGTGCTACCATATACTACTTGACAACTCTATTTATACTAGTTATAAATTTCATCTCTCTCACACACTTCTAACCTCTTTTTTCATAAACAACAACAGTCTCAATAGTTTGTTAGTCTCAAACAAATTGTACACTTGGTCAAATTGTTTTTATGTACTACCAAAATCTCAACAATTTGTTCAGACGTCTCAACAAAATAGTACCTTGGTCATTCAAACTAAGACCCAACCACTATAGAAGCCTCTACAAATTATTCTTGTTTTTGAGGAGTATAAACAACAGAAAGCTTAAGATGTGGTTTGCTACAATGAATGAATAAAACAAGTAACAACTATATAATCTAAACTACGTTTGTAATTCAAGTGGGTAGTTATCGGTCATGTTTATCACTCCACTACCTATCAATTAGATACAGGCAGGGGTGGCCCTGAAGGCGGGTTTGAGGGGCCGCAACCTAGGACACCATTTTTTTAGGGCATCAAAACTATTATTTTTACTTAGTAGTTAGTACTATATATATATATATATATATATATATATATATATATATATATAGGATCCGCTGACACCTGGTGTCAACGGATTCGTTGACATCAAATCCTAACCATTATTTGTTTTGATCTTAATGGCTCACATTTATTCACTTAATTGTTAACGTGGGGATTCTTCAAAGAAAAACATATCACACTCTCATCTTCTTCCTCCCAACAGGTATCTTTACCATTCAGGTTCTTCCACACAACCAAATACCAATAGACCATCCCTTTGTTTTCGGTTTCATTCTCCATCAAAAATACAATAAATAATTGAATTGAATTATTGAATCCCTAATATTTCAAATCAATCATATTTACTACAAACTTATTGGTATTGAGAAGGTGGATAATTATGAATTAGTATTTCACATGGATTTAAGATTTCGTTGGACTTTTGATCGTTGAATTGCTGTCAATTGAATTGTTGCCAATCGGTATTGTAACGCCCGTTTCGATTATTTAATTATTTTAATGAGTTTTAGAATATATTTATATGATTAGTGTGATTTATAAGATTTATTTGATTTAAATGATTTTAGATAAATTTATGAGACGTTGTGACTTATTTTATTGTTTAATAAAATAAGATTCGAAAATAAAATAAATATTAAGTTGTGGGGTTATTTTGTGTAGGAATATATTTGTTATTTGATGTAGAGATATATTTGTTATTTTGTGTAGAAATATAAATGTTATTTAGTGTAGAAATATATTTGTTATTTTGTGTGGAAATATATATGTTATCTGGTGTAGAAATATATTTGTTATTCAGTGAAGAGGTATAATTGTTATTTGGTGTTAAAATATTATATACATATATATTTTGATGAAATATGCTATTATGTGTTATTTGGTGTATTAATATTATTAAGTGGGAGAGATATATATTTAATTTAGAAATAAATAAGATTATGAGGAAAAGAGTAATTTTGAGGTGTAAGAGAAATTAGATGAGGGGTTATAAATAAGAGAAGTTAGGTTTAGAAAGACATAGAACGTACAATCAGTTTTTGGAGAAAACAAGGTTTAGAGAGAAGAGAAGAGAAGAGAAGAGAAGACAAAGAGAAGAGAGAAGGGCTGCCAATCGATAATTCTAAGGTAAGGGTGAGACTAACTTTCAGTAATATTAAGTCTGTAGTTCTGATAATTAGATTTAACATGTTGTAGGTTGAGTTTATGAGAATTTGAGAATTAGAGTTTTGAAAGAGATTTGATGATTAGATGATGAAAACTTGCTGAATTATTGATGTAGAAATTGTGTACAGACCTTAGATAATTCATAGGATGATTATTGGAAGTAGTTTTGAGGTTAGAACCATGAGATTAGGTGAAACTTGGAGAAAATCTGCACTCTGCCCGAATTTTGATATTAAAACAGGTATTGATGGGTGTGGAATTGGTCTTAGGTGTAAACACGAAAGTTGTAGGTATGGATGTTCGCTTTCTAACGTCGTTGGTCTCACGTCAAAACGATTTATAGAACTTAAGTTATTTTCAAATTACTTCACGTAGGTCACAGTGAATTTTTATGGACTTTCAGAACAACTTTTCCGAATTTAAAATGAAAACTGGTATTGATAGGTATAGAATTGGTCTTAGGCGTAAACATGAAAGTTTTAGATAATTTTGTTAGCTTTCTAGTGGCTTTGGTTTGACGTGAAAATGATGTTCGGTCTTTGAGTTATGATGAAAATACTACAGGGAGGTCTCAGCGGAATTGCACAGTGACATCATTCTCTGTTTTATGTTTTTGCGTTTTGTTCATATGTTTCTGTTTTGAATTGATCTTTGTTGTAAACATAAAAGTTGTTGATATTTGTGATATCTTTCCCGTAGCTTTGGTTTGACATGAAAATATGTTGTGGATAATTTATTATGTTTTTACAAAGATACATAGTGAATTATTGTTGATGTTTAAATCGATGTTATATGATATTGTCTATGATTGATGAATATGATGTTTTAGGATGTTGTTTATTATCATTTGATATTGTTATATTATGATATGACATGAATTATTTATGTGATCCATATGTTGTCAAGATGTTAACATGTTAAGACGTTAAGATGATAAGAGTTGTTAAGTCGTCGAGTCGTTATGAAGTCATCAAGTTGTTAAGATGTTATGTTGTCAAGATGTTAAGATGTCATAGATGTTCATGAAGTTTCTAAGACGTAAGATGTTGAGTCCATGCATACTCATTTAAAGATGAGGGCTCATGCCCTGGAGCTTTTGCTCAACCACGACGATGGAGCTTTTGCTCAACCACGACGATGAGGGCTTATGCCCTAGGAGTATATTTATGCTCAACCACGACGATGAGGGCTTATGCCCTAGAATGGTACCACATGCATTTGCATTTGTCAAGATGATTTGAGAAGTTGAAGTTGCATAGTCGAGTCGAAGTTGTTAAGATGTTAAGATGTCAAATTGTCGAGTTGTTAAGATGTTAAGATGTCGAGTTGTTAAGATGTTAAGAGGTCAAGTTGATGAGCTATTAATGAAGTGCTTTATGAATGATTATGATGCTTAAGATGATGAATGATTATGATGTTTATGATGATTGATTATGAAGTTGCTTATGATGATTGATTATGAAGTTGTTTATGATAAGATGCTATGTGATTTATGATATGATGCTATGTGATTTATGATAAGATGCTACATGTTTACTAATGATGATACGCGATGATGATTGTGATATTTATGATGATATATATGATGTTATGATTAAGGTGATATATGATGTTATGATTAAGATGATATATGATGTTTATGATTATTTATTATGATAATATAAGATGAAGTTTATGACTAATGTAGGAAGATTAATGATACTAGTTAATGAAGTTTAAGTTGCTAAATGTGATTGATGAATTATATGCTTAATATTGTTGTTGGTGAAATCTCACCCCTTTGCTTGAAAATGTTGCTCTTCGTATGGGTAACTTGCAGGTAACCAAGATTAGTTGCGGTCGTGAGTGGACTCCTCACAAGTGTGTCTTAGGTGCTCTGATACGTAACGGGATGGGATTATGTCTTTACTTTCTGTTCCTTACGTATTACTTTATGAATCTTTCAAGAATTGATCTTGAACTAAGTTTTATGAGATTTTATATTGAGGCCCTTGTGCCAAAGATTATTTAAGTTGTTGAAATTATTCCGCTGCGAAGTTTAAAATAATATGATATTGGATTTTGAAGGATAAATATTTATTTATTCAGTTTATATTTTTAGAAAAAGAATGTGACATTCCGTTTAAGTTGAATTACTCTGATTTTTATTATGAAATTTTTATGTTGGAAAAACGGGGTGTTACAATTGGTATCAGAGCAGGTCGGTCCGTCCGGCCAAGTAGATGAGTCGTTGTGTCGTGTGACGGTAGAATACTGTCGTTGTGTTTTCTATTTAATGGTTATATTTTATTATGTGATCATGTTTGACTGACTAACCAATGTGGTTTTTGTGTAATGTTTGAAGTTAGTATTTTGTTTAAGATATTTAAGTAATAATTAAATTCATTTTTCTCTTGTACTTTGAATTTCGAGGACGAAATTCTTTTAAGGGGGGTAGAGTTGTAACGTCCGTTTCGATTATTTAATTATTTTAATGAGTTTTAGAATATATTTATATGATTAGTGTGATTTATAAGATTTATGTGATTTATATGATTTTAGATAAATTTATGAGACGTTGTGACTTATTTTATTGTTTAATAAAATAAGATTCGAAAATAAAATAAATATTAAGTTGTTGAGTTATTTTGTGTAGGAACATATTTGTTATTTGATGTAGAGATATATTTGTTATTTTGTGTAGAAATATATATGTTATTTAGTGTAGAAATATATTTGTTATTTTGTGTGGAAATATATATGTTATCTGGTGTATAAATATATTTGTTATTCAGTGAAGAGGTATAATTGTTATTTGGTGTTAAAATATTATATACATATATATTTTGATGAAATATGCTATTATGTGTTATTTGGTGTATTAATATTATTAAGTGGGAGAGATATATATTTAATTTAGAAATAAATAAGATTATGAGGAAAAGAGTAATTTTGAGGTGTAAGAGAAATTAGATGAGGGGTTATAAATAAGAGAAGTTAGGTTTAGAAAGACATAGAACGTACAATCAGTTTTTGGAGAAAACAAGGTTTAGAGAGAAGAGAAGAGAAGAGAAGAGAAGACAAAGGGAAGAGAGAAGGGCTGTCAATCGATAATTCTAAGGTAAGGGTGAGACTAACTTTCAGTAATATTAAGTCTGTAATTCTGATAATTAGATTTAACATGTTGTAGGTTGAGTTTATGAGAATTTGAGAATTAGGGTTTTGAGAGAGATTTGATGATTAGATGATGAAAACTTGTTGAATTGATGTAGAAATTGTGTCCAGACCTTAGATAATTCATAGGATGATTATTGGAAGTAGTTTTGAGGTTAGAACCATGAGATTAGGTGAAACTTGAAGAAAATCTGCACTCTGCCCGAATTTTGATATTAAAACAGGTATTGATCGGTGTGGAATTGGTCTTAGGTGTAAACACGAAAGTTGTAGGTATGGATGTTCTCTTTCTAATGTCGTTAGTCTCACGTCAAAACGATTTATAGAACATAAGTTATGTTCAAATTACTTCACGTAGGTCACAGTGAATTTTTATGGACTTTCAGAACAACTTTTCCGAATTTAAAATGAAAACTGGTATTGATAGGTATAGAATTGGTCTTAGGCGTAAACATGAAAGTTTTAGATAATTTTGTTAGCTTTCTAGTGGCTTTGGTTTGACGTGAAAATGATGTTCGGTCTTTGAGTTATGATGAAAATACTACAGGGAGGTCTCAGCGGAATTGCACAGTGACATCATTCTCTGTTTTATGTTTTTGCGTTTTGTTCATATGTTTCTGTTTTGAATTGATCTTTGTTGTAAACATAAAAGTTGTTGATATTTGTGATATCTTTCCCGTAGCTTTGGTTTGACATGAAAATATGTTGTGGATAATTTATTATGTTTTTACAAAGATACATAGTGAATTATTGTTGATGTTTAAATCGATGTTATATGATGTTGTCTATGATTGATGAATATGATGTTTTAGGATGTTGTTTATTATCATTTGATATTGTTATATTATGATATGACATGAATTATTTATGTGATCCATATGTTGTCAAGATGTTAACATGTTAAGACGTTAAGATGATAAGAGTTGTTAAGTCGTCGAGTCGTTATGAAGTCATCAAGTTGTTAAGATGTTATGTTGTCAAGATGTTAAGATGTCATAGATGTTCATGAAGTTTCTAAGACGTAAGATGTTGAGTCCATGCATACTCATTTAAAGATGAGGGCTCATGCCCTGGAGCTTTTGCTCAACCACGACGATGGAGCTTTTGCTCAACCACGACGATGAGGGCTTATGCCCTAGGAGTATATTTATGCTCAACCACGACGATGAGGGCTTATGCCCTAGAATGGTACCACATGCATTTGCATTTGTCAAGATGATTTGAGAAGTTGAAGTTGCATAGTCGAGTCGAAGTTGTTAAGATGTTAAGATGTCAAATTGTCGAGTTGTTAAGATGTTAAGATGTCGAGTTGTTAAGATGTTAAGAGGTCAAGTTGATGAGCTATTAATGAAGTGCTTTATGAATGATTATGATGCTTAAGATGATGAATGATTATGATGTTTATGATGATTGATTATGAAGTTGCTTATGATGATTGATTATGAAGTTGTTTATGATAAGATGCTATGTGATTTATGATATGATGCTATGTGATTTATGATAAGATGCTACATGTTTACTAATGATGATACATGATGATGTTTGTGATATTTATGATGATATATATGATGTTATGATTAAGGTGATATATGATGTTATGATTAAGATGATATATGATGTTTATGATTATTTATTATGATAATATAAGATGAAGTTTATGACTAATGTAGGAAGATTAATGATACTAGTTAATGAAGTTTAAGTTGCTAAATGTGATTGATGAATTATATGCTTAATATTGTTGTTGGTGAAATCTCACCCCTTTGCTTGAAAATGTTGCTCTTCGTATGGGTAACTTGCAGGTAACCAAGATTAGTTGCGGTCGTGAGTGGACTCCTCACAAGTGTGTCTTAGGTGCTCTGATACGTAACGGGTGTTTACGTTGGATTTTCGTAAACAACCGCTGGTTTACACATGGTAACTTGCAAGATCAACCAGTAAATCTTAGGACATATTGTGTTTGTTCTTGTTGTTAGAAATTCTGTGTTTTGGTGTCGAAAATATAAGAAATACAATAAAAAACAATCGAATTCAATCCACTTGAACTCAATCGAACTTAACAAAGTAAAGTGCAAGAACACTTAAAGAAAAAAGGGTAAATTGCATTGATTAAATAAGAGTTGGTACACAGATTCATACATTGCAACTTGTGACTCGTTTCTCGCTTCCATACGGATACTTTGAGTGTAAGTTTGTATGATGGAATTGTGACCTGTTTTTCCTATGAAAAACTACTATTTATACTAAGTCTAGAAATAACTACACTTCTTTGAAATTCAAACTACAACTGCCACAAGTCGACAGTTTTACTTATTTGAAAACAAACTTAAAATACAAACTGACTTAAAGAATAACCGTTGATAACCACCTTCGAAAACTGCTTTATCGAAGTCTTCTACCATCTTCGAACCCATATTTGCTTTCAATACAACACTCTGTTCGAATCTTCTTTAAATCTAGGTCAACTATACTTTGACCACATTTATTACAGCTAGTAAAATATATTGGCTAACAAATTGCCCCCCCAGAAACGCCATTTTCGATTTCACCGAAGAAGAAAAAGACGTTTTTGAAAAAAAATAACTAACATTCTCCATCGAAATGAATGATGTCAGTATTTAATTCAAAACTAATTCAAATTTCCTTTAAATACTGACCCCACAATCTTAGTTAGTGGGCCACGTTCTCTAACATTGGAAAAGACAACACTTTAATGGTAAAACTGTCAAAATAAGATCTTGACATGTGTCATGATCAAAGGTCCATATAAAAACAAACTCACCTTTACTCTTCTCACTTTTCACCATTTCATTTTCACTTTCACTGTTCCTCTTACACATCAGCATACTCAGACAAGACCACTGAAGGTATAGGCTTAGCTATGTTTCACCCCGATGGGAATAAGTCTTCACAACAACTTTTTGAGAATGCTTATGAAACCCTGCTTGATTGTCCCATTTTCACCCCTATGATGGCACCATTTACCACTAGGAAATATGGACCTAACTGGTTCAAAGAGGACTTTCCCACTACTTCGAAAGCAGCCAACAAAACAGAAATCAATGCTATATGGGAAGCTTATTTGACCCCTACCTATCTATCTAGCAGACTTACACCTGGTAGTCCTTATGGAGTATATGGTTATCAACCTAACCATGTAGCTAGACAGTTTGGTATGGTTCAATCGAAACCCAGCTCTTTGTTCAAAAGTATAAGTGAATGGAAAATTCCTCTGATCGAACCTGTGTGGAAATCCATAATTCAAGCCAGGAAAACAACTGTGTTCGAGCCTACATATTTCTCAACATCATTTGCATGCTCTGAAGCATTCTTTCGATGGTGGCGAAATTATTACACACGCCAATCCAATCGAGGGAATCCTGATGAATTGCTGCCTCAACTGACCAGTACTTTTCACACTTTGCAGAACAAAGACAAGAAGACTAGAGGTACGCACATTAAAGAAATTCAGCAATTTCAAAGATATTATCAAACAACATATGACCCTTTACATCCAAAGAGGACAGTATATTATGCTGCTCAAACTCTGAGAGATAAAGTTCGAGAAAAAATTCCAGAAACAATTTTTCCCCCTGGAACACCCAATAAATATCTTTATGTTTTAGAAAAGAAAATGAAACTAGCAAAACTTCCATCTTGTAATCTTGCTTTGGCCTTTAGGCCACCATACCCAAAATGGTTACTTTATAATTTCAAATTCCCACAAAATAATTTAGTAACCTATGCTAAATGCCATTTATACCAATATAATGGTGAACTTGGCTATGAATTATCCCAAGTTCGAATCGAAACTCCCAGTATCATGGGTATGATTTTTCTTTTACTAAAATATATTAATACTATTTTTAGAAGAAATAGTACTTATCTGTATAATCACATATTTCAGCTTTGCCTTTAACTCCAGGAGAAGCAAAGCTCGATGATGCCAGCACCCAGAACACTTCGAAAAGCAAGTCTGACAAGAAGAAAAAGAAAGCTTCCCAAACTAAAGAAGTTGAATCGAAGAAATCTGAGACTGCATCAAAGGAACCTTCTAAATCAAAGGAACCCAAAGTGAAAACAACTTCATCAAAAAGATCTTCTAGATCAAAGAACAAGAAAGAACAAGCAACTGTCGATCTCTCTGATGATGATAGCGAGGTGGAGATAACTAAAGAACAGATTGAAGCTTCCAAAGTAACACTTCCCAAAGTCCATACTGAAGGAAGAAGGAAAAGAAAACAAGAACAAATTTCACTTGTCCAAGAAAAGGAAGTCGAAGTGGAAGCTTCTGAAGGTTCTCCCCCCATCTCACCATCTAAACCATTCAAACGTCTTCGAAAGACTTCTCATTCTAGTGCTCATTCACATGTTGGTGATAATGGTTCGAAGGTATTTTATCAAAACCATATTTTATACGCAATGTTTCTAAGTATCTTGTTTTAAGCATTGATCTTATTCTTTTTAGGGTATCGAACAAGAACAAACTAATCCATCACAACATGGGCAAGTTCTTCCTTCTTCGAAGACCACTTCACCAATTGCTGAAGACAAAGAAGATGAGCATGATGATGCTAGCAGTCCAGAAGGTCTTAAAGTGGATCCTCCTCAACAACAACAAACAGAAACACCCACTGATGACTTGGTAAATGATGAATCACTCAACAATGATCAATCTTATTCTGCACCCACCCTTGGAGATAATGTATCAAACTTTGCTACTGAAGATACAAACATAACTACTCGACAAAATGCTCCTGGTGATGCAGAAATGATTGCTCAACAAGATACCCCTATGATCGATCTAGAAGAAATCGATCGATTGGCCAAAGATGATCCTTTCAATGCCTTTGCCTTGATAGCTAAGAGTAATACTCTTTTCTCAACTAGCACTGGCCAAACTTCTGATTCATCCAAGGGAAATCCCTCTGAGACTTCAAAGAACAACCTGCTAGCAGAATTTCAAAAGAAGATCATCGAAGCCAACTTGCTAGAGTTGATTGAAAAAGATGCTGGAGCTCTTGCTGAAATCAGGAGTTTATTTGAAAAACTTGGTGCTCTCCCAACTGGTTGGAAATTTCGAAACCTGTTTAATTATCTTGAACCAATGTTGGAGAGTGCTAATCAAAACTTCCAGAAGAGGAAAACTGATCAAGCTCAAATGGCAGAGAAGAAAGCGCATCATGATCAAATTGTGATCGAACTGTCATCCTTCCAAGAGAAATTTAAAACTCTTCAACAAGAAAGAAACAATGCGAAGCAGCAAGTGGTTGACATCGATGCCAAAATTAAAGAACTGGAAGCTCAAAAAGCTGAAATTTTGGCTAAGGATGAAGCCAGAAATCGAGAAGCCAATGAAGTTATTAACAAATTCAAGCTCTCCAAGGAACTAGAGTCTACCATTGCTCAACTTGCAAGTGACAACCATGCTCTCGATACTCAACTGGCTGAATACAAGAGCCAAATCGAGAAACTCATCTCATCATTTGAGATTTAGTTCTGTTTCTATTTTATTCTCTAAGACTTTTATTTTATTTCAGCCTTATCGAATATCTTGGTCTGTAATGTCTTTATAACAATTCGTGGACCATTTTCTATTTCGAACGACAATTTCTTTTCAATCATCGAAATTCCTTTCTTATTTTCTTATATCGAATTTAAATTTTATTTAAATCCAAATAAGATTGGAACAATTTCCAAGACATTTTAATGATGAGGAAACAAAAAAGTAACTTTTTTGTTTAACCCAACAAGTTAAACTTGCCTAGGAAGTTGAAAAGAAATAAAACAAATAAATGACCTTTTAACACAGATTAATCCTTTTTTTTAAAAAAAAAAAAAAACCTTTAAAACTTCCCTCAGGTTACGAAGTTAAGTAACCATTGGCCATCGGAATAACTGTTCCCACGTGTCATCATCTTCAAAGCAAGAAGAACCGTTTGATTGAGCCACTTCTTTCAACTTCCCTCCACTATAAATATGATTTTCCTTTTTATAAAAATCACTCTTTTCTTTGTTTCGTCTTCGTCTGAAAAATCCTTCTTACTCAAAGCTTTTTCTTTCTTAAATCATCATGACCACCATTGATAATCTGAGTGATGATCTTTTAGTCAAGATTGCTGCAAAGATTGCTGCTCAAAGCAGGAAAGATCTTTTCGCTTTTCGCCATACCAATAGCAGGCATTGGCGCGTCAGTGAGGATTCTGAAGTTTCTAGGGCTTTTGGAAATGATGTCCTCTACTTCCTCTACGACCCCAATGAATGGTACAACAATGCTATGGTGGCTCATTCTAAGTTTGCTTTTAAACTTAGACTCTGGAATCATGGCAACGCCATGTTCTGTATTCTTCGAAGCACTCAACACATGTTGGATGCTAATCCAAACATTGAAGAAATAAAACGCCTCCTTACTACTGCTATCAACACCACTGGCTCTCTGAGAGCAAGGTACTACCTTCTTCTCATCAATGCGCTCTCCATGCCTATGCCAGAAAACATCCTCGAAAACTTCGAAGATCTTGCATGGACACATCGATTGGCAGAATTTCGAAGCGACATTTTGGGAGGAACTTCAACTTATCGATTTCGCTGTCCTTGGTGGAATAGGCCCATGCCTATTTGGCTTACTAGGCGTCATTTTTGCAACAACTACCACAACTGTGCAGGAGATGGGAGAATTGGAGGTTGGTATTCACTTCTACCTGGGCCAGATCATGAATACTACTTGGTCAATGCTTGCTTCAAGTGTCGTCTCGATACAGAAATTCGCTGGTTTCTCGATCGTTTTGGGATTGTAACTGAATGGTGAAAACCATCTTTAAATGCTTTTAGTCTTTAAGTACTTTGTGTTTTCTTTTGTAATGGTTTTTCCATTTTAAGCATTTCGATGTAACCAGCCCATCAGTTGGCATTTTTAAATTAATGCCAAGTTTTTATTTCGAATCAAATTACTCTTGTGTAATTTTAATTTCTTGTAACATCGGTTTATATTTTTTCAAATATTTACCGTTTATGCGTATAATTCTCTGATCTTCTTGTAATTCTTCGATCTCATACGCATTATTCGAAAAAACTCTTAGAATTTTCCATGGTCCTTCCCAACTAGGAGACCATTTTCCTAAACATCGATCCTTTTTATCCATCGGCAAGATAACTTTCCAAACTAAGTCCCCTTGCAGGAATAATTTCGATTTAACTCTTTTGTTATAGGCTTTTGCTATTCTTTCTTTTTGCTTTGTAAGCACTTCTAAAGCCATTAATCTTTCTTCATCAATATCTACTAATTCATCCAACATCATATCCAAATATTGATTTGTTGGAATTTCGATTTGTCTTTGAATTCGAGTAGATTGAAGTAAGATTTCTGTTGGCAATACAGCATCATGGCCAAATGTTAATCGAAAAGGAGTAGTATTTATAGATTCTTTAGGAGAAGTTCGAACTGCCCATAAAGCTTCATAAAGAAACTCATGCCATTCTTTGGGTTTTTTCTTTTGGCTAGCTTTTCTTTTGATTATAGTAATCAAATTCTTATTTGCTGCTTCTACCTGACCATTTGCCTGAGCATAATATGGTGTTGAAGTCAACAACTTATATCCTATTTCTTCAGCAAATTTTACCATCTTTCGACCAGTAAATACAGATCCTTGATCCGTAGTAATAGTTTCTGGTATGCCAAATCTATAAATAATAAATTTTTGAATGAAGTTTATAACTTCATCTTGAGTAACATCTTTTAGTGGAACAGCTTCTATCCATTTAGTGAAATAATCTATTCCAACCAAAATATATTTGTAGCCTTTGGATGACTTAGGTTTGATTTCCCCAATTACATCTAAAGCCCATCCTCTGAATGGCCAAGGTTTCACTATTGAATGTAATTCACTAGCTGGTACTTTTTGAATTCCAGCATGTTCTTGACATTCTTTACAACCTTTAGCAAAATTTATGCAATCTTTTAACATGGTTGGCCAATAAACACCTTGTCGAAACAAAAGCCATTTTATTTTATGGCCTGCTTGATGTGTACCACAAGCACCACTATGAGTATTCGATACAGCCAAATATGCTTCTGCTTCACTAAGGCATTTAAGTAAAACTCCTTCTGGAGTCTTTTTAAATAATTCATTGCCTATTATCACATAACTCAAGGCTCTATACTTGACTTTCCTACAAGTTGTGCCATCTGGATCTTCCAAAAAATTGACTATGGGTTTTCGCCAATCATTATCATCCAAATTGTTAATGACCAAAATTTCAGAAAATTTTTCACTCTGAAGGTATCCTTGAGATGCTTCCATGCCCCCAAGTTTTGGTCTTAACAATTTGTTAGGCACAATATCTATCGAATTACGCTTTGTTTTAATTTCAATAACCTCTTGCTCTTGTTCCTTCGAAAGTTTGTACCCAGAAGCCAATTGAGCTAAATCATTAGCTTCTTGATTTTCTGCTCTAGGAACATGTTGAACTTCAATTTGAGCAAAATGTTTAAGTAATGCATTAACTATAGTGTAATACATTATCAAAGTTTCTTTGAGGCATTTATATTCTTTTGTTATTTGCTTTATTACTAATTCAGAATCACCTCTAATAATTAAACATTTCGCCCCCAGTTCGAGCAAAATCTCTAAACCATTTATTAAGGCTTCATATTCTGCCTCATTATTCGAACAATATTGGCTAATTGGAAATTTATATTTGGTTACCTCATTTGTTGGTGAAACAATAACTATACCTATTCCAGAACCATTTTTATGACTAGACCCGTCGAAATATAATGTCCATGGAAATGTTTCGATGCCCCCAGTCACAGGTTCTTCAATGGAATGATCAGCAATAAAGTCAGCCACTATTTGGCCTTTCACAGTTTTCAAAGATTGATAAGTTAAAGAATATTCTGTGAGTGCCAAAGCCCATTTACCAACTCTACTATGCAGAATAGGTTTAGATAACATGTGCTTAATAATATCGAAATGGGAATAAACATAAACATCAAAAGGCTTTATATAATGCTTAAGTTTCATACATGAAAAATATAAACAAAGACATAATTTCTCACTAGGATGATATCTTGTTTCAACATCACTTAAAACTCTACTAAGATAATAAATGGCTCTTTCTACACCATTTTCATCCTCTTGTGCTAACATACTCCCTATAGTTCTTTCAGATGATGCTATGTATAACTTCATCTTTTTGTCTTTCAACAAAGGTGAAAGAATAGGAGGATTAGATAAATATGACTTTATGTCTTCAAATGCCTTTTGGTGTTCAGGCTCCCATCTAAAAATTTCCTCTTTCTTTAATCGAAGTAATGACGAGAATGCTTGCGCTCTGCCACTTAGATTAGATATAAATCTTCTGAGGAAATTTATTTTGCCTAATAAAGACTGCAACTCTTTTTTGGTAGAGGGTGCTTTAGCCTCCATTATAGCTTTAGTCTTATTTTGATTGATTTCGATGCCCTTTTTATGGACAACAAATCCTAAAAAATCACCTGCACAAACACCAAACGCACATTTTAATGGATTCATTTTTAATCCATATTGTCTCATCCTTTCGAATGATAAACGTAAATGTTCTAAGTGTTTGTTTTCAGAAGATGATTTCACAACAATATCATCAATGTAAATTTGCATAAAATCTTCAATAAAATCATGAAACATTGAATTCATTGCTCTTTGATATATAGCACCAGCATTTTTAAGACCAAATGGCATTACTATCCACTCATAACATCCTAATGCCCCTGGGCATCGAAATGCTGTTTTAGAAACATCTTCTTCAGCAATAAATATTTGATTATAACCTGAATAACCATCAAGCATACTCAAATATTCGAAACCTGCTGCAGAATCTACCAACATTTCTGCTACTGGCATAGGATATTCATCTTTAGGAGTGGCGAGATTTAAATCTCTTAAATCTACCAACAAACTCTTATACTTCCATTTTTCTTTTTAACAGGAACTACATTAGCTAACCAATCAACATACCTTGCAGGTCTGATGAAGCCACATTTGAGGAGTCTTTCGATCTCTTCTTTTATTTTTGGTAGAATCTCTGGTGCA
This sequence comes from Medicago sativa, assembly GCF_051527215.1. NCBI lineage: Eukaryota > Viridiplantae > Streptophyta > Magnoliopsida > Fabales > Fabaceae > Medicago > Medicago sativa. Next base: position 62,138,712 of record NC_140756.1, read on the forward strand.
AACCTTCTTGGAATTTGCTTCACTGGTTTCTTGTCTGTCCTGATTGGCAATTGCAACTCTACTACCTTTCTACTCAAACCAGGCATTTCATGATAATCCCAAGCAAAGCAATCCTTGTAATTTTTCAACAGCGCCACAATTCGATCTCTGAAGCTCTTAGGAATCTTTGAACTTATGTATGTTGGTCTTTTTACAGAACCATCTCCTATATCCACTTCTTCAAGAGGATCTTGGGCCTTCATTTTTATTGTAGATCCCATTGGATCTTCTTCAAAACCCAAAGGTTCATCATCATAAATACAGTCTAATTTTTTATCATCAATGAGGTCATCAGAATTATTTTCTACTGAAGCATCGAAGACCTCTTCTTCTTTGGCTGTTTCAGCCAAATCGAAGTTTTTCTCGGCTACATAAGCCGTAATCTTTTCCCATATGCTGGGCTCAACCATCGATCAATTATTGATATCCCACCCAGTTGGTGAGATTCCATTTGCTGAATATTCTTGGTCATCAGTAACCCTCTTGTACGAAGTACTTCTTGTCTTCAGCAAATCTTTTTCCTTTACAGGTATCTTCTCATGGCAATCTTCATTGTTCACCACTACGAAGTCATCATCGAATGCAGTTTTCCAACGAAAACCCCATTCTGGTGCAAGTTTTACAAAGAATTTTTCTTCTTTAGTCAAAGTTCTTTTTGTTGATATCTTGATTATCAACTTCAGCTTTGAAATAATAACTCTGATCAGCCTCAATATTCTCTACCAAACCATCTTTCCTCCAAATCACAATCCTTTGATGCATTGTAGAAGGAACTGCACCTACAGCATGGATCCATTCCCTTCCTAATAATGCATTGAAATTGGCTTTAGAAGGAACTACCAAAAACACAGTTGCTCTGGTTATGCTTCCTACTACCAATTCTAGTTCGATAGCACCAAGAGATTGTCCAGTAGAGCCCTCATAATTAGTGAGCACTACATTATGTGGTTTCAAATCACATTCAGAAATACCAAGTTTCCTTAGAAAAGATTGTGGTAGGAGATTAACAGTAGCACCACCATCTACTAACACTTTGTTAATTCCAACACCATTTAACTTAGCTTGAATAAACAAAGGCTTTAAATGAAGCTTCATGCTATCATCAGGTTTCTCGAACACTGCATGTTGATCTTCGATGCAGCCATTATTCATAACATAATAACACAGAGGCCTATGACGAGCCATTTCCTCAGTGAAATCACATTCATCATCATGATTGGTCTTCGAAGATACATCATACGCATATTCAATTGGTAGTACAGAAACCACACATATAATGTCAAGACTTGGTTCAGAATCTGAAAAAGTAGAAGTTAGAATATCATCATCCCCTTTGGGGATGTTTAAAGCAGAAGATAATGGCGGGAAAATTCTTTCAGTAGCTGGTTTTTTAACCATTTCGAAAACTATTGGTTGTTTTCCCTTACTTTTGTCATCATTAGTGACATCTTTCAAAACTCCTTCCTTTTTCTGGCGTTGAAAACGGCGCCATTGAGTTCTAGTCATAGGATTCTTACTTTTATAGTTATTTTTGTAAGCATACTTGTTAGGATTAGAACTCTCCGGTTGGTCCGGAACTTTGACAGCTCTTTTTACCCATTTTGTTGGTGGTGCTGGAGGCGCAGAATGACCAGTTTTCTTGCCCCCAGAGAAAACCCAAGTATCAATAGGAGACTTCGATGAAGGAACGAACGTCTTCTTATGATTCTTCACTTGATACTTCTCTGAAGTTTTCATCTTGTAAGGAACACCTCTTTTGTTAAAGCCAAATTTAGAACGGTTCTCGAACCACCCTCCTTTACGTTTTGTTTGAGGTTGATATCCTTCAACTGCTTTTGCAGCTTCTTTATCGAACACTGCACTGCATCGAGGACAAAGCATAGCATTGGTGTTAGATATTTTACATCGGTTTAAAAAATCAACCAAATCTTCTTCAGCCTTTGGATATGCTTTCTCCATTTCCTTGGCCAATTGATCTTCAGTAACCACTGGCTCTTCAATTTGATGGTCCTCAGTAACCATTTCTGTATCAATATTATCTGAAATTTCCACCATATTGATAGAAATACCAGCAAACATGGATTCTGCCACATTGGCAGAAACATCAGCAAACATGGACTCTGCCTTTTTCATAGGATCTCCATCCACTTGCTGTTTTGATTTCTCTCCAAATTTCAGCCTCCCTTCGTCAAGAGCTTTTTGTACAGAATCCCTGAAACGAGTACATCGAGATAAGTTATGACCTAAAAACCCATGGAATTTACAAAATCCTCTTTTCTTCCTTTGTTCCAAAGGAGGCAACTTCATATTAGGTGGCACTAATATTATGCCATCATTAACTAAAAGATCAAAGATTTCATCACTTTTAGTAATATCAAAAGTATAAGTTTTAGAAGGATATTTGTCACTCTTGGGATCTTCAGGATTTTTTCCATTGGATGGCCTCAACATTTTACAAGCATATGGAGGTCCATCTTTTAATTCTGCTAGGTTTATATCATTGTCTTCAATGATATCTAAACCCCAATCGAACTCGGATTCACTATCTCCTGTTTCTATATAGGCAATTTTTTCCTTTTTAGGAAATTTGTTATGAGTTCTAGTTTTTTCAGCTTTAAGTCTTTCAACTTGTCGAACTCTGTCTGCCAATTGGGCCATGTCTCTTAGGTACTGGGTATCTAATTTCTTTCGAACAGAATAATCGAGGCCACCAACAGCCATTTCGACCAATTCATATTCTGGAACAGAAGTTAAACATCTAGCCTTAAGGAGACGAAACCTATTGAGATAATCATCGATTGTCTCATGACTTTTACGTCGAACACTGGCCAATTCTTTCAAACTAATCTTAGATTGACCCATGTAAAATTGTTCATGAAAGGCTTTTTCTAATTGGTTCCAACTATAAATTGAGTGAGGAGGTAAAGTTGTAAACCAAGTAAAAGCATTTTTTGTCAAAGAACTTGGGAAATATTTCATTCTCAAATTTTCATTTTCTGCAATATTTCCTGCTTCCATGAGAAACCTAGCAATGTGTTCGACAGTAGATTCATTAGTTTCTCCAGCAAATTCGGTAAACTTCGGAATTTTCCAATTTCTAGGCAATTCAGCGTCTAAAACATACTCAGACAAAGGAGACACAAAATTTGGTCTATGTAAACCCATATTCAAACCATTTTGGGCTAACAAAGCCTCGACAATACCCGCTATATTATTCTGACCATCGAAATTGTTTCGACGGGCTTGTAAAACCACTTGATCGGCATCTTGGTTTCTGTTAACCAAAATGGGTTGTCTTTCAGGTTCTGCCTGAACTTGTGGTTGTACTACTTGTGGTTGGACAATATTTTCATGATTTCGAACCACTGGTTCATCAGCAATTATTTCAATTGCCCTCAAATTTCGATTTTGAGGCAATTGGGTATTTTGGATTGGTGGAGCGCCAAAGAAATTGGCAATTCTTTCCATTTGATCAGACAACCGTTGATAACTAGTATTGGTGTCTCGAATTAAAGGATTTATGACAGTACCAATTTGTTGGGTCATCATATTAACCATATCATGATTAGTTTCTTCCATAGTTTGCCTAATGGCAGCCATAGAAGCGTTGGTTAAATTTTGTTGGGAACTTCTATATGTTGTAGATATCCCAGGACCAAAAAGTTGTGGTAATGATACATTTAAATTCTCTGAAAACATATTACCACTAGTTTGTAAGCCTTGCATCAATGATGATGGCATACCATATGGCATTGATCTATGATCCCAAACTCCTTGAATAGAAGTATTATTTGGATAATCATGGGAAGTTTGGGTAACCATCGAAGGTATGGCTTGAGAAATTACTGTGGCCATCGAAGGCATGGCCTGAGACGATGTTTGAGTGACTGTATTACTAATCGGAACAGCCTGTGATGTTCTAACATTCCCTGGGGATGAAACATCATCTTCAACCGTCAATTGATCCACATCTTCATTTGAAGATGTTGGATTTGTTTTCTTTTGGTTGTTAGCGCGTGTCATATTAAGAAGCAATTTCTTGTTTCTTAATTGCATACACAACAAAACAAACCAGAATTATAAGAAACTCTAACAAAAACTATAAACAAAAAAAAAAAAAACACAAACAGTCCCACCGGGTGTGCCAATTTGTTTACGTTGGATTTTCGTAAACAACCGCTGGTTTACACATGGTAACTTGCAAGATCAACCAGTAAATCTTAGGACATATTGTGTTTGTTCTTGTTGTTAGAAATTCTGTGTTTTGGTGTCGAAAATATAAGAAATACAATAAAAAACAATCGAATTCAATCCACTTGAACTCAATCGAACTTAACAAAGTAAAGTGCAAGAACACTTAAAGAAAAAAGGGTAAATTGCATTGATTAAATAAGAGTTGGTACACAGATTCATACATTGCAACTTGTGACTCGTTTCTCGCTTCCATACGGATACTTTGAGTGTAAGTTTGTATGATGGAATTGTGACCTGTTTTTCCTATGAAAAACTACTATTTATACTAAGTCTAGAAATAACTACACTTCTTTGAAATTCAAACTACAACTGCCACAAGTCGACAGTTTTACTTATTTGAAAACAAACTTAAAATACAAACTGACTTAAAGAATAACCGTTGATAACCACCTTCGAAAACTGCTTTATCGAAGTCTTCTACCATCTTCGAACCCATATTTGCTTTCAATACAACACTCTGTTCGAATCTTCTTTAAATCTAGGTCAACTATACTTTGACCACATTTATTACAGCTAGTAAAATATATTGGCTAACAACGGGATGGGATTATGTCTTTACTTTCTGTTCCTTACGTATTACTTTATGAATCTTTCAAGAATTGATCTTGAACTAAGTTTTATGAGATTTTATATTGAGGCCCTTGTGCCAAAGATTATTTAAGTTGTTGAAATTATTCCGCTGCGAAGTTTAAAATAATATGATATTGGATTTTGAAGGATAAATATTTATTTATTCAGTTTATATTTTTAGAAAAAGAATGTGACATTCTGTTTAAGTTGAATTACTCTGATTTTTATTATGAAATTTTTATGTTGGAAAAACGGGGTGTTACAATTGGTATCAGAGCAGGTCGGTCCGTCCGGCCAAGTAGATGAGTCGTTGTGTCGTGTGACGGTAGAATACTGTCGTTGTGTTTTCTATTTAATGGTTATATTTTATTATGTGATCATGTTTGACTGACTAACCAATGTGGTTTTTGTGTAATGTTTGAAGTTAGTATTTTGTTTAAGATATTTAAGTAATAATTAAATTCATTTTTCTCTTGTACTTTGAATTTCGAGGACGAAATTCTTTTAAGGGGGGTAGAGTTGTAACGTCCGTTTCGATTATTTAATTATTTTAATGAGTTTTAGAATATATTTATATGATTAGTGTGATTTATAAGATTTATGTGATTTATATGATTTTAGATAAATTTATGAGACGTTGTGACTTATTTTATTGTTTAATAAAATAAGATTCGAAAATAAAATAAATATTAAGTTGTGGAGTTATTTTGTGTAGGAACATATTTGTTATTTGATGTAGAGATATATTTGTTATTTTGTGTAGAAATATATATGTTATTTAGTGTAGAAATATATTTGTTATTTTGTGTGGAAATATATATGTTATCTGGTGTATAAATATATTTGTTATTCAGTGAAGAGGTATAATTGTTATTTGGTGTTAAAATATTATATACATATATATTTTGATGAAATATGCTATTATGTGTTATTTGGTGTATTAATATTATTAAGTGGGAGAGATATATATTTAATTTAGAAATAAATAAGATTATGAGGAAAAGAGTAATTTTGAGGTGTAAGAGAAATTAGATGAGGGGTTATAAATAAGAGAAGTTAGATTTAGAAAGACATAGAACGTACAATCAGTTTTTGGAGAAAACAAGGTTTAGAGAGAAGAGAAGAGAAGAGAAGAGAAGACAAAGGGAAGAGAGAAGGGCTGCCAATCGATAATTCTAAGGTAAGGGTGAGACTAACTTTCAGTAATATTAAGTCTGTAATTCTGATAATTAGATTTAACATGTTGTAGGTTGAGTTTATGAGAATTTGAGAATTAGGGTTTTGAGAGAGATTTGATGAATAGATGATGAAAACTTGCTGAATTGATGTAGAAATTGTGTCCAGACCTTAGATAATTCATAGGATGATTATTGGAAGTAGTTTTGAGGTTAGAACCATGAGATTAGGTGAAACTTGAAGAAAATCTGCACTCTGCCCGAATTTTGATATTAAAACAGGTATTGATCGGTGTGGAATTGGTCTTAGGTGTAAACACGAAAGTTGTAGGTATGGATGTTCGCTTTCTAATGTCGTTGGTCTCACGTCAAAACGATTTATAGAACATAAGTTATGTTCAAATTACTTCACGTAGGTCACAGTGAATTTTTATGGACTTTCAGAACAACTTTTCCGAATTTAAAATGAAAACTGGTATTGATAGGTATAGAATTGGTCTTAGGCGTAAACAAGAAAGTTTTAGATAATTTTGTTAGCTTTCTAGTGGCTTTGGTTTGACGTGAAAATGATGTTCGGTCTTTGAGTTATGATGAAAATACTACAGGGAGGTCTCAGCGGAATTGCACAGTGACATCATTCTCTGTTTTATGTTTTTGCGTTTTGTTCATATGTTTCTGTTTTGAATTGATCTTTGTTGTAAACATAAAAGTTGTTGATATTTGTGATATCTTTCCCGTAGCTTTGGTTTGACATGAAAATATGTTGTGGATAATTTATTATGTTTTTACAAAGATACATAGTGAATTATTGTTGATGTTTAAATCGATGTTATATGATGTTGTCTATGATTGATGAATATGATGTTTTAGGATGTTGTTTATTATCATTTGATATTGTTATATTATGATATGACATGAATTATTTATGTGATCCATATGTTGTCAAGATGTTAACATGTTAAGACGTTAAGATGATAAGAGTTGTTAAGTCGTCGAGTCGTTATGAAGTCATCAAGTTGTTAAGATGTTATGTTGTCAAGATGTTAAGATGTCATAGATGTTCATGAAGTTTCTAAGACGTAAGATGTTGAGTCCATGCATACTCATTTAAAGATGAGGGCTCATGCCCTGGAGCTTTTGCTCAACCACGACGATGGAACTTTTGCTCAACCACGACGATGAGGGCTTATGCCCTAGGAGTATATTTATGCTCAACCACGACGATGAGGGCTTATGCCCTAGAATGGTACCACATGCATTTGCATTTGTCAAGATGATTTGAGAAGTTGAAGTTGCATAGTCGAGTCGAAGTTGTTAAGATGTTAAGATGTCAAATTGTCGAGTTGTTAAGATGTTAAGATGTCGAGTTGTTAAGATGTTAAGAGGTCAAGTTGATGAGCTATTAATGAAGTGCTTTATGAATGATTATGATGCTTAAGATGATGAATGATTATGATGTTTATGATGATTGATTATGAAGTTGCTTATGATGATTGATTATGAAGTTGTTTATGATAAGATGTTATGTGATTTATGATATGATGCTATGTGATTTATGATAAGATGCTACATGTTTACTAATGATGATACGCGATGATGATTGTGATATTTATGATGATATATATGATGTTATGATTAAGGTGATATATGATGTTATGATTAAGATGATATATGATGTTTATGATTATTTATTATGATAATATAAGATGAAGTTTATGACTAATGTAGGAAGATTAATGATACTAGTTAATGAAGTTTAAGTTGCTAAATGTGATTGATGAATTATATGCTTAATATTGTTGTTGGTGAAATCTCACCCCTTTGCTTGAAAATGTTGCTCTTCGTATGGGTAACTTTCAGGTAACCAAGATTAGTTGCGGTCGTGAGTGGACTCCTCACAAGTGTGTCTTAGGTGCTCTGATACGTAACGGGATGGGATTATGTCTTTACTTTCTGTTCCTTACGTATTACTTTATGAATCTTTCAAGAATTGATCTTGAACTAAGTTTTATGAGATTTTATATTGAGGCCCTTGTGCCAAAGATTATTTAAGTTGTTGAAATTATTCCGCTGCGAAGTTTAAAATAATATGATATTGGATTTTGAAGGATAAATATTTATTTATTCAGTTTATATTTTTAGAAAAAGAATGTGACATTCCGTTTAAGTTGAATTACTCTGATTTTTATTATGAAATTTTTATGTTGGAAAAACGGGGTGTTACAATTGGTATCAGAGCAGGTCGGTCCGTCCGGCCAAGTAGATGAGTCGTTGTGTCGTGTGACGGTAGAATACTGTCGTTGTGTTTTCTATTTAATGGTTATATTTTATTATGTGATCATGTTTGACTGACTAACCAATGTGGTTTTTGTGTAATGTTTGAAGTTAGTATTTTGTTTAAGATATTTAAGTAATAATTAAATTCATTTTTCTCTTGTACTTTGAATTTCGAGGACGAAATTCTTTTAAGGGGGGTAGAGTTGTAACGTCCGTTTTGATTATTTAATTATTTTAATGAGTTTTAGAATATATTTATATGATTAGTGTGATTTATAAGATTTATGTGATTTATATGATTTTAGATAAATTTATGAGACGTTGTGACTTATTTTATTGTTTAATAAAATAAGATTCGAAAATAAAATAAATATTAAGTTGTTGAGTTATTTTGTGTAGGAACATATTTGTTATTTGATGTAGAGATATATTTGTTATTTTGTGTAGAAATATATATGTTATTTAGTGTAGAAATATATTTGTTATTTTGTGTGGAAATATATATGTTATCTGGTGTATAAATATATTTGTTATTCAGTGAAGAGGTATAATTGTTATTTGGTGTTAAAATATTATATACATATATATTTTGATGAAATATGCTATTATGTGTTATTTGGTGTATTAATATTATTAAGTGGGAGAGATATATATTTAATTTAGAAATAAATAAGATAATGAGGAAAAGAGTAATTTTGAGGTGTAAGAGAAATTAGATGAGGGGTTATAAATAAGAGAAGTTAGGTTTAGAAAGACATAGAACGTACAATCAGTTTTTGGAGAAAACAAGGTTTAGAGAGAAGAGAAGAGAAGAGAAGACAAAGGGAAGAGAGAAGGGCTGCCAATCGATAATTCTAAGGTAAGGGTGAGACTAACTTTCAGTAATATTAAGTCTGTAATTCTGATAATTAGATTTAACATGTTGTAGGTTGAGTTTATGAGAATTTGAGAATTAGGGTTTTGAGAGAGATTTGATGATTAGATGATGAAAACTTGCTAAATTGATGTAGAAATTGTGTCCAGACCTTAGATAATTCATAGGATGATTATTGGAAGTAGTTTTGAGGTTAGAACCATGAGATTAGGTGAAACTTGAAGAAAATCTGCACTCTGCCCGAATTTTGATATTAAAACAGGTATTGATCGGTGTGGAATTGGTCTTAGGTGTAAGCACGAAAGTTGTAGGTATGGATGTTCGCTTTCTAATGTCGTTGGTCTCACGTCAAAACGATTTATAGAACATAAGTTATGTTCAAATTACTTCACGTAGGTCACAGTGAATTTTTATGGACTTTCAGAACAACTTTTCCGAATTTAAAATGAAAACTGGTATTGATAGGTATAGAATTGGTCTTAGGCGTAAACATGAAAGTTTTAGATAATTTTGTTAGCTTTCTAGTGGCTTTGGTTTGACGTGAAAATGATGTTCGGTCTTTGAGTTATGATGAAAATACTACAGGGAGGTCTCAGCGGAATTGCACAGTGACATCATTCTCTGTTTTATGTTTTTGCGTTTTGTTCATATGTTTCTGTTTTGAATTGATCTTTGTTGTAAACATAAAAGTTGTTGATATTTGTGATATCTTTCCCGTAGCTTTGGTTTGACATGAAAATATGTTGTGGATAATTTATTATGTTTTTACAAAGATACATAGTGAATTATTGTTGATGTTTAAATCGATGTTATATGATGTTGTCTATGATTGATGAATATGATGTTTTAGGATGTTGTTTATTATCATTTGATATTGTTATATTATGATATGACATGAATTATTTATGTGATCCATATGTTGTCAAGATGTTAACATGTTAAGACGTTAAGATGATAAGAGTTGTTAAGTCGTCGAGTCGTTATGAAGTCATCAAGTTGTTAAGATGTTATGTTGTCAAGATGTTAAGATGTCATAGATGTTCATGAAGTTTCTAAGACGTAAGATGTTGAGTCCATGCATACTCATTTAAAGATGAGGGCTCATGCCCTGGAGCTTTTGCTCAACCACGACGATGGAGCTTTTGCTCAACCACGACGATGAGGGCTTATGCCCTAGGAGTATATTTATGCTCAACCACGACGATGAGGGCTTATGCCCTAGAATGGTACCACATGCATTTGCATTTGTCAAGATGATTTGAGAAGTTGAAGTTGCATAGTCGAGTCGAAGTTGTTAAGATGTTAAGATGTCAAATTGTCGAGTTGTTAAGATGTTAAGATGTCGAGTTGTTAAGATGTTAAGAGGTCAAGTTGATGAGCTATTAATGAAGTGCTTTATGAATGATTATGATGCTTAAGATGATGAATGATTATGATGTTCATGATGATTGATTATGAAGTTGCTTATGATGATTGATTATGAAGTTGTTTATGATAAGATGCTATGTGATTTATGATATGATGCTATGTGATTTATGATAAGATGCTACATGTTTACTAATGATGATACGCGATGATGATTGTGATATTTATGATGATATATATGATGTTATGATTAAGGTGATATATGATGTTATGATTAAGATGATATATGATGTTTATGATTATTTATTATGATAATATAAGATGAAGTTTATGACTAATGTAGGAAGATTAATGATACTAGTTAATGAAGTTTAAGTTGCTAAATGTGATTGATGAATTATATGCTTAATATTGTTGTTGGTGAAATCTCACCCCTTTGCTTGAAAATGTTGCTCTTCGTATGGGTAACTTTCAGGTAACCAAGATTAGTTGCGGTCGTGAGTGGACTCCTCACAAGTGTGTCTTAGGTGCTCTGATACGTAACGGGATGGGATTATGTCTTTACTTTCTGTTCCTTACGTATTACTTTATGAATCTTTCAAGAATTGATCTTGAACTAAGTTTTATGAGATTTTATATTGAGGCCCTTGTGCCAAAGATTATTTAAGTTGTTGAAATTATTCCGCTGCGAAGTTTAAAATAATATGATATTGGATTTTGAAGGATAAATATTTATTTATTCAGTTTATATTTTTAGAAAAAGAATGTGACATTCCGTTTAAGTTGAATTACTCTGATTTTTATTATGAAATTTTTATGTTGGAAAAACGGGGTGTTACAATTGGTATCAGAGCAGGTCGGTCCGTCCGGCCAAGTAGATGAGTCGTTGTGTCGTGTGACGGTAGAATACTGTCGTTGTGTTTTCTATTTAATGGTTATATTTTATTATGTGATCATGTTTGACTGACTAACCAATGTGGTTTTTGTGTAATGTTTGAAGTTAGTATTTTGTTTAAGATATTTAAGTAATAATTAAATTCATTTTTCTCTTGTACTTTGAATTTCGAGGACGAAATTCTTTTAAGGGGGGTAGAGTTGTAACGTCCGTTTCGATTATTTAATTATTTTAATGAGTTTTAGAATATATTTATATGATTAGTGTGATTTATAAGATTTATGTGATTTATATGATTTTAGATAAATTTATGAGACGTTGTGACTTATTTTATTGTTTAATAAAATAAGATTCGAAAATAAAATAAATATTAAGTTGTTGAGTTATTTTGTGTAGGAACATATTTGTTATTTGATGTAGAGATATATTTGTTATTTTGTGTAGAAATATATATGTTATTTAGTGTAGAAATATATTTGTTATTTTGTGTGGAAATATATATGTTATCTGGTGTATAAATATATTTGTTATTCAGTGAAGAGGTATAATTGTTATTTGGTGTTAAAATATTATATACATATATATTTTGATGAAATATGCTATTATGTGTTATTTGGTGTATTAATATTATTAAGTGGGAGAGATATATATTTAATTTAGAAATAAATAAGATTATGAGGAAAAGAGTAATTTTGAGGTGTAAGAGAAATTAGATGAGGGGTTATAAATAAGAGAAGTTAGGTTTAGAAAGACATAGAACGTACAATCAGTTTTTGGAGAAAACAAGGTTTAGAGAGAAGAGAAGAGAAGAGAAGAGAAGACAAAGGGAAGAGAGAAGGGCTGTCAATCGATAATTCTAAGGTAAGGGTGAGACTAACTTTCAGTAATATTAAGTCTGTAATTCTGATAATTAGATTTAACATGTTGTAGGTTGAGTTTATGAGAATTTGAGAATTAGGGTTTTGAGAGAGATTTGATGATTAGATGATGAAAACTTGCTGAATTGATGTAGAAATTGTGTCCAGACCTTAGATAATTCATAGGATGATTATTGGAAGTAGTTTTGAGGTTAGAACCATGAGATTAGGTGAAACTTGAAGAAAATCTGCACTCTGCCCGAATTTTGATATTAAAACAGGTATTGATCGGTGTGGAATTGGTCTTAGGTGTAAACACGAAAGTTGTAGGTATGGATGTTCGCTTTCTAATGTCGTTGGTCTCACGTCAAAACGATTTATAGAACATAAGTTATGTTCAAATTACTTCACGTAGGTCACAGTGAATTTTTATGGACTTTCAGAACAACTTTTCCGAATTTAAAATGAAAACTGGTATTGATAGGTATAGAATTGGTCTTAGGCGTAAACATGAAAGTTTTAGATAATTTTGTTAGCTTTCTAGTGGCTTTGGTTTGACGTGAAAATGATGTTCGGTCTTTGAGTTATGATGAAAATACTACAGGGAGGTCTCAGCGGAATTGCACAGTGACATCATTCTCTGTTTTATGTTTTTGCGTTTTGTTCATATGTTTCTGTTTTGAATTGATCTTTGTTGTAAACATAAAAGTTGTTGATATTTGTGATATCTTTCCCGTAGCTTTGGTTTGACATGAAAATATGTTGTGGATAATTTATTATGTTTTTACAAAGATACATAGTGAATTATTGTTGATGTTTAAATCGATGTTATATGATGTTGTCTATGATTGATGAATATGATGTTTTAGGATGTTGTTTATTATCATTTGATATTGTTATATTATGATATGACATGAATTATTTATGTGATCCATATGTTGTCAAGATGTTAACATGTTAAGACGTTAAGATGATAAGAGTTGTTAAGTCGTCGAGTCGTTATGAAGTCATCAAGTTGTTAAGATGTTATGTTGTCAAGATGTTAAGATGTCATAGATGTTCATGAAGTTTCTAAGACGTAAGATGTTGAGTCCATGCATACTCATTTAAAGATGAGGGCTCATGCCCTGGAGCTTTTGCTCAACCACGACGATGGAGCTTTTGCTCAACCACGACGATGAGGGCTTATGCCCTAGGAGTATATTTATGCTCAACCACGACGATGAGGGCTTATGCCCTAGAATGGTACCACATGCATTTGCATTTGTCAAGATGATTTGAGAAGTTGAAGTTGCATAGTCGAGTCGAAGTTGTTAAGATGTTAAGATGTCAAATTGTCGAGTTGTTAAGATGTTAAGATGTCGAGTTGTTAAGATGTTAAGAGGTCAAGTTGATGAGCTATTAATGAAGTGCTTTATGAATGATTATGATGCTTAAGATGATGAATGATTATGATGTTTATGATGATTGATTATGAAGTTGCTTATGATGATTGATTATGAAGTTGTTTATGATAAGATGCTATGTGATTTATGATATGATGCTATGTGATTTATGATAAGATGCTACATGTTTACTAATGATGATACGTGATGATGTTTGTGATATTTATGATGATATATATGATGTTATGATTAAGGTGATATATGATGTTATGATTAAGATGATATATGATGTTTATGATTATTTATTATGATAATATAAGATGAAGTTTATGACTAATGTAGGAAGATTAATGATACTAGTTAATGAAGTTTAAGTTGCTAAATGTGATTGATGAATTATATGCTTAATATTGTTGTTGGTGAAATCTCACCCCTTTGCTTGAAAATGTTGCTCTTCGTATGGGTAACTTGCAGGTAACCAAGATTAGTTGCGGTCGTGAGTGGACTCCTCACAAGTGTGTCTTAGGTGCTCTGATACGTAACGGGATGGGATTATGTCTTTACTTTCTGTTCCTTACGTATTACTTTATGAATCTTTCAAGAATTGATCTTGAACTAAGTTTTATGAGATTTTATATTGAGGCCCTTGTGCCAAAGATTATTTAAGTTGTTGAAATTATTCCGCTGCGAAGTTTAAAATAATATGATATTGGATTTTGAAGGATAAATATTTATTTATTCAGTTTATATTTTTAGAAAAAGAATGTGACATTCCGTTTAAGTTGAATTACTCTGATTTTTATTATGAAATTTTTATGTTGGAAAAACGGGGTGTTACAATTGGTATCAGAGCAGGTCGGTCCGTCCGGCCAAGTAGATGAGTCGTTGTGTCGTGTGACGGTAGAATACTGTCGTTGTGTTTTCTATTTAATGGTTATATTTTATTATGTGATCATGTTTGACTGACTAACCAATGTGGTTTTTGTGTAATGTTTGAAGTTAGTATTTTGTTTAAGATATTTAAGTAATAATTAAATTCATTTTTCTCTTGTACTTTGAATTTCGAGGACGAAATTCTTTTAAGGGGGGTAGAGTTGTAACGTCCGTTTCGATTATTTAATTATTTTAATGAGTTTTAGAATATATTTATATGATTAGTGTGATTTATAAGATTTATGTGATTTATATGATTTTAGATAAATTTATGAGACGTTGTGACTTATTTTATTGTTTAATAAAATAAGATTCGAAAATAAAATAAATATTAAGTTGTTGAGTTATTTTGTGTAGGAACATATTTGTTATTTGATGTAGAGATATATTTGTTATTTTGTGTAGAAATATATATGTTATTTAGTGTAGAAATATATTTGTTATTTTGTGTGGAAATATATATGTTATCTGGTGTATAAATATATTTGTTATTCAGTGAAGAGGTATAATTGTTATTTGGTGTTAAAATATTATATACATATATATTTTGATGAAATATGCTATTATGTGTTATTTGGTGTATTAATATTATTAAGTGGGAGAGATATATATTTAATTTAGAAATAAATAAGATTATGAGGAAAAGAGTAATTTTTAGGTGTAAGAGAAATTAGATGAGGGGTTATAAATAAGAGAAGTTAGGTTTAGAAAGACATAGAACGTACAATCAGTTTTTGGAGAAAACAAGGTTTAGAGAGAAGAGAAGAGAAGAGAAGAGAAGACAAAGGGAAGAGAGAAGGGCTGTCAATCGATAATTCTAAGGTAAGGGTGAGACTAACTTTCAGTAATATTAAGTCTGTAATTCTGATAATTAGATTTAACATGTTGTAGGTTGAGTTTATGAGAATTTGAGAATTAGGGTTTTGAGAGAGATTTGATGATTAGATGATGAAAACTTGCTGAATTGATGTAGAAATTGTGTCCAGACCTTAGATAATTCATAGGATGATTATTGGAAGTAGTTTTGAGGTTAGAACCATGAGATTAGGTGAAACTTGAAGAAAATCTGCACTCTGCCCGAATTTTGATATTAAAACAGGTATTGATCGGTGTGGAATTGGTCTTAGGTGTAAACACGAAAGTTGTAGGTATGGATGTTCGCTTTCTAATGTCGTTGGTCTCACGTCAAAACGATTTATAGAACATAAGTTATGTTCAAATTACTTCACGTAGGTCACAGTGAATTTTTATGGACTTTCAGAACAACTTTTCCGAATTTAAAATGAAAACTGGTATTGATAGGTATAGAATTGGTCTTAGGCGTAAACATGAAAGTTTTAGATAATTTTGTTAGCTTTCTAGTGGCTTTGGTTTGACGTGAAAATGATGTTCGGTCTTTGAGTTATGATGAAAATACTACAGGGAGGTCTCAGCGGAATTGCACAGTGACATCATTCTCTGTTTTATGTTTTTGCGTTTTGTTCATATGTTTCTGTTTTGAATTGATCTTTGTTGTAAACATAAAAGTTGTTGATATTTGTGATATCTTTCCCGTAGCTTTGGTTTGACATGAAAATATGTTGTGGATAATTTATTATGTTTTTACAAAGATACATAGTGAATTATTGTTGATGTTTAAATCGATGTTATATGATGTTGTCTATGATTGATGAATATGATGTTTTAGGATGTTGTTTATTATCATTTGATATTGTTATATTATGATATGACATGAATTATTTATGTGATCCATATGTTGTCAAGATGTTAACATGTTAAGACGTTAAGATGATAAGAGTTGTTAAGTCGTCGAGTCGTTATGAAGTCATCAAGTTGTTAAGATGTTATGTTGTCAAGATGTTAAGATGTCATAGATGTTCATGAAGTTTCTAAGACGTAAGATGTTGAGTCCATGCATACTCATTTAAAGATGAGGGCTCATGCCCTGGAGCTTTTGCTCAACCACGACGATGGAGCTTTTGCTCAACCACGACGATGAGGGCTTATGCCCTAGGAGTATATTTATGCTCAACCACGACGATGAGGGCTTATGCCCTAGAATGGTACCACATGCATTTGCATTTGTCAAGATGATTTGAGAAGTTGAAGTTGCATAGTCGAGTCGAAGTTGTTAAGATGTTAAGATGTCAAATTGTCGAGTTGTTAAGATGTCGAGTTGTTAAGATGTTAAGAGGTCAAGTTGATGAGCTATTAATGAAGTGCTTTATGAATGATTATGATGCTTAAGATGATGAATGATTATGATGTTTATGATGATTGATTATGAAGTTGCTTATGATGATTGATTATGAAGTTGTTTATGATAAGATGCTATGTGATTTATGATATGATGCTATGTGATTTATGATAAGATGCTACATGTTTACTAATGATGATACATGATGATGTTTGTGATATTTATGATGATATATATGATGTTATGATTAAGGTGATATATGATGTTATGATTAAGATGATATATGATGTTTATGATTATTTATTATGATAATATAAGATGAAGTTTATGACTAATGTAGGAAGATTAATGATACTAGTTAATGAAGTTTAAGTTGCTAAATGTGATTGATGAATTATATGCTTAATATTGTTGTTGGTGAAATCTCACCCCTTTGCTTGAAAATGTTGCTCTTCGTATGGGTAACTTGCAGGTAACCAAGATTAGTTGCGGTCGTGAGTGGACTCCTCACAAGTGTGTCTTAGGTGCTCTGATACGTAACGGGATGGGATTATGTCTTTACTTTCTGTTCCTTACGTATTACTTTATGAATCTTTCAAGAATTGATCTTGAACTAAGTTTTATGAGATTTTATATTGAGGCCCTTGTGCCAAAGATTATTTAAGTTGTTGAAATTATTCCGCTGCGAAGTTTAAAATAATATGATATTGGATTTTGAAGGATAAATATTTATTTATTCAGTTTATATTTTTAGAAAAAGAATGTGACATTCCGTTTAAGTTGAATTACTCTGATTTTTATTATGAAATTTTTTTGTTGGAAAAACGGGGTGTTACAATTGGTATCAGAGCAGGTCGGTCCGTCCGGCCAAGTAGATGAGTCGTTGTGTCGTGTGACGGTAGAATATTGTCGTTGTGTTTTCTATTTAATGGTTATATTTTATTATGTGATCATGTTTGACTGACTAACCAATGTGGTTTTTGTGTAATGTTTGAAGTTAGTATTTTGTTTAAGATATTTAAGTAATAATTAAATTCATTTTTCTCTTGTACTTTGAATTTCGAGGACGAAATTCTTTTAAGGGGGGTAGAGTTGTAACGTCCGTTTTGATTATTTAATTATTTTAATGAGTTTTAGAATATATTTATATGATTAGTGTGATTTATAAGATTTATGTGATTTATATGATTTTAGATAAATTTATGAGACGTTGTGACTTATTTTATTGTTTAATAAAATAAGATTCGAAAATAAAATAAATATTAAGTTGTTGAGTTATTTTGTGTAGGAACATATTTGTTATTTGATGTAGAGATATATTTGTTATTTTGTGTAGAAATATATATGTTATTTAGTGTAGAAATATATTTGTTATTTTGTGTGGAAATATATATGTTATCTGGTGTATAAATATATTTGTTATTCAGTGAAGAGGTATAATTGTTATTTGGTGTTAAAATATTATATACATATATATTTTGATGAAATATGCTATTATGTGTTATTTGGTGTATTAATATTATTAAGTGGGAGAGATATATATTTAATTTAGAAATAAATAAGATAATGAGGAAAAGAGTAATTTTGAGGTGTAAGAGAAATTAGATGAGGGGTTATAAATAAGAGAAGTTAGGTTTAGAAAGACATAGAACGTACAATCAGTTTTTGGAGAAAACAAGGTTTAGAGAGAAGAGAAGAGAAGAGAAGAGAAGACAAAGGGAAGAGAGAAGGGCTGCCAATCGATAATTCTAAGGTAAGGGTGAGACTAACTTTCAGTAATATTAAGTCTGTAATTCTGATAATTAGATTTAACATGTTGTAGGTTGAGTTTATGAGAATTTGAGAATTAGGGTTTTGAGAGAGATTTGATGATTAGATGATGAAAACTTGCTGAATTGATGTAGAAATTGTGTCCAGACCTTAGATAATTCATAGGATGATTATTGGAAGTAGTTTTGAGGTTAGAACCATGAGATTAGGTGAAACTTGAAGAAAATCTGCACTCTGCCCGAATTTTGATATTAAAACAGGTATTGATCGGTGTGGAATTGGTCTTAGGTGTAAACACGAAAGTTGTAGGTATGGATGTTCGCTTTCTAATGTCGTTGGTCTCACGTCAAAACGATTTATAGAACATAAGTTATGTTCAAATTACTTCACGTAGGTCACAGTGAATTTTTATGGACTTTCAGAACAACTTTTCCGAATTTAAAATGAAAACTGGTATTGATAGGTATAGAATTGGTCTTAGGCGTAAACATGAAAGTTTTAGATAATTTTGTTAGCTTTCTAGTGGCTTTGGTTTGACGTGAAAATGATGTTCGGTCTTTGAGTTATGATGAAAATACTACAGGGAGGTCTCAGCGGAATTGCACAGTGACATCATTCTCTGTTTTATGTTTTTGCGTTTTGTTCATATGTTTCTGTTTTGAATTGATCTTTGTTGTAAACATAAAAGTTGTTGATATTTGTGATATCTTTCCCGTAGCTTTGGTTTGACATGAAAATATGTTGTGGATAATTTATTATGTTTTTACAAAGATACATAGTGAATTATTATTGATGTTTAAATCGATGTTATATGATGTTGTCTATGATTGATGAATATGATGTTTTAGGATGTTGTTTATTATCATTTGATATTGTTATATTATGATATGACATGAATTATTTATGTGATCCATATGTTGTCAAGATGTTAACATATTAAGACGTTAAGATGATAAGAGTTGTTAAGTCGTCGAGTCGTTATGAAGTCATCAAGTTGTTAAGATGTTATGTTGTCAAGATGTTAAGATGTCATAGATGTTCATGAAGTTTCTAAGACGTAAGATGTTGAGTCCATGCATACTCATTTAAAGATGAGGGCTCATGCCCTGGAGCTTTTGCTCAACCACGACGATGGAGCTTTTGCTCAACCACGACGATGAGGGCTTATGCCCTAGGAGTATATTTATGCTCAACCACGACGATGAGGGCTTATGCCCTAGAATGGTACCACATGCATTTGCATTTGTCAAGATGATTTGAGAAGTTGAAGTTGCATAGTCGAGTCGAAGTTGTTAAGATGTTAAGATGTCAAATTGTCGAGTTGTTAAGATGTTAAGATGTCGAGTTGTTAAGATGTTAAGAGGTCAAGTTGATGAGCTATTAATGAAGTGCTTTATGAATGATTATGATGCTTAAGATGATGAATGATTATGATGTTTATGATGATTGATTATGAAGTTGCTTATGATGATTGATTATGAAGTTGTTTATGATAAGATGCTATGTGATTTATGATATGATGCTATGTGATTTATGATAAGATGCTACATGTTTACTAATGATGATACGTGATGATGTTTGTGATATTTATGATGATATATATGATGTTATGATTAAGGTGATATATGATGTTATGATTAAGATGATATATGATGTTTATGATTATTTATTATGATAATATAAGATGAAGTTTATGACTAATGTAGGAAGATTAATGATACTAGTTAATGAAGTTTAAGTTGCTAAATGTGATTGATGAATTATATGCTTAATATTGTTGTTGGTGAAATCTCACCCCTTTGCTTGAAAATGTTGCTCTTCGTATGGGTAACTTGCAGGTAACCAAGATTAGTTGCGGTCGTGAGTGGACTCCTCACAAGTGTGTCTTAGGTGCTCTGATACGTAACGGGATGGGATTATGTCTTTACTTTCTGTTCCTTACGTATTACTTTATGAATCTTTCAAGAATTGATCTTGAACTAAGTTTTATGAGATTTTATATTGAGGCCCTTGTGCCAAAGATTATTTAAGTTGTTGAAATTATTCCGCTGCGAAGTTTAAAATAATATGATATTGGATTTTGAAGGATAAATATTTATTTATTCAGTTTATATTTTTAGAAAAAGAATGTGACATTCCGTTTAAGTTGAATTACTCTGATTTTTATTATGAAATTTTTATGTTGGAAAAACGGGGTGTTACAATTGGTATCAGAGCAGGTCGGTCCGTCCGGCCAAGTAGATGAGTCGTTGTGTCGTGTGACGGTAGAATACTGTCGTTGTGTTTTCTATTTAATGGTTATATTTTATTATGTGATCATGTTTGACTGACTAACCAATGTGGTTTTTGTGTAATGTTTGAAGTTAGTATTTTGTTTAAGATATTTAAGTAATAATTAAATTCATTTTTCTCTTGTACTTTGAATTTCGAGGACGAAATTCTTTTAAGGGGGGTAGAGTTGTAACGTCCGTTTCGATTATTTAATTATTTTAATGAGTTTTAGAATATATTTATATGATTAGTGTGATTTATAAGATTTATGTGATTTATATGATTTTAGATAAATTTATGAGACGTTGTGACTTATTTTATTGTTTAATAAAATAAGATTCGAAAATAAAATAAATATTAAGTTGTTGAGTTATTTTGTGTAGGAACATATTTGTTATTTGATGTAGAGATATATTTGTTATTTTGTGTAGAAATATATATGTTATTTAGTGTAGAAATATATTTGTTATTTTGTGTGGAAATATATATGTTATCTGGTGTATAAATATATTTGTTATTCAGTGAAGAGGTATAATTGTTATTTGGTGTTAAAATATTATATACATATATATTTTGATGAAATATGCTATTATGTGTTATTTGGTGTATTAATATTATTAAGTGGGAGAGATATATATTTAATTTAGAAATAAATAAGATTATGAGGAAAAGAGTAATTTTGAGGTGTAAGAGAAATTAGATGAGGGGTTATAAATAAGAGAAGTTAGGTTTAGAAAGACATAGAACGTACAATCAGTTTTTGGAGAAAACAAGGTTTAGAGAGAAGAGAAGAGAAGAGAAGAGAAGACAAAGGGAAGAGAGAAGGGCTGTCAATCGATAATTCTAAGGTAAGGGTGAGACTAACTTTCAGTAATATTAAGTCTGTAATTCTGATAATTAGATTTAACATGTTGTAGGTTGAGTTTATGAGAATTTGAGAATTAGGGTTTTGAGAGAGATTTGATGATTAGATGATGAAAACTTGCTGAATTGATGTAGAAATTGTGTCCAGACCTTAGATAATTCATAGGATGATTATTGGAAGTAGTTTTGAGGTTAGAACCATGAGATTAGGTGAAACTTGAAGAAAATCTGCACTCTGCCCGAATTTTGATATTAAAACAGGTATTGATCGGTGTGGAATTGGTCTTAGGTGTAAACACGAAAGTTGTAGGTATGGATGTTCGCTTTCTAATGTCGTTGGTCTCACGTCAAAACGATTTATAGAACATAAGTTATGTTCAAATTACTTCACGTAGGTCACAGTGAATTTTTATGGACTTTCAGAACAACTTTTCCGAATTTAAAATGAAAACTGGTATTGATAGGTATAGAATTGGTCTTAGGCGTAAACATGAAAGTTTTAGATAATTTTGTTAGCTTTCTAGTGGCTTTGGTTTGACGTGAAAATGATGTTCGGTCTTTGAGTTATGATGAAAATACTACAGGGAGGTCTCAGCGGAATTGCACAGTGACATCATTCTCTGTTTTATGTTTTTGCGTTTTGTTCATATGTTTCTGTTTTGAATTGATCTTTGTTGTAAACATAAAAGTTGTTGATATTTGTGATATCTTTCCCGTAGCTTTGGTTTGACATGAAAATATGTTGTGGATAATTTATTATGTTTTTACAAAGATACATAGTGAATTATTGTTGATGTTTAAATCGATGTTATATGATGTTGTCTATGATTGATGAATATGATGTTTTAGGATGTTGTTTATTATCATTTGATATTGTTATATTATGATATGACATGAATTATTTATGTGATCCATATGTTGTCAAGATGTTAACATGTTAAGACGTTAAGATGATAAGAGTTGTTAAGTCGTCGAGTCGTTATGAAGTCATCAAGTTGTTAAGATGTTATGTTGTCAAGATGTTAAGATGTCATAGATGTTCATGAAGTTTCTAAGACGTAAGATGTTGAGTCCATGCATACTCATTTAAAGATGAGGGCTCATGCCCTGGAGCTTTTGCTCAACCACGACGATGGAGCTTTTGCTCAACCACGACGATGAGGGCTTATGCCCTAGGAGTATATTTATGCTCAACCACGACGATGAGGGCTTATGCCCTAGAATGGTACCACATGCATTTGCATTTGTCAAGATGATTTGAGAAGTTGAAGTTGCATAGTCGAGTCGAAGTTGTTAAGATGTTAAGATGTCAAATTGTCGAGTTGTTAAGATGTCGAGTTGTTAAGATGTTAAGAGGTCAAGTTGATGAGCTATTAATGAAGTGCTTTATGAATGATTATGATGCTTAAGATGATGAATGATTATGATGTTTATGATGATTGATTATGAAGTTGCTTATGATGATTGATTATGAAGTTGTTTATGATAAGATGCTATGTGATTTATGATATGATGCTATGTGATTTATGATAAGATGCTACATGTTTACTAATGATGATACATGATGATGTTTGTGATATTTATGATGATATATATGATGTTATGATTAAGGTGATATATGATGTTATGATTAAGATGATATATGATGTTTATGATTATTTATTATGATAATATAAGATGAAGTTTATGACTAATGTAGGAAGATTAATGATACTAGTTAATGAAGTTTAAGTTGCTAAATGTGATTGATGAATTATATGCTTAATATTGTTGTTGGTGAAATCTCACCCCTTTGCTTGAAAATGTTGCTCTTCGTATGGGTAACTTGCAGGTAACCAAGATTAGTTGCGGTCGTGAGTGGACTCCTCACAAGTGTGTCTTAGGTGCTCTGATACGTAACGGGATGGGATTATGTCTTTACTTTCTGTTCCTTACGTATTACTTTATGAATCTTTCAAGAATTGATCTTGAACTAAGTTTTATGAGATTTTATATTGAGGCCCTTGTGCCAAAGATTATTTAAGTTGTTGAAATTATTCCGCTGCGAAGTTTAAAATAATATGATATTGGATTTTGAAGGATAAATATTTATTTATTCAGTTTATATTTTTAGAAAAAGAATGTGACATTCCGTTTAAGTTGAATTACTCTGATTTTTATTATGAAATTTTTTTGTTGGAAAAACGGGGTGTTACAATTGGTATCAGAGCAGGTCGGTCCGTCCGGCCAAGTAGATGAGTCGTTGTGTCGTGTGACGGTAGAATACTGTCGTTGTGTTTTCTATTTAATGGTTATATTTTATTATGTGATCATGTTTGACTGACTAACCAATGTGGTTTTTGTGTAATGTTTGAAGTTAGTATTTTGTTTAAGATATTTAAGTAATAATTAAATTCATTTTTCTCTTGTACTTTGAATTTCGAGGACGAAATTCTTTTAAGGGGGGTAGAGTTGTAACGTCCGTTTTGATTATTTAATTATTTTAATGAGTTTTAGAATATATTTATATGATTAGTGTGATTTATAAGATTTATGTGATTTATATGATTTTAGATAAATTTATGAGACGTTGTGACTTATTTTATTGTTTAATAAAATAAGATTCGAAAATAAAATAAATATTAAGTTGTTGAGTTATTTTGTGTAGGAACATATTTGTTATTTGATGTAGAGATATATTTGTTATTTTGTGTAGAAATATATATGTTATTTAGTGTAGAAATATATTTGTTATTTTGTGTGGAAATATATATGTTATCTGGTGTATAAATATATTTGTTATTCAGTGAAGAGGTATAATTGTTATTTGGTGTTAAAATATTATATACATATATATTTTGATGAAATATGCTATTATGTGTTATTTGGTGTATTAATATTATTAAGTGGGAGAGATATATATTTAATTTAGAAATAAATAAGATAATGAGGAAAAGAGTAATTTTGAGGTGTAAGAGAAATTAGATGAGGGGTTATAAATAAGAGAAGTTAGGTTTAGAAAGACATAGAACGTACAATCAGTTTTTGGAGAAAACAAGGTTTAGAGAGAAGAGAAGAGAAGAGAAGAGAAGACAAAGGGAAGAGAGAAGGGCTGCCAATCGATAATTCTAAGGTAAGGGTGAGACTAACTTTCAGTAATATTAAGTCTGTAATTCTGATAATTAGATTTAACATGTTGTAGGTTGAGTTTATGAGAATTTGAGAATTAGGGTTTTGAGAGAGATTTGATGATTAGATGATGAAAACTTGCTGAATTGATGTAGAAATTGTGTCCAGACCTTAGATAATTCATAGGATGATTATTGGAAGTAGTTTTGAGGTTAGAACCATGAGATTAGGTGAAACTTGAAGAAAATCTGCACTCTGCCCGAATTTTGATATTAAAACAGGTATTGATCGGTGTGGAATTGGTCTTAGGTGTAAACACGAAAGTTGTAGGTATGGATGTTCGCTTTCTAATGTCGTTGGTCTCACGTCAAAACGATTTATAGAACATAAGTTATGTTCAAATTACTTCACGTAGGTCACAGTGAATTTTTATGGACTTTCAGAACAACTTTTCCGAATTTAAAATGAAAACTGGTATTGATAGGTATAGAATTGGTCTTAGGCGTAAACATGAAAGTTTTAGATAATTTTGTTAGCTTTCTAGTGGCTTTGGTTTGACGTGAAAATGATGTTCGGTCTTTGAGTTATGATGAAAATACTACAGGGAGGTCTCAGCGGAATTGCACAGTGACATCATTCTCTGTTTTATGTTTTTGCGTTTTGTTCATATGTTTCTGTTTTGAATTGATCTTTGTTGTAAACATAAAAGTTGTTGATATTTGTGATATCTTTCCCGTAGCTTTGGTTTGACATGAAAATATGTTGTGGATAATTTATTATGTTTTTACAAAGATACATAGTGAATTATTGTTGATGTTTAAATCGATGTTATATGATGTTGTCTATGATTGATGAATATGATGTTTTAGGATGTTGTTTATTATCATTTGATATTGTTATATTATGATATGACATGAATTATTTATGTGATCCATATGTTGTCAAGATGTTAACATGTTAAGACGTTAAGATGATAAGAGTTGTTAAGTCGTCGAGTCGTTATGAAGTCATCAAGTTGTTAAGATGTTATGTTGTCAAGATGTTAAGATGTCATAGATGTTCATGAAGTTTCTAAGACGTAAGATGTTGAGTCCATGCATACTCATTTAAAGATGAGGGCTCATGCCCTGGAGCTTTTGCTCAACCACGACGATGGAGCTTTTGCTCAACCACGACGATGAGGGCTTATGCCCTAGGAGTATATTTATGCTCAACCACGACGATGAGGGCTTATGCCCTAGAATGGTACCACATGCATTTGCATTTGTCAAGATGATTTGAGAAGTTGAAGTTGCATAGTCGAGTCGAAGTTGTTAAGATGTTAAGATGTCAAATTGTCGAGTTGTTAAGATGTTAAGATGTCGAGTTGTTAAGATGTTAAGAGGTCAAGTTGATGAGCTATTAATGAAGTGCTTTATGAATGATTATGATGCTTAAGATGATGAATGATTATGATGTTTATGATGATTGATTATGAAGTTGCTTATGATGATTGATTATGAAGTTGTTTATGATAAGATGCTATGTGATTTATGATATGATGCTATGTGATTTATGATAAGATGCTACATGTTTACTAATGATGATACGTGATGATGTTTGTGATATTTATGATGATATATATGATGTTATGATTAAGGTGATATATGATGTTATGATTAAGATGATATATGATGTTTATGATTATTTATTATGATAATATAAGATGAAGTTTATGACTAATGTAGGAAGATTAATGATACTAGTTAATGAAGTTTAAGTTGCTAAATGTGATTGATGAATTATATGCTTAATATTGTTGTTGGTGAAATCTCACCCCTTTGCTTGAAAATGTTGCTCTTCGTATGGGTAACTTGCAGGTAACCAAGATTAGTTGCGGTCGTGAGTGGACTCCTCACAAGTGTGTCTTAGGTGCTCTGATACGTAACGGGATGGGATTATGTCTTTACTTTCTGTTCCTTACGTATTACTTTATGAATCTTTCAAGAATTGATCTTGAACTAAGTTTTATGAGATTTTATATTGAGGCCCTTGTGCCAAAGATTATTTAAGTTGTTGAAATTATTCCGCTGCGAAGTTTAAAATAATATGATATTGGATTTTGAAGGATAAATATTTATTTATTCAGTTTATATTTTTAGAAAAAGAATGTGACATTCCGTTTAAGTTGAATTACTCTGATTTTTATTATGAAATTTTTATGTTGGAAAAACGGGGTGTTACAATTGGTATCAGAGCAGGTCGGTCCGTCCGGCCAAGTAGATGAGTCGTTGTGTCGTGTGACGGTAGAATACTGTCGTTGTGTTTTCTATTTAATGGTTATATTTTATTATGTGATCATGTTTGATTGACTAACCAATGTGGTTTTTGTGTAATGTTTGAAGTTAGTATTTTGTGTAAGATATTTAAGTAATAATTAAATTCATTTTTCTCTTGTACTTTGAATTTCGAGGACGAAATTCTTTTAAGGGGGGTAGAGTTGTAACGTCCGTTTCGATTATTTAATTATTTTAATGAGTTTTAGAATATATTTATATGATTAGTGTGATTTATAAGATTTATGTGATTTATATGATTTTAGATAAATTTATGAGACGTTGTGACTTATTTTATTGTTTAATAAAATAAGATTCGAAAATAAAATAAATATTAAGTTGTGGAGTTATTTTGTGTAGGAACATATTTGTTATTTGATGTAGAGATATATTTGTTATTTTGTGTAGAAATATATATGTTATTTAGTGTAGAAATATATTTGTTATTTTGTATGGAAATATATATGTTATCTGGTGTAGAAATATATTTGTTATTCAGTGAAGAAGTATAATTGTTATTTGGTGTTAAAATATTATATACATATATATTTTGATGAAATATGTTATTATGTGTTATTTGGTGTATTAATATTATTAAGTGGGAGAGATATATATTTAATTTAGAAATAAATAAGATTATGAGGAAAAGAGTAATTTTGAGGTGTAAGAGAAATTAGATGAGGGGTTATAAATAAGAGAAGTTAGGTTTAGAAAGACATAGAACATACAATCAGTTTTTGGAGAAAACAAGGTTTAGAGAGAAGAGAAGAGAAGAGAAGACAAAGGGAAGAGAGAAGGGCTGCCAATCGATAATTCTAAGGTAAGGGTGAGACTAACTTTCAGTAATATTAAGTCTGCAATTCTGATAATTAGATTTAACATGTTGTAGGTTGAGTTTATGAGAATTTGACAATTAGGGTTTTGAGAGAGATTTGATGATTAGATGATGAAAACTTGCTGAATTGATGTAGAAATTGTGTCCAGACCTTAGATAATTCATAGGATGATTATTGGAAGTAGTTTTGAGGTTAGAACCATGAGATTAGGTGAAACTTGGAGAAAATCTGCACTCTGCCCGAATTTTGATATTAAAACAGGTATTGATCGGTGCGGAATTGGTCTTAGGTGTAAACACGAAAGTTGTAAGTATGGATGTTAGCTTTCTAATGCCGTTGGTCTCTCGTTGAAACGATTTATAGAACTTGAGTTATGTTCAAATTACTGAACGTAGGTCACAATGAATTTTTATGGACTTTCAGAACAACTTTTCGGAATTTAAGATGAAAACTGGTATTGATCGGTACAGAATTGGTCTTAGGCGTAAACATGAAAGTTTTAGATAATTTTGTTAGCTTTCTAGTGGCTTTGGTTTGACTTGAAAATGATGTTCGGTCTTTGAGTTATGATGAAAATACTACAGGGAGGTCTCAGCGGAATTGCACAGTGACATCATTCTCTGTTTTATGTTTTTGCGTTTTGTTCATATGTTTCTGTTTTGAATTGATCTTTGTTGTAAACATAAAAGTTGTTGATATTTGTGATATCTTTCCCTTAGCTTTGGTTTGACATGAAAATATGTTGTGGATAATTTATTATGTTTTTACAAAGATACATAGTGAATTATTGTTGATGTTTAAATCGATGTTATATGATGTTGTCTATGATTGATGAATATGATGTTTTAGGATGTTGTTTATTATCATTTGATATTGTTATATTATGATATGACATGAATTATTTATGTGATCCATATGTTGTCAAGATGTTAACATGTTAAGACGTTAAGATGATAAGAGTTGCTAAGTCGTCGAGTCGTTATGAAGTCATCAAGTTGTTAAGATGTTATGTTGTCAAGATGTTAAGATGTCATAGATGTTCATGAAGTTTCTAAGACGTAAGATGTTGAGTCCATGCATACTCATTTAAAGATGAGGGCTCATGCCCTGGAGCTTTTGCTCAACCACGACGATGGAGCTTTTGCTCAACCACGACGATGAGGGCTTATGCCCTAGGAGTATATTTATGCTCAACCACGACGATGAGGGCTTATGCCCTAGAATGGTACCACATGCATTTGCATTTGTCAAGATGATTTGAGAAGTTGAAGTTGCATAGTCGAGTCGAAGTTGTTAAGATGTTAAGATGTCAAATTGTCGAGTTGTTAAGATGTTAAGATGTCGAGTTGTTAAGATGTTAAGAGGTCAAGTTGATGAGCTATTAATGAAGTGCTTTATGAATGATTATGATGCTTAAGATGATGAATGATTATGATGTTTATGATGATTGATTATGAAGTTGCTTATGATGATTGATTATGAAGTTGTTTATGATAAGATGCTATGTGATTTATGATATGATGCTATGTGATTTATGATAAGATGCTACATGTTTACTAATGATGATACGTGATGATGTTTGTGATATTTATGATGATATATATGATGTTATGATTAAGGTGATATATGATGTTATGATTAAGATGATATATGATGTTTATGATTATTTATTATGATAATATAAGATGAAGTTTATGACTAATGTAGGAAGATTAATGATACTAGTTAATGAAGTTTAAGTTGCTAAATGTGATTGATGAATTATATGCTTAATATTGTTGTTGGTGAAATCTCACCCCTTTGCTTGATAATGTTGCTCTTCGTATGGGTAACTTGCAGGTAACCAAGATTAGTTGCGGTCGTGAGTGGACTCCTCACAAGTGTGTCTTAGGTGCTCTGATACGTAACGGGATGGGATTATGTCTTTACTTTCTGTTCCTTACGTATTACTTTATGAATCTTTCAAGAATTGATCTTGAACTAAGTTTTATGAGATTTTATATTGAGGCCCTTGTGCCAAAGATTATTTAAGTTGTTGAAATTATTCCGCTGCGAAGTTTAAAATAATATGATATTGGATTTTGAAGGATAAATATTTATTTATTCAGTTTATATTTTTAGAAAAAGAATGTGACATTCCGTTTAAGTTGAATTACTCTGATTTTTATTATGAAATTTTTATGTTGGAAAAACGGGGTGTTACAATTGGTATCAGAGCAGGTCGGTCCGTCCGGCCAAGTAGATGAGTCGTTGTGTCGTGTGACGGTAGAATACTGTCGTTGTGTTTTCTATTTAATGGTTATATTTTATTATGTGATCATGTTTGACTGACTAACCAATGTGGTTTTTGTGTAATGTTTGAAGTTAGTATTTTGTTTAAGATATTTAAGTAATAATTAAATTCATTTTTCTCTTGTACTTTGAATTTCGAGGACGAAATTCTTTTAAGGGGGGTAGAGTTGTAACGTCCGTTTCGATTATTTAATTATTTTAATGAGTTTTAGAATATATTTATATGATTAGTGTGATTTATAAGATTTATGTGATTTATATGATTTTAGATAAATTTATGAGACGTTGTGACTTATTTTATTGTTTAATAAAATAAGATTCGAAAATAAAATAAATATTAAGTTGTGGAGTTATTTTGTGTAGGAACATATTTGTTATTTGATGTAGAGATATATTTGTTATTTTGTGTAGAAATATATATGTTATTTAGTGTAGAAATATATTTGTTATTTTGTATGGAAATATATATGTTATCTGGTGTAGAAATATATTTGTTATTCAGTGAAGAGGTATAATTGTTATTTGGTGTTAAAATATTATATACATATATATTTTGATGAAATATGTTATTATGTGTTATTTGGTGTATTAATATTATTAAGTGGGAGAGATATATATTTAATTTAGAAATAAATAAGATTATGAGGAAAAGAGTAATTTTGAGGTGTAAGAGAAATTAGATGAGGGGTTATAAATAAGAGAAGTTAGGTTTAGAAAGACATAGAACGTACAATCAGTTTTTGGAGAAAACAAGGTTTAGAGAGAAGAGAAGAGAAGAGAAGAGAAGAGAAGAGAAGACAAAGGGAAGAGAGAAGGGCTGCCAATCGATAATTCTAAGGTAAGGGTGAGACTAACTTTCAGTAATATTAAGTCTATAATTCTGATAATTAGATTTAACATGTAGTAGGTTGAGTTTATGAGAATTTGAGAATTAGGGTTTTGAGAGAGATTTGATGATTAGATGATGAAAACTTGCTGAATTGATGTAGAAATTGTGTCCAGACCTTAGATAATTCATAGGATGATTATTGGAAGTAGTTTTGAGGTTAGAACCATGAGATTAGGTGAAACTTGGAGAAAATCTGCACTCTGCCCGAATTTTGATATTAAAACAGGTATTGATCGGTGCGGAATTGGTCTTAGGTGTAAACACGAAAGTTGTAAGTATGGATGTTAGATTTCTAATGTCGTTGGTCTCTCGTTGAAACGATTTATAGAACTTGAGTTATGTTCAAATTACTGAACGTAGGTCACAATGAATTTTTATGGACTTTCAGAACAACTTTTCGGAATTTAAGATGAAAACTGGTATTGATCGGTACAGAATTGGTCTTAGGCGTAAACATGAAAGTTTTAGATAATTTTGTTAGCTTTCTAGTGGCTTTGGTTTGACTTGAAAATGATGTTCGGTCTTTGAGTTATGATGAAAATACTACAGGGAGGTCTCAGCGGAATTGCACAGTGACATCATTCTCTGTTTTATGTTTTTGCGTTTTGTTCATATGTTTCTGTTTTGAATTGATCTTTGTTGTAAACATAAAAGTTGTTGATATTTGTGATATCTTTCCCTTAGCTTTGGTTTGACATGAAAATATGTTGTGGATAATTTATTATGTTTTTACAAAGATACATAGTGAATTATTGTTGATGTTTAAATCGATGTTATATGATGTTGTCTATGATTGATGAATATGATGTTTTAGGATGTTGTTTATTATCATTTGATATTGTTATATTATGATATGACATGAATTATTTATGTGATCCATATGTTGTCAAGATGTTAACATGTTAAGACGTTAAGATGATAAGAGTTGCTAAGTCGTCGAGTCGTTATGAAGTCATCAAGTTGTTAAGATGTTATGTTGTCAAGATGTTAAGATGTCATAGATGTTCATGAAGTTTCTAAGACGTAAGATGTTGAGTCCATGCATACTCATTTAAAGATGAGGGCTCATGCCCTGGAGCTTTTGCTCAACCACGACGATGGAGCTTTTGCTCAACCACGACGATGAGGGCTTATGCCCTAGGAGTATATTTATGCTCAACCACGACGATGAGGGCTTATGCCCTAGAATGGTACCACATGCATTTGCATTTGTCAAGATGATTTGAGAAGTTGAAGTTGCATAGTCGAGTCGAAGTTGTTAAGATGTTAAGATGTCAAATTGTCGAGTTGTTAAGATGTTAAGATGTCGAGTTGTTAAGATGTTAAGAGGTCAAGTTGATGAGCTATTAATGAAGTGCTTTATGAATGATTATGATGCTTAAGATGATGAATGATTATGATGTTTATGATGATTGATTATGAAGTTGCTTATGATGATTGATTATGAAGTTGTTTATGATAAGATGCTATGTGATTTATGATATGATGCTATGTGATTTATGATAAGATGCTACATGTTTACTAATGATGATACGTGATGATGTTTGTGATATTTATGATGATATATATGATGTTATGATTAAGGTGATATATGATGTTATGATTAAGATGATATATGATGTTTATGATTATTTATTATGATAATATAAGATGAAGTTTATGACTAATGTAGGAAGATTAATGATACTAGTTAATGAAGTTTAAGTTGCTAAATGTGATTGATGAATTATATGCTTAATATTGTTGTTGGTGAAATCTCACCCCTTTGCTTGATAATGTTGCTCTTCGTATGGGTAACTTGCAGGTAACCAAGATTAGTTGCGGTCGTGAGTGGACTCCTCACAAGTGTGTCTTAGGTGCTCTGATACGTAACGGGATGGGATTATGTCTTTACTTTCTGTTCCTTACGTATTACTTTATGAATCTTTCAAGAATTGATCTTGAACTAAGTTTTATGAGATTTTATATTGAGGCCCTTGTGCCAAAGATTATTTAAGTTGTTGAAATTATTCCGCTGCGAAGTTTAAAATAATATGATATTGGATTTTGAAGGATAAATATTTATTTATTCAGTTTATATTTTTAGAAAAAGAATGTGACATTCCGTTTAAGTTGAATTACTCTGATTTTTATTATGAAATTTTTATGTTGGAAAAACGGGGTGTTACAATTGGTATCAGAGCAGGTCGGTCCGTCCGGCCAAGTAGATGAGTCGTTGTGTCGTGTGACGGTAGAATACTGTCGTTGTGTTTTCTATTTAATGGTTATATTTTATTATGTGATCATGTTTGACTGACTAACCAATGTGGTTTTTGTGTAATGTTTGAAGTTAGTATTTTGTTTAAGATATTTAAGTAATAATTAAATTCATTTTTCTCTTGTACTTTGAATTTCGAGGACGAAATTCTTTTAAGGGGGGTAGAGTTGTAACGTCCGTTTCGATTATTTAATTATTTTAATGAGTTTTAGAATATATTTATATGATTAGTGTGATTTATAAGATTTATGTGATTTATATGATTTTAGATAAATTTATGAGACGTTGTGACTTATTTTATTGTTTAATAAAATAAGATTCGAAAATAAAATAAATATTAAGTTGTGGAGTTATTTTGTGTAGGAACATATTTGTTATTTGATGTAGAGATATATTTGTTATTTTGTGTAGAAATATATATGTTATTTAGTGTAGAAATATATTTGTTATTTTGTATGGAAATATATATGTTATCTGGTGTAGAAATATATTTGTTATTCAGTGAAGAGGTATAATTGTTATTTGGTGTTAAAATATTATATACATATATATTTTGATGAAATATGCTATTATGTGTTATTTGGTGTATTAATATTATTAAGTGGGAGAGATATATATTTAATTTAGAAATAAATAAGATTATGAGGAAAAGAGTAATTTTGAGGTGTAAGAGAAATTAGATGAGGGGTTATAAATAAGAGAAGTTAGGTTTAGAAAGACATAGAACGTACAATCAGTTTTTGGAGAAAACAAGGTTTAGAGAGAAGAGAAGAGAAGAGAAGAGAAGAGAAGAGAAGAGAAGACAAAGGGAAGAGAGAAGGGCTGCCAATCGATAATTCTAAGGTAAGGGTGAGACTAACTTTCAGTAATATTAAGTCTATAATTCTGATAATTAGATTTAACATGTAGTAGGTTGAGTTTATGAGAATTTGAGAATTAGGGTTTTGAGAGAGATTTGATGATTAGATGATGAAAACTTGCTGAATTGATGTAGAAATTGTGTCCAGACCTTAGATAATTCATAGGATGATTATTGGAAGTAGTTTTGAGGTTAGAACCATGAGATTAGGTGAAACTTGGAGAAAATCTGCACTCTGCCCGAATTTTGATATTAAAACAGGTATTGATCGGTGCGGAATTGGTCTTAGGTGTAAACACCAAAGTTGTAAGTATGGATGTTAGCTTTCTAATGCCGTTGGTCTCTCGTTGAAACGATTTATAGAACTTGAGTTATGTTCAAATTACTGAACGTAGGTCACAATGAATTTTTATGGACTTTCAGAACAACTTTTCGGAATTTAAGATGAAAACTGGTATTGATCGGTACAGAATTGGTCTTAGGCGTAAACATGAAAGTTTTAGATAATTTTGTTAGCTTTCTAGTGGATTTGGTTTGACGTGAAAATGATGTTTGGTCTAGAGTTATGATGAAAATACTACAGGGAGGTCTCAGCGGAATTGCACAGTGACATCATTCTCTGTTTTATGTTTTTGAGTTTTGTTCATATGTTTCTGTTTTGAATTGATCTTTGTTGTAAACATAAAAGTTGTTGATATTTGTGATATCTTTCCCGTAGCTTTGGTTTGACATGAAAATATGTTGTGGATAATTTATTATGTTTTTACAAAGATACATAGTGAATTATTGTTGATGTTTAAATCGATGTTATATGATGTTGTCTATGATTGATGAATATGATGTTTTAGGATGTTGTTTATTATCATTTGATATTGTTATATTATGATATGACATGAATTATTTATGTGATCCATATGTTGTCAAGATGCTAAGATGTTAAGACGTTAAGATGATAAGAGTTGTTAAGTCGTCGAGTCGTTATGAAGTCATCAAGTTGTTAAGATGTTATGTTGTCAAGATGTTAAGAAGTTAAGATGTCATAGATGTTCATGAAGTTTCTAAGACGTAAGATGTTGAGTCCATGCATACTCATTTAAAGATGAGGGCTCATGCCCTGGAGCTTTTGCTCAACCACGACGATGGAGCTTTTGCTCAACCACGACGATGAGGGCTTATGACCTAGGAGTATATTTATGCTCAACCACGACGATGAGGGCTTATGCCCTAGAATGGTACCACATGCATTTGCATTTGTCAAGATGATTTGAGAAGTTGAAGTTGCATAGTCGAGTCGAAGTTGTTAAGATGTTAAGATGTCAAATTGTCGAGTTGTTAAGATGTTAAGATGTCAAGTTGTCGAGTTGTTAAGATGTTAAGAGGTCAAGTTGATGAGCTATTAATGAAGTGCTTTATGAATGATTATGATGCTTAAGATGATGAATGATTATGATGTTTATGATGATTGATTATGAAGTTGCTTATGATGATTGATTATGAAGTTGTTTATGATAAGATGCTATGTGATTTATGATATGATGCTATGTGATTTATGATAAGATGCTACATGTTTACTAATGATGATACATGATGATGTTTGTGATATTTATGATGATATATATGATGTTATGATTAAGGTGATATATGATGTTATGATTAAGATGATATATGATGTTTATGATTATTTATTATGATAATATAAGATGAAGTTTATGACTAATGTAGGAAGATTAATGATACTAGTTAATGAAGTTTAAGTTGCTAAATGTGATTGATGAATTATATGCTTAATATTGTTGTTGGTGAAATCTCACCCCTTTGCTCGAAAATGTTGCTCTTCGTATGGGTAACTTGCAAGTAACCAAGATTAGTTGCGGTCGTGAGTGGACTCCTCACAAGTGTGTCTTAGGTGCTCTGATACGTAACGGGATGGGATTATGTCTTTACTTTCTGTTCCTTACGTATTACTTTATGAATCTTTCAAGAATTGATGTTGAACTAAGTTTTATGAGATTTTATATTGAGGCCCTTGTGCCAAAGATTATTTAAGTTGTTGAAATTATTCCGCTGCGAAGTTTAAAATAATATGATATTGGATTTTGAAGGATAAATATTTATTTATTCAGTTTATGTTTTTAGAAAAAGAATGTGACATTCCGTTTAAGTTGAATTACTCTGATTTTTATTATGAAATTTTTATGTTGGAAAAACGGGGCGTTACAATTGGTATCAGAGCAGGTCGGTCCGTCCGACCAAGTAGATGAGTCGTTGTGTCGTGTGACGGTAGAATATTGTCGTTGTGTTTTCTATTTAATGGTTATGTTTTATTATATGATCATGTTTGACTGACTAACCTATGTGGTTTTTGTGTTGTTGTTGATTTACGGTTGTCGATGATTGTTGTTGTTAATGTCATATTATGAATTGGGTATGAATTATGTTGAGTTGTTGTTGTTGATTGTGATGATTTTGAATGAATGTGAAGTTTGAATAATATAAGTTGCTTTTCCTGATTTTTTTCTTATCTCTGCCCCAAATTTTGAAATAGAAACTGGTATTGATCGGTACAGAATTGGTCTTAGGTGTAAACACGAAAGTTGTAGGTATGGATGTTCGCTTTCTAATGTCGTTGGTCTCACGTCAAAACGATTTATAGAACTTAAGTTATGTTCAAATTACTTCACGTAGGTCACAGTGAATTTTTATGGACTTTCAGAACATTTGAGATGATGCACATTAGAGATGATGCACATAGACACAAGTGAGGAGTCCACTCACGAACACTTCTAGTCTTTAATACCTTCTAGTCATATTTGGACCTGTCGGGCATTAAGCCCCCATCGCTAAGGTCATAAAGAACCTGTCGGGCATTAAGCCCCCATCACTGACTATGCAACGACACAATCTTCCTACAACTTGGACAACAACGTGAACATCTTATACAATTCTATTAAAATGGACAACTTCTTAAATCATGACAACTTAGACCGACTTATACATCTTCACTAAGATTCAGCAGCAACAATTGCAGCATATAACAGTGCTAGAATATCATATCATCAATAAGAAATGAATCATATCAACTTAACATCATAGAACATCATAATATTATGTATCATACAATACTCACATAATGTATTCCAACATATCAACAACAATAACCACATATACATTAATCAATTACATTCATATCAAAGTCCAAAACATTCTTCAAAAGCAAATCAAGTTTGATCAATGAGACATAAGCCAAATACTCATAAAACATCTCAAATAAATCCCTAATACTTAAGTTGAAGTTGGGAAATCAACCATAAGTTTTTGGACTAACTTGGGATTAGTTATGCTAAGTTTTCTTAAAGTTTTCTGAAGACCCACTTGGACTATTTTCATCATAACTCAAAAACTATGAATCATTTTCGTGCCAAACCAAAACCATTAGAAAGCTAACTCAAATATCTACAACTTTTATGTTTACACCAAAAGCTAATTCAACACGGAAAGGGGTGGAAACGACACAAGAACGCAACAATCAAAGTTCTGACAGCACGCAACGAAAACACAACAGACAGTCACCCATGAGGGGCTGCCTTGCTGCGCCCAGGCGTGGGAAGGCAGCAACCCACCTGCGACGCAGCTCTGTGCAGTCCCATTTTTTTCGGTTTCACCGTTTAGTTCGTAAAAACCTAACCGTTACTCCGAATCCGATTCCGTTTTCGCCTAC
Source organism: Medicago sativa (assembly GCF_051527215.1). Lineage (NCBI taxonomy): Eukaryota > Viridiplantae > Streptophyta > Magnoliopsida > Fabales > Fabaceae > Medicago > Medicago sativa. The sequence continues at coordinate 62,176,712 of NC_140756.1, forward strand.
GCGTTCTATTCGACAAATCCTATCATATTTTACTGAAAAATCATATTTTTTAAATCTCCAAAACAGCTTATCCTATAATCACTTATTTCTCAAAAACACTTAAAATCATTTTTTCTCAGAATCTCAACTTTTCATCCATTCTCATGTTTCTAACCATCAAACTACTTCTAATAACATTCCTATAGGATATCTAAGGTTTGTTCATGATTCTCTTATCAATTCTACGGTTCTTCATCATCTAATCATCAAAATCGCTCATAAACCCTAATTCTTAAACTCACTGACTTCTCATCTAATCATATGTTTTAAACCTCAAAACTATTCCAATAATCATTCTACGGATTATCTAAGGACTGTTCACAGTTTCTACATCAATCTAACAATTTTCATCCATTAATCCTCAATTCTTCACTCAAAACCCTAATCCTCTTAATCTCACAAACTCTCCCCAACTTTGTTAGATGTAATCTAATGATTTACAACTTAATATTAAAGCAAGATAGTCTCACCCTTACCTTAGATTAATTCCTGAATCAGCAGCAGCGTTCTTCTGTCCTAAGGTATTCTCCTCTTCTCTTGACTTTTCTCTTCTCTTCTCTTCTTTCTTGTTCTCCTCTTTTCCAAAAAGCGGTTTAAGGTAAACTCTTTCCAACCTAAGCTTCTCTATTTATAATACTAAAATATTCTTCCCAAATCTATTTAGGCCCAACAACTTATTCTTCTTTCTATTCTAACCTCTAATTTTACTTACACTAATAATCCTCATATTCTAATGAATAATATTTCTCTACTAAATATATAATAATACACCAAATAACAAATATATATCTATAACAATTAACAAATACATTATGCTAGTAAATACAAACATATAACATAACAAAATATCACTCAACAAAATATATTAACTAAATTATAAAAAGACATCTAATCTCAACAAATCATATATCCCTCATATACATCATATAAATATATAAATATATTCTAAAACTAATTAAAATAATTAAATAAAAAGGAGGGCGTTACAACTCTTCCCAACTTAAAAGAATTTCGTCCTCGAAATTCAAGCACAATAGAAAATAAATTTAGTCATTACTTCTTCAAACAAAACACAAAAACCACATCAAGATAGTCAGTTAAACATGATCACATAAAAACATAACTATTAACTAGAAAATACGACGACGCGACACAACGACTCATCTACTTGGCCGGACGGACCGACCTGCTCTGATACCAATTGTAACACCCCGTTTTCCAAACATAAAAATTTCATATTAAATCAGAGTATTTAAATCATAAACGGAATGTCACATACTACTTTAAAGTCATAAAATAGATATTAATAAATATCCTTCCAGGTTCAACATCATAAAAGTCTGGAAATACGCAGCGGAAATAGTTCGACATGAGTAAAGTCTTGGCACGCAGGCCTTATCAGAAAATCTCATAATTTAGTTCAATACTTATTCATAAAAAGTTCATAAAAGACACGTAAGGAATAGATATGAAAGTAAGTCTCATCCTGTTACGTATCAGAGCACCTAGACACAAGTGAGGAGTCCACTCACGAACACTTCTAGTCTTTAATAATACCTGCAAGTTACCCATACGAAGGGCAACATTTTCAAGCAGAAGGGGTGAGATTTCTCAAACAATAATATTAAACATATAAATCATATAAAGTACATTTAACAACTTAAACATCATTAACATATCTTATACTCCATTAACTAGCATCATTAATCTCCTACATTAGTTATACACTTCATCTTATATCATCTTAATTATAGATGTAAACATCATCATATAACATCAATTACTAATTCATAAACATTAGCATACATCATCAAATATTAATTACAAACATCAACACATATATTAATCACAAACGTCAACACATATAATGATCATAAGCATCAACATCTAACACCAAATATAATCATAAGCATCATCATGTATTTCACATAAGTATCATTATCAAAGCATATCATTTATCGAAAACAACTTCATAATTAAGTTCGTAATCAACTTCTTAAACAAACATCATCATTAAATCATCATCAAATATAAGTTATGACGACTCTACAATGCAACAACATCTTCAACAACAACTTAGACAACTTCAACAACAACTTAGACAACTTCAATATGCATGTGGTACCACCAGGGCATTAAGCCCCCTTCGCTAAGGTCATATTTGGACCTGTCGGGCATTAAGCCCCCATCGCTAAGGTCATAAAGAACCTGTCGGGCATTAAGCCCCCATCGCTAAGGTCATAAAGAACCTGTCGGGCATTAAGCCCTCATCACTGACTATGCAACGACACAATCTTCCTACAACTTGGACAACAACGTGAACATCTTATACAATTCCATTAAAATGGACTACTTCTTAAATCATGACAACTTAGACCGACTTATACATCTTCACTAAGATTCAGCAGCAACAAACAGCAACAATTGCAGCATATAACAGTGCTAGAATATCATATCATCAATAAGAAATGAATCATATCAACTTAACATCATAGAACATCATAATATTATGTATCATACAATACTCACATAATGTATTCCAACATATCAACAACAATAACCACATATACATTAATCAATTATATTCATATCAAAGTCCAAAACATTCTTCAAAAGCAAATCAAGTTTGATCAATGAGACATAAGCCAAATACTCATAAAACATCTCAAATAAATCCCTAATACTTAAGTTGAAGTTGGGAAATCAACCATAAGTTTTTGGACTAACTTGGGATTAGTTATGCTAAGTTTTCTTAAAGTTTTCTGAAGACCCACTTGGACTATTTTCATCATAACTCAAAAACTATGAATCATTTTCATGCCAAACCAAAACCATTAGAAAGCTAACTCAAATATCTACAACTTTTATGTTTACACCAAAAGCTAATTCAACACGGAAAGGGGTGGAAACGACACAAGAACGCAACAATCAAAGTTCTGACAGCACGCAACGAAAACACAACAGGCAGTCACCCATGAGGGGCTGCCTTGCTGCGCCCAGGCGTGGAAAACTGCGCCCAGGCGTGGGAAGGCAGCAACCCACCTGCGACGCAGCTCTGTGCAGTCCCATTTTTTTCGGTTTCACCGTTTCGTTCGTAAAAACCTAACCGTTACTCCGAATCCGATTCCGTTTTCGCCTACGCGTTCTATTCGACAAATCCTATCATATTTTACTGAAAAATCATATTTTTTAAATCTCCAAAACAGCTTATCCTATAATCACTTATTTCTCAAAAACACTTAAAATCACTTTTTCTCAGAATCTCAACTTTTCATCCATTCTCATGTTTCTAACCATCAAACTACTTCTAATAACATTCCTATAGGATATCTAAGGTTTGTTCATGATTCTCTTATCAATTCTACGGTTCTTCATCATCTAATCATCAAAATTGCTCATAAACCCTAATTCTTAAACTCACTGACTTCTCATCTAATCATATGTTTTAAACCTCAAAACTATTCCAATAATCATTCTACGGATTATCTAAGGACTGTTCACAGTTTCTACATCAATCTAACAATTTTCATCCATTAATCCTCAATTCTTCACTCAAAACCTTAATCCTCTTAATCTCACAAACTCTCCCCAACTTTGTTAGATGTAATCTAATGATTTACAACTTAATATTAAAGCAAGATAGTCTCACCCTTACCTTAGATTAATTCCTGAATCAGCAGCAGCGTTCTTCTTTCCTAAGGTATTCTTCTCTTCTCTTGACTTTTCTCTTCTCTTCTCTTCTTTCTTGTTCTCCTCTTTTCCAAAAAGCGGTTTAAGGTAAACTCTTTCCAACCTAAGCTTCTCTATTTATAATACTAAAATATTCTTCCCAAATCTATTTAGGCCCAACAACTTATTCTTCTTTCTATTCTAACCTCTAATTTTACTTACACTAATAATCCTCATATTCTAATGAATAATATTTCTCTACTAAATATATAATAATACACCAAATAACAAATATATATCTATAACAATTAACAAATACATTATGCTAGTAAATACAAACATATAACATAACAAAATATCACTCAACAAAATATATTAACTAAATTATAAAAAGACATCTAATCTCAACAAATCATATATCCCTCATATACATCATATAAATATATAAATATATTCTAAAACTAATTAAAATAATTAAATAAAAAGGAGGGCGTTACAACTCTTCCCAACTTAAAAGAATTTCGTCCTCGAAATTCAAGCACAATAGAAAATAAATTTAGTCATTACTTCTTCAAACAAAACACAAAAACCACATCAAGATAGTCAGTTAAACATGATCACATAAAAACATAACTATTAACTAGAAAATACGACGACGCGACACAACGACTCATCTACTTGGCCGGACGGACCGACCTGCTCTGATACCAATTGTAACACCCCGTTTTCCAAACATAAAAATTTCATATTAAATCAGAGTATTTAAATCATAAACGGAATGTCACATACTACTTTAAAGTCATAAAATAGATATTAATAAATATCCTTCCAGGTTCAACATCATAAAAGTCTGGAAATACGCAGCGGAAATAGTTCGACGTGAGTAAAGTCTTGGCACGCAGGCCTTATCAGAAAATCTCATAATTTAGTTCAATACTTATTCATAAAAAGTTCATAAAAGACACGTAAGGAATAGATATGAAAGTAAGTCTCATCCTGTTACGTATCAGAGCACCTAGACACAAGTGAGGAGTCCACTCACGAACACTTCTAGTCTTTAATAATACCTGCAAGTTACCCATACGAAGGGCAACATTTTCAAGCAGAAGGGGTGAGATTTCTCAAACAATAATATTAAACATATAAATCATATAAAGTACATTTAACAACTTAAACATCATTAACATATCTTATACTCCATTAACTAGCATCATTAATCTCCTACATTAGTTATACACTTCATCTTATATCATCTTAATTATAGATGTAAACATCATCATATAACATCAATTACTAATTCATAAACATTAGCATACATCATCAAATATTAATTACAAACATCAACACATATATTAATCACAAACGTCAACACATATAATGATCATAAGCATCAACATCTAACACCAAATATAATCATAAGCATCATCATGTATTTCACATAAGTATCATTATCAAAGCATATCATTTATCGAAAACAACTTCATAATTAAGTTCGTAATCAACTTCTTAAACAAACATCATCATTAAATCATCATCAAATATAAGTTATGACGACTCTACAATGCAACAACATCTTCAACAACAACTTAGACAACTTCAACAACAACTTAGACAACTTCAATATGCATGTGGTACCACCAGGGCATTAAGCCCCCTTCGCTAAGGTCATATTTGGACCTGTCGGGCATTAAGCCCCCATCGCTAAGGTCATAAAGAACCTGTCGGGCATTAAGCCCCCATCGCTAAGGTCATAAAGAACCTGTCGGGCATTAAGCCCTCATCACTGACTATGCAACGACACAATCTTCCTACAACTTGGACAACAACGTGAACATCTTATACAATTCCATTAAAATGGACTACTTCTTAAATCATGACAACTTAGACCGACTTATACATCTTCACTAAGATTCAGCAGCAACAAACAGCAACAATTGCAGCATATAACAGTGCTAGAATATCATATCATCAATAAGAAATGAATCATATCAACTTAACATCATAGAACATCATAATATTATGTATCATACAATACTCACATAATGTATTCCAACATATCAACAACAATAACCACATATACATTAATCAATTATATTCATATCAAAGTCCAAAACATTCTTCAAAAGCAAATCAAGTTTGATCAATGAGACATAAGCCAAATACTCATAAAACATCTCAAATAAATCCCTAATACTTAAGTTGAAGTTGGGAAATCAACCATAAGTTTTTGGACTAACTTGGGATTAGTTATGCTAAGTTTTCTTAAAGTTTTCTGAAGACCCACTTGGACTATTTTCATCATAACTCAAAAACTATGAATCATTTTCATGCCAAACCAAAACCATTAGAAAGCTAACTCAAATATCTACAACTTTTATGTTTACACCAAAAGCTAATTCAACACGGAAAGGGGTGGAAACGACACAAGAACGCAACAATCAAAGTTCTGACAGCACGCAACGAAAACACAACAGGCAGTCACCCATGAGGGGCTGCCTTGCTGCGCCCAGGCGTGGAAAACTGCGCCCAGGCGTGGGAAGGCAGCAACCCACCTGCGACGCAGCTCTGTGCAGTCCCATTTTTTTCGGTTTCACCGTTTCGTTCGTAAAAACCTAACCGTTACTCCGAATCCGATTCCGTTTTCGCCTACGCGTTCTATTCGACAAATCCTATCATATTTTACTGAAAAATCATATTTTTTAAATCTCCAAAACAGCTTATCCTATAATCACTTATTTCTCAAAAACACTTAAAATCACTTTTTCTCAGAATCTCAACTTTTCATCCATTCTCATGTTTCTAACCATCAAACTACTTCTAATAACATTCCTATAGGATATCTAAGGTTTGTTCATGATTCTCTTATCAATTCTACGGTTCTTCATCATCTAATCATCAAAATTGCTCATAAACCCTAATTCTTAAACTCACTGACTTCTCATCTAATCATATGTTTTAAACCTCAAAACTATTCCAATAATCATTCTACGGATTATCTAAGGACTGTTCACAGTTTCTACATCAATCTAACAATTTTCATCCATTAATCCTCAATTCTTCACTCAAAACCTTAATCCTCTTAATCTCACAAACTCTCCCCAACTTTGTTAGATGTAATCTAATGATTTACAACTTAATATTAAAGCAAGATAGTCTCACCCTTACCTTAGATTAATTCCTGAATCAGCAGCAGCGTTCTTCTTTCCTAAGGTATTCTCCTCTTCTCTTGACTTTTCTCTTCTCTTCTCTTCTTTCTTGTTCTCCTCTTTTCCAAAAAGCGGTTTAAGGTAAACTCTTTCCAACCTAAGCTTCTCTATTTATAATACTAAAATATTCTTCCCAAATCTATTTAGGCCCAACAACTTATTCTTCTTTCTATTCTAACCTCCAATTTTACTTACACTAATAATCCTCATATTCTAATGAATAATATTTCTCTACTAAATATATAATAATACACCAAATAACAAATATATATCTATAACAATTAACAAATACATTATGCTAGTAAATACAAACAGATAACATAACAAAATATCACTCAACAAAATATATTAACTAAATTATAAAAAGACATCTAATCTCAACAAATCATATATCCCTCATATACATCATATAAATATATAAATATATTCTAAAACTAATTAAAATAATTAAATAAAAAGGAGGGCGTTACAACTGCCGAGGAAAACCTCTGTACTTAACTACCGAGGAACACTTAGGAAAAATTTGAAGGACGAAAAAATGGCAGCTACTGCCATTTTTTCAAAAAAAAAAATTCTTTGTTTTTTTTGTTTTAGTTCATTGTGGCATTGATGTTTATGCATTAGTTAGTTGTTAATTCATATTTTTGTGTTGTTTAATTATAGTAATGACCGAGAACGCGGAAGATGTTTCGGGAGAGACAAAACGTAATTTTGTCCAAATTTTCGGAGATGTCAAACCGCCTAAGGTTGAAGTCAAACCAAAAATTGATGGAGCTTCCGTCCATGTTGAAGCTTCTAAATATGTTAGCCCCGGTGTTGTCCCACTTCAAGCCCACGAAGTTGACACGACTAGGTTTTTTTCTGACGACGTTAAGTTTCAGGATAGAGAAGAATTGCTTGGGTGGGTACGTTGTCAAGCAAATAAGGCGGGATTTACAATTGTTACACAAAGATCAAGCTTGATCCATCCAATTTTGCGCCTAGTGTGTGAAAGGAGTGGAGCTCACAAAGTGCCTAAAAAAAACCGAAGCATGCGACAACGGGCTCAAGAAAATGTGGGTGCTTGTTCATGATTAGTGGATATCAAAGTACACAAACAAAGGAATGGGGATTGAACATTCTTAATGGAGTTCACAACCATGCGATGGAGCCGGCTTTAGAAGGACACATTCTTGCCGGTAGATTAAAGGAGGACGACAAGAAGATTGTACGTGACTTGACCAAGAGCAAGATGCTTCCAAGAAATATTTTGATACACTTGAAGAACAAAAGACCACATTGAATGACAAATGTGAAGCAAGTGTACAATGAACGTCAAAAAATATGGAAGGCAAATAGAGGTGACAAGAAGCCGTTATAATATCTAATCTCGAAGTTGGAGGAGCACAACTATACTTATTACTCAAGAACACAAAGTGAAAGTACTACAATCGAAGATATCTTTTGGGCTCATCCAACATCCGTTAAGTTGTTTAACAATTTTCCAACGGTTTTGGTTATGGACTCCACCTACAAAACCAACATGTATAAGATGCCAATGTTTGAGGTAGTTGGGGTAATTTCGACCGATTTGACATATTCGGTTGGGTTTGGATTCTTGATGCATGAGAAAGAGGAAAAAATTGTTTGGGTTTTAAAAATGTTGCGTAAACTTCTTACTTCAAAGATGAATATGCCTAAGGTGATTGTTACCGACATGGATGGGTCTTTGATGAAAGTGGTTGGAATTGTTTTCCCGGAAAGTTATGCTATGAATTGTTACTTTCATGTGCAAGCAAATGTTAAACAAAGGTGTGTCTTAGATTGTAAATATCCTTTGGGAAAGAGGTGAGTAATCGCGATGTTGTCAAGAAGATCATGAGGGCATGGAAAGATATGGTTGAATCGCCCACTCAAGAGTTATATGCAAATCCATTAGTGGAGTTCCAAGATGCTTGTAGTGATTTCCCATCTTTTCTAGCCTATGCCATGACCACCTTGAATGAAGTGAAGGAGAAAATAGTGAGGGCATGGACAGACCGTGTGTTGCATATTGGTTGTACATCCACCAATAGGGTAGAATCGGCTCATGCTTTGGTGAAGAAATATTTGGACAATAGTGTGGGTGATACATGACATAGATTCAACACACTGCGATACAAACAACCTTTGGTCAGAGCGTTACCGTGTTGGAACATAGATTCAAAGATGTAACTTTGTACTCCGGCTTAGGTGGTCATGTGTCTAGATATGCTTTGGATAACATTGCTATGGAAGAGTCACGTTGTAGGGAAACGTTGTGCATGGACAAGGAAATTTGTGGTTGTGTTCAAAGGACATCTTACGGCCTACCATGTGCATGCGAAATTGCAACTAAACTCCTTGAAGAAAAGCCAATTTTATTGGATGAGATACACCACCGTTGGCGAAGGTTGCACATGGGTGAAGAAAGTAATGAACTTGGTTTTTCTGTCGATTATGAGTTGAAGGGTATTGTAGAACATCTTAAGAAACTCCCTTTCCAAATGAAGCTTGAAGTCAAAGAGGCTTTGCGGCAATTGACATTTCCTGAAACCACCATGATGTCTCCACCACCACAAAAAGCAACAACCAAGGGAGCCAAGAAAAAAGTGGACATTGCGAGATCTAAAGGAAGAATTACATCGACTAGTAGGATCCCTTCTTCTTGGGAGGTTGTTGATTCCCAAAATCCGAAAAGTCAACTGTCACCATCACCAACAACATCATCATATAAAAGGAAAAAAGGTGCTCGTCTTGGTAAAACACCAATTTCCCCACTTCCACCACCTTCTCCGTATCCAAAGCCTAAGGCTATCCCTGTTATGAGGCCTATTGATTATATGCCACGCTTCATGCTTCCATTTATTGAAAAAGTGGTGGATGTTATTGGCGATGAACATTGTGGATTACGGGCTATAGCCGAGTTCATGGGCTTAACCAAACAAAATCATCTCATGATTCGTACACATCTTATTCAAGAATTGAAAGATCATAGAGATGATTATGTTGAAGTATTTGCGAGTGAGGATCGTTATAACTACATTTTAAATGGCTTACATCCTCCTGCAAATACAAAAAGTTGTGGACATCTTGTTGATAAGTGGTTGACTTTTTCGGACATGGGGCACATTGTTGCTAATTATTACAAAAAGTGTGTGGTCGTGTTGACAAATCTTGAAGTTGGTAACTCGGAGTCTTTTTTCCCACTAAGAGGGCAACCACCGCCGGGTAAGCAAAAAACTCCCATCATGTGCCTTGGGGTAATTCCGAATCACTTTGTGCTTATTTACTTGAAGAATGGTTGTCCACTACCTCCATAATCTACGGAGTGGCACAATCACAAGAAAGAAGATGTGGTGACTTGGGAAGATGAGTATTTGGATCAACATGAGTTGTTCCGAAAGCTCATGGCTATTGAAAGTGGAAACAAACCGCCGAAACCACGAAAGGAATCAAACAAAGCGGCGCCTATTTTGTTGGACACTCCTGAAAAACCAAAGCAACAATTTGAAGTTATTGCGGAAGATGAGGAAGATTTTATGTCACTTGATCTTCTCCAATCACTTGGCCTTTAACGAGTGATTTTTTTGTCGGTGTTAGTCCTTTTTTTGGTAGAAATTACACCGACGTATATTTTGGGGTCAAAATTATAATGCCAATTTTTTGTGGCCAATATATAAGTAACATTATGTAATTTATATTGATATATATGATAACATGACTTTTATTGACTTGAAACTAGTGCAATACTTATTTATAACTTATTAATGTTTACGCATTTGATTTATTCGTTATTACATTCCATTTAATTTTGTTCTAATCTATGATTATTTTGTTAAAGCTTTTGTCAAGTGAAACATGTCTGAGGTTGCAAGAATTGAAGGGCGTGTTAGGTACTGCGCGTTTAAGAAGACGGTTAAGGTTATGATAACACCGACGGACTCTCTTGATGATTTGAAGACACAACTTAACACTTATTTTGAGCATCTTGGTGAAAATCAATATACACGTCACTTGTCTGCTCTAATGCATAGACCTAGGAGAAGATAGAGATGAATTCACATGGAAAACGGCAAGCTATATGCCTTGGCTTATTAAAGACGATAGCGACGTCAGATTTATGTTTAGGAATATGGTGGAAAATAATGTATTACATATGTATGTTCGTTCCATATGCAATTGTGATGAATGTAAGTAGGGATTTAATTTAATGATGTGTAATGAGTTGAAATGTGTTGTTTGATTATGGACACTATGTTCCGTTTTGATGAATTTCAAACTTTTGTGTAGTTTGAATCAAATGTCGGTTTGATTTAATTATGGAAAAATGTAAAAGATATTGTATTTTTCTTGTTTATGACCGAGTTTCTTTGTTGTATAATTTGAATTGCCTTTGGAAATGCTCTGGTAAAATTACAGGTAAAAACTGGCCGAAAAATGGCATGAAAATGCTTAGCATTAATGCAGAACCTGCTGTCTGCATTAATGTTTTACTCGGCAGTTACCTACCGAGGAATTCCTCAGCAGTTAACTGCAGCCGGATTTTGAACTACTCGGCAGTTAACTGCCGAGGGGACAAAAACGTATTTTACATGTGTGCCACGACTTTCTCAAATGTGTGAACAACAATTTTCTAGGTTTTTTTTTTATCAATTTTGACTCAGTCAATATCTATGTGGCTGATCACATGTGCAATTATTGAATTAAAAAAAATAAAAAAAAGCCATATAATCATTTTTAAAATTAAATAAATGAAAAATGAAATTAAAAAAATCATAAAAAAAGTTAAACATAAAACTCAAATCTTTTCCCGTTACTTTCTTCAACCTCTCCCTTCACTCAGCAATCGAAAACAATCTTTTCATTTCAGGTCTCAATGTCTTCCATTTCTCACCCGATTCACCATGAATAAGCTTCTGAAGTGTCATAAGGATTTGGAGGAGGAGGTTGTTTTGTTGCCGTTGCCGCTGTCATTGTCGCTGGTGGAAAGTAGGGTTTAGGTTTTGTGGTTTTGAGACGAGAAGAAGTGCCATGGTTGGTGGTGGAGAAAGAGAAAGAGGGGGGTTTTTGTGAGATTATGGTTTTTTTGTTGGGTTCATTTTAGCTGCTGGATGCTCCAAATTCTTCCTTTCTTAGTCACACTATCTCAAAAATTTTCTCAAAATGTCTCTACCTAGTCTTACTCCAGATCTTGTGATCGAGATTTTTTCACGGCTTCCGGTAAAGTCTCTTGTGAGATTCAAGTGTGTTTCCAAATACTACAATGAACTCATTTCTAAACGCAACTTCATAAAACTTCATCTTGAGAGATCACCCAAAAACACACATGTCTTGGTTACATTACTCCATTCCTTAGGCGACGAGGGCGAAACAATTTGGGAAGTTAGTCCTTTCTCAATGCGACATTTGATAAAACACCCGACATCCATGGTCTACGAAGACGAGTGTCATCGTTTTACTTTTACTGGCGGTCTTTATCATGCGGTGGGCTCCATCAATGGACTGGTTTGTTTTATTGGTCAAAAACATCATGAACGAAAGAAATATCTCTATGCTCGATTTTGGAACCCTACACTACGGTTAACATCCACGGATTCGCCAAATTTGATGATCATGCCTCCACCTCCTAATGACATGATGCTGGCACGAATTCATCGTGGATTCGGCTACGATATTTCAACTAATACATATAAGGTTAGTAACATTTTAGTTGTTTGAAACTTTTTTGGTGAGTTTGATTTTGATAAAATATTGTCTTACTTTAGAAGTAATTGATGTCAAATGTTTTGTATTATTGAATATGTATAAGATTTTTACACGGATTAATTATGTAAATAATTTTGTTGTTGCTATTGCTTAAAAAATAATTAAGATAGTTCCTATAAGAATTGCAAACATCAACCTTAATAATTTTCATGTTAGTAAAATAGTTTTCGAAATATTTGTGGTTTCTGGAATGTTGATTACTTGTTTGTTTTCCTATTTAAAATAGTTGTTGTTTTGTTGATTTGCTAACCGCTAATTTGTGTATGGTCAAGGATGAAGTTGATTGTCTGGTTTGGTGGATTTATCTTATTTTGTCGATTTGCTAACTGCTAATTTGTGTATGGTCAAGGATGAAGTTGATTGTCTGGTTTGGTGGATTTATCTTGAATAGTAATTGGTTTAGATTTTTCTTTACTAGAAGATTATTTTCCTTTTATTCCTTGTTGGTTGTATCCTCTTGAGGCGTGGTGTATAAGAAATTTTTATTATGTACTGCCTTAGTGCTGAATTTTTTAGATTATGAAAAAAGTGGGACATGAAAAAGAACATAAAAATGAATTATTATTGCAAATTAGTGTTGTGAAAAAGTGATATAGTTTTTAGTTTTAGCATATACATTTAATTTCCGTGAGTTAATTTCTCTATTTACTTCATTCTAGTTGGTGGCGGTGTTTTGGGATCGTACAACGGAGAAATGGGAGGGGAGAGTTCATTGCATGGGTAAAAGTTGTTGGAGAAAGACTCTTGCTTGCCCTGATTTTCCAGTTCTACTAAAAGATGCTCTTGGTGGATCATTTGTGAATGATAGTATTAACTGGTTAGCGCGTCATAGTTTGAATTGTCATATGAATGAATTGGAAAATGTTGTCGTCGACCAGTTAGTGATTTTATCGCTTGATATGCGGATGGAGGCATGTAAGTATGTGTTGTTGCCAGTTGGTTTTGATGAAATGCCCCAAAATGGGCCAAATCTTGCTGTTTTAAGGGGTCGCCTGTGCCTTTATTATTATGATCAGTTGAGACCCCATTTTGCTTTGTGGGAAATGAGAGAATATGGAGTTCACGAGTCTTGGACTCAGTTGGTGAATATTAGCTCTGTTCAACTTCTTGGTAATCTTGTGGATCTTGACTCTTATCATCATCATTTCAGTCTGTTGCTGCCGGTATGTGTGTCTGAAGAGGAAGATGTCGTGTTGTTGGTTAGCAAAGAAGATTTTCCTGATATTATGTATAGTATGAGAGATGATAGAGTTAGACACGGTACACTTCTCAACAACCAAATTTGGTATGCTCATGAACATATGCAAAGCTTGGTTTTGCCTGGTTTGCAAGAGGAGTGATGACTACTCAATTGTGTTTTCCATAGATAGTTTGATATGTTGTATGATTTCATTGTACTTATTGCTCCTGGTTGTAGGATCAAACCTAGTGGATTTGATGGAGATTTTTAATTTTATATTAGTTATTACTTGGTTAATTTATATTTCTCCCGTAGCTATTGATTTCATTTGCGCTAAAAATTGTCATAAAATGGTTATACAAATATCATTTTTCTAAATAGAATTGCAATGCTTCTAATTTGTATTGCTGAATATTGTTTACCTTCTCATGTAATGAAATTTCCAAAATTGAGATCTCTAATTAATAGTGTACACTGCAGTGCATCATATGTTACCTTGGCAATGTATTAATTTTTTTAAAGAATTTAACTCAATAAGATGCGTTTAAATGACTTGATGCTTTGATATCTAAAATTCTAAGATAGGCAAGTCACCAGCAATTGCATCAGATATCAAAACATATTGAGTCATCATAGGTCATCTCTAGACGAAGTATTGGCTTAAAGGAAATACCTACAACAAGCACATGCTACAAAAAAAAAAAAAATCACGGGGTGGCATGGATAATAACAAAGATAATCAAGGAGTAAAGATTATATTGAGAAACCATATAATGGTGTAGACAATCATTCAGAAGGAGATGGAAGACTTCTACTGTCCACCTCTTAATATTGAAATACCAAATTTTTATTGCAACACAGAATGTGAAGAAAGAACACAGCATCTCAATTTACATGAATCACTCCTCGGATATAGCCTCAAGCAACTTCAGGGAATCTTCATTCACACTCACATTCTCCATCTTCAATCGTCGTTGCATAGCAGCACTTGTCCTACCAGCAGCCGCATAAGTTCTAATCAATGATTCAAACACCTCTTCCCCTGCAGATTCCACAGATTTCTTCAAGATTTCGATGAATTCTTCTGCACCATCAACATCCTTCTCTTGCTCGTAGTGCTTCATCATAGTACCTATTGTCTCAGATGATGGAACCCACTTTTCACCGTTCCCTCTACCAATTGAGATTGCTTCCGATAAACAATCCATTGCCAACTTAAAATCTGCATTTCGCAAATGGTAATCCAAAAATATTTCCCAAGTTTTTGCATTAGGCTTGGCCCCCCTCCTCCGAGCACGCTCCTTTAGTTCTTCAGCCTTCTCCAGCATATCTAATTCTGCATATGCCCCAACCAAAACATTTGCAACTCGAATATCATAAGTAGTGCAGCTTGATTCCCACTAACGGAAACACTTTTCTGCTCCCGGGAAATCTTTCAAGTTAACCAAAACCTGAATCATATTCAGATAGCTTATGTTTGCAGTTTTAGGAAATGCCAACCTAAGAGAACGCCAGACCCTATAAACCTCGTATACTTTGCCTATTTTCCCATACAATGTAATTAGAAACTGGTAAGCAGAAAGATCTTTGTAACCATTCCTCTTTTCCAATTCCTTAAGTGCACCTTCTGCCTTCTCAAACAAGTTAGCATCAACATAAATAGATGCAAGGTTGCTATATGTTGTCCAATCTCCAGTGATTCGTCCGTCCCTCTTCATCTCATCAATAACCCTTTCAACACCGGAAATATCATTAACTGCAGCAAGAGCTCTCATCCATACATTATACGTGTAAGAATCCGGCATGATATTGCTAGCTTTCATTTCTTGCATGATGGACGGAATCTTTTCTGGTTGACCTACTTTAGTATAGAGTCACAAGACTATTATAAGACAGTGAACTCAAAGGAAAGTCAAGATCCTTCATTTTTTTCAATGACACCTTCAGCTTTAGTAGTCATCAACTCCTTGCAGTAGCAGTTGAGAAGTGCACCATAGCACAGATGATTTTTCAGACTCGGGGAGATCGATAAAATATTTTTCAGCAGCAACAATACCTCTAGCTTTTGCATCCAAATCAATATGTATAGCTTGGTCACTGACAGTCTTTATCATATTCCTCTTGGCCGTTGTTTCTGATAACTGCAACACAAGAAAAAGTGCATTGTCCATGAATATAAATTATGGAACGCAGAGCCTGCTACGTATAATCTCTAAATCTAGAGCTGCATGGTTTTGTTCTAGACACGACCATATAGTCAACAACATCAACAAATGAGAAAATGTATTATTTAAATTGAAAGGAACTAATACTAAGAAACACATATAATTTTATTTTGTTTCAAAATAAGTGTTCACAATTCATATCATCCTAAGTTCACCATCTCACTCGTTTATAAACCACTGCATTTGAAGCATCCACATTCATAATTCATAAAGAACTACACACAATAAAAACAGAAGATCACATCAATTAAATACAAAAGTCGAAACTAATACTTCAAAAACTCATTATATGGTTCAATAATATAAAAATAAGTACATGTAACTAAATCAACAACAACACAAGAACACATCAATCAGGGGCGGATCCAGAATTTAGATACATGTGGAGCTAAAATTTCAAAAAAACAATAATGCAAAATTTATTCACGTCGAGTTATACTAAAACCGTACCACTCGCGGATAAAACAAAAAGGAACAAAAATCTGGTGTCGTATATAGGCGGAACACCGTAAATAATCAAAAGGCTAAATTAATTCAATGGTCCCTCAACTAATTTCCAGTTTTCATTTTAGTCCCATAAGTCTTAAAATCATCAATTTGGTCCCTCAACTTTTGCTCCGTTATTCAATTTGGTCCCGGAACAGCAAAATTCCAAACCAAACAACCCACCTCTCCCAACTAGACCTGAAGCTAAATTATATTTGATGGTAAAAATACAGCAGCAACCAAAAAAGCTTTGGCAGTACACTAAAACCCAACCAATTATGATGCAAGGATATAAAAAGGCAGTCTGTTAGATTAAAACAAAAGCTTAACAGCTGGTCCTTTAGAAACTAAAACCATGCATACCCACAAAAGCTTAACCATGCATGCCTCACAAAAATGCACCAACGCAATTCCTAAAAACACCAACAGAGCTGCCACACACACAACATATCAGCTCTGCTAAAAAACCAGGAACTCCCACATATTAGTGTAGCAACAGCCTTGTAACAGTACCGAACCATCATTATGGGGAAAAGCATGTGGAGCTATAGTCCCACATAGCTCCCACATACATCCGCCCCTGACATCAATTAATTTTTTGACATGGCTAAATTTAATAAAACGACTCACAGGCATACTCAAGATAGAGAGACAAATAACCATGAACCCAAAGAAAAATAACCAAGACTCTCAACACTCTAGCTACAAAGCCAAATCGGAAACCACAAAAGGCCAAAAACAGACAACCACGCAGCAGGAACTATCAAACCTCCTTAAAACAAGCACAAATCCACATAACCACACTAGCACGGCTTAGCCGAACTTCTCACCTGGAGTGACTGAAGGATAATATGATTCAAGCTCTGAACCAAAGCTAATTATTTTCTCTTCTCTATTATTGTACCCTCATCGGCATCTCCTTACGCGGATTCAATAGCAGCTGGGTCGTGAGAGCTGAAAGACGTTCAAGCTCAAGCTCAAAGCTACTGGTTCTGTCATACTCGATTCTATTTCTTTATATCTACTCTAGAGTTACTGGCTTTCCTTTCAAGCAGACTAAGAAGACGCCCACGTAGCGGTAGCAGCTACGACTTCTTCCTTCTGGGCTTACTTGCCAAGTACAATAGCAACGGATTCTGTACCAGAAAAAACTAACTTTATTTAACCGGCTGTAAGAGAGCTGACTGTCTACCTGATTCAGTCTACTGGCAGTGAGTACCAGACTATGAGATAGCCTGGCCAGTGCATCCAATAAGATACCAGGCAGGAAGCTTATTGATTGTTTCCCCGTCTGCTTTCCTCAAGATCTACAGAATACGTTATAGATGAGCCGTTCCACCGGAGCGGTTTGGTTGAAAGTCCCATCCATATGGAGTGTCGACAGAACCGTCATACACCACTTATGAAGGGGATGTAAAACACGCGGGATAACCCAGTTACCTATGGCAAATATCCTACGCTTCTCCCCACCCACTATACCAATTGCAAAAGACAACAAAACACCCACCACCTGATATTAATAACCAAAGGCTATTCCACAGCCAAAAAAAAAAAATTAACTGGCCTGCTAAATTACGCAGAAAAACACAGTTTACCTCGCCTAACAAAGGTTGAAACTAATACTACAAAACCTCATTTTATGATTCCATGATATAAATAACTTCATTCCAAACCCAAGCTAATATATCATTATATTTTGAAGAAAATGAAATAATTGAAAATAATAACAACCTAGAAAATACTAGTAATTTGGATTGACTTTTATCTTTTTGAAGAAGCCAAATTAGCCCACCGAAATTGGCACCGGGGAGAATCGCACTCGAGACCTTGAGAGGAGGAGTACCAAGCCAACCCAAGTGGGTTTGGGATTGACTTATTTTAACTTATCTACTGATAGAAGCATTTATGAGAGTTTATAGAAATCGCTTATGGCATATGCATCAGTTATTTTCAACTTATTTTCATAAGGTTTTCAGAATACCTATGAAAACAGCTTATAGCCTACATTAAAACAATTGACTTTTTCAATATTTTGTAATAGAAATATCTTATTCATAAACCCTTATATGATAAGTTTATATGCAATAAGCGTTTTATTAAGCTATTTTTTCTATACAGTGCCTAAGAAACATATAGATATAGCTTAATTTTGTTTGAAAATAAGTGCTCCAAATTCTTATCATAAGCATTTGACGCATCAATATTCATAATTCATAAACTACAACTCACTAAGGGCCCTTCTGGATTGGCTTCTTTGAGCTTATCTACATGCATAAGTTCTGTGATACTGTCTGAGAAAACTTATTAAAACAGCCTATGACATTCTTCATTAACTTTTTTTTAGCTTATTTCCATAAGTTTTGTAAAAACAATTTAACTTTATTTTATCTTTTTTAGTAGAAATACCTTACGTAATATTATACATATGCGCTTATCATGAGAAACGCGCTTATGCTATAAGATGCAAATAAGCTGTTTATCCAAACAGAACCTAAATCAATAACAACACTAACACTTTAACCCAGTTTCACATCCAGAAAAAACAAGTAGTAACAAAAACAACTACATTCTAAATCCAAGCCAATATATAATCTTATTTTTCAGAAAATGAAATAATTGAAATTGAAAATAATAACAACCTAGAAAAAGCGCTTAAATGCAAAAATACCTTAAGAGCAGGTTGATATAATTTCTGTTGTCTCAGCTTCTTAAGCGTATCGCCAACTTCCCATTTATAAACGCGCTTCCCACTCTTAATAAACTGATTAAGCTGTCGACAAACATTGAGTTCAGAACCACCGTCTTTGAAGAGTTTCAAGTAAAGCGCTTCGTCTAAGTACTTTTTGGATCGTTTCACAACGCTTTTGCATTTTCCGTAACGTTGCATCAGAGACATTGTTGCTCAGTGATGGAGGTTCAAAAGTGTTCACTGTAGTAGTAATGAAGAAAGTGAAACCTAATTTTCTCGGACGAAGCAAAAGTGGAAGAAGAAACTATTGGGCTGTGGGGTGGTTCTTCTTAAGGCCCAAAATGAGTTAGGAATTTGCTATCCACACCGACAGTTTTTAAATATAACACGTAATTAATATAAAAAATCGAGATCCTTTCCATTTTAATGAATATTTCTATTTCACTTGAAGAGAGATGGACACGGTATTGAATATACGGCATGCGCCACTTCAAAATGTTTAAATTGAAATACCAAATTTTTATTGCAACACAGAATGTGAAGAAAGTACACAACATCTCAATTTACATGAATCACTCCTCGGATATAGCCTCAAGCAACTTATGGGCATCTTCATTAACGTTCACATTCTCCATCTTCAATCGTCGTTGCATAGCAGCACTTGTCCTACCAGCAGCTGCATAAGTTCTAATCAATGATTCAAACACCTCTTCCCCTAGAGATTCCACAGATTTCTTCAAGATTTCGATAAATTCTTCTGCACCATCAACATCCTTCTCTTGCTCGTAGTGCTTCATCATAATACCTATTGTCTCAGATGATGGAACCCACTTTTCACCATTCCCTCTGCCAATTGAGATTGCCTCGGATAAACAATCCACAACCAACTTAAAATCTGCATTCCGCAAATGGTAATCCAAAAATATTTCCCAAGTTTTTGCATTAGGCTTGGCCCCCCTCCTTCGAGCACGCTCCTTTATTTCTTCAGCCTTCTCCAGCATATTTAATTTTGCATATGCCCCTATCAATACATTTGCAACTCGAATATCATAAGTAGTGCAGCTTGATTCCCACTCACGGAAACACTTTTCTGCTCCTGGGAGATCTTTCAAGTTAACCAAAACCTGAATCATATTCAGATAGCTTATGTTTGCAGTTTTAGGAAATGCCTACCTAAGAGAACGCCAGACCCTATAAACTTCGTATACTTTGCCTATTTTCCCATACAATGTAATTAGAAACTGGTAAGCAGAAAGATCTTTGTAACCATTCCTCTTCTCCAATTCCTTAAGTGCACTTTCCGCCATCTCAAACAAGTTAGCATCAACATAAATAGACGCAAGGTTGCTATACGTTGTCCAATCTCTAGTGACTCGACCATCCCTCTTCATCTCATCAATAACCCTTTCAACACCCGAAATATCATTAACTGCAGCAAGAGCTCTCATCCATACATTATATGTGTAAGAATCCGGCATGATATTGCTAGCCTTCATTTCTTGAATGATAGACGGAATCTTTTCTGGTTGACCTACGTTAGTATAAAGAGTCATAAGACTATTGTAAGACAGTGAACTCCAAGGAAAGTCAAGATCCTTCATTTTTTCAACGACACCTTCAGCTTTATCAGTCATCAACTCCTTGCAGTAGCAGTTGAGAAGTGCAACATAGCACAGATGATTTTTCGCAGACTCAGGGATATCAACAAAATATTTTTCAGCGGCAACAATACCTCTAGCTTTTGCAGCCAAATCAATATGTATAGCTTGGTCACTGACGGTCTTTATCATATTCCTCTTGGCCATTGTTTCTGATAGCTGCAACAAAAGAAAAAGAGTATTTCACCATGAATATAATTATAAATTACTGAACACAGAGTCTGCTATGTACAATCTCTAAATCTAGAGCTGCCTGGTTTTGTTCCAGACACGACCATGTAGTCAACAACATCAACATGCAAGAAAATGTATTATTTAAATTAGATATAATTTTATTTTGTTTCAAACAATCAATAACAACACAAGAACACATCAATTAAATACAAAAGTTGAAACTGAAACTTGAAAAACTCATTATATGGTTCAATAATAAAAATAACTGCATTCAACTAAATCAATAACAACGCATGAACCAATCAATTAGTTTTTTGACATGGCTAAATTTATTAATAAAATGACTCACCCAAATACAAGGCGTAAGACTACCCACAAAACCAAACTACCAGACCCCAAGAAAAATAACCAAGAGTCTAAGCCAAATCAGAAACCACAAAAGGCCAAAAATGGACAACCACAAAGAGGGAACTATCAAACCTCCTTAAAACAGGCACAAATCCACCTATAACCACACTATAAGCAATCCACCCTAGCAAAAAACCAATTGCAAAAGGAACCAAAACACCCACCACCTGATATTAATATCCAAGCAGAACTAAAGGCTATTCCACACACCAAAAAAAAATTAACAATTTGCCTGCTAAATTATGCAGAAAAACTAAGTTTACCTTTACCTCGCCTAACAAAGGTTGACACTAACACTTCAAAACCTCATTTTATGATTCTATGATAAAAATAACTCCACTCCAAACCCAAGCTAATATATCATTTTATTTTGAAGAAAATGAAATAATTGAAAATAATAATAATAACTTAGAAACACGCAAATTTGGGTTAACTTTTTTTTTTTTTGGGAAGCCAAATTAGTGCACCGAAGAGAAACGAACTTGAGACCTTGAGAGGAGCACACCCCAAGGTACCAAGCCCACACCACCAGGCTAACCCAAGTGGGTTTTGGATTGACTTATTTTATCTTATCGACTAACATAAGCATTTATGAGCATGTTTGGGAAAGCTTATAGAAATCGCTTCTGACATATCCATCGATTATTTTCAACTTAGTTTCATAAGCTTTTCAGAATACCGATGAAAACAGCTTACAACTAACATTAAAATAATTTGACATTTTCAATATTTTGTAATAGAAATATTGTATACATAAACCCTTATATGTTAAGTGTACATGCAATAAGCATTTCATTAAACTATTTTTCCAAGTTCATATCATAAGCATTCCACGTGTCTACATCCATAATTCATAAACTACAACTCACTAAGGGCCCTTCTAGATTGGCTAATTTGAGCTTATCTACAGGCATAAGTTCTGTGATACTGTCTGAAAGAACTTATTAAAACAGCTTATAACATTTTTCATAAGTTTTTTTTAGCCTACTTTCATAAATTCTACAAACTAGTTTATGAAAACAACTTATAGCATATACAAAAACAATTTAACTTCATTTTATCTTTTTCTATAGAAATAGTTTACGTAATCTTATACAACAGCGCTTATCATCATGAAAGCTATAAGCTGCAAATAACCTGTTTATCCAAACAGAACATATAACAAAAACAACTACATTCTAGATCCAAGCCAATATATAATCTTATTTTTCAAAAATGAAATAATCGAAATTGAAAATAATAATAACCTAGGAAAAGCGATTAAATGCAAAAATACCTTAAGAGCAGGTTGATATAATTTCCGTTGGCGAAGCTTCTTAAGCGTATCACCAACTTCCCATTTATAAACGCGCTTACCACTCTTAATAAACTGATTAAGCTGTTGACGAACATTGAGTTCAGAACCACCGTCTTTGAAGAGTTTCAAGTAAAGCGCTTCGTCTAAGTGCTTTTTGGATCGTTTCACAACGCTTTTGCATTTTCCGTAACGTTGCATCAGAGACATTTTTGGTGTTCTTTGTTGCTCAGTGATGGTGATGGAGATTCAAAAGTGTTCACTGTAGTAGTAATGAAGAAAGTAAAACCTAATTGTAAATTGCTGTCGACACATTGCATAAGGCTGTGTCACACGAGTAATTTACTTGAATACCCCCTCGGCAGTTAACTGCCGAGTTTTGAAGAAACCGGCTGCAGTTAACTGCCGAGGTTTTCCTCGGGAGTTAACTGCCGAGGATCTTCTGCTACAAGTCTCTCTCATCTCCATTATTCATCACATCTTCCAATTTTTTTTCTCAAATCTCTCTCACAAATCTCTCTAAAAAACCCAACCAAATCCAACCAAATTTATTCAACAAAATCACAAGTAAGTAATTATAATACTCTTAACTTAAATTTTAGTTGTTATAAATGTTTTTATTTTTTAGTTTTTGAGTAGATTTATTTTATTTTAGTTTTTGAGTAGATTTACATAGTATAATTAATTTTTAGAGTAAACGTCCAACGCTCGACGAGGGGAGGGTATCATTCACTTGGGTGGAGTTAAAGAACGACGAAAACGTGACAAGCATGTTTTGGGAGCACAGCATGTTCCAGTGGATCGATATGCGGGTGACGTTGCTGAGATCAACTGAATATATCATCAACGACTTGATTCCGCCAGAAGATCGTCATTAGTTAGGGTAAGGTGCATTCAAACTACAACATTTGTCTCACCTCTGAAATGAGGTAATTCAAACTTGCCAAACGGCGAGGACTCAAGCATTTCGCTCGGTGTTCACGTTTTTCCTTTGAAAAGTTAAATTCTTGTTAGGCTGGTTTAGATGAAGGTATTAAGTGTCAAGGAATGGACCTCATTTCGGTGGCACTTGAATACCTTCATCTAAATCAAGCCTAACAAAAATTTATTCTTTTCAAAGGAAAGTATGAATGCCGAGCGAAATGCTTGAGTCCTGTTGTTTGGCAAGTTTGAATTTACCCCATTTCAAAGGTAAGACAATTGTTGTAGTTGGAATGCACATTCCAACTGCAACAATTGTCTTACACTGGATGGGGCAATTCAAACTTGTTAATCGGCAGGACTCCAACATTCGATGAGCATCTTGAACGATGGTATTCAAGTGTCAAGGAATGGACCTCATTTCGTTGGCACTTGAATACCATCGTTCAAGATGCTCATCGAATGTAGTCCTGCTGCTTAGCAAGTTTGAATTTGCCCCATTCAGTGGTAAGATAATTGTTGCAGTTGGAAGGTACATTCCGGAATGTAATGTAATTGTTGACATACATGTCGTTTATGTAATGTAACGAAACCTCTATCGCAATATTTATTCGAATTCACGATATCGCAATATTTATTCAAATTCACGCTATCGCAATTTTTATTCGAATTCACGCTATCGCAATTTTTATTCGAATTCACGCTATCGCAATATTTATTCGAATTCACGTTAGATTTAACTAGTTTTTATTCGAATACGCAATAATTCAAAACGCGACTTTAATCAAAATTATTCAAAACGCGATTTTTATTCAAAGCATCAGGAAAATGTTGTTTAATGTACCAAAACGAGAATGACATATGAAAAAACATTAAAAAAAACAACTAAAGTAGGCATTACAAACCACTACACATCTTCCTCGTCACAGAGGTTTATCGGGTTGTTCGCTACAGTCCCTGGGGCACCTTCTTTTGGTTGAGGACCAAAATAGCATGTCCTTCCGCTCCTCCTCAACCTCGAATGATTGTACACCGGCACCTTCGAACCTTTCTTTTTTTCGGAACCATCACAAACAATTCTGTGTCATGTCATAGGCGATTTTTCTTTGTTTTTCTCATCACCCTGAACGTTACCTAATTTTGATTCTGAGACATATCTACATTAAAAAAAATGGCGATCAAAACCTCAACCTAAACAATTCTAACAATTCCTAACACAATTCTATTATAAACAACATATAACAAATCAATACAAAATCATCATCAAATTAAAACAATTTCTAAAATTTAAATTTGTCAAAAAAATTCCAAAAAATCTAACATTTCAATAACAAAAAACCAATGCAATAGGATTCAAAACACTTACTTGATTTTGTGATTGAAATTGGCTTGGAATGGCTTGAAATGGCTCAAAATCGCTCCTTGGAGAATCAAAAAACGCAACAATGGAGTTTGGGAAACTCCTATGCCGGTTTTGTTCTTATAACAAAACCTCAGCAATTAACTACAGAGGTTTTCCTCGGCAGTTAACTGCAGCCGGATCTTGTAAACTTCGGTAGTTAATTACCGAGGGGCATTTGGGTAAATTACTCGTGTTTCTCAGCCTTCTCAAATGTGTGAACAACAATTTTCAAGCTAATTTTCTCGAAGAAGCAAAAATGGAAGAAGAAATTATTGGGCTGTGGGGTGGTTCTTCTCATGGCCCAAAATCCATTTTAGGGTTTCGAGAATTCGGAGGGGAGGGGAGTGGAGGGGAGGGAAGGGGAGGGATTTTAACGGAGGAGAGGGGAGGGGAGGGATTTTAAGATTATAGTACTATTTTACCCTTAAACTTAAATAAATAAGAATAATAAAGTGACGAAACAATAACGATGTAATCGATAACAATACGATGTGAAAGATGAAATAATTGATTAGTAATACGGTTGTTACAAGTAGTAATAAAAGTTGTTACAAGAAAAAGTTGTTAATAATATGGAATAAAAGTCGTTACAGTGATAATATAAGTAGTGGTAGTAGTAGTAGTAATAATAATAATAATAAAAATAATAATAATAATAATAATAATAATAATAATAATAATAATAATAATAATAATAATAATCTATTCTATATATAAAAGTTGTCCCAAGCCAATTTTGAAGCCCTAATTTTTCCTAAACCCTAATGACTAAAATTCCTGTTTTAACCCTAACCTAAATCTCAATTACGAAACCTAATTTAAACCTAAACCTAACAATTTTTCCTCTCTTTCTCTCACGCGTTTCTTCTTCTTCCTCTTATCATCGTCACCACCGCCAACCCTCTCCCCCCATTCCTTATGCAATCACGTATTACCGCACGGTCAGTTCTCTCCTATCTCCTTCTCTCTGCGACACTGCTGCTGTGACCATGGCCTTTTCGATTTCTTTTTCTTTCTGCTTCAATCATTTAAGCGAGTTACTCGCTTGCACGCATCAATTTGTTGAACGCACAAATTGATGGATCCAAGACGGCGACCGAAGGGTGATTGTTTACGTTATGAATTTGTTCTGTTGAAGTTCGATTTGATTCTGATGATTTTTGTTTTGTGATTTTTAGGTCTGAATTCAGAGAGAGGTTTACGATAGATAATCCAAGCAACAGATCCGTTGTTGTGGTGAGTTTTGTGAAGCGATATAGTTTTACCGTGAATTTGAATTAGGTTGGGAAAGCTGATGGAAAGAAATGGAATGGATATAAAGGTTGAATTAGGTTAGGATGTTGTGATAATTTCACCTCTGTTCCACTGAAGAAAGTTAATATAAATCTTAATCCGTGTTTTGATTTTAAATCATTTTTGTGATTTATGTGTATTTTAAGATCCGGGTCATTTTGAAGATGTGATGCAACATGTATTTGTTTATGGTATATTAAGAGGATGTAGTTGGTTCTGGAATACAAAAAGGAGGTAACAAAATCCTAAATTTTGTTGCACTTTTTCCATTCAAATTTGTATGTCTATTGTTTTGATTTAATTGTTGTGTCGTTCATGTTGTCTATTCATTCCATTGTTCAAAGAACTAGCTACAATCATAAGCAAAAAAGGTACGAAAATTGTATTTTTTGGTTGTTTCATTGGTATCACTTCAATATCTTTTTATAAATATTATTTCATCTCTTTCTCTCACGCGTTTCTTCTTCTTCCTCTTATCATCGTCACCACCGCCAACCCTCTCCCCCCATTCCTTATGCAATCACGTATTACCGCACGGTCAGTTCTCTCCTCTCTCCTTCTCTCTGCGACACTGCTGCTGTGACCATGGCCTTTTCGATTTCTTTTTCTTTCTGCTTCAATCATTTAAGCGAGTTACTCGCTTGCACGCATCAATTTGTTGAACGCACAAATTGATGGATCCAAGACGGCGACCGAAGGGTGATTGTTTACGTTATGAATTTGTTCTGTTGAAGTTCGATTTGATTCTGATGATTTTTGTTTTGTGATTTTTAGGTCTGAATTCAGAGAGAGGTTTACGATAGATAATCCAAGCAACAGATCCGTTGTTGTGGTGAGTTTTGTGAAGCGATATAGTTTTACCGTGAATTTGAATTAGGTTGGGAAAGCTGATGGAAAGAAATGGAATGGATATAAAGGTTGAATTAGGTTAGGATGTTGTGATAATTTCACCTCTGTTCCACTGAAGAAAGTTAATATAAATCTTAATCCGTGTTTTGATTTTAAATCATTTTTGTGATTTATGTGTATTTTAAGATCCGGGTCATTTTGAAGATGTGATGCAACATGTATTTGTTTATGGTATATTAAGAGGATGTAGTTGGTTCTGGAATACAAAAAGGAGGTAACAAAATCCTAAATTTTGTTGCACATTTTCCATTCAAATTTGTATGTCTATTGTTTTGATTTAATTGTTGTGTCGTTCATGTTGTCTATTCATTCCATTGTTCAAAGAACTAGCTACAATCATAAGAAAAAAAGGTACGAAAATTGTATTTTTTGGTTGTTTCATTGGTATCACTTCAATATCTTTTTATAAATATTATTTCATCTCACCAACTTCGCAATTTGATAGAAGTGATTTAACGTGGTTTCAATTTTACTATTTCCTTCTCTCACAATTTATGCTAGCATATTTTTTTTCTTCTGTTTCTTTAGGAGCTGTAACTTCTCTTATAGTTAGTGTGACTAGGTTTGAGTTCATATGTTGAAGATGATGATGGAGAGTGAGGCTTTGATGAGAAGGTGACGCTTTTACAGGTTTCTTTCCCCTTCAGGTTTTTCACTTATAGTTCTTTCCTTTTTGTGTCCTGCTTTTTGAAACATTGTATTTGCATCAGGCTTGCCTTGATTTAAAGCTATATATGTTTTGTTGTTCTCCACTTCTTTGTGTGTGTCGCTGATATTTGTTGTAGTATCTTGCTTGACAATATGTAATTACCTCTTAATTATTTAACATATGATTTTGGTTTTTGAAAGGAACATATGAATCTGCTATTATTTTTCATTCTGTGTTGCTGATCATTTGGCAAGAACATATGAAGTGTGTTACATATTTTTGCAAGTGGGCATACTTATGGAATCACATTGTAGCTTACTTTATATCAAGGTACTTTGCTATGTTCTTCTCTATTGACTTCAACCAAGGCACGAGTATTTTCTCATTTCTCTATAGTTTTTTTTTTTTAGGAATCATTTCTATAAAGGTGTTTGCTCATTATCTGTATCATTTTATGAAGGCAGAGTGACGTATGAGAACGATCAGAATCTTAAGGCGACTAAGCTTGGTTTGTGGCTTCTAGGGACAAAGGAAAATGAGGAAGAAACAACATTATCTATTAGAGTCTGCTCTACATGTGTAATGTCTTCCTTTTTCATATTATTTCAAGTTGCAAGTAATTTAAATTGAGTTTTAAGGTAGTTTTCTTAGACTGCTATAAGGAGCTTATTTCATAAGGTTATACTTAGATGTGTATATTTTTTATCCAAGCTTATTTTGGGTTTCTGTGGTGACTTTATCAAAATCACGGTGCGCCACCGTGATTTAGAAAAAATTATAGGGTGCAGCTTTTACAATAACCATTATTCTATCCTTTGTGTGCATTTAAAAAATTAACTAATGATTTGCCTAAAGTTTCTAATTTGTTTTACTGGTCTGATTACAGTCCCTCTCTCTGATAATTTTCTACAACTATCGAAGATTTGGTTGAATCAGCTGAGGTTAATTATTTTGTTCATGATTTTCGCAAGATTACTCTTCATTCTACTGTTTTATGCCAAAATTAATTTATTTTATGTGTGTAACAATGTTGCTTCATAGATGCTTCAGTTCAGTGTTGGCAAGAACCTGTGAGTTTAAGACAGGTATATGATGGTCTATCAGGCATACAGTAAATGTGCATCGAGAGTTATTACTATTATTGTGAAGATTTTATGTGAAAAATGACAAGGTCTGCAATTCTGAGGCAAGTTAAATAATCTCTAATTTTAACTTAAAAGTGTATTGTCGATAAGTTTATACTTTTTTTTTTCTACAATCAATGATTTAGGATACTACTGAAGGATGTTTTCTTTTTAAGCTTGAATCTCATGGATTTGATATTCGCTCTAGAGTAAACCATGTGAATCTGTGGATGCCTATTTTATCTTTCGATGAACAGCAGCGACATCCAATTTGAGTTTTCTATATCAACTCATATTTTGTATGTTTAAAAAAGATAGATATTCACCCAAATAAATAATGAAAATCCATTTCATCTTAATTTTATATATGATAGTAATTGCTATCATGATTCTCAATCTTTTTGTATGATGGACAACCAATTAAGTTAACAATCCTTAATCAACACATGGTTGACATTTACTTGCCGTGCATCGAAAAAAATTATGGTAAGCTAGAAGTTTGATCATGTCATTGTATATGGTTGTTGAATATATGGTATGGTAGACTATTATCCATTTTTACCCTCAGTTGCAGGGGTAATAGTTGCTGAATAAATTATGGTTGTTGAACTTTGGTCTGTTAGTAAAATGAGTATGTGGTAAAATAGCTATCAATGAATGTGGTCAGAGATTACGCGCTTTCTGAATGGCAGTTTATCAGAGTTTAAAAAATATACATGAAAAGGACATTGAAAAAAGTTTAGTTTCATTAGTTTATACCAGATGTTATGAACAAAAACTCTTCAAAACAAATTCATGGAAACCCTTCAATCACATTAAGTCCTTATCTGTTGTATCATTAAATTTAATGATTGGATGAGTGAGGGTCATTCATGTTCTGATGTGAATGATGCAGAAATGGATACATGAGGATGCGCAAATCATGTATATTGTAGGTGCCATAGTGTCATGGTTAAACCAGATGTCCATAAAAATGGCTGATATACCTGAGCCTTTTTTTTTTGTCACATTTTTTTTGGAAATTAGGTTAAGGTTTTACCATCTACAAGCAAGCTCTTATATAGCAAGGTTATCAATCTGAGTGTGTTTATAAGGATGCCTGTCAATTAAATCCATTCATTATGATTTCAATTGGATGTGAGCTATAGGCTATCAGAAGGATATTTGCACAATTTGTTAAAATGACACAATGGACTTGCTTGCACGTTTTACCACATATTATGTAATTAGTGCACTCTATTCTATGTTGTCATATTTTTTTATTTATTTAAGCAATCACGATTTCTCTTGCACAGGTTTATGTTATCAATGAGATAAGTACTCATCATTTCTCTAAATACATGTGAAGGTGTTGGCATGGTTTGATTTCCCTTGAAGGGCGGCTGCATTCCCCCATACATAAGCCACTACCATTTTGGATAATCATGATTATCACTTCATGTGATTGTTTTGTAAAATTTCAGGTAAAGTTCCTAAATCTTTAGTCTTAAAACTTTTATGTCAACTATAGTGTTTTTATATAAAATTCATCATATATTGATTTCAACCTCTGAAGTATCATGAACTTGATTCGAGATGTGACTATTTTTAGTAGTGAAATTGAGTAGTTGTGATGTGATGAAGTGTAGTATTGATCAAGTGATGTTGATGGAGTTTTGTGCAGAAATGAAGAAATTACTAGGGAATACTTCTATGATATGGCTGAGTTCAAGCAAAGGGGTCGACTTCATCTGAAATTATTGTTATTTTTATGAAATTGCATTGCAGGTTTGTGAAGATGAACCTTTATCAATTATATTAAAGGTGCAAGCACAAATGAAGATAGTTTTTTTGGTACCTGTGTTGAAGCTAGGCTCCCATAAAGGATAAGTATACAAGACTCTCAAAGTGGGTTGGAAAAGTGGGCAAATGTTTAAGTCTTCCATATAATTAGTGTACATAATGAAATTTTCTGTTATGTTGCTTTGATAGTGGATTGTACTAAAAATGAGGGGTGAACATCATGATGTGCTCTTACTTATTGCATGTAGGTGGGCAGTGGCTCTGTTGCTGTCATGACAGTGCAACACCTGTTTCACCTGTTTTTTTTTTTCTGGTTCGGCACCTGTTTCTGCTGCTGTTTTTTGACTGATCTCTCCGCTTCAGGTGCTTGGGGGGTTCCGGTTTTTAGTGTTGCGATTTCCGCAGGTTGTGGCATAGTTATGGGTCTAAATTCCGGTGGTTATTATTGGATTTCAGTGTCATATCTTACGCTATTTCGCTTCGTTTCGTTAGTGGGGCTGTTATGAATTTGTGTGGGATTATAGTTTTGGTTGTTTGGGTGGATGTTACGCATATATGCGGCCTCTTTGTTTTTATTTTCCACCGTCTCTTAGCGTCTTGCGAGTGTTTTGGTTATCCATAATATTTTGCTGATTCAAAAAAAACTTATTGCCACTTAAGATCCTTTTCACATTGATATTTTTTTGGCTATACTTAGTGTTTGATTATATTAGTGCACATTTGAAGCTTCAATTTTTTTTAGTTTTTTTTTTATACTTAGTAATATCTTTTGTAATTTTTTTGTTGATCCTTATTCCCTTAAAGTAAAGCATTTTTTCACTGATGTTAACAGTATGAATGCATGATTCAATGATATTGAAATCACTATAAAAAAATATGATATTGAAACCATTGTCCATTTGAAAAAGCTATTGAATGAATGATTATTTATTATTTTTTGCTAATATGAATGAATGATTAAATGACATAGCAAATCATTTATGTGATTGCTACTATTTTTAAGCGTCTTTCTAACAATTGCTTCAATGATCCATAAAATGAAAAATTGGGTTAAAAATAATTGTGTATTTTGTCAAGTAATAATTATACCATCTTTTCTTCCAAAAAATTACACCACTTTTCTTTCTATTTATTTTTGTAACAAAAAAAAATTAGAAGCAACTATACATTTTACACATGTTTTACAAACATTTCATGTGTGCATCACAAAGACCTGTGCATCAATCGTGATCTTTCAAGTTTCAAAGACGACAGTTTCTTTTAGTTGTCTCATTTTTCGTGACAATTAACGAGAGCCAAGGGCAATTACTGTGACATGTTGGATTATATTTCTCAACACCAGTATTTTCACATTGACAATTATATGTTGTTGTCTCGAGAGTTACATCCAAAGGAGGGCGATAACCAATGAAGATGGTGAAGATATTGATGTGACGACTAATGTTGTGTACGAAAAAGTATTTCGAAATGTGTAATATTCCATAATATATGCTATGTTGTCATTAAAAACCGTTTATTTCTTTGGTGTAACATGTTTGGTTGGCAATACAATATTTATCGATATTGTAGCTTTTGTTTGGCGATAAATTTCATTTATGTAGTTTAATTATTTAAATTTCATTCCACTATATCTCGGTCTATTATATATCAAATTATTCTAACTCATAAGACCCGTGCGGCGCACGGGTCTGCGTTCTAGTAATAATAATAATAATAATAATAATAATAATAATAATAATAATAATAATAATAATAATAAAAGTTGTTTCAAGGATAATATAACCTAATAATAATAAATGTTGTTATAAGGATAATATTGAGATTTTAAATTAATTTAAGGATAATTTTGGCGGTGCAATAAAATTTGCTCCCCTCCTCTCACCTCCCTTCCCCTTCTAAAAATTGAACCAAACACTTCAAATTGAAAATCTCCCCTCCCCTCCCCTCCCCTATAAAACTCTCGAACCAAACGGACCCTTAATGAATATTTCTATTCCACTTGAAGAGAGATGGACACGGTATAAATGTGACGGGTGAAGATCCTCTTCATTTGTAATTTTTTTTTTTTGAAGAAGCCAAAATGAAATATAACTAAACAAGAGTGATTCAACTCGCACAAGGTGTGCTAGAAAGAACCACCCAAAAGGAATACAATGTTAAGAATCTGTTGCCATAAGCACACCAGATAAAAATAAAAAAAAATAACAACTACTCCCTAACACCCATACATAATAATGGATTCTGCCACCAGTCATTATAACTGAAAGCAAAAGTGGGCAGCGTAGCTTTTAACCAAGAAAAAGACATAAACTTAACATAATCTAATAACTTGATCAAATCCTGAGCTTTGTGCTTAAAAATCCTGTTGTTTCGTTCCTTCCAAATGACCCAAACCGTAGTGTGCCAAATCACTTGGAGGTAAGAGTGAACATAACGCGGAAAGCCCGCCAAACGACCAAAATGATGAAAATGTTCAGCTACCGTATCAGGAGTTATGAAAGAAATACCAACCCATCATAGGCTACTGAAGATGTCACAACACAAAATGAAATGAACCGCCGACTCCTGGCTGCCACATCTTCCTACACAAGCAGTGTCAACCTGATTAAGAACCATCCTACGAGCCAGATTGTCTTTTGTTTGCAATCTATTTCGAAGGAGTCGCCAAACGAACACTGACACTTTCAGCGGAACTTGCTTCAGCCACACCATGTCATGAAGGCCCCGTTCCACAGGTGAATCAGGAGATGTGAGGTATTGATAAGTTCCTCTGGCAGAGTAACCTTTGATAGGATCAAGAACCCATCTCCACCTGTCAACAATAGTATCCTGCAAAACAATGTCAGACAGCAAAGCCACACACTCTGTAACTGTCTCCTCCTCCCAGGCTAAGAGGCGCCTCCTCCACACCCACGCACCACCACCAACCACCCACCCTCTCTCCGCCATCTCCCTCACCGTCGCCCCCTGGTCAAGAGTCAGATCAAAAAGGCGAGGGAATTGCACTTTTAACGGTGCTCCCCCACCCAATTGTCTAACCAGAAGTACGTACTACTCCCTCCACCCACCACCCGACGAACATTATCTTCAAACCAATTCTCCACCCCCAAACCAACACCACAACGTATGTCAGACATCATCCTCCACCAAACAGAACTATCTTTCCCTCCCTCCCTCAACCGTCCCCCTTCCTCCCCATACCTCGCCTTTAAGACTCTATACCAAAAACCCTCCTTATCAACCAACATCCGCCAACACCACTTACCTAACAGAGCAATATTAAATTCCCTCAACCTCCTAACACCTAACCCACCCTTCTCCTTCGGTAAACAAACAGTATCCCAATCCACCCATGCAATCTTTCAAACATCCTCACCACCACCCCCCCCCCCCACCCCCGAAAAAAAATTTTAAAAATAGAATCAATGGAAGAAATTATACCTGTGGGAGCCTTGAAGAAGGAAAGAAAATAAACCGGCAGGGATGGCAGGACAGATTTGAGGAGAATCAGACGGCCACCAAATGATAAGAATTTGCTTTTCCAGCTCGACAATCTAGATTTAATACTGTTCAATATCGGTATCCAAAAGTCAAGTTTACGCGGATCCCCTCCTATAGGCAACCCCAAATACACAAAAGGAAAAGCCCCGACGCGAAAATTCAAAACCAACGCGGCCTCAGACAACCAAGAATCAGACACATTAATTCATGTCGGCAAACTTTTATTGAAATTCACTCTTAAACCAGATATTTGCTCGAAAAGTAACAAAACCGCCCGCATAGACCGTACATTCAACCAACATTTTTCACCAATGATTAATGTATCATCGGCAAATTGAAGGTGCGATAAACACATGTCATTACCACGCCCCACTTTATATCCGTGGAACAACCCTGCTTCCAAAAGAGCCAACATGAGCACATTAAAGCCTTCTGCTTCCAATAAAAAGAGAAACGGTGACAGTGGGTCTCCCTGATGTAACCCACGTTCAATATTAAATTCATTTGTAGGGCTCCCATTCACCAACACCGAAGCCGTAGCCGTTCCGACACATGTAGACATCCATTTTATCCAAAGAGTCGGGAAATTCATTTTTTGCATAACCTCGTCCAAATAATTGAGATCCACTGAATCATAAGCTTTCTCGAAATCTACCTTAAAAAGCAGCATTTCCTTCTTACAACGACGAGCCTCGTCCACCGCCTCATTTGCCAGCAAAATTCCATCCAAAATTTGTTTTCCTCTTACAAACGCTGACTGAGAATCAGAGACTACACTCCTAATAACAATACGCAGCCGATTAGCAAGAATCTTGGCTAGCACCTTATACATACAACCCACCAACGATATAGGGCAAAAGTCATTCAACCGTTGAGGGATCGACACCTTAGGTATTAAAGAAATAAAAGTTGCATTGGTCCCCTTTGTCAATCTTCCGTTACAATGAAATTCGGAAATAAAACGCATAAAATCTTCTTTCAAAATTAGCCAGAATTGCTTGAGAAAACCAAAGTTAATGCCATCCGGCCCAGGGCTCTAGTAACTATCACAATCCCATACTGCTTGTTTTACCTCGTCTTCTGTGAAAGGCCTAATTAGATTTCCAGCTTCAAGCACCGAAAGTTGACGAAACCGCATATTTTCCAACCCAGGTTGTACCACTTGAGTCTTTCGAAAATGTGATGAAAAATAATTATAGACAACGCCTCTGATGTTATGAACTCCATCGAGCTGAACACCGTCAACCTGTAACAACTGAATAGCATTATGACGGCGCCGTGAAGACATGATACCATTAAAAAAATTAGTATTAGCATCTCCTTCTTGCAACCAATTAACCCGTGCTTGCTGCCAACACACACTTGTCTGAATGCGCGACAATGAGTGCAAATTGACTGAAAGATTATGGATCTCATCTACTTCTTCTTCGTCAAGAATTTCTATCTCCCCTTTAATGTCGAGAGTCAACATCCGCTCCTTTAGAGAGCCGCATCTAGAGTCTAGGTTCCGAGCGTGATTGTGATGCCACTCCTTCAAACTTCCTTTTAACATTTTGAGCTTTTCTTTCAACACATAAGCACCCCAACCCTCAATGTTGTAAGAGACCCATTTATCTCGCACATAAGACTCGTAACCAGGTAAGTCTGCCCAACATTTCAACATTCGAAAGGGTCGAGGACCCCAATTGTCTTCATCCACATACAAATCCAAAGGGACATGATCAGAGAGACCCCTTTGGTTTGCCAACTGAATGCTATTCGACCACTTGTCACACCAAGAATGAGAAAGCAGAAATCGATCCAAACGGCTCATGGAATACCCATCACCACGATACCAGGTAACAAGTCTACCACAAATCGGCAAATCAACAAAAGAACCATCTTCTATCAATTTATTAAAAATGTATGAATCATGTTGACGGAACACCGAACCACGCCCCCTCCTCTCATCTATGGATCTGATAGAATTGAAATCCCCGCATAAACAAAGATTGACATTTCCAATATTCACCGCAAAATTCAAAAGTTGATCCCATAAAACCTGCTTCATCGCCGTATCACAAGGAGCATAAACATTTGCAATGATGAACTCTTGATTAGTTTGTATAACACAACCTCTGATTATCAACACATGAGGGAATCTAGTCGTCCACCACACCTGAACCACATTACAATCCCATACCGTCAATAGACCCCCTGAAGCGCCATTAGAAGGTTGAAAAGAGTATCCCATCGAAGAAGTACCCCAAATAGCCTTCACCAACAAATCATCCACCGTACACAATTTAGTCTCTTGTAAACGCACAACGAATGGTTTTTTATCAATCAACAACCTCTTCACTTCACTTCGCTTCTCAAACCCTCCTAACCCCCTAACATTATATGAAATAATCTTCATTAAAAACACAACTCCTCCCCCCCACCACCAACACCCACACACCAGCACCTAACAATCGCTCCCACTCTCCCCCGACTCCCCTTTCGCCAAAATCCTCCCAATTTCCTCCCTAAGACCCCGCCTTCCTTCCTTAGATAGCACATTAAAACGATTTTTGTTATCACCTTTGTAGTTAACACCTATCAGACCTCCTATCACTGAAGCATCAACTGCAGCCGCCTCCGAACCACCCTGAATCGACACCCAATGCTCCCAATCATTATTAACAGATGAAGAAGAATTATTTGAAGATACCTTTGATGGAAAAGCCACATCCAAGTTATTAGATTTTGAGGAACGAGCTATAAGCCTTGCTTTGCGTTCTTTCGATTGTTTCTTGAGCAATTTCAAAATCTCCCTTCTGTCATTCTCGGGCATCCGTGTTATTCTTTTGATATTGCTGGATGACAGTCGAAAACCACTAATTATTTTCCTTTTGTTCTTAATCTCCACCTTAGCCTTCACGTGTTGAGAACCTACCTTATTATCTAGCACATCATTACTCGGTTGGTACCTTAATTCCTCCTGCTTGGATGAAGCTATCGTAAGTGGAAGTAAATTAATATCTCCATCTGACTTATGCATACGTCTTCACAAGCAGCTGTACCTGCTGGTCCAACGTGTCCTCCCATATTACCATCAATAATTTTATTTAACCCAGACACTGCCTTTGCCTCGTGATCCCTCCATTCCTTTTGAATATCATCTATTAACGTATCGATGTCTCCATCCAACTCGTCTTAGCCGTGGCCAGCAGCACATTCAGATTCAACATCAGCATTGTGAGAACATGGCTCAAAAACCTCCTCCGTCAAAAACGCGTCCTCACCCAAATTCCATCCATATTCTTCCACCAATTTAATAGAGTATTTTCGCCCATCAACCAGTAACATCATAGTTTTATTCAAGACCTCCAGATACGTCGTTGATAAAAGTATGCGAGCATAGTCAACTCTGCCACGTTCCAATGTACACTCATCCGCCCGCATAAACTTGCCACACTCCGAGGTACATAATTTAAAAAAATCGACGTTCCAAGCATTTAACGGTGTACCATAAACGCGAACCCATGCTCCACGCTCATATGTAATGTTCGTTGGCCGCCACTGTTGTACAGAAGTGAAAAATATACCGAAAAAATGAATAGCTTCATTGAAAACTTTCAGCATATCATCATTATTACGACAACGAAGAAGCACTTTCGCTCCTCCCATAGGAATAACTTCGACGTTTTTAAAACCTGCATCCTGAACACGGTGTTGCACCGACGACAAAGTTTCCTCTGCTACCACCGTAGCCACAATACCAGAAGAAGCCCAATCATTATCCTCTCGATTAGACTTATACTCCAACATGCCTTTGTCCTCTAAATGTCCCTTCTCAACAGACACGTTATTCGTCACCAGTTGTTCAAAGTCATCGTCCTCCTCCACCGTTCCAGTAACTTTCCCTTCCTTATCAAAGTCCAAAACCAATACTTCCTTCCTCTTAAGCTCCTTCTTCATCCCATCTCCAGGTCTCAACACCGACGACCAAGCCTCCTTCCTCGCTCCATCCTCACCGCCAACCTTCACATCAATACTTCCCACTCTCACATTTTTTTCTCCCTCCCCGCTTCTTCCCCTTCCTTTCGTCGACTCTCCCTCACCTTTCCTCACAATATTTTCTCCCTCCCCAGTAACCCTAACCACCTCCTTCTTCTGTCCTAAATCCTCACCCGTGATCATGCCTGTCTTAGAAACAACCAATGGCTTTTTGTCGTTTACAGCAAACCTATCAAATTTTGCTTCCCTTGCCCATACCCTAAGATGACCAAACCAAATGTCGTTCAAA
This sequence comes from Medicago sativa, assembly GCF_051527215.1. Taxonomy (NCBI): domain Eukaryota; kingdom Viridiplantae; phylum Streptophyta; class Magnoliopsida; order Fabales; family Fabaceae; genus Medicago; species Medicago sativa. The sequence goes on from NC_140756.1 coordinate 62,215,357, forward strand.
GCTTTAGATAACTTATCTGAATTCTTGACATGTGAAAAGCGAGCAAATCCGTAAACCTGGCCTCTTGCATTGCGGTGTCTTGTGATGAAAACGTCCGTTATAATACCGCATACCTCAAACTGCTGTCTTAATAAATAAATAGGCAAGCATTCCAGGAAGTTAGTGAAATAATAAGAAACCTTACGTCCGATTACAGAGTTGTCTGTGCCTTGTTGATGATGACCATCGCGTTCCTGTTCCAAACCTTTTGTGTTCAAAATCGCCTTTGATGTTGTTGCGCATTTACTTGTGTTACCTAAAGAAAAAGTCGTTGCTGCCAATCCCTTTGAAGACCGATGAAGAACAATAGAAAAAACTGTAGAATGTCGAGCTTCCTATCCATTCCTAGCGCTATTGAAACCATCTGAATCCCTAGACCTGTCCCGTCGTCCCACTTCCGGTTGAGACGCTTTCCTCTTCCTTGACCTAACCACGGACCAATTTCCCCCATCCCCCCCCCCCCCCCCAATATCTGCCACCCTGGCTGGACCCTTATCCCCCCCTCTCTCTGCTGGTGAAACGCTCCGGCGCGGTTGCCCTAAGATAACCCTAGGTTGGCCGTTTCTCTCAGACGCTCTATTCTCTCTCATTGCTTTTGTTGGAATTGTTCAACTACTAAAATTTTCATTTGTAATTAGTTCCATTTGTTGCAATTTGGAAAGAGATAGACAAAAAAAAATAAGTGGTGGGTCCTATCACTAAGTGGATCCCACCATCATTAATTTTTTTGTGTCTATCTCTCTCCAAATTGCAACAAATGAAACAAATACAAATACAAAGAATATTTTATTCTCTGTGTATATCTTTTTATAAATGAAAATGTTCATTAAATAGAGATTTCAGCTCATCTTCCACAATCTGCTAAAATTAATTTTGTGACACGGTAGTGCTATGAAGCAAAATGTCATATTTGATTGTCATGTCACTACTATATAGTTGGATCAAATTTCGTTGGTTGAATTTTTTCTATATAAAAAAATCTTTTAATATGGACTATTATTTATCGTTAAAGAGTTTTTTTATTTCATTTTATCAAAATCAAATAAGAATATTACTTACTACATCGGGTAAGTACCTAGTCAGGCACGTGACATATAGGCAATGATTCCAATTATAAGAACCTTATTATAAGGTCTTATTAGTCAGGCACAAACCATTGATAACAACTTTCATGACAACTTCATTTTCCTCTATTTCTAATGGTCAAAAATAATAGGGGGAATTAATCACTTTAGTCCCTGAATAGGAAATGAATAGTCACTTTAGTCCCTGAATGCAGAGAAATTGCAAAACAGTCCCTGAAGGTAGACTCTGTTGGTCAATTTCAGGGACTAAAGTGACTAACGGAGTCTACATTCAGGGACTAAATTGACTAACGGAGTCTGCATTCAAGGACTAAATTGACTAATAGAGTCTACATTCAGGGACTATTTTGCAATTTATCTGCATTCAGGGACTAAAGTGACGACTCATTTCCTATTCAGGGACTAAAGTGACTAATTCCCCTAATAGAGAAAGAAAAAGGAAGAGAGAGAATAAAACCATAATGTGAGTATGAGAGAGAAAGTTGTCAAAAATTTGTTGCAAAATGGTTGTACAAATATCATTTCTCTACGCAACTTAACATGTGTAGCGTGAGTTAACATGCGTTACGTGACTTAAGTCACGTAGCGTGGGTTAACTCACGCAAAGTATCATTTTTCGTTCAAAACCCAGCAGGCAAGCACAAAGTGCCATTTTTTCTTTCCCTCCACCTCCAAAAACCCAAAAAGTACGAATTTTTGGGTCATAATCTTCACTCCAAATCATTGCAAATCGTCAGGAAACAAGTTTCTACGTTCATCAAGCATCAAAGAAAAGGTAATGTACAGTCAAAACTCATCCTTTTTTCCTGGTTTTTCTGCAACTTACGTCATTTTTTCCAGTAGGTGATAAGGCTGAGCGTGAGTTAACTCACGCTAGTTGTAAGTGTTGCGTGAGTTAACTTGCGCAGGAAGATAACACTAGCGTGAGTTAACTCACGCTACTGTGTTGCCCAGATTTTGAAATTTCGCGCCTCTTTTTTTACTTGCTTTGCTTGCCGCACAAGTCATTTATTTATTTTTTCTTTATTTTTTTTATTGAGTAGACATTGAGTGGCATGGTTGAAACAACGGGCTGTATCACAATCAATTTTCTTCCTATAATCTGTCTCAAAAAACAAACCACTGGTTCTCTTAAAAATGTAAATAAAATTACAATTTGACAACAAGGGGTAAAGATGGACATTCTGATTGCAAAGAAAAGGGGGGCCTACAAATATATAAATACTCCAAATCAACACACAATTGACCGAAGGGAGTTCCAAGAGTTCGGGCCAACACTCATTGTCTCATTGGTAAGCCTTGTAAAATTCATATTTACTAGTACACAAATGTTAATCACGGAAAGGCATAAAATTATGTATATTAGTTTCTAATCCAATTATGATGTCATGTTTTTTTTAACCCATCAATATTTAATCTTCCAATTTAAAAATTTACTATCTATTAACACACAGTGAACTGGATATAAACAAAAGTGTGAAAACAAATTTGAATTACAAAATACTTTCAGCCCCGTGGAAAACAAAATATTCTCATCAAACTTTTTAAATTAGTCAACCAAACTCAAATCTAACCGTGTATAATTTATCTTTGCATCAAATGAGTTTTTTTTTCTTTCAAAACCAATCCAAGATGAACCGTGAACAACCCTAGGCTTAATATATTTCCAATTTATAGTTTGGTATTGAATTCTTGTCTAATAAACTAGCATAATTTCTAAATTTATTATATATATTATATTTAAAATTTATTTATCTAATTTATTGTATATATTTTTTTATCAAAATATTATCATGATACTGTAATTTTAAAAGTATGATTGTGCGTGAAAATATACCTTTCTATTGTTTATTTTTATCAATTTTTTTATTTGAATCTAAATCTACAAAAATTATTTACGGTTTATTTATGCATAATAATATATAATAAAAATATCTTTTTGAGGGATATTATAAAATGTGATGTATAGGAATAATTTAAATCCATACAGGATCTAGAATCTAGAGCAGGTTTTTTATTTTTTTTTTGTATAGAATTTTAGTAGTTTATAAGATGTGTTCTTAACTTATACCCGATTCAAATATTAATATGATCTAGTATTTACCATTTTTTTTAAGAAAAAAAATAGAATTTTAGTATTTCATAAGATATGTTTGTACAGAGCATGTTTTATAATTTCATTCAATGATTTCGATTATACCCTGAATGATATTCTAGAAAATTATACCAGAGTGATAGATATCTTTAAAATAATAATTTTGTTTTATACTAATGGATCCTATTTGAAATTATAATCGTATATTTGCTTTATTTGTATAAATAAGTGACTTGCCTCACACTCAAACACATATTATGAATACACTTTGTTTGTCAACAAAATTTGTGCTCTTTGATTTTTGGTGTTTATTCTTTTAAACAATCATCGACAACATGAATGCATATGAATATTTTCACACTTTCTTTGAATATGGAAACACCTTCACGAGGGCTAGCACTTCGGAGAGACAAGAAAGGATTGACATGGTATTCGTAATCCAATGTCCAATGTGTGGAGAATATTTTGATTGTGTTCGATCATATCTTTTCCATATGGACTATTTTCATTCGACATAGTTCAGTGAAAAATTTGTTAGGTTTACCTAGTTTTAGGTTTCTTACCTTTTGAGGAGGTTTTGGTTGATGTCCCCCTCCTCTTTATTTTGTAGCTCCCTTTGATTTAATATTTTTTGAGGTAGCAGTACCTTAGATGTTCCTGTCTTGGTAAAGGTAAAAGAAAATAATGGTTGTATGAATGACCATGAAGTAATAATATATAATCCATAGACAAGAAGACCAATACCGCCAAAACGTTTTCAATGTTCACTCCAACTTCCAAGCATATTTGTAACTCTAAGAGATTGCGACATCCACTAGTTTAGTCGTCATAGAAATTTGATTGATATAATTTTTCATGAAGAACTAAAAAGTAATGGTTGATCTATGCACAAGTTTTATTCACCAAATTAGATAATTTTTATTTATTAAAGCTTATGATTTCGTATTCTTATTTTTAAGAATGTATACGCTTTAAATTTCCTCAAAAAAAAAAAAAGAATTTATACGATTTAAATGTTTGTTCATTTTTTTTGATCCAACTGATTAGTATAATAAAGTATATTTTTGTGCTATGTCATATGTTTTAAATATATATATATATATATATGATAAGTTATCTTTTGCATCAAACATTTTATTTTAATGTGTCGTTATAATAATATAAATAATAATACAAATTATAATTTAATTATTTGGATAACCCAAAACTCGTCCAAATTTAAGTGCATTAAATTCGACCCAAAACTCGTCCAAATTTAAGTGCATTAAATTCGAACGATTCTCATTAAACTTTTTAATTTAGTCAACCAAACTCAAATCTAACCGTGTATAATTTATCTTTGCATCAGATGAGTTTTTTTGCCTTTCAAAACCAATCCAAGACGAACCGTGAACAACCCTAGGCTTAATATTTCCAATTTATAGTTTGGTATTGAATTCTTGTCTAATAAACTAGCATAATTTCTAAATTTATTATGTATATTATATTTAAAATTTACTTATCTAATTTATTGTATATATTGTTTCTATCAAAATATTATCATGATACTGTAATTTTAAAAGTATGATTGTGCGTGAAAATATACCTTTCTATTGTTTGTTTTTATCAATATTATTATTTGAATTCAAATCTACAAAAGTTATTTACGGTTTATTTATGTATAAGTATAATAATATATAATAAAAATATCTTTTTGAGGGATATTATGAAATGTGATGTATAGGAATAATTTAAATCCATACAGGATCTAGAATCTAAAGCAGAATTTTTATTTTTATTTTCTATAGAATTTTAGTAGTTTATAAGATGTGTTCTTAACTTATACTCGATTCAAATATCAATATGATTTAGAATTTACCATTTTTTTTAAGAACAAAAAAAAAAGGAAAATTTTAGTATTTCATAAGATATGTTTGTACGGAGCATGTTTTATAATTTGATTCAATGATTTCAATTATCCAGTATTAAATACTAATACCCTGAATAATATTCTAGAAAATTATACAAGACTGATAGATATCTTTAAAATAATAATTTTGTTTTATACTAATGGATGCTATTTGAAATTATAAACGTATATTTGCTTTATTTGTATAAATAAGTGACTTGCCTCACACTCAAACACATATTATGTATACACTTTGTTTGTCAACAAAATTTGTGCTCTTTGATTTTTGGTGTTTATTCCTTTAAACAATCATCAATAACAAGAATGCATATGAATATTTTCACACTTTCTTTAAATATGGAAACACCTTCACGACGGCTAGCGCTTTGGATAGAAAAGAAAGGATTGACATGATATTCGTAATACAATGTCAAATGTGTGGATATTTTTTCGCATATGTTTGATCCTGTCTTTTCTATATGGACTATGCTCATTCAACATAGTTTAGTGAAAAATTTGTTAGGTTTAACTATTTATAGGTTTCTTACCTTTTGATGAGGTTTTGGTTGATGTCACCCTCCTCTTTATTTTGTAGTTCCGTTTGATTTAATATTTTTTGAGGTAGCACTACCTTAGATGTTCTTGTCTTGGTAAAGGTAAAATAAAATAATGGTTGTTTGAATGATCATGAAGTAATAATATATAATCCATGGACAAGAAGACCAATATTGCCAAAACGATGTATGCACAAGTTTTATTTACCAAATTAGATCATTTTTATTTATTAAAGCTTATGATTTCGTATTCTTATTTTTAAGAATTTATACGATTTAAATGTTAGTTGGATTTTTTTAATCCAACTTATTAGTATAATAAAGTATATTTTTGTGCTATTTCAAATGTTTTAAATATATATGATAAGTTATTTTTTTTTTTGAGGGAATATATGATAAGTTATCTTTTGCATCAAACATTTTATTTTAATGTGTCGTTATAATATAAATAATAATTCAAATTATAATTTTATTATTTAGATAACCCAAAACTGGTCCAAATTTAAGTGCATTAAATTCGAACGAATCTCATCAAACTTTTTAAATTAGTTAACCAAAATCAAATCTAATTGTGTATAATTTATCTTTGCATCAGATGATTTTTTTTCTTTCAAAACCAATCCAAGACCAACCGTGAACAACCCTAGGCTTAATATTTCCAATTTATATTTTAGTATTGAATTCTTGTCTAATAAACTAGCGTAATTTTTAAATTTATATTTTGGTTTGGCCCCCCTCTTCTTTTTTTTCTTGTATTGGTTCCCTTTTTCTTTGGCTAATATATTTTAGTCTTAGCTCCTTGCTAGGCTATCTTTGTTTTTAAAAAATAATAATTGTCATTCTATTATATATAATTTTTTTGGAACAACTGGAGAAGAAAAAATCAAAAACAAAGAAAGAAAAAACTATCTAGAAAAGAAGGTCCCACTATCATCAGCTAGTAGGAGCAGATTGATTCTAGTAAGGGGTGCTTGATGGATCAGAAAGACTCATGGTTGCATGCACCAAGTTTAGCTAAATAATCTGCACACGCATTTCCCACCCTTAGATTATGCAAAACACGAACCTGCCAATCCCTTGCCAGGAGCTCCTGAATATTCCGAATGATCAGGGCATAATGGTGTCAACCATTAATCGATGTAAAGATTAAATTAATGTTTGTTTTCGAATTTGAATAACACACCAAGTTTGTAACTTCCAACTCCCAAGCAAGTCGCAAGCCATGATACATTGCCAATAATTCAACATGAAGAATATTAGAAAAACCAATATTCCGAGCAAAATAATCTGAGTAGTCAGATTAGATTTTGGAAAACATTGAGCTAGTAAATTTGCAAAGTTCACAGTTATGAGTTTTAAGATGTAGGGAGAAGTAACCTCATTTGCAAGGTATAAACTGTTTTGTGCGCGCCACAACCACCAATACGCAGCCAGGAAAGTATAAATAATGGCCCTATGTATACCGCTACACAACCACTCATACACCACATTCTCATGATAAAAGGCATGGTATACGAATCCCAATGATTTCCAAAACAAAACAGCAAACTCACAATCACGCAAACAATGTAAAATTGTCTCTGTATATCTATTACACCGAGGGCAAAGATCCATTTGAATAATACAACAGTGACACAATAAAGATCTCGTAGGCAAGGACTCATGAAGGGTTGTCCAAATGAAGAATTTCAGCTTCTCTGGAGCAGGGATATGCCACATCCAGCTCCAAGAAATGTTATCCGTTGAATCACGAACAAAAACATTTATATTTACCCATTAGTATCCATCCCTGGCAGTGTATATGCCATCTAAATTGCCTCTCCAAGTAATACGATCAAGCACCAAAGCTTTCAAGCAGAGAGAAAAGGATTGCAATCGGTCACACACTTCTGAAGGGAGGTTCATGTACAAAAAATTAAAATTCCAACTCCCGTTCACATAAACATCTTTAACTTGTGATTGCAGGTCATGAATATCCACAAAGGGAACTTTTACAGCTAGCTTCCCATTCGTAGACCAATTAAAGAACCAAAAGGAGGAGCTTCCTTCGCCCAGTCGAAATTCAAAACCATCTTTAAGCACAAAGAGAGATTTCATAATTGCGTTACAAACACTCGATCCCGATTTCTTATTCATGTCAAGAAAAGATGTCCCTTTAACATACTTATGCTTTAAAACCTGAGCCAAAAGCGCATTAGACTCTTGATGGAGGCTCCAAACAAGCTTACCCAACAACGTATTAGCCTCATTCGCCTTCTGAATCCCAACCCACCTAGATTCTTTGGTTTCAATATTTTGCGCCAACCAACTAGATGCATGTCACCAATAGGATTACCCTTCCACAGGAATATAGGAGCCATTTTATCAATAGAATCACAAATTGTTTACGGCAACCAAGCTATTTGCATATAATAATTGGGAATAGAATTCAACACAGATTTGACAAAAGTTAAACAACCCGCCTTATTTAATAGTTTGTTCAGCCACGATGCCAACTTCTGGCTAATTTTTTCCCCAAGAAACTCGAAATCCCTACATTGGAGGCGCCTATGTCGCATATGAAAACTCAAGTACTTTTCAAGCGAGAGAGTGCGCTAAATCCCAATGCGAGCAACAATTGAATCCATCTTCCCCATCCTAGTGGAAGAAGAGAATAAGACTTTGGATTTCATGATATTCACCTTGAGGCCAGAACAATTGGAAAAATGCTGCAAAATGTCGACTATAATTTTAGCTTGCGAATTAGTAGCTTTCGCAAATAGGATAACATCATCAACAAAGAATAGATGTGAGATGGGGGGGGGAGTTCGAGAGAACCTAACATGATTTCAATTGCCATCGTTTACTTCTTTATTAATGATCTGAGATAGAGTTTCCATGCAAACAACAAACAAATAGGGAGATAAGGGATCACCTTGTCTCAACCCTCTAGTCGGGGAAAAGGAAGGAAATTTTTTCCCATTCCAAAGAAGAGACATAGACAAGCTGGTAACACAATGCATGATCAACTTGATAGTTATGGCAAGGAACCCGCTTCGCTTTAAACAAAATTCCAAAAAATCCCAATTGACATTATCATAAGCCTTTTCCAGGCCGATCTTAAAAACATATCACCCTTCTTCCGTTTTGATTTCCGCATTGAATGAATTGCTTCTTGAAGAATAATAACATTATTAGTTGTCCTTTTACCAGAAAAAACTACTTTGGTGTGGTCCAACTATCTGATACAAGTAGGGATGCAATCTGTTTACCACGATTTTTGTAATGAGCTTATAAATAGTGTTGCATAAGCTGATAGGTCGAAATTCCTTAAAATTTTGAGGGCAATCCACTTTAGGGATCAAAACTATAAGGGTTTCTGAGAGGGATGAATCAAAAGTACCTGTCATAAAGGCTTATGAAATAAGGTGAACAACATCCTCACCAACTATATGCCAATACTGCTTAAAAAATATACCTTGGAACCCATCGGGTCCTGGTGCCTTGAAAGGGTGCATCTGATTCAACACATAGGCCACCTCTTCCTTCGTAACCTGATATGTCAAGCACAACTGAGCTTCTTCATTGAAGGTAGAAGCCACCAATAAGTCTTCCAAATTCGAAGGGAGAACTGAGTAATGAGAACAAAAAAGACTTTTAAAGAAGGATAACTCTTCCTCCTTCAGGATATTATCATCATTACACCAAAAACCATTGGCAATATGAAGGCCGTGAATTTTGTTCCGCTTATGCCTAATAATTGTCTTGGTGTGGAAGAATTTGGTCCCCTAATTTAATATAATCCACCTTTGATTTCTGATACCAATAAATCTCCTGTTGGGCAAGAATTTCATCATATTCTTTATGAAGATCTCTTTAAAGATAAATAAGTCTAGCTGAGTTGACCCTCTCCAAAGAGCGTTGGATACCTTGAAACTTGGCCATATCTTGTTCCTCGACCCAATAAGGATCTGCTGACTTGTAGTGTTGATTTGCTTGTCCTCGGCGCGTGATTCCCTTTTGGAGATAAACTGGAGGGTTTCAGGAACAACTCCACTCTTCTCAAACATGTGTTTTTTAGTATTTGTTTCAGTGTTATTAGAACCCGTATATTGTTGGTGGTTTGGCATACGAGCACCCTTTGAGGAAATAGAGAATCCTTTTCCTTTAGTGTGTCCTGATTGCTAATGTACGTTAGTAGCTACTGATTTGTTTTCACTAGTACTGATTTTTTATTCTATTTTTTCCTCTGAACTACCAACCAGTCACCATGTACATTATTTGATTCCTCTGAAGTCATAGCAGGAACAACATCAGATTCCCTGCTTTGCTCGCCAGTCGTTTCATCGTTAGTAACTCTTGTGTTGGTCAGCCCCATAGTTTCTGCCACCTTTGGAACAACCGTCGGATTACATATGGTAGGTGTTTCCTTACAATCCTAGATATAATGGTCATAGCAACCACATCTCCCACAGATAATATGGAGGCCTTCATATTGGACATTATACCAGTGGTCATTCACGTTGATTTTGCCAAACACTGGTAATGTCAAGTCAATCTCCACACATATTCTAGCAAAACGATCCCTTTCTACATTCAAAGTATTCATATTGACCTTCATCGGAGTGCCCACAATTGATGCTAGACCTAGAAGCACACTTTCATCATAATATAAGATATTCAGACCCGGGAATCTAATCCACACCAAGGTTTTTCCAACCTTAGCATGAGGAGAAGCGAAATCATGGGTCCATTGTGCCACTGCCAGATAATGATCAAACGACATCCATGGTCCTTCAGAAATTATCTTCCCTCTAGCTGCCAATAAAATATACTTAACCATATAAAATCCATTGTAAATATCCATTATCTCGAAGCCTCCAGTGAGCTTCCACATCTTACTCAAGTGATCCTTCATAAAATGGTAACCCACATTCTTGCCAAGGAGTTTTACAACTAAAGAATCCTTCCAATGGTTGCACAATTCCTTAAACCAACTGTCATCCATAGTTACTTTCGGTAGTAGGCGATTTCCTCCTTCAAGTGTGACTTTCATGAGTACTTTCTCTATCAAATCCACCTTCTCCTTCATAAGGGTAGCCCCTTGAACTTCTATAAGAATATCTCTAAACGACACTTTCGGGGGTTTAGGTGCACCCATATCTTTAGAGTTGATTTGTGAAATCAATTTTCTATGAAACTTAAAACACTTTTAATAAGTTGTTTTTGTATGCTTGTAAGTTGTATACTTCACTGTAGAAGCTTCCGCATCTTTTATAGAGTTTCTTGAACTCTTGTAGTTGTTAGGATGTATCGAATCATCTTGTGACACGTGTCCTTGGGCCCACCAATTTCTACTTGAAAGTTTGGCTCAACATTCTGAACTTTAGAATGTTTCTGGGTTTCAACAGGATACTTCAGAATGTTGTTATGTTCTTCAGCATACTTGAGAATTTTGTTGTGCTCATCAGGATATTGTTCATGGGTTCATCATATATGTGTCAGATGAATTTATGGGCTTTGTCCATGAGTATGCTCTTTGTACATACTTCAGAATGTTGCTGGACAATGCCTTTCCAGATTTTTCATGGAATGCATGCAAGAGAGAGGAAAGTGGATATGCATCTTCATGCCCATGATTCTGGGGGATTTCTCTGGTCCATGTACTATACGAAATCCCATACGTGTCCAATTCTAATTGAATGAGACTAGATCTTGTTTTTTGCGTTTGCTTTCACTTTTCACCTATTGTACTGTTCACAGTCTTAATCATGTGTTGAACTAAACTTTCTGAACTTCAGAATGATCCTTTGTTTCACTTAGGATGATTTGTAAGACTCCCATTTGTTGTAATCAAATCCTAATAGTGAAACGTCAATGAAGTGCAGTGTATGTAACATCTAAGATTGTATTCTTAATGAAATATTCCTAGTACTTCAAATGTTCATAGTCTTAAATGAACTTTGAAGATCCTTTTTGATTTTAAAATTATAATGGCCTTTATTCCTTGATTTATCAAAGTCAATGTACTTTACTGGATATTTATTTATGTCACACATGCCTTACATGTTCTTGATAATGTTCTTGAGCTTCTGGGCTTGTACAAGAACAACCTTCTGAACTATGCTGAACATTCTAAACTATGAGTAGCTTTCTGAGCCAACTTTCTGAACTCTGAGTAGGTTCATAAAGCTAAATGTCCTTTGATTACTTGCTTCATGGATTGATTTATATTTTGTTCCTATCTTAGTTAAACACTCAAGAACACAAATTAAATACCAAGAAACTAATCAAAGTCCATTAATTCCTTAATCATCAAGGTTTGTCATCTTTAAAATCATTTACGGATTTTGCCTTAACACTTAGAAGTTCCTCGTCTTGCTAAAAATAAAATAAAATAATGAACATATGAATGACCATGAAGTAATAATATATAATCCACACAAGAACACCAATACCGCCAAAACATTTTCAATGTTCACTCTCTAAGCATATTTGTAACTCAAGGAGATTGTGACATCCACGAGATTAGTCATCATAGACATTTGGTTGAAATGATTTTTCATGAAGAACTAAAAAAGAATGGTCGATGTATGCATAAGTTCTATTTACAAAATTAGATAAATTTTATTTATTAAAGTTTATGATTGAGTCCTAATCTTAATAGAGCTCATCCTAACCACCTTGTAGGCATAACTATTGTCCATAACAATATTGCCACCATCTAATTGCTCATAGGTTGAAAATCATTCTCTCAGACAAATATGATAAGACGCTCCAGAATGTGTACCATTCTCGCAACAATGTCAACACTTGATGTCTTCTGTTGTTGTATCTACCTCTTCTTGGGATAATCATTCTTCCAATGCCCCTTTTCCTTACAGTAATTGTAAATATCAGTCGATTTCAGACCCCTACTTACTGGTTTCTTATACAACTTATTTTCCCTTGATTTACCATATCCCTGATTGTTGTTTGCTACTAGCCCAACAACCTGACCATCTGAAACAGTGCCACTACAACTATGTCGCAGTTCTCTAGTGTGAATGGTAGACCTAACTTTTTCCAGAGACAATGAATCTTTACCACTAATGAAAGAATCCCTAAAGTTCTCATATGACAATGGTAAAGAAACTAATAGAATTAAGGCATCATTCTCATCATCAATCTTAATATCAATATATTGTAGATATAATAATATTGAATTCAATTGATCTAGATGTTCTCTCAAGGACATACCTTCTGCATACGCAGATTGATCATACGTTGCTTCAAGAGAAACATTTTAGTTAAGCTCTTCGTCATGTATCGACTCTCTAACTTACACCACAAACAGACAACATTATCCTCTTCAATAACCTCAGTGATAATATGATCTTCCAAAGCAAGGAGTAATGTAGAATGTGCCTTCTCCTCCTGAGTGGCGATATCAGCATGTAGAGGATTTGGTGCAGGCTTTAACAAAGGTGTCCCTAGATCCTACTGCTTAAGCAACACCCGAATCTTGATCTACTACAAAGTGAAATTATTCCTCCCAGTGAACTTGCCGACTTTCAAATTTTTTACCTCCAACCAGCGTTTCCGCCGAACATATCCTAACCAACTCTGATACCAGTTTGTTATAACGGGATGTGAGAATAATGACAATAATAGTAAAAGACAGAATGAAAAACGTCACAATATTTAACTTGGTATCCAATAATGTGCTGACTAATCCATGAACAGAGCCACTGAAAAGAATTCCACTATAATCAATGATCACAAGGCTTTTATTTATATGGTCAAGTCTTTGCATATTTCTTCCCATTCTCCGACGTGGGACATTTCTCTACACTAATTCAATGCAGATTTTCAACAACTTATTGGGGAGTCCAAGGAGTCTAGGGAGCGGCAATGGGCCAAATGTCCATAACCACTAAGAGACTTAACACCACATCTCCACCAAAAACCTTAATGTATTATGTATATAGGTCTACTTTCTTATATATCCAACGTTTTCTCCATTTCCAGTTGATGTGGGACATAATCACTCACACTCGATTTCCAACAATCTTTTCCTTAAATGTGACTCACCCACATCACTAAGTTGATCCACATAGGATCCTGCTCCCACCCCCCATCAAGCTTAACCAGGACTCGATAAATGTCCATAACCACTAAGAGACTTGACACCACATCTCCACCCAAAACATTAAGGCATTATGTATATGGGTATACTCTCTTATATATCCAACGTTTTCTCCATTTCCAGTTGATGTGGGACATAATCACTCACACTTGATTTCCAACAATCTTCCCCTCAAATGCGACTCACCCGCATCACTGAGTTGATCCACACTGTGATCCCGCTCCCACTTCCCCATCAAGCTTAGAGTCCATCTTTGCTCCATTTGTCTTTGCTCCATTTACCCCATTTACCATCATGGATGTGTGACTTGTGGCAAAATAGTATCTAACGGTTGAAATTAAAAAGGCAACAATAAACAAACGCATGTGATCATCAAATCCCCAAACTCCAAAACTACCCTCATCCCCTCACTCTCTCACTTCATCCTCAACAATGAAATCCATCGGACAGTGTATATACCACTAAATCTCAGCAAATTTTCATGCAAATTTCTTGTAAAAATCCAAACACCAGCCAAACAAATTCGAATAATCATACAAACTTTAAACTACTTTTATATCACCAATTAATTTACAAAACCATATAGAAAATCATATAAACATAAATCTAAATCTAGATTATGCAAACTCCAACACATTTCTTCGTAATCTCACTTTCACAATTCACATTATTCAATTCAAACTACTTTATTTAAATAACTAGTAACAGAACATAACCACCGCAATCAAACTGTAACAGTGGCGGTGACGGTGTCAGTGACGATGATCTCTTCATAATCTTCGAAATTGGGATCCTTAAAATCCAAAGCAGCTCCGTTTTCTGCTTCGATCTGAAGATGATCAGATTCGATCCATTTGAACTTTCCTCTGTGACCTCCTTTCTTCGGTGAACCACTCATTCCAAAGGATGATTTGCGATCCTGGCGAGATTCCGACGCGGAGGAGGGTTTTCCGGCGGTGGGTTTGTGGCTTTTTCCGATGGATTTAATTGTTGAAGGTGAAGTGAGAGAGTGAGAGGCTGGTAGTTTTGGAATTTAGGGATTTGATGATCACATGTGTGTTTGTTTATTGTTGCCTTTTTAATTTCAACCGTTAGATACTATTTTGCCACAAGTCACACATGCATGATGGTAAATGGGGTAAATGGAGCAAAAACAAATGGAGCAAAGATGGACTCGTTTGTTTATTGTTGCCTTTTTAATTTCAACTGTTGGATACTATTTTGCTACATGTCCACATCCATGATGGTAAATGGGTTAAATGGAGCAAAGGCAAATGGAGCAAAGATGGACTCTCAAGGTTAACCATGACTCGATACCAGTTTGTGAGGGAATCTAGAGAGCGGCAACAGACTAAATGTTCAGAACCACTAAGAAACTTGACACCACATCTCCACCCAAAACCTTAAGGCATGAGGTATATGGGTCTACTATCTTATATATCCAATGTTTCCTCCATTTCTAGTCGATGTGAGATATAATCACTCACACTTAATTTCCAACACTTACAATAATCATTAACCAACCTATAACAAATAATCATATTCATCTTAAAAACAAATTGTTGATTTCAATTTTTGGACTTTTTTACTTGAATGTATGGGTTAAAAAACTAACAACCAGTAATGCTTTAGGTTGTGGTTTATGTATTCTTCAAACTCAATTTTTGGGCTTTAATTTTTATGTTCATCAAACATCGAAATACAATCTTTTTGTAGAACCTTAAGAATTTTATTTTTGAAGTTTTTACTTTCTTGTTCGAAGATGATATATGAATTTTTGTAAGTTAAAAGATGATATGAATTTGAAGACCTATAAAACTTTTTACTTGAGATTTATATTCTTAATAAAAATTAATTATAAAAATGTTATTTATTGATTTAGGGTTGCTATATCAGGATGAAAACGCCCATTGCACTCTCACATTTTACGTTTTACCATACCAAATTATTTCCCATAAAAAAATTCCAATTTATTATAAAAAATATCCACGATGAAAAGCCTGCACTAAAAGCATAATCCATCGAACCGACGTATGAGAGCGAAACCATATTGCAAAAAAAAAAAAGCATTGTGTGAATATTTAGAGAACCAAACCAATTTCGATTCCCACACGACTCAAACCTTGAAGACTGACGAATGAACCCTTAGAGAACCAAACCAATTTCGAGTCCCACACGACTCAAACCTTGAAGACTGACGAATGAACCCGACAACCAATAGGAAAATAGATCCACGAAACAACTCACTGCTATGAATCAGTACGACAACAAGCATCAAAGGCCATCAAACAATTTGAAACACAAAAACACGTCCAGATCACAAAGCCAAAGCCATTTCGAGCTAAAAAAACCCACATGCAAAACCTCGAGATCTTGGAGAACCGCGTTGAAAGAATGAACTAAGGATGATCACATCGAAATAGCATAAAGAAGAACACACAAAATCAATCGAACCATCAGTGATAGCAAAGCCCCACACGACGTTTGATTGGAGAACCTAGTGTAGAAACTCAGAAAGATATAAAAGAACATTTGCATTTCATTGTGTGTCTCAAGTACAAGTAGGTTGTCCTATTTATATTATAGGATTGGAGACAAATAAACAAAAAAATAAGGCTTAATTCGATATTTGGTCCCCTAACTAATTTGTTGTTTCATTTTGGTCCCATAAGTTTTAAAATCAACGATTTGGTCCCTCAATTTTTGCTTCAGTTTTCAAAATGGTCCCTAACCATTAACTCTAACCCCAAATGTCTACAGTGGACCAACATACAGAGTGGTCCACCATAGATCCTATTAATTATTTTAATTTAAACCATTTGATTTTTTTTAAGAGAGAGAACCGTTACGAATGTCTATTTTATCTTACGATGTACCACCAACACGTAACTTTTTTTTTTCTTTTCTTCATCTTCTTCATCTTTCTCTTCTCCATCTTCATCAATCATATTCATATCTTCATAAAAAACTTCAAGCAAAACCCAGAAGGAATAAAAACCAGAAAAAAAACCATTCAAATTCTTTTTAACCCCAATTTGATTTTGTTTGATTTGAAGAAACATACCCATTTTTTTTCCGATTGATTTCTTCTTTTTGCTCCCAAAAATCCTCATCAAACTCTCTTCTTTTTTTTCCTCAAACCCCAATTTTTTCTTCTTTTTGTTCGATTGATTTCTGGTATCCATTTTAAGGTTCTGGTTCGTGTTTGGCATCTCAACAAATATGCAGGAAAAATCGTAACAGATCCATTTCCTTTATATAAATTCCTGGTTTGATTTCTGCTTCAACTCCATTCGATTTCAGCTTCTACTTCGTGTTTGTTTTGGGAAAGGGGAGAAGATAAAAGGGGAGAAGATGAAGATTTGTTTTTTGTTTTGATTCGCCACCAATCTCTTCAATCCTCATGCCCTTACCCTTCTTCTATTTTGATCCGTTTTTTATTTTGATTTTGATTGTGAAGAATATTGATTGATTCAGATTCGTTAGTAGAAGAAGAAAATGGTGACAATGGATATGGGTTTGTTTGTTTTCAAATCCATATTTCGATTTAGATTCGTTTGATTAAAGGACAACCCTCTTCTACCAGTGTCGCTGTCGCCGGTT
Organism: Medicago sativa; assembly: GCF_051527215.1. Lineage (NCBI taxonomy): Eukaryota > Viridiplantae > Streptophyta > Magnoliopsida > Fabales > Fabaceae > Medicago > Medicago sativa. The sequence goes on from NC_140756.1 coordinate 62,232,728, forward strand.
CTAATGCAGCTATTGCCACCAGTAACAATGTTGAAAACAGCAAAAGAGATGAGAAGAGGAAAAGAGAAAGCAGCGACGGAAAAGATGATGAAGGAGTGTGATGGTTATGCTGTAATTTTTGGAGAGAAGAAGATCATTTTTGGTGTTGGTGTTGTTGTTGTCGTGAGAGAGAAGAATTTTTTTTTTGTTTTTTTTTTTTTGAAAATGTGAAAAATGGAATTTGACGGAAAAGAATAACGACAGTTACTTATTTGACGGAAAGGACCATTTTGAAAACTGAAGCAAAAATTGAGGGACCAAATTGTTGATTTTAAAACTTATGGGACCAAAACGAAAACAACAAAATAGTTAGGGGACCAAATATCGAATTAAGCCAAAAAATAATTACACATAAATAATAGGCTTAATTAGTCCCCGAGTCCCTTAACTTAATTGTTTGTACCAAATTGGTCCCGTAAATTTAATTTGTACCAAATTGGTCCTCAAAGTTTTGCTCCGTAACCACTTTAGGTCCTTTCTGTTAGTTTTGCTCAAAAAACATTAACTCATGTATGTGAAATACCCAAAATACCCTTAATGCCAAATTAAAAATCACAATTTATTCTCAAAAATAAAAAAAATCAAAAAAAATTTAAAAAATTGTAAAATTAATTTTCAAAAATAAAAAAAAATTCTAAAAAATTGGAAAATTAATTTTCAAAAATTCTAAAAAATTTGAAAAAAAATCAGGAATTTTTTTTTTAAAAATCTGGAAATGTTTTTTTACGGATTTAGTCAAAATGGATTTTTGTTAATTATAATTCAGATTTTTTTCAATATTAAAAAGATTTTACAAATTTCAGGAATTTAATATTCAAAATTTTACAAAAAAGGTCAGATTTTTTTTCGAAAAAAAGTTTTTTAAATTCAGGAATTTAAAAAACTTTTTTGTAAAATCTGACCTTTTTTGAAAAAAATTCAGGAATATTAAATTTTTTTCGAAAAATTCAGGAATTTAAAAAACTTTTTTGTAAAATCTGACCTTTTTTGAAAAAAAAATCCAGGAATATTAAATTTTTTTCGAAAAACTTCAGGAATTTAAAAAACTTTTTTGTAAAATCTGACCTTTTTTGAAAAAAATTCAGGAATATTAAATTTTTTTCGAAAAATTCTGGAATTTAAAAAACTTTTTTCGAAAAAAAATCTGACCTTTTTTGTAAAATTTTGAAATTTTGCTTTTTTTCTATTTTGAATATTTAATTTCCTGTATTTTGTAAAATCTTTTTAATATTGAAAAAAATCTGAATTATAATTAACAAAAATCCATTTTGACTAAATCCGTAAAAAAACATTTCCAGATTTTAAAAAAAAAAATTCCTGATTTCTTTTTCAAATTTTTATGAATTTTTTTTATTTTTGAAAATTAATTTTAGAATTTTTTTTATTTTTGAAAAATAATTTTTCAATTTTTTAGAATTTTTGAGAATAAATTGTGATTTTTAATTTGGCATTAAGGGTATTTTGGGTATTTCACATACATGAGTTAATGTTTTTTGAGCAAAACTAACAGAAAGGACCTAAAGTGGTTACGGAGCAAAACTTTGAGGACCAATTTGGTACAAATTAAATTTACGGGACCAATTTGGTACAAACAATTAAGTTAAGGGACTCGGGGACTAATTAAGCCTAAATAATAATTATTCCTAGCATAATTACAATATAATTACAATAAATGGAGAATCATAATATATCTTAAGATCCCCCTCAAACTCAAGTGGGTGGATCTTCAATCAACTTGAGTTTGGACACTAAGGTGCGGAAACGTCCTGGAGAATGAGGTTTTGTGAACAAATCAGTCGGCTGGTCAAGCATGCCAATGGAGATAAGATGAAGTTCACCATGGAGAAGATGTTGACGAATGAAGTGACAATCAATATCAATATGTTGGTTCGCTCATGGAAAACATCATTATGGGCAATTTGAATGACACTGCGATTATCACAATATAGGTCAGTTGGTGATGACTGTGATGTCTCTAAATCAGCAAGAAGCCAAAGAAGCCACAATATCTCAGAAGTATTATCAGCAAGAGCATGATATTCAGCTTTGGTGCTAGAGAGAGCCACCAATGTTTGTTTCTTGCTACGCCAAGATATAAGAGAATCTCCAAGAAAAATACAAAAACCAGTAGTGGAACGACGATCACTAGAATCACCAACCCAATCAGCATCAGAGTAGGCTCTAAGAATTAATGGGGATGTAGTTGAGTAATTAAGACCATAAAATAAGGTACACTTGATATATCGAATAATCCGAAGGACAACTGCATAATGTGTGGTACGTGGAGAAGTCATGAATTGACTAACCATATGAACAACATATGAAATATCCGGCCGAGTAACAGTGAGGTATATCAGACTACCTACGAGCTGTCGGTAAAGAGTAGCATCATTAAGTAAAGTACCATCTTGAAGAGTAAATCGAACGTTGGGTTCAAGAGGAGTGTGTTCGATTTTACAATCAGGGAGACCTGCTCGAGAGACAAGATCAGAAGAATACTTAGCATGTGAGAGAAACAAGCCATCACTTGAAGATAATACTTCAAGCCCCAAAAAGTAACTTAATGGTCCAAGATCCTTCATCTCAAAATGTTGGCATAAGAATTGCTTGAGCTCTTTAATTCCAAAGGAGTCATCAACAGTGATAATCATGTCATCGACATAAAGAAGCAAGATAACTGTGCCATTTGTCAGTTTTTAGAGTAAAAAGAGAAGAGTCATGAGCACTGGAAGAGAAATTCAACTGAGTGATAGTCTTGTGAAATTTAGCAAACCAAGCTCCAGGGGCTTGTTTGAGACCATAAAGAGTCTTACGAAGTCGACATACTTTGTTTTCCTGACATGTATATCCTGGAGGAGGACACGTGTAAACCTCTTCTTCTAACTCGCCATTGAGAAAGGCATTTTTTAACATCCATTTGTGTGAGTTTCCATTTGCGAGTGGCAGCAATGGCAAGAAGAGTTCGAACAGAGTTGATCCGGGCAACAAGGGCAAATGTTTCTTCATAATCAATTCCATACTTTTGAGTGAACCCTTTTGCTACAATACGAGCTTTGTAACGCTAGATTGATCCATCAGAAGGAGTCTTTATTTTGTACACCCATTTGCATCCTACAAGAGTCTTATCCGAAGGAGGATCAACAAGGTCCCATGTTTGAGTTTTCTCCAATGCCTGTAATTCTTCCTGCATAGCTTGCTGCCAATGAGGATCTGTGGAGGCTTCCTTATAGGATTGTAGTTCATGATGGTGAAGCATAGTGGAATAAAAATGGTAATCACGAAGATAAGGAGGTGGATTTCTTACCCTCGGAGGAAGCTCAATGGTGGGAGGTTCAGGATCAACAATCGAAACAACATCATTAGAAGTGGATTGAACATCGGAAGGGGTTGGAAGCTCACTAGAACCTGCATATGTCTCAGAACCTGCATGTGTTCACTAGGAAAAAGATCGACATCAGGGTTAGTAAAGAGAGGAGTGGAAGTAGACGGGATATACTTAAACTTTGATAAGGAAGAGAACATTATATGTTCCCAAAAGACAACATGACGAGAGATGCGGATACGCTGGGATATTGGATCCCAACATTGATAACCTTTGTGTTCAGTGCCATAACCAAGAAAACAACACAGATGAGCATGAGGCTCAAGTTCACTATATTCATGGGGCTGCAGGAGGACAAAACACGCACAACCAAACATCTTAAGTAATTTATAATCTGGTGTAGTAGAATAAAGACGCTCAAAAGGAGAGACATTACCAAGGACAGAGGAAGGGAGACGATTAATTATATGGACAGCAGTAAGAGCAACTTCACCCCAAGCACGTTCTGGACAAGAGGTTGAGATAAGCATGGCACTGACTGAGTCAAGAATGTGACGATGCTTTCTCTCAGCGCTACCATTTTGTTGAGATGTGTATGGACAAGAAAATTCAGACAATGTACCCTGCTCACTAAGAAAAGACAAGAGTTTAGAATCACAATATTCCATGGCATTATCTCGTCGGAAAACTTTAATGACTTTAGAAAATTGTGTTTGAATCATTTTGGAAAAATTGACGTAAATTTAAGGAAGCTCGTGTCTATTTTTCCATATATATCCATGTGAAACGAGAATAATCATCAATAAAGAGAACAAAATACCGAGCACCTCCCATAGTAGGTGTGGGAGCTGGACCCCAAATATCAGAATGCACTAGATCAAACGGTGAAGCTGAAATGGATGTACTTTTATGAAAAGATAAAACAGGTTGTTTAGCACTTTGACATGCTATACAATCAAAAGACTCATTGGTGACAAATCCTAAATAACCTTTAGACACTAGAGGACGTAATTTACCAATTGAACCATGTGCAAGACGACGATGCCAAAGTTGGATAGAAGACTGTGTGGTAGCGGCACAAATGTTGGACTCATGAGGAATATGCAGTTCAGTGAGCTCGTATAGCCTTCCAATCTTACGTCCAATCCCTATGAGTTGTCCGGTTCGTGGATCCTGCACACAACATCTAGAGGAAGAGAAAGTAATTTCATAACCAAGGTCACATAATTGACCAATAGAGATAAGATTAAAATTTAGTTTAGGAGTAAGATATGTGTTAGGTAGGCTTAAATTTGAGAGAGAGATATGACTTGTGTGGCTTACATGCATAAGAGATCCATCAGCAGTGTGGATGGAAGAGTTAATATCATTTTTAGATAGGGAAGGAAATAAATGAGACATAGATGTCATGTCGTTGCAACATGCCGAATCAAAATACCATTTAGAGTTACCTGGTGTTGTGGAAAGAGCAGCAGGAGTATTACCGGAAGGAAATAGTTATCTGAGAAGAGACTCAATGTTTGTGATAGAGAATGATGACCGAGAAGATTCTTGAGAATTCATCATTATAGCACAATAAAATTCAACTGAAAAACACAAGTTTTTATAATTGGCCGAAATAGACTTCAAAAATGAAAAGCTCTCACCAAAATATTTGATGCAACTCCACACTTAATTAACTAGTGTTGACGGTTGGTGATGATGGCACACGTGGAAATGTAAGGCAGATGATGAGATCATAGGTGATAATATGGTGCTTAAAAAAATGTGTAACTCCGATAGAATGAAGAACAATTGAAAATTCGCCGAACAGCCGTGGCAAACAAAAGAAATTTTGTACGAAACAAAAAAACTCAGGAGATTAAAAACTTAAACACCAAAGGAGAAAAAAAAAGGTAATAGAAAGCCTAAGCTCTTGATACCATGTAAATAAGCTTGGATCTCATCCCAAAAGCTAGCTCAAAGGAGGAGGAGACTATACAATCGACAGCCCGAGAACCTGAGCGATGTGGGACTAACAACAAACTACAAACAACTTCAAAACCAACTTCAACACCCACCCTCACGCCTAGCGTGGGCCTGGGTCCAATTCCTGTTAAATAAGCTTGGATCTCATCCCAAAAGCTAGCTCAAAGGAGGAGGGGACTCAAGCATATTTATACAATCGACAGCCCGGGAACTTGAGCGATGTGAGACTAACAACAAACTACAAACAACTTCAAAACCAACTTCAACATCCACCCTCACGCCTAGCGTGGGCCCGGGTCCAATTCCTGTTAAATAAGCTTGGATCCCATCCCAAAAGCTAGCTCAAAGGAGGACGAGACTCAAACATATTTATACAATCGACAGCCCGGGAACCTGAGCGATGTGGGACTAACAACAAACAACAAACAACTTCAAAACCAACTTCAACACCCACCCTCACGTCTAGCGTGGACCTGGGTCCAATTCCCACATCGCAATCCTTAGCGCGACTCTGATACCATGTAGAAACTCAGAAATATATAAAAGAACATTTGTATTTCATTGTGTGTCTCAAGTACAAGTAGGTTGTCCTATCTATAGTATAGGATTGGAGACAAATAAACACAAAAAATAATTACACATAATAATAATTACTCCTAGCATAATTACAATATAATTACAATAAATGGAGAATCATGGTATATTTTAACACCTAGAAACCATATCCATACAAGTTCAACGAGGTGACAACAAAACTCTATGAGAGGGCAGGCCCGACCCTGGGGGGGTGCAAACAGCTCAACAGAGCTGGGTCTCCCCCAACCATGGGCCTCAATTTTTTTTTTTAATACCCACTATGGCTACTGCCCTCCAATTTTCTTTAACACCCCCAGCCATTTTCTGTCCTCTTGTTTTAGCCTTTTAGACCTATTAGAATTAGGTCATTTTGCTTTTGGTGTTAGGTGGGGGTTCCTCATGTATATGGTAGTCATTTTCACCTTTGGGTGTACCACATATATACGACACCTTGTATTTATCTTTTAAAAAATATAAATAGAACATTGCTCTTTTAAAAAAATATACATTTTGATTTTATCACAGACCTCTTTTCATTCCCAGAGCCGAGCCTCCGAATTCTTAGGGACGGCCCTGTGAGAGGGTCATACGAAACCCCAACCCCAAAAATAGATCTAAGGAAGAAAAACATCCTGAAGAGAGAACCAATCCACACGATGAAGATAGAGATCTCTGTAGCGACGTAACATGGCAAATCAACAAAAGCTAACAATGTCTAATATTCATTCGAGAATATGTTAAACACATGATATAAAAATTAAACTAAACTTTATTTTAAAAAAATATATTAGTATGTAGTTTTAAAAATGGTACACATCATCTCATTAAGAAAAAGAAAATTACACGTCACCCCGTAACCAATCCAAACGCATATCGAATTTCGGATTTCTCCCATAAATGAGCGTTGGTTTAACATTTTTGTTTCGTCCCATTTCTTTGCGAGAGAAAAAAAAAAGGAAAAGAGAGAATTCAAAAAAATGGCGGGAACAGTTGCAGTAAGATCAAACTCACTGAGTGACGAGTGGGAAATTAGCTTCGCAAGATTCATTCCTTTTCCTCATTCTTCTATCACTTCTTCATCTTCCTCCGATCTTCACCCTCTCCCTGTTCGCCTCCGTAACCGTCCTCCACGTGGCACATGGATCTCCTCCTCCACCTCCGCTTTCCTCCGTTTCTCCTCCGATCTCAACTTCTCCGATGTCGTCCTCACCGTTGCCTTCAACGCCAAACTCCTCGTAACTCCGATCACTTTTCCTTTTTCGATTTCATTTCTGTTTTCGGAAGTGACGAAGCTTGATTCAGTGTTTTCGGAGTTTTTTTTTTTTGGAATTTGAATTGTGAAATTTGTTTTTCAGGAAGAACACTATGTTTCGAAGCTGAATTTCTCGTGGCCTCAAGTATCGTGTGATCCTGGATTTCCTGCTAGGGGAATTAGAACTGTGCTGGTTAGTTACAGAGATTCTCGAGGCCAGGTCAGATTTTAATTATTCGTGATTATTTTGTTAATTTTGCATAAGATGTTGTTAATTGATATATTCACCGATTAAATAATCAGATTAGTTACTAAATTAGTTCTGGATGTATATTTCATGATTTTGTTACTATGTTAAAATATGAATAAGTGCAATCGGTTTGGCCTTAATTGCAATTACATTACGGTTGAGGGACTTCTAAAACCTAGTTGCAATTCAACAATTGGGATTGTGGACTGCAATTTTGAACTAAAATATGAGGATTAATTTAACTGAAGGAGTTCGTTTTACTGCGTTGGAGTAACTCATATTTTTGAAGCATCAACTTAACTATATTTACTACATTTTAATGTGACTTAAGAAGTTTGTCCATCGAATTCGTTAGTTTGAGGACTTTTTTGTTGTGGATTTCATAGCAATGTGGTAGGTAATTGCCTTTCTAACTGTATCTGTTCATGTGTTTGATTTAAGAGATATATTTGTTCCTAACACCTTATCGCTATTCTATTGTGACTTGTAACAATACAGTGTTGATTCGTCGTTTGTTAATGTCATTTTGAATGAAAGTAATAACAGTGTTGTTAGGGTGACGCATGATTAATTTATTAAGTGAACAATAGATCTAGTCGCACACAGACACTACCTTATTCAGACATATTATGATAATTGTGATGCTACTTTTATTTTTGGCAGATTCAAAAGTTTGCTATGAGGTTTCCATCAATCTATGAAACACAATCATTCATCAGTGCTTTGAAGGTAAAAGATGCTTATCATACTAAAATAAATCACAACTAAAAAGCGTAGATCCAGGGGTTGCACTTGCACTTATAAAACCATAGTCTTTGCTTGTTGATTTTTTATGATTGTGTTCCTTCCCAGGAGATCCTGAAAGATGACAAGGAGCCGGAACCTTTAAATATCGACTTTGGTTCAGAAATTTCGTCTCAGTCAGAATTCATGTCAACAAACAAGCACTCTTACAGGTATAAAAGAGTTGTGTCATTGGTTAGATTTTGTTGGAGTAATGAGAGGATGTGAATCTGATATATTGAACATTTATATAATTGTCATTCAGTTTCTATTTTTGATACATTACCATTCACTGACCTGTTTTCTGTTTTCATCCCATATTTTCTTCCTACTTTTATGTGGAATAAATATAGCTTCTCAGTACCGGATCCGACTCCTCAAAAGTAAGTAATACCAACCATTTATGAACAAATCAATAGTTGATATTTATGTACACATAACACATGCATAACAAATCAAGAGTGTGTTGGATTATCAATCATTGATTTTCCGACTTTAATGTAGGAGCCAAATCCCTCATTAATTACGTATGTTAAAGTTTCAGTTGAGTTAATTGTGATAAAGATTTGACACATATACTGAGCCTTGCTGTGTTTGTGCTTGTAGACCTTCTGAGGAACTGAGCTTTATGACTCCGGCTGCTAGTAGACCTTCTCAGGAACTGAGTTTTATGACTCCGGCTGACACTTACATTCCACAAATGCCACTATGTATGACTAATGAAGGAGTGCAACCTTCAGGATTAGGAAGCCAAAACAAGGAAACAGCTCCAGTTCACAACTTTGAAAACATCCTTCCAGCCTTGCCACCCAGTTTTGCCTCATTCCTGATGGATTGCTCTGGTCTAAATCATGGTTGGTTAACTTTTTTGCTTTAAACTATTTGTTCTGATTTCTATCTCATCATATTTCATCTGAATACAATAACATCTTGCAGCTCAACCAACTGTTACAGAGGAGAATGATCTGAAGTCCCAAATAGCGGTACATATTTTGGTTTTCACATTTTGCTTAGATGTTATGTTATTATCTGATGCTTTGATCACCACATGTCATTGATATGATGCTCATTGTGATATATAAGCTTTCTCTAAGTTATGAATATTTGAGAAGTACTACATCTTAACTGATTATTTGTTACTCCTGATATTCTTTTCCTTTGATGCAGAAATACATGGAAGATTCTTCCTTCCAAGGTAGCACTCCCTCTTTCTTATTGCTACTCTCTCTTACATTTATTAAACACGACGCGCCATTTTATTTATTTAGTTCTTGTCTTCTTTCTCTTCAATTCTAGAGTGGAACATGAATGAAAAATTCTGAATCCTGAAAAATTCTTGATCTTCTTTGGCTTGAATATAAAGTTTTGTATGCATCCTGTACTTTTTATGTTCCTTATATGTATAGGTAAAAGTTTTTAATCACGCTTCTGATGCACGCGTACTATTAGATGCATTGCTTGCGCTACATCCATTTTTTTGTTAATATTGTTTGGTGATGGTCTACTTAAATTTGAAGTCCATAATACTGATGAACCATTTTCATGTTGTTAGATATGCTGGTCAAGGTGGAGAAAGTTATCAGCGAAATTGGGGGTGATATGTCCCTCTAGTAGTCCAGGGGATTGGAAATGACACACCGAGTAACTTAGCATCTCTTCGTGCTTACTGAGCGGCTTTCTATTGATTTTTCCATTCTCGAACACACGGTCCAATCAATGGCTAAACTTAGTCTTGGCTTCTTTTATTGTTTCAGCACATTACAAATTACAATGCCAAGCGAAATGAAGACTTACCTGATATTGGTTTTAGTCAGTGTTAAGCTAATGAAGTCAAATATCAAATGGTTTCTGTTTACAAAATCTTTTTGTTAATACAGCGATCTCATAATATTTTCAATTCAATCCAGTACAAAATTCTTTGCATTGAACTTTTTTCCACTTGTTACCGAATGATATGGAGCATAGTCCAAGTTATTCTCATCTCAACTAAAGTCTAAAATATAATGGTTGAGTCAGAGTATAATCATATAATAGCGTGCCTTCTTTCATTAAATTTACCTAGGTTCCTAAAAATTTGCTTTAGATTAGTTGTGTGAAATGGCAGTGAGGATGTTTAGATAAATGGAAAAGCTTAAACCAACCAATGATCTCTGCCACTTTTCTCCAGTCGTGATCGGCCATCGTATACCACTACACACACTGGAGTATATTAGGGAGCAAATAATGACATTTGAAACTGCAAAAAAGGCAAATATATAGGCTAGAAGTGAACTACGACGTGTAAACGTATTCTCCTGCAAACAGGACTAGAGGTTGAAGACAACCTCCTTGAAAATATTTGTTAATGCCCAGTTGGGTTGTCCCATTGAAAACCATAATTTTTCAGTTCAAAATATTTAAAATTAGAAGGCCATGTCTAATATCTCAAAAAATAAAGGGTAGGTCTAAATTTGAGTTGTCATTATATTTTTTTCCCCTCGTATGTTCACTTCATTAAAGATAATCATATATCAAGTTGTTGCGCGTTAAATGTGAGTACCTCTCTCAACTAGGGTTACTTACAACCAGTTGTAGCTTGTTTTCTTTCAATAATCTCCGAGTCAACCCCTCTTGCAGTATTCACCATGTATGTTTGGGAATAATAGCCATTGTGACTCATTAGGCCGTCAAACGAGGTTTGACGTTCGCTAGACCGAGTCTAGCATAGCTAACCCTTAGATCCTGGAATAGTAAGCTAACAGTTAGGGTATTACACTTCAAGAGAAGTGGAACTAACTCGAATACGCGCGCGCGCAAAGAGAGGAGCAAGCAATTTGATGGTGGAGTATGACCAAGTTCAAGACTTAATAACTATTTATAATAAGAAAAATAATATTTTTAATTGAAAAATATAAAGATGATTGATATTTCCGTAGACAATTGTAACTGGTAAATTATTAATTTAGTGTCACATTATTTCTCTTACAAATTGATGAGTCACCCATAAGTACATGGATGAGATGATAAGAGATCTCTTTCAGCTTGACCATTGGTCTTGGGTTTGAATTACATCAATGATAAATATCTTGAGTGTAAGATTTTCCACCAACTGCGGTCCAACATGGCTCGGATTTGACTTTATAGTTTCACGCAAATGATACCCAACCCACAAAAAAAAAAAAACTGATGAGTCAATGAACACTTACTACAGTTTGTCATGATTCATGCATCCTGTAGGGCATGTCTTTCATTTATGTCACAAACTTGCATTTTATGATGCGTTTATTATTTTTTTTCCTTTTTTTTGACTAATTATATTTTCAAATATCGGTTTTTAAATTTAATGCGCACTTTTTTTAATGAGATTTGTCGCAACTCTTAATATTATTGTATTATTATATCTATGAACTTGGCTTTTTTTTCTTCTTTTTCAAACATTAGAGTAATATATTATATTAATAGTCTAAGATCCATCGTTTCTCTAAATTTCTATTCTTTGATTGGAAAGAGGTGGTGTTGGGACACTTTTTGGCTGGAACCATCCTTGTGCATATTTTTTTTCCTCTTTTAATATATAGAGGGAGGGGGAGAAGGGTAGAGAGAGACTAGGCTCACTCACTAGTCAAGGGATAGTATTGCAAAACTGTTTTCAATTCTTGCAAAAAACAGTTCTATCCAAAATAGAACAGCAAGTACATTAAACTATAGGTTTAATCTTTGAAGTAATGAACATAACACCTATTCAGTGACATGTTAAATGTATATGTAACTCTCAACTTGGACACCATATGATTGCCAAATGATTTTGGGGGATAATTATTTTGTTCTAGCCATAAAAGTTCAACCAAAATCCATAATCCTCCGAACTAAAACACCTAATCGTCTTTCTCAGACTTTTTGAAAAAAGCACATGCAGAACTAAAATGCTCATAGTGATTCTCTATTCAAGATTTAATAGAATAGTTCTAGGAGCTATAACAATGTCCAAATCATTCAATCATAAGTTCTATCGTAAACAAAAAAAAATGTTAAATGTTATTAGTTTCTATACATAGTGTGATAATCAAACTATTGATCTCCTTATCACTTAACTCCTTAACTCTCCCACTCCAGTCACTAAACCATCGAGCATCTCCAACCCTAGAACAAATTTGTGTTCTTAAAATATTTTTGTGGGACCAAAGATGCCAAATAGGATTTAAGAACTCTAATTGAGTTTTACTTCATTGTGATTTTCAATCCCTAGAACGTGTTCTTCCTGCACAACTGTTCTCCAGCAAAGCTAATATGTCACTGTTCTCCAACGTTTAAAAATAACAAGAACTGTTTTTGTTTGTTCTTATTTATGTAGAATATAGCATTGGAGATGCTTTAAAGTGGCATCTTTGTAACATATATTATTTTCAATTCTCACCCTCCTCTTAAACTATTCACTTAGTAAGTGAAATTGTTTTGTGTTCAATGTTTGTTGATCGTTAAACAAAAACTCATTGCTACATGATAATGATGACCTAGTGAGAAGACCCTCACACGTATATCTATTAGTTGTGTGCTGTTGGAGAAGTGGAACAACGACATCCCAAAAGATTAAGTTAAATATTAGAGTTTACAGCTGATCGGTGAGTAAGACTAATAATGTGTATGTTCAGTGCTATATGTATTCAATAAATGATCATGATCGCGTTAAGTGGAAAAATTTAATAAATTAAGATAGTTATATAATGATTTTTTTCCTCTAAGAAACGAAACTATAAGACTTAATTGTTATTATAAAAAAAAATATATAAGACTTTAATTGTTCACAAGACTTTTGACCCGTGCGTCGCACGGGTTTTATCGACTATAATAGATACCAATAAATAATCTTTAACTCGTAAGATCATTGATATGGTAGAAAATATTTTATTAAAAAAAAAGGCAAGCCGATAGGAATGAAATTGGTGTGGAATGCATTTTTTTACATGGAATTTGTTAGGTTAAATAATTGCAAACCTAATAAAGCAAATGAGCGGAAAAAAATTAGGTTAAGTTGTCGGAGACGTAACAAAATTAATAAATAAGGATTTTCTATTTGTTGTTCAAGCAGGGACTTACTTTATCCCTTTTCTTTTTTCTTTTTAACTAAACTGATTCCTTTTTTTCCTTCCTTCTTCTTTTCTTTTTAACCAAATAGATTCTTGCAGATTATTAAAATTGAAAAAAACACGGTAAATGTTTCTTTAATGATTTTCCGGTTCTATGTTAATTTCTGAGTATTGCAAACGGCATCGTTTGGTCAGAATCCGCACTTTCAAGTCTCCACCCACCTCAGCACGAATCTAACATTGCAAAACCAGAAACTGAAATAACTAACATGATTCCACCTTCAAACATTGCGAACTGAACCCTAACTTCTTCTTCTTCTGATCCGATCCTGATCCATTTTCCGATCCGATCCGATCCAGGCTCGGAATCACTCTCCAATGTCAGGCGCAGCCTCTGCTCTCTTCCTTCTCGATATCAAAGGCCGCGTTCTCATTTGGCGCGATTATCGCGGCGATGTCTCCGCTGTTGAAGCTGAACGCTTCTTCACCAAGCTCATCGAGAAAGAGGTTCATTCCACACCTTAATTCTCATTTCTTTCTTCAATTTTGCAATAATTGTTACTTTTGTGCTAATTATGGTTCAAATTTGAATGGAGAGAATTTTGATTGCTGCTGTTTTGTTAGCACCGATACTTCTGATCTAAACGACACTACACCGACATGTGATTACATTGAATTATGTGACTTTTCTCAAATTATTACGGTGTAAGAACGCATGATTTCATCTGGAATGGAAAATTTTGATTAATGTTATATGAACTCTTAGAACCGACATGAATTAATTGAAAGCAATTACATGTGTTTGTGTAAGACACCGGATATGCATAGTCGGTGCTGCATAGGTTAATAATGGTGGAATTCGAATTGAGAAATTTCGATCGCGGTTTTGTGAGTTTTTTTCAGTGTTATGTTTTTGGGAAGATGAATGAAGTTTTGTTTTGAAATTGTGCGCAGGGAGATCAACAGTCTCAGGATCCAGTTGTATATGATAATGGTGTAAGCTACATGTTTGTACAGCATAGCAATGTTTACCTCATGACAGCAACTAGACAAAACTGCAATGCAGCTAGTCTCCTTTTCTTCCTACATCGAATCGTTGATGTAAGCACTATTGCTAGTTTTGGTTTTGAATAGTTTGAATTGAAAAACTGTATATTAGTTTGCTGGTTTATGCAATAATTAATGATTGATTGGTATGTGATTGAGGCAGGTTTTCAAGCATTATTTTGAGGAATTGGAAGAGGAATCTCTTAGGGATAACTTTGTTGTTGTGGTAAAGTTTTTGTTTATCTCTGTTCTTAGTTCTTTATTAATTGCGTTAATTTGTTTGAGTATAACGCTGAATTCTTCTGTCCTTGGCAGTATGAACTACTTGATGAAATAATGGACTTTGGTTACCCCCAATATACCGAGGCGAAGATTCTTAGCGAGTTTATCAAGACAGATGCTTATAGAATGGAAGTTACACAGAGACCTCCCATGGCTGTAACAAATGCTGTATCTTGGCGTAGTGAAGGGCTAAACTACAAGAAAAATGAGGTGGCCATTATAAACGTGAAGATGTATCATTTAGATATGTGATTTTATGGTCTAAGCCACTAACTAATGGATTTTGTTTTCAGGTTTTCTTGGATGTGGTGGAGAGTGTTAACATACTTGTCAATAGCAATGGGCAAATAATTAGGTCTGATGTTGTTGGGGCACTGAAGATGAGAACATATTTGAGGTTTGCTTTTATACTTTCTACGAGAACTGTTGAATTTCATGCTATTGAGATTGGCTACTAGTTATTTGGGTTTAGTAATATGACCTGCATAGGGTTTTTGTTGGGGAGATATGTCCAAAATAATTTAGTTACTCAATTTCAAGGACGTGTTTGAGCAGGGATTAGATACTCAAAATCCTTGAAGCCTCATGATCTCTTTTCGAGCTCACTACATTATACAAAGTTAAGTAATTAACACCACTTAAACACAACCACATAAAATCCTTGGGAAAGTGTTCCGAAGGTCCAAAGATAAGCGATTTCCCATTATTCTACTTGACTTGAAGGTGTTGTTGAAATAGCTCACACACGAGCAAGTTAGGTTTCATAATTTCCAGTAGGGTGTTTGGAAGGGTTTATTTGTAGTTTATTTGGAGTTCTCATGACATAAATAGATGTGTAATTGTTTCAAAGTACTTATGAAAACAACATGCCTATAAATTGTTCTAAGCTTTTTTTAGTAAGTTCCTTAGAATAGCTTCTAAAAACAGCTTATAGGGACTTCACCCGTCTTATAAACTTCTAAACACAAGTGCCCTAAGGGCACTTTTTAGCATTTCCCTTACAATTAACACCCAATTCATTCCTTCATTTCATCCCCCAGCTTGAATTCTATTATATACATTTTCCTCTACTTTCCATTTTTTTGATGAGACTTTTGAGGGGAATTGGCTGCATAATGCTCTGCAATATTTGGCTGGTTTTCAAGCTGGTTTTCTTGACAATAGGGATGGGACTTTTGTATGGAACTGCCAGCATAAAGGTCCCCAAAGTACTTTATAATTTACACTCCTGGAGGTAGGGACTTAAGATAGTAACATTCTGGTAGGATTGTTATCGATTTGTCCAAGCTATTCTCCTTGAGGATAAGGGGAATGTGAGCTAATTTTCCCTAGTTTCTTCTTATAAAATACAGATTTGTATAATATGGGGTCTTGGACATGTTTTGTTAGAATATAAGTATGGTAAAATAGTTAAGGCTTGGCTGTTATGTGTATAAATAGATATATGAAGAATGGATCAGGCTTGGCTGTTATGTGTATAAATTGTTCAAACACAACAAAATATCATAGTTAAAATAAATATATTTGTTCAACTCAAGATTTAAGCATGGTTATACAAATCATCCTTAAATCATATTAGAAATACATTTTTCGAACAAAAATGGTTATTATAGAAGGGGTAAAGTGGCATAGAAGATTAAAATGACACCCTCTAGCAGTTGAAACAAGTGCACCAGCAAAGAATTACAATAAGAAACGTGAGAGAAAGAATGCCAGAGTTCGACATCCCACGGCCAGAGTTGAAACACATCCGATAAAGTATTTCTAGTCTAACAAAGTCAAACCTGTACCGAAATGAGAGGGATACTATATTTAAAACCACAGTAGTTTTTCTTTTTCCTCAAAATTGCCACACCCACACATTCGGCAGCGTACTTGGCCAAACAAACAGGTGCTACAATGGTATGCACAGTACGCACACCATACATCTATCAGCCCTCAATACCTACCTGCCTGCTACCGGTACTTCACTGTTTTAGTCGGGTCTTGGATGTGTTTTGTAAGAATTTAAGTATGGTAAAAGGTTAAAGGCTCAAGGTTCACCATTGGTGTAAGCCTATACTGTTATGGAAATCGTCTAGGGCCCACTGTGTTATCACTGGAAGACAACACTTATTTTGTTTTGAAGTATCTATTAATCTAAGAAACTTCTGTGATTGAGTAAACTTAAATGTTTCATCCATGTCTTGTTGTGTAATACAGTGGCATGCCAGAGTGTAAACTTGGCTTAAATGACAGAATATTATTAGAAGCACAAGGTAGAGCGACCAAGGGAAAAGCGATTGACTTGGAGGACATCAAATTTCATCAGTATGTATGCTTGATTTTCTTCTTATATTAACGAAGTTAGTTGTACATTTTAATATACTCTCTACAAAGCATGTTTATGAGTTTATCTCTATTCATGAATCTTTATTCTATTTCTCAATTTGTGTTGATACTTGATGAAGGTGTGTGCGATTGGCCCGATTTGAGAATGATCGAACAATTTCCTTTATCCCACCTGATGGGTCATTTGATTTGATGACATACAGACTCAGCACACAGGTTGGTTTCCTCTAGATATGATACATTCTGTTTGATTGGTGGTGACATACAAATATATTTTGAGAGCCATTGTTGATCATATGATATTTATTTCCAGGTTAAGCCTTTATTTTGGGTGGAAGCACAAGTTGAAAAGCATTCAAAAAGTCGGATTGAGATTACGGTAAAAGCTAGGAGTCAATTTAAGGAACGTAGGTACTAATATGGCTTTTTTTTTCCATATATGTTCATGTTTCCCCTGTTTTCCATCATGGAAGATACAACTACTTACCTTGAATTTATGGATTGACTTGTTTGATCGAGATTTTAGACCACCCCGTATGTATTTATTTCTCCATCTATTAATTAATATAATATAATTTAATTTTACAGCACTGCTACAAATGTTGAGATTGAGTTACCTGTGCCTGCTGATGCAACCACTCCAAATGTGCGGACATCAATGGGATCTGCAGCATATGCACCTGAGAAAGATGCATTAATCTGGAAAATAAGATCTTTTCCTGGAGGCAAGGTATTAATTGACTTGGAAATGGTGTTTCTTTTCCATGAATAGCACCCATGATTGATACTCACGTCGATTGTGAAATAACGAATTTGGTTCTCTTGTTTAATACCATCAGGAGTACATGTTAAGGGCAGAGTTTCGTCTTCCCAGCATAACAGACGAGGAAGCAGCTCCCGAGAGAAAAGCTCCTATACGTGTAAAGTTTGAGATACCATATTTTACTGTGTCCGGAATACAGGTATTTCTTAATGTACAAGTGATTTTTCTTATTTTCTGAATATCTGTTATTCCCATTTCTAGTATTATGTATCTTTCATTGCTTCCTGCTTTATTTGTCTGTTGGTGTCTCACATTGTCATTTTCATGTTTTCCATGGGGCTGAAAATATTTTGTACTTCAAATTTGTTTTCACACTTTTGTTTATATCCAGTTCACTGAGTGTTAATAGATAGTAAATTCTTAAATTGGAAGATAAATACTGATGGGTAAAAAAACATGACATCATAATTGGATTAGAAACTAATATACATAATTTTACGCCTTTCCGTGATCAACAGTTTTGTTTTGTGCACTAGTAATATGAATTTTACAAGGCTTACTAAATCAAGCTTCAATATCCACATCATATAATGTTAGAATCACTGTTGACCACACATATTGTATTATCCTTTGTCAGTTAAGGAGCCTTTGATTTATTTAATCAAAATGCTAATCAAACATTATATTGTTTTGATTTATAGGTAAGATATTTGAAGATTATTGAGAAAAGTGGGTATCAGGCTCTTCCATGGGTGAGATACATAACAATGGCTGGAGAGTATGAGTTAAGGCTTATTTGAGTTTTGTACGTTGTTTGGTGTTCAAAATTTGCCAAGTAAACTGTACCATTCAATGATCAATGACTGAAGCAGGTGGTCTGTGGAGGCAGTCTTAAGTGGAATTTATTAGAATATATTTGGGCAACCACAACAGATGGTAAGTTGCTCATTGTCTCGAAAGTGACTGTCAACTAATATTCATGAATTGACTGTTGGCCTGAACTCTTGGAACTCCCTTCGGTCAATTGTGTGTTGATTTATATATTTGTAGACCCCCTTTTCTTTGTAATCAGAATGTCCATCTTTGCCCGTTGATGTCAAATTGTATTTGATTTACATTTTTAAGAGAACCAGTGGTTTTTGTTTTTGGAAGGAGACAGATTATAGGAAGAAAATTGATTGTGATACAGCCCATGTATGAAGGACCAAATGTAAACTTATGTTTGATTGTGCATTTACAAAGTTTTACACATCATCTGCAGAAAATCCTAGTTGCGATCCCTTTGTGTTTATAAGGTTAGAGTTTAACATGAAGATAAGTTTCATAGATTTTGGATATCAGTAACAATGAAGATTTATGAGAAAATGCAAGGCCATAAAGGAAAATGAAAGAAAATGAACAATAAGGAAATCAGCATCTCTTTCACTGAAATCAATGTTACATGTTGAGGACTCTAATATCTATAAGCTAAAATATTATACGACAAGCTAAGCGTTCTGTTATTGTTAACTGAAAACTAACAAACTTCTAACGTGTATTTGTTGACAGAACGATTGATTTCTTGTGATTACATATAATAACATAGCTGTAACTATCTGTTTTACAATTTTCAAATCTCCCAAAGATATCTGAAATTGCAACTTAGACAGACATTTAGTTAGAAATTATAATCTGAAGCAAGAACATGTTTGACAGTACGTGAGTTGTTCTGAACATTTCTTCTTGTTAAAAACAAATCTAACTCTTTAAATTATGTAGGGTTGACATATAATAAGACAATTGAACTTCATTGACCGGGAGCTGTAAGTGAAGTTGTAAAAATTTCTAAACAGGGTTGCTATAATCATGATAATCATAATTTCTAAAAGCAGAAGCTGAACGACTTAAGCATACATATATAAGAATTAAGAACAATCTATAATCTTGAAACACAGGATCTACTAACGATGGATTACTAAGGATGTCACGTGCCTGACTAATATGGACCTTATGATAAGGTTCTCATAATTGGAATCATAGCCTATATGTCACGTGACTGACGAATGAGGTTCTTACTCTGATGTAGTAATGTTCTTATTTGATTTTAATAAAATGAAATAAAAAACTCTTATCAGCGGGAGTTAACTTAGGCTTGATATTTTTCAGTGTGAGTTAACCCACATTGAAAAATACCGAACGTGGGTTAACTGATAAAGGAATGAACAATTTTAAAATGGAGAAGAGCAATCTTCAAAAGTTCAACCAACGAAAATTGATCCAACTATATTGTAGTGACATGACAATCAAACATGACATTTTGCTTCATAGCACTACCGTGCCACAAATTTAATCTTGGTAGACTATGAAAGATGAGCTGAAATCTCTATTTAATGAACATTTTCATATATAAAAAGATATACACAAAGAATAAAATATTTTAAATTCTATCATATTCATATTCACATATATATTGTGTCCATCTCTCTTCAAGTGAAATAGAAATATTCATTTAAATGGAAGGGAACTCTATCTCTAATACAGTAGAAACTCTTTAATTTAATACTCGGTAAATTAATAAACTCTCTAAAATAATAAATTTGTCCGGTCCCGACTTGGGCCAATGTAAAAAATTGAAAAACTCGATAAAATAATAAGATAATAATTTTTTGGGAGATCCCTTTATAATTTTCGGTCCCAAGAAAATCATAAATTAATAATTCATAGAAACTGAAAAAAAATATATTAAGAATACATTGAACACATTTGTTCCTCTTGTTTACATTTACTGTACTTTAAAAGTCATTATTGATTTCCAATGCATATGAACACAATAGTTACTAATTTACGTTGAGTCCCAATGTTCGCTGCAACATAATTCTAAGAGGCATAGACTAATTTGCCTTTTTGTTTGGTATGTACAGTATAATTACTTAAAAACTCTTTAAATTAATAATTATTAATTTATCGATAAATTAATAACTCTCTAAATTAATAAATTTCTCCGATCCTGACATTATTAATTTATAGAGTTTTAACTGTACTCATTACGTGTTATATCTAAAAATTGTCGGTGCGGATAGCAAATTTCTAACTCATTTTGAACCTTGAGAAGAACCACCCCACAGCCCAATAATTTCCTCTTCCGCTTTTGATTCTTTCCAGAAAATTAGGTTTCGCTTTCTTCATCACTACACTATAGTGAACACTTTTGAATCTCCGGTTACGCTCATCACTGAGAAACAAGAACGCCAAAAATGTCTCTGATGCAACGTTACGGAAAATGCAAAAGCGTTGTGAAACGATCAAAAAAGTACTTAGACGAAGCGCTTTACTTGAAACTCTTCAAAGACGGTGGTTCTGAACTTAACGTTCGTCAACAACTTAATCAGTTTATTAAGAGTGGGAAGCGCGTTTATAAATGGGAAGTTGGTGATACGCTTAAGAAGCTGAGACAACGGAAATTATATCAACCTGCTCTTAAGGTATTTTTACATTTAAGCGCTTTTTTTAGGTTGTTGTTATTTTCAATTTCGATTATTTCATTTTTGAAAAATAAGATTATGTATTGGCTTGGATCTATAATGTAGTTGTTCTTTCTGTATGTAAAATTGGGTTAAAGGGATAGTGTTGTTATTAATTTATGTTCTGTTTGGATAAACAGCATATTTGCAGCTTATAGCATAAGTGCATTTATCATGATAAGCGCTGTTGTATATGATTACATAAATTATATCTGTAGAAAAAAGATAAAATGAAGTTAAATTGTTTTTGTATATGCTATAAGTTTCCATTAACTGTTTTGGAGAATTTATGAAAGTAGGCTAAAAAGCTTATGAAAAAATGCCATAAGCTGTTTTAATAATTTCTCTTAGACAGTATCACAGAACCTATGCATGTAGATAAGCTCAAATTAGCCAATCTAGAAGGGTTAGTGAGTTGTAGTTTAGGAATTATGGATGTAGATGCGTTAAATGCTTATGATATGAATTTGGAGCGCTTATTTTCAAACAAAATTAAGCTATATCTATATGTTTCTTAGGCACTGTTTAGAAAAATAGTTTAATGAAATGCTTATTGCATATACACTTAACATATAAGGGTTTATGTATACAATATTTCTATTACAAAATATTGAAAAAGTCATATTATTTTAATGTTAGCTATAAGCTGTTTTCATGGGTATTCTGAAAAGCTTATGAAACTAAGTTGAAAAAAATCGATGGATATGTCAGAAGCGATTTCTATAAGCTTTCCCAAACATGCTCATAAATGCTTATGTTAGTCGATAAGATAAAATAAGTCAATCCAAAACCCACTTGGGTTGGCCTGGTGGTGTGGGCTTGGTACCTTGGGGTGTACTCCTCTCAAGGTCTCAAGTTCGTTTCTCTCCGATGCCAATTTCGGTGCACTAATTTGGCTTCCCAAAAAAAAAAGTTAACCCAAATTTGTGTGTTTCTAGGTTGTTATTATTATTTTCAATTATTTCATTTTCTTCAAAATAAAATGATATATTAGCTTGGGTTTGGAGTGGAGTTATTTTTATCATAGAATCATAAAATGAGGTTTTGAAGTGTTGGTGTCAACCTTTGTTAGGCAAGGTAAAGGTAAACTTTGTTTTTCTGCATAATTTAGCTGGCAAATTGTTAATTTTTTTTTTGGTGTGTGGAATAGCCTTTAGTTCTGCTTGGATATTAATATCAGGTGGTGGGTGTTTTGGTTCCTTTTGCAATTGGTTTTGTGCTAGGGTGGATTGCTTATAGTGTGGTTATAGGTGGATTTGTGCCTGTTTTAAGGAGGTTTGATTGTTCATTCTGTGTGGTTGTCTGTTTTTGGTCTTTTGTGGTTTCTGATTTGGCTTAGACTCTTGGTTATTTTTCTTGTATGTTGATGTTGATTATGTGGTCGTGTCTGGAACAAAACCATGCAGCTCTAGATTTAGAGATTATACGTAGCAGACTCTGTGTTCCATAATTTATATTCATGGAGAATGCACTTTTTCTTGTGTTGCAGCTATCAGAAACAATGGCCAAGAGGAATATGATAAAGACCGTCAGTGACCAAGCTATACATATTGATTTGGTTGCAAAAGCTAGAGGTATTGTTGCTGCTGAAAAATATTTTATTGATCTCCCCGAGTCTGCGAAAAATCATCTGTGCTATGGTGCACTTCTCAACTGCTACTGCAAAGAGTTGATGACTGATAAAGCTGAAGGTGTCATTGAAAAAATGAAGGATCTTGACTTTCCTTTGAGTTCACTGTCTTATAATAGTCTTATGACTCTTTATACTAAAGTAGGTCAACCAGAAAAGATTCCGTCCATCATTCAAGAAATGAAGGCTAGCAATATCATGCCGGATTCTTACACATATAATGTATGGATGAGAGCTCTTGCTGCAGTTAATGATATTTCTGGTGTTGAAAGGGTTATTGATGAGATGAAGAGGGACGGTCGAGTCACTGGAGATTGGACAACATATAGCAACCTTGCGTCTATTTATGTTGATGCTAACATGTTTGAGAAGGCAGAAGGTGCACTTAAGGAATTGGAAAAGAGGAATGGTTACAAAGATCTTTCTGCTTATCAGTTTCTAATTACATTGTATGGGAAAATAGGCAAAGTATATGAGGTCTATAGGGTCTGGCGGTCTCTTAGGTTGGCATTTCCTAAAACTGCAAACATAAGCTATTTGAATATGATTCAGGTTTTGGTTAACTTGAAAGATCTCCCAGGAGCAGAGAAATGTTTCCGTGAGTGGGAGTCGAGCTGCAGTACTTATGATATTCGAGTTGCAAATGTTTTGATAGGGGCATATGCAAAATTAGATATGCTGGAGAAGGCTGAAGAACTAAAGGAGCGTGCTCGGAGGAGGGGGGCCAAGCCTAATGCAAAAACTTGGGAAATATTTTTGGATTACCATTTGCGGAATGCAGACTTTAAGTTGGCGGTGGATTGTTTATCCGAAGCAATCTCAATTGGTAGAGGGAATGGTGAAAAGTGGGTTCCATCATCTGAGACAATAGGTATTATGATGAAGCACTACGAGCAAGAGAAGGATGTTGATGGTGCAGAAGAATTCATCGAAATCTTGAAGAAATCTGTGGAATCTGTTGGGGAAGAGGTGTTTGAATCATTGATTAGAACTTATGCCGCTGCTGGTAGGACAAGTGCTGCTATGAAACGACGATTGAAGATGGAAAATGTGAACGTGAATGAAGATGCCCAGAAGTTGCTTGAGGCTATATCCGAGGAGTGATTCATGTAAATTGAGATGCTGTGTTCTTTCTTCACATTCTGTGTTGCAATAAAAATTTGATATTTCAATTTAAACATTTTGAAGTGGCGCATGCCGTATATGGTTTTCAATATAAGAGGTGGACAGTAGAAGTCACTCATCTCCTTTTGAAGGAATGTCTACACCAACCATTATATGGTTTCTCAGTATAATCTTTACTCCTTGATTTATCTTTCTTATTATCCATGCAACCTCATGATTCTTTTTTGTGGCATGTGCTTGTTGTAGGTTTTTCCTTTAAGCCAATACTTCATCTAGAAATGACATATGATGACTCTATTTTTTGATATCTGATGCAATTGTTGGTGACTTGCCCATCTTAGAATTTTAAATATCGAAGCATTAAGTCATTTAAACGTATCTTCTTGAGTTAAATTCTTGCAGAACAGATCTTCTTGAGTTAAATTCTTTAAAAATTAATACATTGCCAAGGATATGATGCCCTGCAGTGTACACTATTAATTAGTGGTCTCAATTTTGGAAATTTCACTATGTAGGAAGGTAAATAATATTCAGCATTGCAATTCTATTTATAATCAGTGCTTCGGCTTTTGTAATTTCCAACACTAAGTGAAGCCAAATTACAATCAAAACAATGACTCTGTCTATTTCAAGATCTTTAAGCCGTGAACTTCCTTTAAAAAACGTAAGAGGCCATATTTGAAGCTCTCCACCCTGCATTCAGCCATTCATCCCTAATCACTGCCTTAGGAAACAATGTTATATGCACATTTTCTTTACGCATCTCCATTGAAAATGGAGGAAGAAAGAAAAAAAGAAAATGGAAGAAACAAGGTTTTTAAATTTGAATTTTCGTCTTCTCATTTTTTTGCATTTGATCCCTCTACTTATTTATGTTTTTTGGTTTTGGCTCCTCTACTTATTTTCATTTTTTGGTTCTGGCATGCGCGCACACACTATTCTTGGGATTAGGTACTTGTTTCCAATGCAAATAAATGTCTCTTTATCACTTTATCATTAAACAACAATGTTGAAGTGAACACACCAAAAACTTCCCAATTCATCGAGCATCTCCACAGCAATTAAGGATTTTCTTAATCAACACAGAAATACCAAAACTATAGAAAGAGATCATTCAAATATATGGAGAATGGAATAAATAAATAGCATATTTATCATAAAGTTAGAAGCATTATCCATCGTCTTTACACACACATGAGCAACCTATATCAAACCTCTCAATGGTGGCAATATTTTCTCTTCCCTACATTTTCTTTGCATTTTCCTTAAGCAGACCCTATGTTGTGTATATGCTGATGATGGTGCTATCACCATGGATCAATATTGTTCATGCAGAAGTCACACATAATTTGTAATTTGATAGAACCCAAGACTGTGGACCGTCATCTCTTTAGCCATTGACCATGTGCAGAAGAAATTAGTTTGATCGTTAGGGTCTAAATAATATTGGCTTGAGTATGTCGTTTTAGTTTGTGACATCTATGTTTATTCAAAAACTTTATAAAATTATAGAAACACAGGCAAAAATCATTTCATTTTAATATCATATCTTTGTTTTATTTTCAATGTACTAACTTCTTCGCAAGTATATCATTGCAAGCAAAGCAGGAGAAAAATAATTTATATTCTCTTTAGACATTTACAAAGAGTCCAGGTAGTATTTAGTAATGGAACCATTAATGAATGATTTGTGAATAAAAAACATATGAGCAAATAAAAATTTAATTTGAACATAAAAATAAATCACCCCAACCAAGAAATGAAAGAAGAATATTTTTTCAAAAAAATGTTTACCTATATAATTGTAATTATGTATTATTCATTTTCTTAGGGACATTTTACATTCCTTCCAGGACCACCATAGTAAAAGTAATTTCCCCACCCATTATTAGTTCCTTCTTGTATATTATAACAATTTGGACGGTTAGCTACAACATTGAGATTTGGCAAGGGAATCAAGCTGTTATCAGAATCCACAACTTGCATATTTCTAAAGTATGCAGCTTTTGCAAAACCCTCCTCAGCAAAATGTCCACTACCCATTTGGGTAGAAGTGTGAGACCCTGTTGACATTGTATTCACTATTTCTCCACCAAATTGAACCATTGTTGCACTATCCTTTAAGTGTGTGAATAGGGATGATGGCCAATACCCAATCAAGTTTCCAGATCCATATTCAAGCCACCAATTCCCATGCTTTGGATCCTACACGCATAAATAGAAGCAAAGTAAACTATATATGAAACACAAACACCAAACGCGCGCGCGCACACAAAAAAAAAATACTATACACAACACTAACATTGTGATATAAACCTTTTTAATAGTTTAAAAAAGAAAAATAGAAGTAACTGAATTAATATAACCACATCGAACACAAGCATATGTTAATCATCTGACACACATTCAATCTGAGGTATCAATGTTACCCTAGTAAATCTTCAACGATACAACTTTTGTTTTGTGACAAAGTTAAATTACTCAAACATAAACATAATCATTAAGAGCAGCACGTTAGCTGACATGATAATAGAAATGAGTCAAAAAGAAGAAAACAAAGGTACCAAGGTGGTGAGTAAAATACGCAAAATATTAGGGTTTTGTTAAATAAGAGAAAAATGAAGGAATAAAAAAAGGTGTGGCGTTCAGAATTATGGAATATCTTTAAGTTGTAAAAAGCAAAGGAAAATGATGTTCTCAAAGTGCTCAGAAAGAATGAGGGAAAGTAAAAAATATGATAAATTATGTGGTGAAAAAAAGAAACAAAAAAGGGAAAGAAAAAAGAATAAAGAAAAAGAATCTTGAAAGAGATAAAAAGCATAAGGGAGTTACATTCAAATTCACAGTGCATGCGTGTAATGTACCAAAGTAGTAAAGTGAGTAAATATGGTACCTAAATTCACTAACATTTGAACACTAGAAAATTTTGTTCATTATATTGTTTTTCTCCTTTTGTGTGTCATTTATGTTGCTTTTTTCATAACAAATTATTATGTTGTGAACATGTTATAATAAACTTGCCCTTTGCTTCTTCTACAATTCTACATAATAACAAAATTCGAAAGCATATAATGAGACTTCCAAACTAATGGAGTGCCCCATGCCCCTACCATGCATTGACCACACTTTCAGCTTAAATTTTCCTTTGAGACTTTGACTATGAGACTTCAATATTTTGTAACAAATCAATGGTTAGTTAATTTGGTTATTGAAGTTAAAAATATTCAAATGTTCTTTAAAACTAAAAGTTTCTAATCACATTAGTTACTACGCAACAATCTCATGGACTAAATTGACACTGGAATAATTATAATTAATTAATTGAAATTTTTTTATTTCGAAGAACTATTTTATTTTGTTTTAACTTTAGTAACTAAATTGACTTATTTTACATATTTGAAGCTGTATTATTATTGAAAATAAGTACTCCATCGTGCCACGTTTATAAACAATTTTTAATTTTTCACATTCATTAAATAACAGATGTATCTAGACTATATTATAATCTAGATATATCAGTTATTTAATAAATTTTAAAAAAATTGCTTATAAATGTGATCGGATGAGCAGTAAATACCAGTAGAAACTTAGAGGGATATATACCAAATTACCCATAATCTTCTAAGGTCATTTTGGTATTCTGAGCAGAAAATTACCTTCCAGATCATTAAGCTTATATCAAATTGGCCTCCATTATATGTAGAAGTTGGAGAAATTGCTGCTCCAATAGCAATATTACTGCTAGTTTGAACAAAGCCAGAGCAAAGTAAATTGTAGCACCCAGTTCCTTGATATGCATCAGTCTGCAATTATTACTAGCAATTATCATTTTTTTAAATACATTTTTTATTAATGGGTATCTTTCACTTGAAGCAAGTAGTAGTATCAATCATAGATATTTTACTTTTCCACCTCCCTTGCTTCAATCAATTTACTTACCGTCCAATAAGTGAAGAATCTAGGGTAGCTATCCCCATAGAGCTCTGGGCTGACCTGCATAAAAATTACTTAAACTTAGCTTGATTGACCAATACAAAATTAAAAACATTGATGAAAATGAAGGGTAGTTGGTTGACATTCTAACTGCCTATTTAATGCAAAACCAAATCCAATCAATTTAAGAATTTTCGTGTAAAATTAGTTTAAAAAAAGGGAGCTTCTACGGTGCAGTCAGTAAACTGACTTTTTTGAAAAAGTTAATTTTGATTTTAATGTTTGATTCATTTTTAAATTGTTGATTACTGGTTAATGATCAATAATAATTCATCTAGTAATGCTTGCAACATCTTGGACTTACAAGTACTATTTTATCGTTGGAATCTTTAACAGAGTTGATGATATTATGTGATAGTCTTAAGTTACACTTTGTGGGGTGCTACGCTTATAAAAAGGTAGGATAAAATTAGATTAAGTGTAGTCTTGTTAATCTGATGAATTGATGATACTATGAGGACTGAACTTTTGATGTCATTGTACAAACAGTGGGGTGTTACTCATTACATTTTTGATGTTATAGTGTTAACTTCACCAAAAAAGTCATTCTTATGACTTCACCATAGAATTTTCCTTAAAAAAATTGTGTAAAAGATTAATACTATACTCCCTTCTTTCCAAATTAATTGTTCTATTTGTTCATTTTATATATATTAATTGTTCTATTTGTTCATTTTATATATACATATCAAGAAAAATGGATAAATGGAAAAGAGATAACATCATTTTTATTAAAGTATCATTATTAAGTATTGGATTTGCATTTATAATTTTTACTAATACATAATCAAAAATATTAAATGTCAAAAATATCTATGTGCAACTGTCTACAATGTCACTTATTATGAGACGTATGAAATACACGTAACCTTAAAATGACAAGTAAAAAATGAGTGGGAGTACCTACTAAAAAAAGCAGTGCAAAAGAAGTGATTGAATGAATTGGTTGTCTAAGATGAAGTAATTAATGAAAATAATCAACATGCCTGCCAACCAGCTTCAATGGTATTGAGATCTACTCCAAATGAACCAGAGATGATCCATATTTGAGACAAGCTGAATTCATATGGACTTTCCACTTGTGGGACCCACACATTTATGCTAGCTTTTGCTCCATAGTACTCATTCCCACTCACATATCCAACTGCATGCTGTGCATCATTAAGAAGAACCAATTTGTTGTTAGTACTTTATTTTCAAAAATAGCACAAGATTTATATTAGATTCAATGTTGGTTTTTGTTGTGTCTAAGATTATTTCTATTGAAGATAAAAATAATTGGTCCACCTATTAATAAACTGAGAAGTGAGTAACCATGAAATTCAGTGACCACTTTAAATTGAAAAAGGACTTAGCTTCATGAGTAAATTAGAAAGACAAAAAAAAAAAAAAAAAGAACACTTGTCTATTATGCTTTTATCAGAATATTATTTTTGGAAGAAGTTATCATAATATTATTTTGTTTGTATTAATGTGAGACTACAAGGAGGATTGGTTGGTACTACAGATCATTTTCAATTTTTTTGTGCTAATCGTACTATCTTCATTTTCATACTTCTAAATTTTTAAAAAAATATAGTATAAAAAGGAAAAGAAAACATTTGGAATTTCTCTTTTATGACCGATATTAATTATTTCAAAAGAAATGAATGGATACATATGTTTTTGTAACTTATAAAATATAAACAATTGTTTTAGTCTTTATAAATTCTTTTTGAACTGTTTCAAAAAAAAAAAAAATCTTTTTGAACAATTTTTAATCTTTATTTTTTATAAAATTTAATACATACTTTAGTCCTTATGTAGGAGCTAAAATCACAAGTTCTTATAAAGAAAATATAGACAAAAATGGTCAAATTTCTTTTACGGAGACTAACTTTTCTTTTGGAAGGCTATAAAGACTAAACTTACCACCGTAATTTTATATAAGCCAAAACACATTTAACGTAAAATTAAATACTCAACTACCATATGCTTTACCCTCAAAAAATACTACCATATGCTTTACCAATTTCCATTATCTATCTATGTTAAGTTGTTTTTTGGGTTATCTCTTAAGTTGTTTATTTATTCCATACTTTACCATAATGAAAAGAAACATAAAAATATATAATATAAAAGAAATTATGAGACAAAATAATCTGAGTTTCTGTTGTTTTCTGTGATGGCATTGTACCTCATGTCCATCGCCGGTGGTGTCCATTCTAACACGTTTCAATTTTCTTCCAAATGTGTTAATAGAGCAAGCTCTTAACATGTCATCTTCTTTTATTCTTCTAATCGGAATCGTTCCTTCTGGACATGATTCACCTGAGAAACTCCACAATTGAAAGTTATAATTTTCAATGCCCATTTGCTTATGCTCTCTTGGTCTCTCCGGAGGATCCTATACACATAAAACCGAACAATTATAAGTTGAAATATAATTATATAAAAGAAATTTTTTATTTTAATTTTCACTCAATAGAGAAAAAAAACTAAGAAAAATACCAATGGTTTTTGTCCTCTCAACATAGGATGGTCAAAAGCTGGTTGTCTATGAGACATAACACAATCTATGATATCACCATCAGGACTCTGCGGAAAAACAACACAAACACACATTACACAAACACCATCTATTTTTTCTTAAAAAAGGTTGAGAAATGTTTTGAAGACATTTTTAACATACCTGAATTGTCTTAACAGCAGGCTTGTTGATCCGTCGAAGATGCATTTTTATGGTCCTCCTAAACTTGTGAAACTCTTCATTTGGTAGAAAAGTTTGATTTTGGCCACTTGTTTCTGAAGAATAAACATGACAAACCAAAGAAACAAGGAGAAGAAAATGAAGGAGGAGGGAGATGACTGGGAAGCTGAAATCCATGTTTGTGTTTGTGTGTATTTCTCCACATTTGTGTTGTTTTCTTGCATCAAGAAAACAAATTTGAGTGTTCTTATATTTTGGTTTTGTCCATTGGAACAAATCTAACCCCATATCCAATCCAACAAAAATATAATATATGACCAGTATTTGTAAGACAATCTAATTACTCATTCACCATTTTCAAAGCCTTTGAAGCCAAGAAAATGCTCTCCCTTTCTCTCTCTGAACATATTTCAGGGAGACTTTTGAGTACTTATATATGCTATACATAATATAATGTTTTCTCTTTTGACGCGGTATGATTATAATAATGTTAAAGAATATCTTGTGTAAAAAAAAATGTTGAAGAATATCTTTAAACAACGATTTAGGAAATACAAATATTTTTTGAGGGAATTTATGAAATAAAATATTCAATAGATTTTTTTGAAGGAAAAATATTTAATAGATTAAAAGTATAAAATTATTTAATAATTTATTTATTTATTAATTAATGAAAGAATATTTAATGAAAATGTTAAATGCATCTTAATTATACTTTTTTTAGTTCTTAAATGTAGTATTATTTTTATTTTTTACTAAGGAATATCTTTGGGCATATTGAAGCATCAAAGACGAGTTGATTTAAACAGTTCTGAATCTAAGTTGAAGCAGCAATGAAAATTATCAAATCTAAGTTGAGAAATAAGACGGGACATGGGTTTTTAGCAGATAGCATGTCAGTTTACATCGAAAGGGAAACTAGTGAATGTATTAGTTCTGAATCAATTATTGATGATTTCAAGTCACTCGAAAAGTGTAAAGTGAGTCTTTAGGTATGTAATGATCAACTTTATATATTATGTAGTTTAAATTTTGAATGATCGGTTTTTGGTTTATTATGAATGATTTATATATTATATTTTAGTTTATTTTGATGGCGGGATGACGGCCACCCCAAACATATTTGTCTGGCTCCGCCACTGCATCCATCACCGGCGCATCCTCCTCCATCTTCTGTGTTGTTTAAAGAGCTATCTCTATCTCTCTCCACAAACCCTATTTCTTGTAAATTGTAAGGTAATGTGAAATTGAATGTATTTTCCTTCAAATATGATTATTCTCTGATGATTACATGTTCTTTGATTGGTTATTTTCCTTAATAGTTTCCTTCAAATATATTTTTCGTTGGTTTTAATCAATTTTAGTTACCTCTGATTGTTTAATTTATGGTTTTTCAAGTGTTGGCTCACTTTGAGTCCAATTATCTCTCTGGTTATTGCTTTTTAGCTATCTGTTCAAGTGTTTTCTAATACAAATTTCATCCACTGAAATTTGGGTTGTGGTGTTCAAAATTGTGAAGATTTGTTAATTTTTTCCTTCTAGATTCTGTTAAAATAGATTTTTTTTCCTTATGATGGTTTAGTGATCAGGAGAAGATTAATTTGCCATTTCATCTTCGACATTTCCTTTTTGAGGCGCGCGAATCATCAACTTTGAAAAATTTATCAACTATTCAAGAATTATGCTCATGTTTGGCTCCTGCCATTCCTGCCAAGGAACAACCCAAAAAATACTTGTTGCTTGATAGGTTGTTGCGCCTTGTTATGACTCTTCCGGTTTCTACAACCACAACTGAAAGATCTTTTTTCAGCGATGAAAATTATCAAATCTAAGTTAAGAAACAAGACGGGACATGGGTAGTTAGCAGATAGCATGTCAGTTTACATCGAAAGGGAAATTAGTGAATGTATTAGTTCTGAATCAATTATTGATGATTTCAAGTCACTCGGAAAGCATAAAGTGCGTCTTTAGGTATGTAATGATTAACTTTATATATTATGTAATTTAAATTTTGAATAATCGGTTTTTGGTTTATTTTGAATGATTTATATATTATATTTTAGTTTATTTTGATGGCGGGATGATGGCCACCCCAAACATTTTTGTCTGACTCTGCCACTATTTGAACTTCTTTCAACTTAAGTGTAACCAAAAGAACTTCTTTCAACTTTATAAGAGATTTCGAGTTTGAGAGAGTTTTTTCTTCTAATACGGTCTTTTTTAGTTTGACGGGTTAGGCTTTATAATTGCACGTAAAATATGTACAAATTATAACTAGAAAACACCAGGTCCAAGGGTAAAGGTCATTGTTTTTTTTTTTTTTTACAAGGGGTAAATGTCATATATATATATATATATATATATATATATATATATATATATATATATATATATATATATATATATATATATATATATATAGGGGGCTGTTAACTTGCATCCACCTAAAAACATTAAGATGCAAGTTAACAAGCTGCACCTACTAGTTATTTACCAAAACACCCATGTTTTTATATTATAAACAAATATTATTTATGCTATTTACGGAAATGTCCTTTTAATTAAAATAAAGTTTAATAGAGACAAAATGGTGTTTTAGTAAAGTACAAGTAGGTGCAGCTTGTTAACTTGCACCTTAGTGTTTTTAGGTGGGTGCAAGTTAACAACCCCCTATATATATATATATATATATATATATATATATATATATATATATATATATATATATATATATATATATATATATATATATATATATATTCTTCTATTTACAAACATTTAATTCAAGAGATTCAATCCAAGTCATTTTTTTCCTTGGCAATACCAACACATTCTTTTGGGTATAATAATTAATACATACCAGACATATTTGGTTAATTAGTCAATATATTTTTTATAAACCTATTTCGAATATTTTGTTGACAAATGTCGGCTTGCTTATAAGAAATTAATCTTATATCTGCCCAAAAAATTATAATAATTCACTTTATTGGGCTTTTTTTATCCTAAATAATTTGATGTGAGATTTGTTTTAGCATGTATAATGGTAAATAACTTGAAGAGACGCTTGCAGTTCTCCCTAACAATGTGGCAACCAATTTTCAGGTGCTTAGTTCTTTCATGAAATACGTATGTCACTTTGGTCATTACAGTAAAGGATAGGAGTTTTGGCACATTGTACTTGTAAATCTCTGATGAGATAAAACAACCACCAGAATACCATGTACTTTGTGATGCTTTCTATAGATCTTTCTTTGAGCCTCATTCAAACTTTTTCTATCCACCACTATTCCTTCAGAATCAAAAGGAAAAGTAACAACATCTTCAATGATCTCTCATAGCTCATCATCAACTCCTATGATGTGACTATACCCAACGTAATAACTTATTTTGCAAAAACCTAATGAAAATCACCGATTTTGTGCAAATATGATAAAACTAGGTAAGATATAAATTTCTTGCTCTTTTACCCTTTTTCCAATACATCTTGTAGTGTTTTAAAGATTAACGAATGAAGAACCAAGTAAATAAAAAAGAAGTTTAAGTTGAGTTAATTCGCCTAGCAAGCCAAGCAACAACTTAGCGAAAAAATCAGTATAATGATGAACTTTGAAACATGGAAAATTCATCATGGCAAATATTCACTTTGCCTGGAAAATCATGGTAGTTTAATGATCTATGTGGTTGAGCTGGAAAATAATTCAAGGTAAAGAAACGTCTATTTGCTTAGTGAACACACCAATCAAACAAGTGAAAATGCACTTACAGAAATTTATAAATAGGTGACTTCACTTTAACATCAAGGGGGAGAAAAATACAAACACTAGTAGAAATTATACATTTAACATCAAGGGGGTTTTTGTTTTCACATCAGCACAAAAAATACCTGAAGGGAAAGATACATACTGTGGTTTTTTACATCAGTTGACATAAGTACATGAGGGGAATTCCTAATAGCACATTG
The DNA here is from genome assembly GCF_051527215.1 of Medicago sativa. NCBI lineage: Eukaryota > Viridiplantae > Streptophyta > Magnoliopsida > Fabales > Fabaceae > Medicago > Medicago sativa. Next base: position 62,267,305 of record NC_140756.1, read on the forward strand.
AAAGAGAGTTGAAATAGATTGTAAACAAGGTGGAAACATTGAAAGTTTGTAGAACAAGTCATTTGATGAAACATCTTATCACGCTCTTATATGTATTCCAATATCTTGTCTTATTCACTTAATTCCTCAATAGGCAAATACTTCATATGTAGTTTCTAGCCAAATTAGAATTTTCACCCTCTCAGCTTTCTTTCCTTTGATCAATTTGCTGAACTGTAACATATGCTTCATGCTGTAAAAAAATGATTACATGATTCATTATCTCAAAAGCACAACACACATTCAACTCCATCTGCAACTTGTATAACCCCCGTTTTTCTAGTTCATCATGGGTATGTAATTCATCTAAAATCAATCTCCATTCAAACATCAGAAATTTTTATTGTACGTTAAGTGTCTTAGTATAAGTTTCAACGACATGAACCTGTGTTGTGCGTCCTTCGACGAAGAATTAGATAACAACTACTTTTAACCGAGAATCCATTGACAAGCCACACGCATTTATCGTTAGTACTCAGATCTGGTTTCACATTTCATAAAAAATCTGATATAAGACATTATTCTGCATCAAACAAATCCCATCACATTCGTCAAATAGTTTCCATTTCAATGTTTGCAGCAAATACTTTACGAAAATGAGTTTTCTCCTCCAACCGAAGTTCTACCAGCTAGTAAAGTATCATGCCATCAAATAGAATCTTTATGATGGATTTTAACCACATCCCTATCCTGGACCTTCGAGAGCATAGTACCATACCTGAAATCAAGAAACTCAAATCGAGGGGATGATCTATCATTGAGAATACTCCATTTGCATTTACTAAGAAATGCAACATTAAATAATTCCTGATTCTTTATTCCGAGACCTCCATCCTCCTTTGGCTGACAAATTTTGTTCCAACTGTTCACCGTGTTTTTAGCAAACAAGAAGTGATGGTTTTGGTTATTACAAGCAAGATCAAACCAGAAATCCTAGGAATGTTGTGCAAATTTTTTCCAGAAAAAGAGTAAATGTTCATCAAATTCATAAGTTGCTTTATGAACAAGACGAATCCGTATGACGTCTTTCGACAAAAAAAGGATAAAATAAAAGGAAAACGCAGTAAATGCAAATAAAAGACTAAAAGTTTAAAACGCAGAAACTTAAATAAAAGGTAAATTGCATTGCATTAAAATAAAGGTGGTTCGACAAATCAGTTTACATACACTTTGTAAAACTCTTTTCTCTCACGCCAATACTTCGAGTGTTTTAGAATTTCTATAAGTGATTTGCGACCCATTTTCCCTGTGGAAAACTACTATTTATACATAGTAAAATAACTGGAAAAAGCCTAACTCCACGATCAACACTTCTTCCATTAAGGAACTGCTTGTCGCCCTCGTCTTTAATTTGTTGAGGAAACCACTCTGTTTGGATTCAAAGTCTTCCCACCTTGACAATAACTGTTTGACTTCGACGGAATTGCATTCATGGCCTATGTCTTGTTGAACTCCGAAGCTTTTAGACTCTTTCAAACGCCAAGCTCAGATTCTGTCGAAAACCTTATGTTGAAGAAGAAAGACTTCGATTCCTGCAAAAGATAAAAGTCAACAAATGTTGACCACATTAATTGAGCCTGTCGAAATTACAGCCCAAAAATGCCATTTTCGACTGAAAACATTCGAAGGAGAAGATTGAAATTTTTGAAAAGACCTTAAGTATTCTTTAGAAAAATGACGTCATGATAATCATGACTTCCAAGAGTAGTCTTTTCAAGTTTCCTTCCACTACATGATCTCAAGATTTTGTGGACCACCACTTCTGCAGTTGAAAAGTTAGTGGAGTCTTTCAATTTACCCCAAGATGCCAAGTGTCCCTTCATATCCTTTCATCTTCATTTCTCTCATGTTTTCCCATTTTTCATCATTATAGCGCCCCTTTCTTGTTAATCAGTTTCCCTCAAGACTTTCAGCTTTTCCACTAAGTCAAGAAAACCAACTTCTCCTTCAAGACATGCGGCGGTTACTGAACAAGGAAATGAAAAGTTTTGCCACATTAATTACTTTCATCATTTATAAGAACCCCTCTTTCTTGCATTTTGCGTAAAGTATCCTTCCATTCATGCATTTCAAATTTTATCATTTGCATTTTTCCTTTCCTCTTTCCACACAAAAGAAGAAAGATTTTTGCAAAAAATGGATAGACTTCTGAACAAGCTTCTCCTCGTCATTATTAAAAGGTTCATTTTTTTGGGGTCCAAGATCTTTTCAACTTCAAATCAGCATCTCGTCGTCATCGTCAACTCGTCGAATGGAACGCGGCGTTCAGATTTCTACCAAAAGACTATCTGAGGTATTTGGCTGATGATTCTCCTAGTGCAGCAAAGCATAGGTTTATGCAAAGGCTAGCCGACAGCGGCCATGCGTCAATCTGTGTGGTATTGGGGGCTTGCCTGCTTTTCCAATCTCAGCTTGACCTGGAAACTATCAAAAGTATTTTGGCGAAAGCTGTGAAGCATAAATCCGACGGGGCCAAGTACCTTGAAATTATGCTAGAAGTGTTAGCTAGTGAGGGGATTTTCCGAAGACAGAGTTTTCCCAACCTTCTACGACCTTTTCTTTCGGCGGCAACTTGCTAATTGCAGGAACACCATCATGAATCCAGATGGCCTTCACTTCGCTCGAGAAGATCTCTGCTAATTGGAGTATAAGTTTACTTGTTCTTCCACCACAGCTTGTGAGGGAATCCAAAGATTTAGGAACATTATCTCGTCTCTTCCAAAAATGTCATTATCATGTCTTCGATCAAGGAATTCTTCAAGACTTTTGGTTCTTCGCATTCAAGAATTAGAAAACTCCAAAAGTTGAAAGTAAAAAGAAAAGAAAAGTTTCAGTCTAACCGGTACTAAAAAGTTAATCAATATTACTAACTCTCCGGCAGCGACGCCAAAAACTTGATGTGAATCCGCAAGCGCACGGTTCTATCGAAGTAGTAAAATATCGTTCCACAGGGAGTTGTTGTAATTACCGATTTTCTTTCTAATTATGATTAGCTGAAAAGATCAAAGTTTAGAGGTTTAACAAAACGTTGGAATAAAATTGAGAATTTAAAAGCGGCTCGGGATTATTGGTTCGTCGTATGACAAATCACTCTCAATCCAAACCTATATTTTCCTCTTAAATTAAATCCGTTTCTAAAGACAAGTTTCTCTAATGTATTTCATGGTTCCTTTCAAAATCCATGAGTGTGTTTCAATAACAATCACGCCTATTCTCATGGTTGATTGTTATTGAAACCCTTTAAGAGCGAAACTTATTGCCTCAATACTTCACAAAACTATTCATTTGGGGTGTTCCCATCAAGTTCTGTGTCGTCTTGTCTAATTTCATTTGTTCCAATATCAAACTTCATCTTTCGATCCTTCGCTTGATATTTGAGATGATGAAATAACAACTATTAAACTTCACCTTTATGTCCTTCGTTTAATACTTGCTACTGAGTTTGAAAACAATGAAATTAGATTAGAAAATAGATTTAAATAAGATTAGGGTTCTAGGCTTGGTTTAATAGGAATTAAGTCATTAGAATCATCTTACAATTCCAAGACCTAGAGATCTACTGACTCATGGTCATGGTAGATGAGGAAATTAAATTGACGGAATAGAAAGACATGGGAGTAGATTGCTGAATGTAAAAGTGCAAAATTGTAAAGAACAAGGAATTAAAGAACAAGAAAATAAAGCTTTGATCAATTTGATTCAATGGAAAACAACCGTCACAAATATTCCAAGGTTCAAAGATGATTTACAAGTGTGATTGTTCTCTCTATATATAGCAAAAGTCATCCTCTTGAAAAGGAAATAGTTCCGCATTATAAAACACTAAAATCGGTCATAAAAACAACCCAAATCGGAGCATATATTTGCACTAAATCAGCACATAAATATGCACCAAATCAGCACATAAATATGCACCAAATTAGCCTTGAATCATGCTTGAATCCTTCCTTTCCTTAACCATGCTTCTAAATCCCTTCTTTTGCTCAAAGACTCATTCTTTCATCATATTTGATCCTGAAATAAAAACAAACAAATTTGAAGTACCAAAGTTCTAAAAAGAAATTAAAACACATAAAATTCTACTAAAATAAACACTTAAAAACCACCTAATTATTGACTTATCTTAACTCTTGGTAAAAGGAAACTTTGTTCTCTGATCAGCATACCATTTTCCACTTTTCTTGGATTTCGGAATAAAACCCTCTAGGCTTTTAGTAGCCTCTTTGTCGAACACAAAGCTACATCTAGGGCATAGAATCACCTCAGAGTTCTTCAACCTACAACGATTGAGGAAATCAATCAGTTCCTCTTCAGCCATATGATATGCCACTTTTTCCTTCTCATCGAACTAACACTCTGAAATGACTTCATTAGCACTTTTGGGGCCTTTAGAAACTTCTATCATATGATATTTAGCAACATCAACGTTTGCCTCAACAGAAAACTTTTTGACAGCTTCGACAATAGCTTTCACTACGTTGCAATCTGCAATTTCAGCGTACATTGCATCGACATCTTTCAGGGGGATGATATTTACAAAACCCTCTCTTTTTACGCCGCTCTAGTGGTGGATTTTTAAACCATTTAGGTACTGCCACTTGACCATCAGCAACTAGGAGATAAAAAATCTCATCACATTTGGTTACATCAAATGTATAAGTATTGGGTATATACTAATCATTTTTTGCTTCGACATGATTTTTCCCATCTGATGGCCTCAACAATTTGCATGTATAAGGAGGCCTAGGTTTTAGTTCAGCGACATTAACCTCACCGTCTTCGACATCTTCAAAAGCTATGTCAAATTTTTGGTCACTTTCATTTGTATCTATGTAAGCGACCTTTTCTCTTTTGTATTTGTGAGTTCTGACTTTTTCACCCCTCAGTCTTTCGACCCGTCGAACTCTATCGGTCAACTGGGCCATATCTCTTAAGTGTTGAGTATCTAATTTCTTCCTGACGGAATAGTCTAGGCCACCGGCAGCCATTTCGACTAACTTGTGTTCAGGCACTTGAGTAAAACATCTAGCCTTTAACAATCTGAACCTGTTCAAGTAATCATCAATAGATTCAATTTTTCTTCTCCTAACACTCACCAATTCCTTTAGACTTATCTTAGATTGGCCTATGTAGAATTGTTCATGCAATAACCTTTATAATTGAGTCCAATATTGAATGGAATGTGGTGCAAGTGTAGTGAACCACATAATGGCCTTTTTTGTTAAAGAATTTGGAAATCACTTCAATCTCAATTTCTCATTATTTGCTATATTTCCAGCTTCTGTCAAATATCGTGCTATATGTTCGACAGTAGATTCATTGGTATCACCAGCAAACGTTGTGAACTTAGGAATTTTACAACCCCTAGGAAGTTCAGTTTGTATAACACATTCCGACAAAAGAGATACAAAATTTGGCGTATGCAAACCTATGTTTAAGCCATTCTGAGCCATTATGGTTTCAACCAAATTGGCTATGTTATTATGGGCTCCAATGTTTTGTTGTTCGACATTCCTAACAACTTCATTTGTATCATGATTCCTATTTACCAAAATGACCTCTGGCTGTGCCTGAATTATTGGTTCAATCGATTGAGGTTGAGGCACATGTTGTTGTCTCTGAACCACAGGTTCGACAACTTGAAAAGGTTGTGTATTTTGGATTTGTGGGATATTTTGGATTTGTGGATTATTTTGGATTTGAGGAATCAGTTGATGGACAGGTTGTGGAGGGGAGAAGAATTCTTCTATTCTCCCAATTTGAGTGGCTAATGCTTGTGAACTTTGGTTTGTACTTTGAATCAAAGAATTAAACATTGTACCAATTTGTTGTGTTAACAAATTAACCATTTCGTGATTATCCATATGTTTCCTAAACAGCATCATAGACTCTGTAGTTAAGGCTGGTGGAGCATTTATGCCAAAAACACTAGAACTTGAAGGATTATATGTATTGAATTGCGTGAATGGATTTATGTGGTATGTGGATGCATACACATTATTATGAAAATTTGCCATCATCGTAGTTGGCATACCATAAGGTTGTTCCCTAGACAGATTTTGCATAGTTATGAACCTATCATCAAGTCTAGGTCTAACTTGTGGATGAGGAGACTTAGGAACACTGGTAGGCATGGCTACACAACAGTAAATGGAGGCACAAAGTTTCCCATTTCTGGCTGCGTCATTGTAGCAGTTATTGTCGGAGCGGTTGTGGTAGAAGTTATTGTCGGAGCGGTTGTTGGAGCAGTTTATACCATTTTCGTCGAAACCGACATAGCCATGGTTGCCCCCACGACCATTGATACACTAGCAGCCATTGTAGGGGCTGATGCCTATGTAGATTGTGATGACGCAAAAGCAACACTACTGGTGGGTTTAGTCGTTGTTTTCAAAGCTTTACTACTTCTTAAAAGCATGCACAAACAAGAGTTTCTTTATTCTCAAAAAAAGTTAACTAAAAATAGTTGCTAATTTTCAGAAAATGGTTTTCATAAGATAAGATAGAAAAATGTTTGAAAAAACGAAAGTTATTTTCAAAATTTCCACAAACAGGGTCCCATCGGGCGTGCTAATTTGCTCACTAGTGTTTTTGGCGAACAACAAGGGCTGGTTTTGATTATTACAAGAAGGATCAAACTAGAAATCCTAGGACATGTTGTGCAAAGTTTTTCCAAAAAAAAGAGTGAAAGTTCATCAAATTCATAGGCTGCTTTATGAACAAGACTAATTTGTATGTCATCTTTCGACAGAAAAAGGATAAAATAAAAGGAAAACACAATAAATGCAAATAAAAGACTAAAATTTTAAATCACAGAAACTTAAAGAAAAGGTAAATTGCATTGCATTAAAATAAAGATGGTTCGACAAATCAGTTTACATACATTCTGTATAACTCTTTTCTCTCGCGTCAGTACTTTGAGTGTTTTAGAATTTCTATAAGTGATTTGTGAACTATTTTCCCTATGGAAAACTACTATTTATACATAGTAAAATAACTGGAAAAAGCTTAACTCCACGATCAACACTTCTTCCATTAAGGAACCACTTGTCTCCCACGCCTTTGTTGAGGAAACCGCTCCTCTTTGGATTCAAAATCTTCTCGCCTTGACAATAATTGTTTGACTTTGACGGAATTGCATTCTTGGCCTATGTCTTGTCGAACTTCGAAGCTTTTAGACTCTTTCACACGCCAAGTTCAGATTCTGTCGAAAACGAAAACCTTATGTTGAAGAGGAAAGACTTAGATTCCTGCAAAAGATAAAAGTCAACAAATGTTGACCGCATTAATTGAGCCTGTCGAAATTGAAGGCTAACAAATTGCCCCCCAAATATGTTATTTTCGACTGAAAAACATCCGAGGTCCAGTTCCTCACTAATTTGATCATAATCTGGATCAAAAATGCAAAAGATGCAACAGTTATAAATCAGTGCACTGATTCTGATGACTTTTTAATTTCCCTTAGAAAATTTCGACAAAAATTAAATTAAACTTTTCTTGTAGTGTCGTTCGAGTTCCAATCGGAGGATATGTGTTGGATTTCATCTACTGAAGTTGTTACTAGGCTGAGTCATGACCGTGTCGCTCTCTTTAAGATGTTTTGTGACACTGCCAAAAATTGTACAAGGAAGACTATCGACCACGCTGCACCCAAGATATAACATTCAAGACGTTTTGTGGCACTGCCCAAAATTATGCAAGGCAGACTATCGACCACGTTGCCTCCAAGATAAAACAAGTCCAGCTACAACTATGCGACTAACTAATACACTGTACCTAATCGTTCGAGAATTACACCTCCAATATGGTACTGAGACGACTCATATCTCGTTTGAGAATTACACCTCCAAGACAAAACTAAGTCCACTCATATTTCATACTCAAACCAACTGATAATGGTATTATGACCACTCAAATATGGTGTTATAGCATCATTCTAACTTTTAAAAATGAGATGAAGAGAAGAAAGAGTCATCAACACAAGCCAAAAAGGGAGAGGAGAAGAAAAAGATTCAAAGTTTATGAACTATGTGAGCTCTCTATTTATGGAGAAAATTCCCAACTGTGAGAAACTTTTGAAACAAGTAATTCACATATCGTATATAGTACAAAAATATCTCAAATCGAGTACCAAAATATATCATATTGAGCACAAAAATATATTATATTTAGTACCACAGTATATTTCAGATAAAGTACCCAAATATATTAGATTACATTTGTCAAAAAAATTATATATTAAATTGCATACTAAAATATTTTAGATTGCACCAGAATATTTTCAGATTGAGTTCTAAAATATTTTAGCAAGACAATTGAGATTTAAAAAACACTTTCTAATAATGATTAAATTAATTATTTAGTTTAATATTTCCGATTAATAAAATGTATAAATATATATTTTTCGCCAGTGTTTACTCCGTTCACATAATTATGCACCCCTTTACCCCAGCTATATAACACTACGAAAAACGCGTCCAATTTGCAGGGGGTGTTAAGCTATTTTGCGGGGTTTTCAACCTTCACGAATTGGTTTGCGGGAGTTGTCAAAACCGCTTCCCACAAATTATTTGCAGGAGTTTTGGGCAACCGTACCGCTGGTATCTTGTTGAATAAATTGCAGGGGTTATGTTGTGAAGGTTGAAAACCCCCGCAAATTGTTACTCCCTCCGTTTTAAAATGAGTGTCGTTTTAGGTGTTTACACACATATTAAGAAATACAATGATTAAAAGAAAGAGAATGGTTATTTTACCAAATTATCCTTATTAACTATTGGTTAGTTTTAAAAGTAATACTTTGGAAGTAGTGTGCAGAGTATTAATTGGAGGGAACAATTGAAAAGAAAAAGTTATTATTGCATTGGAAACTGAAAGTGACATTTATTTTGAAACAATTTTTTTTGGCTAAAGCGACACTCATTTTGAAACGGAAGGAGTAAAAAACAATTAATAAAATTCATCACAATATTCAAACATTCATTAAAATATAATCAAAGTTACATAATATATTATAATCAAAGTTATATAAAACATACTACAAACATGAAATGTGATCAAGCATGTTTTTTGTTGTGTAAACACTATTGATGTATGTGATCTATCGAATGTGTGACTTTTCCATTTTTTTTCCAACTCACACTACATTAGTTATATCCAATATGGAATTCTGTGTTTATTCTTTTAAGTTAATTTCCAAACATATTCAAACAATAGGTGTCGCCACATTTTCCGGTAATATCAATGTAACGGCCACATATCCATAGAAATATCAGGAAAGCATTGTCGCATATTTTTTGTTGTTTCTTACTCAAAGAGACAACTTAATCTATAAATTTGGACTAAAGGAGAGAGAGACAATGAGATGCATCCCAAATTCTCCTTCGATCTACAAATGTTACGAGGCTAAAATACAGTAGTGAGATCCAATATAAGCCCAAATTTATCAATTAAAATGAAGTTATAAAAATATTAATTACCAAAAAGAACGAAATCATAAAAGGAACGGAAGATTGTGCACCAAGCAAACATTGTTTCTACCAAAACTAAAAAGAGAGAAAAAAATAAGATACAGGAGCAAAGAAAGGTACGTAATTTGTTTCTTCTTCTGCTTCTTTGTTTCTTAAGGTAGCATACCACTCGTTCTTGTTTACAAATCATAATGGTCCCTATGCTTATTTTATTTCTTATGAAAAGTTTATTTTTGTTTTTCCCCCTCGCATTAATGCTGGTCATTGTTTGAACCATAAACTTCAAATTACTCTGAGTGCCGGCCTAATACGTGTGTAGGCTTAAAGTGAATTTAAATTAAAACCTTTTAAGTGTGTGGTCAGAGTAATATTTTTATTAAGAACATTAAATATGTAATTTTATTTAAGAGATGTCGAACAATAAATATGAATAAACATCTCCATATTACGGCCTTCTGATATTGCTATGGTTTTGCTAGTATTACTTTAGACTATAATTAGATGTGTGTTTAAAAATACTGTTTCCAAATTATTAGGGCATCTCTTGCGGTTAAGTTTTTAGTAATAAAATAAAATTATGGCAATTAAAAGAATAAATAAACCTCTCAATATTTTTATCCATCGCAAAAAACTTTGATTTGCCTTATAATTTTGATTTAAAATGTTTCGAATAAACATCTCTCGATATTTTTTTACCCATTGCATAGAACTTTGATTTGTATTCTAATTGAAGAAAAAAGTATTAGTAGTGATTATACTAAATCCACTTTTGATTGTCAAAAAAAAAATACTAAATCCACTTTTGGCTTGTGGTTTGATCAAAAGGAAAACATTTACAAATTTCAAAACTCTAAAATCGATGATTACACAAAATCCTATTTTGGTTTGGTCATCAGAAATTTAAATAAAAACATGTAGTATGATTAATCCAAATCTATTTTTGATTTGGTCCTTATGCAAATTCCAAAACTGATGTTTACTCCAAATCCTTGGTTATCATAATTTTAATAAAATCTTGTAGGGATTACTTCAATATGCTAGTATCTTCCCTACACATAATTGTTTCCGAACTCACATGCAATTTGGTTTCAAACACTATACTTTCTTTTTTATATTGCATTAAAGGGTTTACTCATGCTTTTTCTCTATTTAAATAAGTTTTGGTTCAATAAATTTTTCTCATGCTTCCTGAACTAATTGTACTTCTCTCATCTGTTCAATAAAATTGGTTGTTTTTAAGCAACCCTACAAATTTAGGAAGCGACAAAATCAAAATCAGCTATGTAGTTAGTATTTTTATGTTGCATGGACAAAAGCAAAATCTAAGAATATGCAAATTTGTTTTGTTAATGCAGGAAAACAACACATATGTGGACAAGCACACACAAAACCAACATGGATTTTAGCTTCCCAATTATCGCCTTCCTCCTTCATTTTGTTATCCTTTTTCCCTTTGTTTGTCATGTTTATTCTTCTGGAACAGGTAGCCACCAATTAGCCAATCACATTTTCCGATCAGCGGAAGAAGTTCATAAGTTCAAGAAGACGATAACAAATCATCTTCAATCGATCAAGATGCCTGTTGTTAAGACAATTCAAGTATGTTACAACAAGCTTCCTTAAATCGTGGTTGTGTTTGGCTGATTAGAGTGTGTTTGGATGAAATAATTTTATTTAATTATTATAAATTATCTTGTTTGAGTAATAAATTAATTTAATTATTATAAATTATCTTGTTTGAGTAATAAATTTGAAGAATTTTTAAAATAAAAAAAATATGAGGTATTTTGTTGTAGATAATCTTAGAAAATTTTAAACAGTGCCTATTAGATTTTGGTTGATGTTATTTTTCTTGAAGGATGAAAGTTATTTTAATTACCTCAAAAAATTACTTCATTAGACTAATAATTTGAACTTCTCTCCTTATAAAATATGATCAGCTGTCTAAAATATGGAATTGGTTCGATGCTTGGAACCTCCTATTTTTAGTAAGTTTTAATAAAATATTATTTTTGTTCTTAATTTCTTATCATTATAAAATTTATGTTTTACTTAAAATGGTTAAGGACTACGCTTGGATCATATTTGTTTTTAAAAGACCTTTGGATCATATTTGGTCTATATTTGACACATCCAAAATATGAATCTTAAAATGGTCCATGTGTTTTTATTTTCAAAATTTACCCATTTAACCCTATATGTTCAAAATGTGCACATTAGACCTATAACTTTTTGAAATTTCTAAATTTATCCCTATATTTTATAAGAATCTGTGAATTTATCCCTAAATTTTCCAAAACTTCAATTTTGATAATTTTTTTAAAGCTTTTGAATCTTACTACTTTATAAGAATCTGTAAATTAGTCCCTCAATTTTCCAAAACTTCAATTTTGAAAAAAAAATTAAAAACTTTTGAAGCTTATTAAAATGACCCAACTTTAAAAAATAAATTACTATATCCAAACAAAAAAAATGAAGAGAATTATATTAAAGTATTTCAGTTGTATTATTTTAAATTTCCTAGAATATAAAATTATTTTATACAAACACACAATTTAATCGAGGCTAACTAATATGCTTATTTGTGTATTTATGATTTGTGTTAATTTTTGCAGAGTCCAGGTGGCGATGTAATAGATTGTGTTGTGTTTGATAAACAACCAGCTTTTGATCATTTTCTATTGAAAGAACAAAACCCGTTGGTATTTTGGTTTTTTGAATAAAGAAAAATTCAGAAAATTTTTAAGCTAAATAAGCTATAATACTACAACTTTGTCTTTGATAATTTTTCATGTATGTTTATATATAGGATCCTCCAGAAATACCAAGAGAATTTAACCAGACGAATGCTTTAAGTGACAACTTTCAATTGTGGAGCTTATCTGGAGAATCATGTCTAGAAGGAACTATTGCAATTAGACGAACCGAAGAAAAAGCCATCTTTAACAGATACGCAGATCATGAAGTATGAAATTACTAAACTAGGATATTTTGTATCTTCTTTTTCTATTTTTTTTGTTTTTTAGTTTTACATTCTTATGGTTAAGTAATAATTAAACAAACAACTTAATATAAGCCAAAAGGAAATTGGTGAACCAAGGATATGGTAGTTGAGTTTTTACTGTTCATTACATGCTTTTGAAATAAGTAAATTCATACAAATCAAAGAATTTCAAAAGTTTTTTTTTTATTTTCTTTTTTGTATTTTATATTGGTCTTATGAGGTTGTCTAATATCGATCCGGTCCAACGATGGATCCTCTTATATATTTGTAGTAAAATATTAGTCTTCGGAGGTTGTCAGTTATCATGATAAAATTTATTTATTTACTAAAGTCCAAAAATGGTAAAAATCTACATTTAACCAATTTTTAAGAGGTCTGTAATAGACACATATTCCAATCTTACTAAAAGGTAGAGTTTAATAAATTTTTAGTCCTTATAAAATTATCAAATTTTTCTTTTAATCCATATAAAAAATGCAATGTTTTCATCTTCATTATGTTTAGTTTTTATTTTAGTCCCTTCCGTTTAGTCAATTGTTAGTTGACTAATGAAGTCACATTTGTCAGCACCACATGAAACATTTTAAACAGCTGGCGTCCAGCGTGTCATGCCACATCAAATTTTAATTTAATCTATTTTTTTTTGTTAACTAAATATCTATTTATTATTCATTTGTTTTAACAAATTAGAAATGAAAATAACCCCAAATCTAATCTTCCTCTTCGTCTTCCTTCACCAAACCCCATTTAACAACACAAACTCTTCCCCAAAAGGGATTATATGATGCTGACAAGTTGAATTTTTCCTGTGTCAACTAACAGTTGACCAAACACCAGAGACTAAAACCGAAACTCAAAATTTAATGTGGACGAAAACATCATATTTATTTTTATATGGATTAAAATCAAAACTCACTAATTTTATAAGGACTAAAAAGTTATTTAACCCTTATAAGTATGAAAGTGAACATAATATCAATCCTTTTGTACTCTCACAATGTACCAAAAAGAGAACAAATAGATTCAGATAAAATCATAATAAACAAATTCAATATACTTCTTTTATAAAATAAAAAGTGATATATTTTTCTTTAGTCAGGAAACTTAATCCTTTTGATTGTATTTACTAATATTTCTGCACCAACTATTTTTTTTTCTTCTATAGCAAGCAACAAACTTAAACACTAGCTTATCCCAACAATAATCTTAATTGTTCTCAAGACATTATAATACTTTGAAAATGAGATAACAAATGAGTTCTTCTTATTGCTCCACACTACACAGCATTCAATCGGGTCTCTGACTGGGGATAGCTACTATGGCGCAAAGGCTACCATAAGCGTGTGGGCCCCTCATGTGGAAATCCCTAATGAATTCAGCTTGGCTCAAATGTGGATCGTTGGTACAAATGGAATCGACGAGAACAACAAAAACACCATTGAAGCTGGTTGGCATGTATGTTAATTACACACTCATTAATTACTCCATCTTAATCAATTCATTCATTAATTTCCTTTTGCATAGTTTTTTTTGTTTTTATAATTTAATTGCTTATATCATCGGTATAAAGTTTTATATGTGAATAACCATGTTATTGAGTTCAAATGGTTATTGATTTTATGTAAAGGACCAATCAATCATGAGTACCAAGTTATTGGTAGTTATTATGGCTTGAATATCTAATCAACATATAAAATAAGTAAATTGTACAAACTTTATTAGCGCAACTATGGTTTCTTAAATTGCAAGCAATCTGAAATTAGGGTTTGATGAAGGAGAAGAAGATTGAAGGTGGTTAGAGTTGGTTAGAGTTTGATGAAGGAGAAAGGGAGAGTAATGGAAAGTTGTTATGATTTCATTGATTGTGAAAAAAATGAGATACAAGCATATTTATATACAATGACTTAGAGAGCAAGTCTCTTGTAACAACCTAACAAACTTATCCAAAACAAACTAAACACACTTAATCTCTACTAATCATGATTATGGATTAAAACTCGAATTAATACACCTCTCTTAATCCATAATCCTAGCACTCTATGAGACCTAATTTGTCCCTCAAGTAAGAAAATTTGTCAATCTTTATTGCCTTTGTGAATCCATCTGCTAACTGAGCTTCAGTAGGACAATACACCACTTCAATCATGCCTTTTGTCACTTGTTCTCTTATGAAGTGAAATCTAGTTTCATTGTGTTTGCTCCTGCCATGTGCTATTGGATTCTAAGCTAGATTTATAGTTGATCTATTGTCAATCTTCAGTTTCAATGGCTTCTCTACTTCACAGTTGAGTTCCTTCATCACATTGTCAAGCTAAATTGCTTGACAAGTTGCAAATGTGCATGCAATGTACTCAGCCTCACATAATGATAGAGCAGTGACTGGTTGCTTCTTGGTGCACCATGAAATTGCAGCATCATTGAACTTGAATAGGTAGCCAAAAGTGCTTCTCCTATCCATTTTATCTCCACACCAGTCAGAATTTGAGTATCCTTCTAGCTTAGTCGTTCCTTCCTTGCTAGTAGTTGGAAATAGTAAACCAAGCTTCAGAGTTCCTTTCACATATCTCAGTATTCTTTTGGCTGCAGTGAGATGAGATTTCTTTGGATCATTCATGAATCTACTGATGATACTTACTGCAAAAAATATATCTGGTCTTCTATTGGATAGGTATCTCAATGATCCAACTATCTGCTTGAATTCAGTAGGTTCTACTCTTTCTTCATCTTTGCATTCATCTAGTTTAGCATTTGTTTCATATGGATTAGTTATAGTGTTGCAATCTACCATATTAAACCTTTCAAGCAGATCTCCAATATACTTTTGCTGATGCATTATAATACATGCATTGCTAGCTTTGAATTCTAATCCAAGGAAATATGATAATCTTCCTAAACCAGTCATTTCAAATTCACACTGCATAGTGTGTTTGAACTTCTCAATCCCACTTTGATTGCTTCCAGTCACCAATAGGTCATCTACATATAAGCAGATCATAGTTATGTTCTATTCATTCAGTTTCTGAACATATATTCCATACTCAGCTTTGCATTTATTAAAGCCATTTTGAAGTAGGAACTGATTAATCCTCTTGTTCCATGCTCTAGGTGCTTGTTTCAAGCCATAGAGAGCTTTGTGTAACTTGTACACCATCTGTTCCTTCCATTTTACTTTAAATTCTGGAGGTTGTGTAACATATACATCTTCTTCCAATGGTCCATTTAAGAATGCAAACTTCACATCTAGATGGGATAATGACCTATTCTTACTACTAGCTAGTGATACCACCAATCTTACAGTTTCTAATATTGCTACTGGAGCAAATACTTCATTGTAATCAACCTCATATCTCTGTAGGGAACCTCTAGCCACAAGCCTTGCTTTGTACTTAGAAACTGGTCCATCAAGATTCAATTTTACTTTGAAAATCCATTTCACATCAATGGTTTTCTTCTTATCATGGTAATTCAACTAGTTTCCAGGTGTTATTCTTCTCAATAGCCTTTATCTCTTCAATCATAGCCTTCCTCTATACTTCATTCTAAATTTATTCTTTGTAATTGAGTGGTTCAATGTAACGTCCCGAATTTTGATCCAAGACATTACGTCTATTTCTTTCTTTTAGAAAAATAAGACTATTTTTTTTTTCAATAATAATTCATAACAAAACTTAGACAAAATTTCTTAAAGTAATTTAGTTAAAATTCTTAAAAATAAACAACCTTTAAAAATTACAATTCAGAAAACCCCAAATTTGTTTTTCCCGTATACGCTTCAAGCAAAACATCAAGCACACATCATCTCTTCTTTGGTACCTAAAATGTTGGTTGTAAGGGTTAGTCTTCAACACCCATGAAATAAAATCAATAATAAATTACAACATCAAATAAGAATATACATCCATCATCAAGGAATTGTGCTAAAACATTTCTTTTTAGTTTCAAATATTCATCACTCTAAAATATACTATAAGAACAAACACATGACTCAAGACTCAATGTTGATGATGCAGATGCATGAAATGCAAATAAACCATGATCCGGATATCGCCTCAATTGGCATAATAGTTTTAACCGTCCCATTGACATATAATAATGAATCGCCCCATTTGACATATAATAATAATCGCCCCGTTTGGCACTTAAAAATCCATTGAATCGCCCTATTTGGCACTTAGAAATCCTTTGAATCGCCCATTTGGCATAAAAGAAGAATCTCCCCATTTGACACTTATGCAATGATATGCACGCTATGCACTCTTTCTTTATTTTTGTTGACACTTAAACCACATAAAATAATAAACTTGCACAAAACATCTAACTCACATATACCACAGATAATCATTTTAACTCAACAACATTTTTCATTTCACAAATAAGAAATCATCAATATTTACACATTCATCAAAACACATACTTAAACAAAATTGCAACTCACCAATTCTTATAATTATCAACTACAAAAAATTTAATAAACACATAATAAATCTTTTCACTCATCCACCGAATCAAGAAGCATATCAAATTCAACATCATAACCTATCATTTTCATTTAGATCATGGTCAAGACTAGAGCCCTTACCTTATACGCTTTCTTAGCAAAACTCTCAATCCACACACGTTCGTCTTTGCTCCGCTAGGTTTTATTCACCAAAATTGCTACCACCATGCGTACAACCTTCTCACCATTTTTATCTTTATTTCACACAACCACTACCACGGCTTTATTTTTCTGAGTTTATAAACTTGGTTATGTGGTTTGTGTAAGATACATGTGTATTGGCATTGAGTATTTGAAGTGGTGGGAGTTGAAATGGAATGGAAAAGATCGTGAGAGCATACCAAGCTTACGGGTAACGGTTACTTGGCTTAATCTCACTATTTTCAAATGATAAATCTAAACTAGGTGGTTGTATTTGTGAAATGACTCAGGCCAGATATATTCGAAGGAAAGGAACATGCAAGGAGGTTTAGTGGTCTGATTGTGTGGTAAGGTACACAATTTTGGGGGATAGAGGAAACAATCAAAGTGATTTTGTGTTGTGAGTTAGACTAAATAAACTAATTAAGTGATAGTCCACTCAATTAAAACCTAAATATTAGGAGTTAACAACTAGTATAACATAATGGACTAAGGCATATCAGACACGTTTTCTAATTTCCTAAACCACAATTATATTATACTTATTTATTATTAAAGAAATTCTTTATATTTCTTACCAGAAATAATTCTCTTAATTAATTAATGTTAAAAATAATTTATCAAGTCAATGACACTATAGCTTATCAAATTGATCAAGACAAGTAAATAACTATACACATAGTTAAAATAAGCAGCTAGAGGACCTACACGGTATTACAATTTTCTTAAATTTTTACATATAATATAAGCTATCAACTAATTCATTAATCAAGAAAATTACTACGAAGGGCCTATATAATGTCTATAAAATATCGGGATGTTACATTCAACATCAGCTAGCAGTCCAAAATGGATAAGTTCACCTTCATCATTCACTGCACTATCAGGCAATAACTCACAATCTTCAAGTCTACTTGGAGCTTTCCTATTTCTATGTGATCTTATAACTTGTTGTGTAGCTTGATCATCTTCATTTTCAACTACATTCTCAATTTCATTCTCAGCTTCTTCCATATCTTCATCAAATGCTTCACTTTGATTTGATTCAGTGAAGATATGTGAATTCACATTCCTTATCTCGGTGGTGGTCTCCGAGTTCCATGCTTCGTTCTCATCTACTATCACATCCCTGCTAATACGAACCTTCTTAGTTGTTGGATCATACAATTTGTATGCCCTAGTTGAGTGATAACCAAGTAGAATCATCTTTTCACTTTTGTCATCTAACTTGCTTCTATTTGCATCTGGAATGTATTTATAGCAGATTGAACCAAACACCTTCAAGTGCTTGACACTAGGTTTTCTTCCACTCCAAGCTTCTTCTGGAACTTTGTTCTTCAACTTCTTAGTTGGACATTTGTTAAATAAGTAAGTAGTTGTATTAACTGCTTTTCCCCAAAACATATGAGACATGTTTTTCTACTTTAACATGCTTCTGGCCATGTCAAGGATGATTCTATTCCTTCTTTCTACTAAACCATTGTGTTGAGGGGTATATGGACATGTAACTTAATGAGATAACCTTCATTGCTGCAGAATTCTTCAAAATTCTTAGAGATATACTCTCCACCACCATTAGTTCTCAAGATCTTAATTGTTTTTTTCACTTTCTTTCTCAACTAAGATCTTAAATCTCTTAAACACTTCTAAGGCTTCACTTTTCAGCTTAATGGTGTATAACCATAGCATCATGGTATGCTCATCTACAAAGATGATAAGCTACTTGCTTCCACCTATTGTAGGTATCTCAAATGGTCCACACATGTCATAATGTATAACTTCTGGTGCAATTTTTGATCTCTTAGGCTTCTCATACACAAAGAGAAGCCTACTTTGCTTGCCACTCAAGCATACTTCACAAGTTTTCTTATGTGCATCCAAAACTGGTAATCCTGATACTAAATTATTAGTGCTCAAATAAGATAAGCTTCTAAAATTTAGATGACCATACCTCATATGCCATAACCAGTTTGAGTCTTCATCAGTTACAGTTGACATGCACACATCTCTTACATTTTGAATGCTGCACAAGAAGGTTCTACTCTTTGTTAACTTTAACTTCAATACAGGTTTACCTTGCTTATCATATAGATGCAAGATATTGCCTTGCATAGTGACTGATAACCCCTTTTCAATCAATTGTCCAATACTCAATAGATTGCATTTCATTCCTGGAACATATAACACCACCTCAATCATTGCACTTCTTCTTTTCGAACCTCTTTCAATCACCAGCATCTCATGAGCTTCAAGTGTTGACTGAAGTTCCTCAGTCTTTAGTTTTTGGACATCTTTGGATTATTGTATAGCAACTACTATGAAATCAAATTTAGAGGTGAGAGATCTCATTATCTTAGCCACAACTTTATGATCTAACACAACTTCTCCATAAACCTTCATCTGGTTCACTACAGATAGCGATTTGGAGATGTAATCACTGATCCTTTGATCATCCGCCATCAACATCAACTCATATTTCCTTCTCAATGACTGAAGCTTCCCTTGCTTCACATTCTCACTACCTTCATAATATTTTGATAAGATATCCCATGCCTCCTTGGATCTTATTATCTTTGAAATCTTCTCAAAGTGGTTAGAATCTGCATTTTAATGAATGTAGAACAAAGCCTTGCAATCTTTCTTCTTTTGTTCCTTGAACGCAGCTCTCTGCACATCTGAAGCATTTGCAACAAGATCTTCATGTTGGATATTTGTATGTTGGCTTCACTTTTGCCTAAAACAAATATTCAAGTGAGATGCTGGACACGATGTGCCAACATCCTGGCATGGTTCAGTTGACCTGCACCCTACCTTGTTTTTCGCACGCGTTATTTTATTTAAGGAATCCACGCCTTTATTCTTGTTGGTCAAGCTGCGTGTTTTTAGCACAGGATCAGATCGTTTGTGATTTTCTAAGAATGTGTTATCTACTTAGGAATGTTTGGCGGTTATCAAGGTGTTCCTAATAATGTGCCTACATATTAGGAGTTTCCTTTTCTAGTTCTGTTGTTTCTGAAATGGATCACCGATTGTTCTGAAGCCCAACAAAGTGTATTGACCCGTATTACTTCAGTATTTAAACCAGACTGGAAGACCTAAAGAATGATTGAAGCCGTCATTTTAAGAATAGATCATTTAGGGTTTTGAGTCAGTTTATTGTGAGCCTTTCGTGTATCATCTTGATGCACGTTTATGAATATGTTTGAGTTGTAATTTGTGCACTACTCTGAAGCTTTTAAGCAAAGAGTTAGGTAGTTTGTGAACTCCACCAAAGCTGTGAAGCAAGGTGGTTAGTTGTGTTGTTTTGAAGGTAACTTCATTTGATTGTGTCTGTATTTTGAGAATCACAGGGGATGTGTGAGATGGGATCTCAGATCTAGGAGTTCCTAGATTGAAGTCAATATGGGTAGGTCCTAGGTCTAGAGTTGTAAACAAGGAGTTTACTGATAAGTTAGAATAAGGACTACACTAGTGGAATTCCTTCATGGCTTGGTAGCCCCCAGAGTAGGTGACATTGCACCGAACTGGGTTAACAACTTCACTGTGCCATTTACTTTTCTGTTTTGTGTTTTACTTGTCTTTTGTTAGCTTAATGTTCCAAACATATCATTCAACATCTGTTTCTATATAACTTGTGTTGAAACATCGTATAGAACATTTAAGAATTTCAATTCATATCCATTCTCCATCAATTCAAGAACATCTAGTGCTCCAAATAACAACTTCATCAATGCACTCCACCTCTCCCAGTTCTTCCCATCAAGAACCAGTATATTTATTCCAAAACCACCATTGTTGGCCATGACTGCTACGCAAGAAACCTATGAATCTTCACACTTCACTCGTGTTTCTCAGAAAATTCACCCCTCACAATTACTCTTGTGTTTCCCTGAATGATAACCCAAGGCTCTAGATGCCAATTATTAGCGCAACTATGGTTTCTTAAATTGCAAGCAATCTGAAATTAGGGTTTGATGAAGGAGAGGAAGATTGAAAGTGGTTAGAGTTGGTTAGAGTTTGATGAAGGAGACAGGGAGAGTAATGGAAACTTGTTATGATTTCATTGATTGTGAAAAATGAGTTACAAGCATATTTATATACAATGACTTAGAGAGCAAGTCTCTTGTAACAGCCTAACAAACTTATCCAAAACAAACTAAATACACTTAATCTCTACTAATCATGATTATGAATTAAAACTCCAACTAATAAACTTAGCATAAAAACACCAAATCAAAAAAACTTTAACAAAATCATAAACAATTGAAAGCTCAATCTCTCTATTTTTTTTTCTTCCAAGTATAGAGTTTTCATGAATTGCCTCACTTCACAAGTATTTTTCAAATCATTATAAAAAACTTTGTTAGATATAATTAGAGATTTATTAGATATTGTTTGAGTTTGTTACATGTAGTTGCAACTTTCTTAGTATTGGTAACAAATTAGTTAGATTTTAGGCTTAATACATCATTTGGTCCCTTAACTTATTTTTGTTTTTCACCTTGGTCCCTTACCTATTAAGTGTCTCAATTTGGTCCCATAACTCTTCTGTCGTTTACCATTTTGGTCCTCTTTGTTAGTTTTTAACCTTAAATGTTTCTGGTGAACCAACTTTATAGATGGTCTACCATAAACCTTATTAAATCTTTTATTTTTAACCGTTTGATCTGGTTTTTTAAATAGAGACCGTTGGATCATGGAGGGATCTATTGTAGCTTATATTGAACCCAAACATCTAAGTTTTTTCCTCCATCTTCTTCATCCCCAAATAAAACTGTCATTCATCTTTATTTTTTTCATCATCTTCATATCATTTAAGTAAATTTCATTAAAAAAAACAACCCAAAATAAAAAAAAAACATAAATTCAACCTTAAAATTATTTTTCCTTTTTCTTCATCTTCTTCTCTAATTTTTTTCATCATCTTCGTATCATTTCATTAACCTTCATAGGAAAAACACTAGAAAAAAAAACATAACTTCAACCTTAAACTTCTTTAACCAAATCCCTATATCACTACATCACCACCATTAAAAAACCACTTAATCTCATCATCAAAAAAAGGAACAACAATAGCAGCAAATTGAAGAAAATGAAGAAGAAGAGTGACGTTTGGAACCCCTGTTCCTTTTTCCAAAATTCAAATCCAACAATCTATCTTTCTTCATACCACACCATCAATTGAATATCCATATCGTGTTACTATTTATCTTTGAACCTTCATCGCCTTCAAACTCTGTTGAATCACAATCTAAAGCTACAACAATAAAATTTCAAAGTGAATCGATGGATTGTGTTACTTTTCATCTCTTTTGTTCTCTCAGATTTTCAGATCTGTTCAATTACTCCTTTCAGGAATTTAGGGGAAGTGAAAAGGGTGAAAGTTAGAAATTTGAAAAAAATAATGAAGATTTGTGTGTGCTGTGTGTTGGTTTCGTGTGTGTGCTATTTGTGTTGATAAAAATTAACAAACACAAATCATGTAAATTGGGGTTCAAGAAAAGGAACAACAACAAAACACTTAATTGGGTTCAAAACACAAATAATGATTAAGTGTTTTCTCCATTGATGATTAAGTGTTTCTTGATGATGAGATTGCCTATTGTTAATGTTACGATGAATATGGTTGTGATTGAGAAAGTTTGCCTATTGTGTTACAAAAAAGAATAAGTGTGTTGATGGTGCAGTCATTAAGAATAAATCTTAATTTTATTTTGACTTTATGTGTTTTTCTAAAATTTCATTGATGAAGTTGTTTTTGAGGATGATGAAAAGATGATGGAAGAAGATGAAGAAAAGGAGAAAAAATAAGGTGTTGGTTGTTCACTGTTGGATACAATAGACCTGCAATCGAATGGTTGAAATCATATGAAAAATATTAGACATTAAAAAACTAACATGTATTAAGCCTAGATTTTATTAGTTTAGTTATGATTGTTAGTTTGTAATTCAAACCTTAATCATGTTTTATTTAGTTGTTAGGGTTAGTTAAGTAATTAACCATTTTTCCTATTTTCTAGCTAGTTAGTTACACCTCTGTTTGTTGCTTGGTGTGCAAGTATTAGAAGAACACCTTTGCATATATATAGTGATTCTTCAATGAATAAAGCAATGCAATTTACACAATTCATATTCCTCTTAGTTCTTTCAATCCCTTACTCTCTCTATCTTGGAAAGTGTTTCTTCTAATCCAAGTCAACAACACAAGAACCATAACCAAAACTATTTTCTCCTAACAATTGGTATCTAGAGCCATAGTTTGATTCGAGAAGAAGATCAATTATGAATTCCAATGGGAATATTGCTATGTACTTACCAATTCTTGATGGAACGAAGAATTGGGAAAGATAGGTAAAACAGATGAGAGTGATTTTTGGTTTTCAAGATGTTCTTGAAATTGTTATCAATGGAAATGAAGCACTTACAGATAACCCCACTGATGTTCAGAGAAATGCACACAAAGAAGCCAAGAAGAAGGATTGCAAGGCACTTTTCTACATTCACTAATGCATGGACAACAAGGTTTTTGAGAAGATTGCTGATTCAGACAGTTCCAAGGAAGCCTGGGATAACTATTCTTAGAACTCTCCCATCTCAGTTTGATCACTTGGTGATAACTATTGAAGAAACCAAGGATCTGAATGAAGTAAAGATTGAAGAAATTCAAGGAGAATTAGAAGCTCATAAGATGAAGATAACTGGTAGGAAGGAGGAGAAAGATGAGGAACAAGCACTGCTTGAAAGATTCAAGCAGGAAGAGTCCAAGAACGAATTCTGGAAGAAGAGAAAAGGAAAGAATCATCAGAAACATGGTGATAAGCCTGAATCTTCAAAGAGTGGAGGTGAATCTTCAAAGAGTGGAGGTGAATCTTCTCAGAATCAAGGGAAGAAAGATAAAAGGAAGGTACAATGTTTTAATTGTGAAAAATATGGACATTATGCTTCTGAATGCTGGTTCGATAAAGATAGAAAGGGAAAGAACAAAGAGCAAGAAGCAAATGTTGCTCAGGAAAATTCACACTCTAATTTTGATACAGTCATGTTAATGTCTACTACAAGTGATAAAGAATCAGAAGCAATATCAGATACTTGGTATCTTGATACTGGATGTTCAAATAATATGTCTGGTAAGAAGGAATGGCTAAGTGAATTTGATGATAGCAAGAAAACCAGTGTGTGATTGGCTGATTGCAGAAGTATGAAAGCAGAAGGTATGGGGAATGTAACCATACAAGGAA
The DNA here is from genome assembly GCF_051527215.1 of Medicago sativa. Classification (NCBI taxonomy): domain Eukaryota; kingdom Viridiplantae; phylum Streptophyta; class Magnoliopsida; order Fabales; family Fabaceae; genus Medicago; species Medicago sativa. The sequence continues at coordinate 62,291,692 of NC_140756.1, forward strand.
GAGATGGAAATAAAGTAGTGATAGAGAAGGTACTTTATGTTCCTGGAATGAAGTGTAATCTCATGAGTGTAGGTCAACTCATAGAGAAAGGTTATTCAGTAACAATGGAGAATGATACCTTAAAGTTGTACAATCCAATGAAGAAGCTTATACTGCAGTCAAGTCATACAAAGAACAGAACCTTCAAAACCAGCATAATGATTAAGGAGGACATGTGCTATAAAGCTTCAGTGAAAGATGATGAATCTGAACTTTGGCATAAAATGTATGGACACTTGAACTATAGAAGCTTATATTTACTGAAAACTAAGAATATTGATACAAAATTAGCAAGTGTACTAACTTATATCGAAGTAATAAAATTTATAAGATTCGTATCCACATGGACTGTTTCAACTTCTACTCGGTAGTAACGTTATTATTAAGGAGGTTTGTAAAATGGGGGGTTGCACTGAGGCAATTGGTTTGGATTGCAAATGTAAATAAAATGGTTAAGGAAAAATTGGTTTAAGAAATAATATGGAGAGATGACTAGGTCAATCGATTCATCTGTTCATCACTCATTAGCAACCTGTTTCTTAAGTTTACGAACGCTATAAAGTTCAAGACAAATTAACAAAATAGCTTAGGTCAATCCCTTGATCCTAAGCCCTCTTTTCTAATTATAATTCCCTAATCCCTTAGGTGAACCTATAATCATCAAAGGTTTTGTGCCCGTTAATTCAAGTATCACAACCTAACAACGCTCCATCCCTAGATTGTCCGTTAGATTGAACAGTATAAATATGTCAGAGTTACACGCTAGTGTCAGTAGTCATATATACTCTAAAATCAGTTATATTGGGTTAGAATCATAAAAGCATTAAGAACAATTTATACTGAATAAATTAGAATGACATTCATAAAGATTAAGAGTTACAGGTTACATGGGCATGAGCTAGAACAAAATCATCTATGACCTAATCAATGGAAATTAGCCACTCATAATAATTTTTTTTTAAGCAACAAGGTTCAAAGAAATTACAAAGAGATGTTTTTCTCATTAGAATTTCTTCAATCCGTGGTGCCTACTGTCTTCTATCTCTCTATGCGTGCGTGCGTTGTGCTTCTGGCATCCATTCTTTCCATTCCGTGCTCTCTCCCCTAAAACCGTCTTTTTTTCTTTTCCAAGTGTGATGGCCCTCTTATACACCTATGTATGTCATTGTTTTATCCTCCACCACTTGTTGTGTGCCCCGTGTCTCCATAATTATTTTCAATTGTAATTCTTCCATAAAAGCCAACAATCACGTGCATCTAATTTGGTCAAATTGTCCTCCTATGCAATTTCTCAATACAATGTATACATAGTACTATTATTAATATATTATATAATATATTAATAAACTCACATAAGGACTCACAAAATGACTTATAAAAGACTCTAAAAATGTGATATGACAGACTGTCATCACAACCCCAAACTTACATCATTACTTGTCCTCAAGGAACTTACTTTAAAAATGAAATTTAACAGTAAAGTAACACCTACCTCATCAATGGTAATTTCAAAAGTTCATCTTCTAGTTAGCATTAGTGAGCTAACTTGCTTGCCAAAACATTCATTCCACAACTTCACGCAACATCGTAAATGAAAAAGGTGCACACAGTCGACACATTAATCATTATATTGCCAAAACTTGAAAAGCTTCTGAACATCAATCGAAGTTACATTACAATACACACTTTTAAGGACTTCCAGGGTGTAACAGGGCTAAGGTCACAGGTGTGATTCTTTGGGAAGTAGGCTTAAAATAACAAATTGGAGTTAAGCATTTCCTACTTACTTTGGCAATTTGGAACACCACAACTTGAAATAATTTGCTTAAATTTGAGAACTAAAGAACACAACAGAAGTTCCAGATCACTCAATTTACAAGTCTTTGTCTCAATTTATTTCATAACTATATACACACATATTTTTTTTGAGTTGATTGATTTTTTTTTATCAACTTGATTGAATTTTTTTTATATTTTTTTTTTCATTTTTGAATTGAGACAATATGATCTATTTACTCATGTTCTCTATATCCCTCACCCCAAACTTAAAATGTTGCTATCCCATGAGCAACCCCAAACTTAGACTTTTGCAAACACATAATAATTGCCTAACTCCAAAAATTGGGTTAAAATCCTAAGGTCTCTAGGCTTGTAATATGGTTTGTCACCGAAACAACGGGGTCTAACCTATTGGCTCAAAATTAGATTAGAAATGGGAAGAATTCAATGCAACAGGTAGGCTTCAAAGGCTCAAGGTACAAGCACTTTGCCTTTAGTGTGTAAAAGATGTAACCAACTGACATAAAGAAAATTCGCAAGTCCTAGAAATAGTATCAGCATGGAACACTCATATTTGTGAAAATTGTAAAACAAAAATTTGGCTTTGGAACTTACAAGCTGAGGTTTATGGAAGTTGTCAAAATTCACATTGCCGTACACTTCAACAAAGGAACCTCATGCAAGCTCTACCTCCTTGAACTTTTGCTAAACCATTGATGAACAAATGCTACTAGACTGGTAAAATTCAAGAAAAAAGCAAATTCATTAATAATAAACAAGTGCAGATGCAATTACAAAACATAGGGGAATACAGAATTCATAACACTAGCAGCAATCACACTCATATTTTATTTTTCTCTGTTTTTTTTTTGAAAAGAAATACCAACCAAATAAACGAAATTAGAAAATATGACGGGTTGCCTCCCATCAAGCGATTTCTTTTACGTCATTAAGCTTGACGCCTCAACCACTGTTAGGGTGGCAAATATGAAAGAAAGAATATATCATCTTTCTTCTTCCTCTTGTTTGGTAGGAATTCCATGAACTTCATACAATGTAGCAGATGCTCCCATGATCCAACTGCTAGACTTTCGGCATTTGAGCTCTCCCACCATAAAGAAGAATATATATATCTTTGCAAAGGAATGATTTCTTTCAACCCCGTTGGTTGAGACTTCAGGTAGAGACCAACACTCCTCACTTGTGCATTTTCTTCCACCACAACATGACACTCAGTCTCCATCTCAACCAGCTGCTTCTCACATTCATTCGCTTTCCCAACAAGATCACCACATTGAACTTCAAATTTCTCAAATGAAACTTGATTTAATATCAAGAAATCATCTAAAATATTTTGAAGCTGAGTATTATAATCGATGTTGATAAGCTCATTCAGCCCTTCACAATCTGTACCCTGATGATTCACCTCATGAAGATCACATCTCGCATTTAATCTTGATATTTGATTGTCCCATTGTTTTATCTTCCAAGAAAGCAGATATTTTTCATACTCCAACGTAACAATCTCCTCTGTGTCATAAAGGCGTAATCTGTCTACTAACTTGTCTATCATAGCTGCAAAACTTGGATAAACTTTTTAGCAGCAAAGTACAATGAGATAAACATGAAGAGCATAAATCATAATATATTTTTTTAAATTTTTTAATATATAGACAAAAAATGTAAATGACAGAAATCCTAAACAATAACGAAATTTCCAAGCTGAAATGATTCAACAGTCCCCGGCAACGGCGCCAAAAACTTGATACAAAATTAGCAAGTGTACTAACTTATATTGAAGTAATAAAATTTATAAGATTCGTATCCACCGGGACTGTTTCAACTTCTACTCGGCAGTAACGTTATTATTAAGGATGTTTGTAAAATGGGGGGTTGCACTGAGGCAATTGGTTTGGATTGCAAATGTAAATAAAATGGTTAAGGAAAAATTGGTTTAAGAAATAATATAGAGAGATGACTAGGTCAATCGATTCATCTGTTCATCACTCATTAGCAACCTGTTTCTTAAGTTTACGAACGCTATAAAGTTCAAGACAAATTAACAAAAATAGCTTAGGTCAATCCCTTGATCCTAAGCCCTCTTTTCTAATTATAATTCCCTAATCCCTTAGGTGAACCTATAATCATCAAAGGTTTTGTGCCCGTTAATTCAAGTATCACAACCTAACAACGCTCCATCCCTAGATTGTCCGTTAGATTGAAAAGTATAAATATGTCAGAGTTACACGCTAGTGTCAGTAGTCATATATACTCTAAAATTAGTTATATTGGGTTAGAATCATAAAAGCATTAAGAACAATTTATACTGAATAAACTAGAATGACATTCATAAAGATTAAGAGTTATAGGTTACATGGGCATGAGCTAGAACAAAATCATCTATGACCTAATCAATGGAAATTAGCCACTCATAATAAAAAATTAAGCAACAAGGTTAAAAGAAATTAGAAAGAGATGTTTTGCTCATTAGAATTTCTTCAATCCGTGGTGCCTACTGTCTTCTATCTCTCTATGCGTGCATGCGTTGTGCTTCTGGCATCCATTCTTTCCATTCCGTGCTCTCTCCCCTAAAACCGTCTTTTTCTCTTTTCCAAGTGTGATGGCCCTCTTATACACCTATGTATGTCATTGTTTTATCCTCCACCACTTGTTGTGTGCCACATGTCTCCATAATTATTTTCAATTGTAATTCTTCCATAAAAGCCAACAATCACGTGCATCTAATTTGGTCAAATTGTCCTCCTATGCAATTTCTCAATACAATGTATACATAGTACTATTATCAATATATTATATAATATATTAATAAACTCACATAAGGACTCACAAAATGACTTATAAAAGACTCTAAAAATGTGATATGACAGGCTGTCATCAAATATGGTGATTGGGGAGTTAAATGTGAAGATCTTTGAAAAATCATGTAACATATGTTTAGTAGGGAAGCATTCTAGGTCAGCTTTCAAGTCTGGTTTGAAGATGAGAGCTAAGCATGTATTACATGTAGTGCATTCAGATATCTGTGGACCTATAGAAGTTCCTACTTACAGTGGAAACATATATTTCATCACCTTTGTGGATGAGTATTCAAGGATGCTATGGTTATACTTGATAAAGCTCAAGAGTGATGCATTAGAAGTGTCTAAGAAGTTCAAGGTGTTAGCTAAGAAACAAAGTGGCATGAAGCTTAAGATTCTAAGAATAGATGGAGGTGGTGAATATACCTCTAGAGATTTTGAAACTTACTGCACCAATCAGGGTATTATCCATGAAGTTACATCTCCTTACACTCCTCAACACAATGGGCTTGCTGAAAGGAGGAATAGAAGTCTGCTTGATATGACCAGAAGCATGTTGAAAGAGACGAAACTACCTCATGAATTTTGGGGTGAAGCAGTCAACATTGCAGCCTATATTCTAAACAAATGTCCTACTAAGAAGATGAATGATAAGGTACCTGAAGAGATTTGGTCAGGAAGGAAACCCTCAATCAGTCGTTTGAAGGTTTTTGGCTCGATCTGCTATAAGCATGTTCCTGATTCTAGAAGAAAAAAAGTTAGAGGACAAAAGTGAAGCAATGATACTGATTGGATATCACAACAATGGAGCATATAGATTGCTTGATCCACACTCTAAGAAAATTGCAATAAGTAGAGATGTGAAAGTGTTAAAGGAAGAATTATGGGATTGGAATTCAAATCAATGCAGTGTCTCTGAAAAACAAGTTGTCATTGAAGATAACAAAGAATCTGACGAGCTTATTACAAATGAAAAAGCTATAATTGAAGATGTGTCAGATGAGGAGCCAACCACTATAGTTAGACCACAAAGAAACAAGCAAATCCCAAGGAGACTGCAGGATTGTCAAGTAACTGGTGATGATGAAGTAAGTTCTGATGATGAGTTAGTGCAATTTGCAATGCTTGCAGACACTGAGCCATTAGATTACAAAGCTGCTTTATGTGATGAAAACTGGAAGGAAGCTATGCTAGATGAAATGAATTCCATTGAGAGAAATCAGACATGGGATTTGGTCAAACTACCTGATGGTAATAAAGCTATAGATGTCAAATGGGTTTTTAAGTTGAAATTGAACCCTGAAGGGAAAATTGTAAGCACAAAGCCAGACTTGTAGCTAGAGGTTTCTTGTAGAAGGAAGGTTTTGATTATAAGTGTTTTCACTAGTTGCCAGACATGAAACTATCAGATTAGTAATAGTAGTAGCACCAAGTAAAGGTTGGCCTCTATATCACTTAGATGTAAAATCTGCATTTAAGAATGGTACATTAGAAGAAACTGTGTATGTCACTCAACTACCTGGTTTTATAATTAAAGGGAAAGAAGATAGAGTGTTTAGATTGAATAAAGCTTTATATGGTTTGAGGCAAAGCACCTAGAGCCAGGAATAAAAGAATTGACAAATTCTTTGTTGATCAAGGTTTTAAGAAGTGTCTAGCTGAGCATGGAATTTATGTGAAAGGAAGTACAGAGCCAAGTTTACTGATTATATGTCTGTATATGGATGATCTTATGCTAACTGGAAGCAACATGAAAGACATTGAAGAATTCAAATCAGTCATGAAGTCTGAGTTTGAAATGACTGATTTAGGTAAGCTTGCATATTTTTTAGGAATGGAAATTTTCAGAACTTCAAAGGGTTTGATACTCCATCAAACAAAATATGCTACTGAGATCTTGAAGAAATTCAGTATGTTAGACTGCAATTCATCAATCACTCCTTCAGATGCTAACATAAAAAATGAAATAACAGAAGAAGATGAAGGTGTGGATTCAACTATGTTCAGAAGGCTTATTGGTTCACTGAGATACTTATGTCAAAGCAAGCCAGACATAAACTACTCAGTTGAAATTGTTAGCAGGTTCATGAGTAACCCTTACAAAACTCATTCTTAGCAGCTAAGAATATTTTAAGATAAATAAATGGGACTCTGCAATATGGAATTTCATTCCCTATGGCACAAGAAACTGAGCAGCTTAGCATGACAGGCTACTCAGATGCAGACTGGTGTGGGGATAAAATAGATAGAAGAAGCACTATAGGCTTTGTGTTCATGCTGCAAAGAGCACCTGTTTCTTGGTCATCTAAGAAGTAGTCAATTGTGGCTCTCTCAAGCTGTGAAGCTGAGTATGCTGCAGGGTCATCTGCAGCTTGTCAAGCCAACTGGTTGCAGAATGTGTTAGAAGAATTGATGATCAACATTGAGCAACCTATCAAGCTTCTAATAGATAACAAATCTGCCATAAATCCAGCTAAAAACCCTATTGCACATGGTAAAAGCAAACACATTGAGACTAGATTCCACTACTTGAGGGATCAAGTGAACAAATGCAAGATCAAAGTTGAATACTGCTCAACATTGAATCAAGTTGCTGACATTTTTACTAAACCTGTAAAAAGGCAGTTTCCGAAGCTTAGGAGAGAATTGGGTGTGGTTTGCTTTGATAGTTTGAATTAAGGAGGAATGTTAGTTTGTAATTCAAACCTTAATCATGTTTTGTTTAGTTGTTAGGGTTAGTTACATATCTCTTAAGTAATTAACTCTTTCTCCTATTTTCTAGCTAGTTAGTTACACCTCTGTTTGTTACTTGGTGTGCAAGTATTAGAAGAACACCTTTGCATATATATGGTGATTCTTCAATGAATAAAGCAATGCAATTTACACAATTCATATTTCTCTTAGTTCTTTCAATCCCTTACTCTCTCTATCTTTAAAACTGTTTCTTCTAATCCAAGTCAACAACACAAGAACCCTAACCAAAACTGTTTTCCCCTAACAATGATTATTATATAAAATGTATCCTAAAGTTCATCTTCTCTTAGTTTATTTTTCAATTAAAAACGGACATGTCGGAAAAAGTATAAGGGTACTCACTCCACAAAAAACAAACCCCATAGTTGAGCTCTATTATGCTTTTCAACAAGCTTTCTCTAAATTCTAACCACAGTGATACCATTAATAACTCATATAGATCCCTGTAAACAAGCTTTAAGACATAACATATTCCATTATATCAGTTATGCTAAAACTATTTAAATGCAACAATCTGTGGGAGAAAGTAATTAATTGTAATAGACTTTCTAGTGATGTAGAAAATGCTAAAACTAGAATCCAAGTGCTACATCATTTATGATTGTACCGGATCTTTTAGACACTTTAACGCTAGCTAACTATGTATTTATGGAAAATGCTAACAAATACTCTTAGAACATTTGTTAAAGAACTAAATGTAATAAAAATATCTTTGAAGTTGTGTAATCAACCTTTTAAAAGTGTAGAAAAAAACTCGTTTCAATACAAAATTTACTTTAGTTTTCTTTCAAACATTTCTTACATGAATTCAATTTTGTTTTGCATTCAAAAGACAATATGTCAACATTAACCTACCTCTCATTTCCAAAATGTACTTAATTTTGTGTTTATGCCAATACTGTTAAGATCAAGTCATTTTTATGCAGGTGAACCAATATCTCTACGGGGACAATCGCCCTAGATTGTTTACCTATTGGACCGTAAGTAATTTATATTTGTTTCAAGTGTAACATATTCTTTGGTAATAATTATTGAAAAAATTGACAATAGTAACCATTGTATTGTAGGCTGATGGGTATGGACAAACCGGATGCTACAATTTACTATGCCCAGGCTTTGTTCAAACTAGCAATAAAATTGCACTTGGAGCTGCGATTTCTCCAATTTCTACATATAATGGAGGGCAATTTGATATTACCTTAACCATCTATAAGGTAATTTTTTTACTCAGATTACGAAATCAACCTTAGAAGATTATAAATAATTTTCTTTCCTTCAAAAAAAAAAAATTATATGAATAATTTGGTAGTTGAGGGTAACCTTGGCGCAACTGGTAAAGTTGTTGTCATGTGACTGAAAGGTCACGAGTTCAAATCCTAGAAACAGTCTCTTGTGTAAAAACAGGGTAAGACTGTGTACAATACACCAAATGGTGGGACCCCTTCAGGGTAAGACTGTGTACAATACACCAAATGGTGGGACCCCTTCCCGGACCCTGTGTATGCCGGATCGGGTTGTCCTTTTTATGAATAATTTGGTAGTTATGGTCTCCTTTTAGCTTCTACTACTCTTTTTCCCCTTTCAATAACGCCTTTAAAATTGTAGAGATAATGTAAATCAAATAAATTATTTTCTACGAAAAAAACACTATTCTATACACCAAATGGTGGGACCCCTTCAGGGTAAGGCTGTGTACAATACACCAAATGGTGGGACCCCTTCCCAGACCCTGTGTATGCCGGATCGGGTTGTCCTTTTTATGAATAATTTGGTAGTTATGGTCTCCTTTTAGCTTCTACTACTCTTTTTCCCCTTTCAATAACGCCTTTAAAATTGTAGAGATAATGTAAATCAAATAAATTATTTTCTACCCAAAAAACACTATTCTATCAAAAAAAATAGTTATTAGAGTTAAAAAAATTTAAGATTGTTTTTAAAATTGAAAATATTTCAATAAAATATGAAACATTTTAGCATCAATTTAGTCTTTCAACACACATTTAAAATAGTTTTTATTTTCTCTATATTTTATTTATTTTCTCTTTATGTATCATTCTTTCTTGCAACTCTTTATGAGTACTTTGAAAGCATAATTTTCTTTTGCTTTATTCATCACTTTATTTTCCTTCATTTTGATTACTTAACAAAATTCCAATAGTTTGCATATTTCACTCACCACTTGGCACATTTATTTTCTTATTTTGACTTATTTCACTTATCATGTTTTTGATTAATGATTTTGCCTATTTGAGTAACTTAACTTTGAAATTGGATTGCATGAGTCAAATTACACGCATGTAATTAAAACTATAATATGAAATTTGAAATTTAGATTGTCTACCATCGATAAACTGACTGTGTGAATGTTTGGGATCTTTGACAAACCAAATTCATTAACTTTGTTACAAAACAAAAGTTATATCTTGTAAGGTTTACTTTTCGTCGTTTGTTGTGTAGGATTCAAAGAATGGAAATTGGTGGCTTGCATTTGGATCAGACCTAGTTGGATATTGGCCATTTTCTTTGTTCCCATTCTTAAAAGATCATGCAACTAATGTTCAATTTGGTGGAGAAATAGTGAATAAAAAGTCAACAGGGGCTCACACATCAACCCAAATGGGTAGTGGACATTTTGCTGAAGAGGGTTATGGAAAAGCTTCATATTTTAGGAATATGCAAGTCGTGGGTTCTAATAACAACTTGATTCCATTGACAAATCTCCATTTTGTAGCAGAGCAACCAAATTGTTATAATATACAAGGGGGGGTTGATGACAACTGGGGAAATTATTTTTACTATGGTGGACCTGGAAGGAATGTCAATTGTCCCTGATGGTATAAATATCAAATAGTTTTTTACTTTTATCATTTAGTACAAGTTCATGTTGGCATGCAATTAATTTGTGATTTTGTTGGAACAATAGTAGAAAATTATTTAAAAATATTTTTTCGGTCACCAAAGAGATTATTAGGCTGAGTTGTGGACTAGATCGCTCTCATTAAGACGGTTCGTGACACTGTTCAAAATTGTGCAAGCAGACTATCAACCACGATGCCCCTTGTTGAAACACATGTAGTGTTATAGTGTGAATTAAAAAAATTCTTATGTCAACTTTCTCAATTATTGCTAATTTATGAGGTGAAGTCAAACCATTAATTTTGTAACGGTCAAATGATTTTGGTCGTTGGATATGAAACTCATATTTGCCTTCTCACCTATAAATAGAGCTCTCATTCCTCACTTCTACTCACACCAAAAATTCTCTTGAGTTGTCAAAGAACTTTTCTCTGTTCTCCCCCATTTAGCTTGTGTTGACGACCTATTCTTTTCTTCTCCCTCTTTTTATGTTCCTTTGGATTTAAAGAGTGTTCTTAAGCCATAGTCCCTTCGGTTTGTACTGTCCCTTCGGAATTAAGAATGGTTTTAAGAACATAGTCCCTTCGGTAAATTTTTCCCATTTTGAAAATAAGAGTATTATTAAGATCATAGTCCCTTTCGATATGTATCGTCCTTTTAGAAATAAGAATGATCTTAATAATATTGTCATTTTTTATGTTTTATGACCTTGGAAAAATTAGAGGTTAGAATGGTGGAAACATCATATTAAAGTGATCTTAGTGGCATAATAGAGTGGTAACATACCATATTGGAGTGGTCTTAGCACCATATTTAAAGGTGTATTTCTAGAACATATCTTATAGTGCAATAGGACTCTAATACAATTGTAGCTGAGTTGTTTTATCCAATAATCCCACACTTGAATTTAAAAAATGATTCAGAGGTCTCTATTATGATTGCCTAAGTCAAGGTGTCTTACGACTTGAACCTTTGCTTTTCTAAGATTATGCATAAGCAAATGTGTCTTACGACTTGAACCTTTGCATAGTGAATAAGATTCAGATTTTACTAGAGTGACTTGTAGTCTTGAACTCTATCTCTGACATCAAACCACACACAACCTTTTCTTAGGTGTATTCTCAAAAAGTCCGTGCATTAAAGGCCCTGCACGTCAATCCCGGATTAGTGAACACTCTAGGAATTTTGTCTAGAATTCCATAGGAAGCGGCCCCCACTTCCACATTCACAAAAGGTGAGACTATCAAGAGTACTCCTGTTGCTAGGTACTCCACTTCACATAGAGTTTAGATCTCATTAAGATTTTATATTATCTCAACCTCTTATAGCTTCAGGAATCATGCTTCTTATGATTTATTATAGTATGTTATACTTCTATCACTTCACAACTTGTTATTACCCATTAAACCTATTTCTTGGGATCTCCAGTCATTTAGGTCGAGTTACCATCATGAGTGATTCCATAGACACTAGTCCCATCTTCATCGATGTGTTATGGACTTTCATTCTAGCTAATCCATTCGTCAAAGAATCGACTAAATTATTCATCAGTGTGTTCATGACCCACTCTTACAGCCCCTGTGGAGAGTAACTCTCTGAAAGTTCTGTTCTTATGACGTATTTGTCATCTCTTACCGTCACATTAACAGTTCTCAATTTTTTTGCAATAGTCGCGATACTATCATTATAGATAAACACAACTCGCAATTGTTTTCCCATAAGGGAATCTTAGCTAGCAAGCATGCTTATTAACTTCATTCTTCACTAGCTGTTGCTAGTGCTATATTTTCAGACTTCGAAGTAGACTGAGAAGACATATTTTATTTCTTAGATTTTCTAAGAAACCATTCCTCCAAAGATATTCACTGGTTTCTTTGGAATCATCTGATAAGGTTTTCCAATCTACAATTGTGTATCCTTCAAAGACAACATAAATCTTTGATAATGTAATCCAAGGTTCACAATTCTATTGAGGAGTCTTAAGACTCTATCAGTAGCTTGACAGTGCTCATTATTAGGTCTACTAACAAACCTGCACAACATTCCCACGACATAGACAATGTCGGGTTTAGTGCAATCAATGACATACTTAAGGCAACCAATGATGCTCTCACACATTCACCAGTGTTTGTAAATAGTTTTTCACCTGGATCATATGGTGTGCAAGCAGGTTTGCAGTCAAAGTATTTATATTTCCTCAAGATCTTCTCGACGTAGTGAGATTGATCCAAGGAAATTATCTTTTCTGACCTGTAATTAATACTCATAATTACATTATCTTCTCCGAGGTCTTTCATATCAAAGTTGTTAGACAACAATGATTATAGAGCATTAACAACATGAAAGTTTGAACTAAATACTAGTAAATCGTCTACATATAGACACATATGATTGTACAAATGTTATTATCAATTTTATAATAAATAACTTTGACACTTTCATTCACTTTAAACTCATTTCTTATCATTAAGTTATCAAACTTTTCGTGACATAGCTCATGGACTTTTTAAGACCATACACAAACTTATCTAACTTGCATACCTTAGTTTCTTGCCTATGGATTACAAAACCTTGGAAATCCAAAATATTATATCCTGTACAAAAATATATTATATTCTGTATCAAAATAAATTTTAGATAGAGTACCAAAATATATTAGATTGCATTTGTCAAAAATAAATAAATATTAGATTGCATACAAAAATTTTTCAGACTGTGCACACAAATATTTTAGATTGCATTACAAAATATTTTAGCAATAGGGATTAAGAAAACACTTTCTAATAAAGATTAAATATTAGATTAAGTATTTAATTTAACATTTCCAAAATATATATTTATGCACCCCGTTTAAAGGTACACATCAACTATATAAACATTGCTTATGCGTGTGATCTATTCAATGTGGGACTTCCATTTTTTTTTCCAACTCACACTACTCTAGTTCTACCCAATGTAGAATTTTGTGTTTATTATTTTAACTCAATTTCCACATATGTTTCAACAATAGACGTAGCCACATTCTCCGGTAAGATCAAAGTAGCGTCCACGTGGCTATGGCAATGACTATGATGAGGAAGATGAAGATATATAATCATCAGGAAAGCATTGTCAGTTGTCACATATTTCTTTTGCATTTTCTTACTCAAAGAGACAACCACTTTCAAACTACGCAGCGGCGAAGCTAGCACAATTTTTACGAGGTGGCCAAATAATAAAATATATTTTAAAAACTAATATATTAAACTTAATCATTAAGTAAAATAAATTTATAATAATTTTTACTTATATTTAATGAAATGACAACGAAAAAACTAAAATCTAACAATAATTATTTATAAAAGTTGAGCTCTATGATGTTTTAAGAAGTCAAATTTATCTATAATTGACACTAAAGTAAATAAATTATCAATATTTTATTAATATCATCCTTCTTTAAGTCAATAAAATTGATTGGAGTAGCCGAATAATATATTAATGGGGTAGCTAGATATATAACTATACTAATTAGTCAAGATATTTTTTTATTTTGGGGCAGCCAAATGCTACCCCATCCATAGGAAGCCATTCGCCCCTGAAACTACGGGTGATGTTAGTCAAGTGTAGTAACACATATTGCTGAACAATGTAAATGGTATACATTAAGTATCTCAACTGTATTTAACAAAATAATCAGCAAATTCCAAGATGAATTTTATTTGCATAAAGATCAATTAAGTTAGCATATGAGAACTTGATCATATTGACAATTGACATCTTGTTAAAAATAAAGGAGAGAAAGAAAATGAGATGCACCCCAAATTCCCCCTCCTTCTTTCACTCTAATACTTAAAAATGTTACGAGGCTAAAATATAGTGAGATCCAACATAAGCCCAAATTTATCAATTAAAATGAAGTTATAAAAATATTAATTACCAAAAAGAACGAAATCATAAAAGGTACGGAAGATTGTGCACCAAGCATAATATATGCATAAAATATGCGGTCTGAGGTTCGAACTCCAGACACCACAAAAAAAAAAAAAAGATTGTACACCAAGCCAACATTGTTTGCTACAAAAACTAAAAAGAGAAAAGAAAAAAAAAAGATACAGGACAGAAATAAAATATATGGTGCTAAAATAAAAATAAATTAAACCCTAATGGAAAGCTCTATAAATACCTTGTATTAGGGTTAAAAAACACTGAGTGAAATTTCAGAAAAATCAGGGGTAAAAGAAGGTACGTAATTTGTTTCGTTTGAACCCCAGACTTTGCATATTACTATGCGTTGTCCCTACCAACTGAGCTATGCTCACGAGGACATCGAAACCTAACCATTTGTTTCTTTGTGTAATATTTTCTCTATTTAAAAATTAAAATTAGCCTCGACTCAATTCTCAATTTGTTTGTTTCTTATACAACTTGTTTACTCTACTTCATATGTTGTACTGTGACATTTTGTACTATGTTTGAATACAAGGTGTGAATCTAAACATTTTGCTTGAGAAGGGAACAATTGACTGATGCAAGATATAATATTTTCTTCTTTCCATCTTAATGTACAAGATATAATATTTTTCAATGATTTTATCATGGGAAAATTACACTAACCTCTCTTAAGGTTTTATTAAATAACACAAACACCCCATTTATTTTTTAAGAGGGAGATTAATGTTTAACACCGTTTAAACTCTCTTATTTTGTTATCAAATTGACAAACACCTCCCTTATAATTTAACGTTGTTTAAACTGTTAATTCCATTTTTATCTTTAGCAGTTAACTTCCTCAAACGAGTATAAACTCCTTTAATTTTCGACAATTGTTTCTTCCCATTTTGCACTTTGGTGATTTTTCCAAACATAAGAGACCACTCAATGTTCCTCTATCAAGATGATTTAATATCGAAAATCTAAAGTTTTAATGTAATAAAATGGATATGTCAATGATTATTTCATTTTCATTGGTCAGCCATAATGTATATCCACCAAAACCCTCATTAGAGTAAAAAACCTCATTCAACTTAATTACCAAAAAGAGATACAAGATATATCAAACCAAAATAAGTGGAATTAAATCGTGTATTTGCATGGTTATTGAAATTATTTGGGATAAAACTAGGGGAAATTAGTGTTTAGAAAATTAAAGAGTGCTTGTATAGTTTGAGAAAATCTCAAGAGTGGTCAATGTAATTTTCCCTTTTATCATTAATGTTAGCTTTGTCATTATTTTTTTCTTCTTATTTTCGCAATTCATATAATATTTCAACGCGCTTTGACGCATAACCTCCAGTTCGACGCCCAACCCATGTAGAGCATTGGTCCCGTGCTTAGCACAGGGTTGTTGCTAGTTATGTTTAAAATAGTATCCTTGGAATTACCTATGGTTATGTCTGTAGGTAAAGGTCAAAAGCAAGTGAATAACAACACTAACAACAACATTAACAACAACACCACCACCAATACCAACAGAAAAAATTCAAACAGAGGAGGAGAACCTATCAGGGTTCATGGAAACAGACAGACTATTGATGATTCGAGTTTTGAAGATGTAGAAGCCGTGACTGAAGAGGGACATGAACGTGGGAATCACCATGATTACCGTGTAAAGGAAAATATTCAATTTTTTATGGAACCATGGGAGTGGAAGAGTTTTTGGATTGGCAGATTGATGTTGAACGATTTTTCAACGTCATGGACGTCTGATGTAGCAGATTAGGCAAGTATACCAAATCATATACCAAGTAACAAAGTGATAAGTAGAGTATCGTATCCACATGGATTGCCGTTTCGTCCAAACAATTTTTGTTACTTATTTTATATGTTGACGATATAATAAAAGATAAGGGTTAGAGAGTTGCAATTTTTATCTGTTTGCAATAGAGCAAGTTTACCTGTTTTTGGTTGCAGAAAAGTAAGTAGCAGATATGATTCTTCAAATCTCCTCTATTTATATTGTTGGATATTAAATAATAGTCATGTCGCATTTATTTATCTTAGGTAGAATATAGAAGTGATGAGGTCGTTGGGATGTGACTAACCTAATAGGTTGGAAGCTGCACCTGCTGATCACAAGGTGATCCTTACATGAGGGGTCTATAAATCTCGTTTAACTAGGTATATCCTTCCTAAGTCTGGTTGCACCTGCTGATCACACGATGATCCTTACGTGTGGGGTCTTACCGTCTCTAAGGTAATTGAGAGCATAAACTTTGTATTGGCTCTCCAAAATTTCCCAAGGCAATGAAGGTCAAGGTTTCTGTAGGTCTACCCATCTATGAATCTTAGGACACTCATAGCGCTCTCTCTCTCTCTCTCTCTCTCTCTCTCTCTCTCTCTCGCACTTAGTAGTTCTACAAACGGGGCTGCCCTAACTCGTCTTATACCTTACCAAGATTTTAAGAGAATGGTTCTATTAGGTTACGACTTATTTACTTCGAGTAGGTACTTCTTTCCTTAATTACTAATAACTAGTTAGATTTTAGTTTCAACAGATTTTACTCAATATTAGTAATGTAACCTCCTAAATACTTACTACTTGGGTCAACTCGCTTTCGGTATCTTTCACTAGTTACTAACTAATTACTTCCTAAACAAATATATATTAGTAGCATGATATAAATATCAAGATATAAATATCAAGATATAAGCTTCAGGATAGAAATATCAATATTAGGCCCTGTCACAACCTAAGTATCTAATCTAGGGTTGCACCTACTACATAAATAAACTAAGGAATTACCTAATAAAACTTAATAGCAAACAAAAGATAAAAAGAATTAGTTACACATGGTAAATAAAAACAAATTACTAAAGATAAAAACATACCATAGAAAATCAAGGAGAAAATAGAACCTCTCCTGAAGCTCGAAAAATGCCTTCCTCTTGAACTGACACAGTTCTAAACGAGAAATTCTGAATGAGGAAGGCAAGTATATATAGTGAGAGTTTCAACCTGGGTTTTGGGATAAAAGTGCTGGTCTTACCCACAACAGAAGCATGAAAAGACGCTTGCGCCCGCGCCCCACATTTTTGATGCATTAGGATTTAGGCGCATGGGAAATGCTCGGGGCGCATATGAGAGCATGAAAAACCATGCTTTAGGCACATGAAAAATGACCTAGGCACATGGTATGTGAAATCCATGCGCTAGGCATTTTTTTTTCATGCGCTAGGCGTGTCACTTCCCCTTGGGCCCAAATTCTCTGATTTTCAGTCGTTTTAGGTCTTCGTCCTCAAATAACTTGCCTTGGAACTTTGGGAACAAAATTCCTCCCTCTTGTAAGTCTCCTGAGGCCTCTTGAATCTTCATTCTTGATCTTCCTAAGTCTTCACAATTTTTTCAGATGTTCTTGATTTGGCGATTTGCATGATTTCTTCGTGACTTACTTCAAAACACCCCTAAAATTGCTATGTTTCGAGAAAACTAGAATTACAGACTCAAATATAGAAAACATTACAAAAATCCCAAAATCATAGGCAATTATTCTAATACTCCTCCTTTTTGCTGCTAAAACCTACTGAAAATAACCAAAAAAACATGCTAAGAATAACGTAAGATGACATGTCATCACAACCCCAAACTTAAACTGATGCATGTCCTCAAGTAATGAAAGAAAAACATAATTTATTCTTTGCATTTTTTTTCTTCAGGAAAAACATATCTTTCTGGGAGTTGTGCTTAGGAATCATTTCATTGTCCTTATATAGAGGGAAATCTAAGAGACGTTAAAGAGGTGTCAGCGCATAAATTTGAGTCCTTGAGAAGTTTGATCAGAGACGTTGAAATGTTTCTTAAATTCGTTAATGCCCGTTGAAAGGTACTTGAAATTCTTTTGCTTCAAAATGAATTATCTGTTTCATTCTCTTTGTCCTTGAAATTCTTTGTTGTTTCTACACACAGTCAGAAGAAGACAAACTGTACTATCAGATTTGACAATGACCTTCCACTAGAAGACGACAAAACAAGTTAGAGGATTCTGATGTTGATGTGGCCTTAAGAGTCTGAATCTTCAGAAGCTTCACGTCTTCAAAGTCTTCTTATTTTCAGATTTTGAATCTTTCAGATGCTTATACTCTTCAGAGTCTGTTCCATTAACCTAAAAACTGTTAAATTAGGTTTATGAAAATATTGTTCATAAATATAGAACCCTTTTGACAAATTAATTAGAACTAAGAGAGTTGGTTGTAAATATAAAAAGGGACAAAAAAAATTCTCAAAAGGTTCTTATAATTAGGGATATAGATAACATATTTAACAAAATAAATTTAGTTCCCTTAAACAATAAATAAAACATAATGTTAAACTATAAGGAAAATAATATGGAAAATAACATGAATTTTTTATAATGAATGGCTACCAAATAATTTTTATAACATTTTGGTAAAAATAAAATAAATTTTATAAAATTAATTAAATACATTATTTTGGTTGACCAGATTAATACCACCTAAAATTTAATTTCGTTGACCAGATTAATATTTTGATTATTTAACATAAAAAAAGATTAAAAAATCATCAACAAGTCATATTAATGTTGGATGGAACAAAACCAAAATCCAGTAAAACACAGCAAAACAATGGATTCTGGCTCCATAATTATCTATCTCCTCCTTGTTTCTTTTGTTTCTCCTATTTACTCTTTCAAAACAAGTAGCCATCAATTAGAGAATGAAAATTTTCAAATAGAGAAATTTCACAAGTTGAAAAAGACCATAAAAAACCGTCTTCAACAGATTAACAAGCCTCCTATTAAGACAATTCAGGTATTTTTAAATAAATCTCAAAACTTTTGTAGTACGTTTGGAGGGGAGAATTTAAGTAATTTAATTTTAAGGGCAACTTTTTTTTTTAGGGATTTTTAAGGGTAACTTAAATTCTTTGTTTCTCCTATTTACTCCTAATAGTATTGGAATATAACTTAAATGAATGTGTTTATGTAATTTTTGTGTTTATTTTTTATTTTTTATGCAGAGTCCTGATGGTGACATAGTAGATTGTGTTATGTCTGATAAACAACCAGCTTTTGATCATCTTCTATTAAAAGGGAAGAAACCAATGGTATATTATTTTTAGGAAAACCCGAACTAACATATTTTTTTTTTGCTTTTCAAATTAGTCATTTATTATATTTAAAAATATTTACATTGTTGATCCAAATTTTGTTTTTTTTTTTACGTAGTCTGCTTTTGTTACAAATTTGTGTATGTGATCATTAAATGATATTTCACCTCTTAGAACCAAGATTAAACCCACATATTGACAATAACGTATACAATATCATATTCTTAGATAAAAACTAAAATGGGTCATGTTAATTTTGTTGGATTACATATTTTAACAAACACTATGATGTAATTTTGATAAAAAATGAAGTTTTTAGTCCAAAATTATTCTCATTTTTAAATATAAATTAAAGGGCTAACATGACAAAAAAAAAAAAAGTTTTCAACTTTAAATTAAGTTAAATGAACTCTATTGCAATTCTGCTTATTTTTTTTTTCTTTCTTAACCTTATTATTTAATATTTAGAAATATTTTTTGAAGTTAATTAAGTTATTACCTTTCGAATTTTTCATGCATATATTCATACAGGGTCATCCAAAAAGACCAAAAGGGTATAACCAAATGGGTAATTTCAGTGATAATCATCAAGTGTGGAGCTTATATGGTGGATCATGTCCTGAAGAATCAATTCCAATTAGAAGAACAAAAGAGCAAGACATATTAAGAGCTAGTTCTATTAGCAAATTTGGAAGAAAATTAAATCAAGTTAAAATGGACAGCAATACCATTGAACATGAGGTACGCAATCACAAAAATCGTACGTACATACATACATATATATCCAACGTAGCAATTTCATACAGTTGAACTATGACTAGTTTTTCATCATGGACCTCTCTTTTGATTTCATTTATTTAAATCTTTGCTCTGACTATTTTTATCTTCTACAACAAGAAACTTAACCACAAACCAATATTAGATTTAATTGTTCTCCAAATTAAACCTTATGATATTGTTGAAAATGAACTAATGCAGCATTCATTTGGGTATGTGACTGGGGATTACAATGGAGCAAAGGCTGACATAAATGTGTGGGCCCCCAATGTGGAGATCCAAGGAGAATTCAGCTTGGCTCAAATATGGATTTTATCTGATCCATCTGGAGATGACCGTAACACCATTGAAGCTGGTTGGCAGGCATGCTATAATATACTCTCATTAATTACTTCATCTTTTTTTTTTTTTTTTTGTACAAATCAATTAATTCGTCTTTAATCAATAGGCATGGCAATGAGGCGGGGTGGGGACGGGGTTTGCCTTCCCCATCCCCGTCCCCTACTCCCGTATACTTAGCCGTTACCCTACACATACCCAACGAGGATGAGAAATTGAATACGATCCCCGTCCCCAATGGTTCGGGTATTCCTGCCCTATCTCCGTCCCCGCAGTGAATCAATTTTTTTTTTAATAAAAAGAGTTTTTTTTTAAGCTTCAATGGTAATGTTGTAATGCATTATCCAACAATTTGCACTTATTTTAACATTTCCTTACCGAATTATTCGGTTGCTCCTTTAACTATCAATGAAAGTTCTTATATGATGACAATTATCAAACCAAATAACATGACATATCATTGTCAACCCCCTCAACAAAAACATGTTATACCCTAATTTTGGACCTAAAAATACTAACTCAATTCTTCTCCTCTTGCATTTCAAGTTATGTGAACTATCTCTGATCAATTGCATCTTTCTCTGCATGTTGTTTCAATGTTATTTGCAAAATTCACATACAAGGGTATTTTAGTCATTTTCTATGTCAAACTTCTCTCAGTCTTTCAAAATTTTGTTTGAGTCCTTCCAAATAGTTTGAATAAGTCTTTGTTTCATTCTATGTCAAAACCCATGTCAAAAATTGCATTTGAAGTCATTTTGAGTCAATTTTGCCCCTAAGGGCATTTTAGTCATTTCAAGTGTCAAGACTCTGTTCAAATATTAAAAATTGTCTCTGAGTCTTTTAATTTTGCTTGTATGAGTCTTTGCTTCAATTTCTTGTAAAAAATCCATTTTTAAAGTTTGCATCTGAGTCATTTTCAGTCGTTTTAGTCTCAGGGGCATTTTGGTCATTTCACACGAAATTTTGGCAGAGAGAGGTTACTTTAAAGTACCTCATTTAGGCCATTGGTTCGTTTTAGTCCGTTTTGTCAAATTTTAGACGTTTCACTTTACGTTTAGTCAAATTACCATTTTTATTCCAATTTTATTTTTAGTTTTTTTTCTAAGTCCTGAAGTTCCTAAAATTGCACTTTGGTCCTTCATGTTATTTTTATCTTATTTTAAGACTCTTTTTTATTTTAGGTCAAATTTCGTTTAAGTCTTTTTTGGTCAAATTGCACTTTAGTCCCAAAGTTCCAAATATTGCAAGATAGTCCTTTTTTGTCCAGGTCATCTCTTTTTAAGTTTTTATTTTGCAGGTCAGTCCTTTTAATTCTCAAAATTGCAAGATGGTCCTTTGTCAAAAAATCCAGCCAAGGCCGAGCCATTTCAAGCCCAAATCCAGGTGTCACAAGGCTACTGGTCCAGAATATTACACTTGGCCTATAAATAGAGGCCACATCACCAATTACAGAGGGGAATCAATCATTCAACGCCAACTCATCAAAAAGTCTCAGAAACAAATCATAATTTTCTCTCTCTATTCTGTTACGATCAAAACCTCCAAAAAACTCAAGAACACCGAAGAACACAAACCCTAATTTCTATCAATGGCGATGAATTGGAAGCAGTTCTCAGAGATTCATTGAAGAATCTTCATCATCGAACTCGTGCTTCTGCAATTCGAAGCTCAAGTTCATCACCTAGGTGACAAACCTGAACGATCACAGAAAGCGAGGCATCAAGAGTGAGAAGAAGAGAAGATCGAAGTGAATTCTGAACCAGTGAAGCAGAAAGAGAAAGAATAACTGATTTATTTTCAGTTCAAGACTTACCAGAAGCTTCGCAGGATCTAATTGTTCGAATCTCCAAACAAAATTAGGTAAACACACAAATCCTTCTCGTTCTTGCTTCAAATCATCATCGAAGGATTAAAAGTGAAGTTAAACGGTGAATCGAAGTGAAAACTTCGAAAAGATTCGAAAAAGTGGAAACGAAACCCTAATTTCAAAAATCATGAAAGTTCACCGTTCGTTCTTCGATTTAAAGCATAAATTCATCATCAGCATGTAAAATAAGCCAGGATAGGGTTTAGTTTCAAAGAAATCAGAAGAAATTTTCGAAACCCTAAGTCGTAGGTTCAAGTGTAGATCTGTTCGAATCCATGCCTAATTTTCAAAAACTAGTTTCAAAATCATATAGAGGAGAGAAAGAGCTTTAAAATCATGTAAATAGGTTTTGGATCGGAGTAGTTCGAAGCTCCGACGCGGCGGCGCCACCGCCGGCCGCCACGTCGGAGAAGGTAAGCCTCGTCGGAGAAGAGAGAGTCATTTGCAGACTCTCTCTCTCTAGTTTCTTTTTAGTGAGAGAAAAGGAGTGGGGAAATGAAGAAGGAGCCGGTTCAAGGCCTTATATAGGCCACTGAACCGGTTCGACCCTTGGTTCGACCCGTCCATGCTCCAACGACCCAGGCCTGTCCGTTTTGGGCCTAGCTGCCATGCCAGAAAACTTAGTTGTTATGCACACCCCCCTGTCCTGCATGTTTCTTGCTGTTCTTTTGCTATTCGCACCCTTACCTGTCCAATTTTCTTCACAAAATTCTTGAATATTTTTCTATGTGTTCTTGGTATTTTCCTTAACATTTTTGTGATCTTTTTTGTGCCAAAGCCTGTGAAAAATACTTGAAGCATTTTTTTTCCTTATTTTTGTTAGAATTAATAATTTTCTTGCACTTTTAGTCCAAAAAACCTTTAAAAGAATTCCTAAAAATTCATATAGGTTTCTTGATAGTTTTGTGGCATTTTGTGATAATTTTCATATGTTAAAATTGGTTAAAAAAGAAGGTGTTGATTTACTTGCTATTTTTGTCATATTTTGTGCTAAAAATGAATAGAAATTTGTTTGATTTTAATTCCAATTGCTTGATGAATGTTGGTGACCTATACCATTTGATTTCATAGGGTTTTAGCTACTGTTTGTGTTTAACGTTGGTGCATAATTGTGAATCTTGGTAGGTTGCTTAGCTTACAAGTTACTTATGTAAATAAATAATGCAAGTATGCTTAAAGTTTGTCTTAAAATGCCAAGTAAATCATGTTGCCTTAATTCCCATTCCAAGACTTGATTCTAAACCTTTAAAAGTGTATTGGAGTGTGAGAATTATAGGTCACATGTACCTTGCACTTTATGAACAAATTTTAGTCATGTTTACACTCATTTTGCCTTTATTTTGGTTTATTTCCCATCCTTCATGTTCTAGTGTTTCTCTTGCTTCATTTCCTTTGATATTGTCATGTGCTACTAACTCCTTTCATTTCATGTTTCATCATCTCATAAGCATCTCCATTTCATCCCATATTCATCTCTATTTCTTTCTTGCAATTTAGTTTGTACCAAAGTTAGAATGTAAACACTTAGGAGTTTTGTAATATTTTTCCTTTATGCACTTTTAATTTCTTGGCAAAGAGGCCATAGAATGTATCTAGGGTATGATGTAATGGACAATGGACTCTAATGATGTACACCGACACAAGCACCGACACATGCACACACATCACCATATAGTTAGAATATGCATGTTTAGATGTATGTTTAGGATTGTATGTTTAGATGAATGTTTAGGCTTTATACTTAGAAAAAACCAATTTTCCAAAAATATGAACAAACTTCATTCAAATCTTTTTTACAATAAACCTTGGGGTCAAAACCCCATTGATTTTCCTTTTCATTTTCTTAATCAAATTCCAATAAACCTTAATCATACCTTGACTTGTTTTTGCAAATGACTAATTCAACCTCACAATTTCCCAATCTCATGCCCTCGAGGCCTCTTTTCCTCATTCTTAAAAATTCCAATTTTCAAACTTAAAATCAACCAACAAAAACAAAAACATTTTTGGAAGAGAACTACGGTGGATTTGATCCCTTAAACGGGTACGTAGGCAAGGAACAAAATTCCTTCAATTCAAATAAAATAAAAATCCAAAAACATTCTTCTCCCTCCAATTCTTCACTTAGCAAACTTTAGGTGTAAATAACATTTCAAAATAGCATTTAAAAATAAAGTGCGCGCGTAGAAATTAAAGACGGTTCCTATAGGTTACTATAGTCGTTATGGGTGCCTAACACCTTCCCGTAGCGAAAACAACTCCCGGACCTCGATTCTCAAGGGTTTTGCTTACTTTTTCCCTTCCCAAGAAAAAATAAGATAT
Organism: Medicago sativa; assembly: GCF_051527215.1. Classification (NCBI taxonomy): domain Eukaryota; kingdom Viridiplantae; phylum Streptophyta; class Magnoliopsida; order Fabales; family Fabaceae; genus Medicago; species Medicago sativa. The sequence continues at coordinate 62,316,290 of NC_140756.1, forward strand.
CACCGGTTTGAAAGGTTCAAACTTAATCAATGTTTGACACCCGAAAACCAAGATAAAAACAGCTGGCGACTTCACTGGGGACATTCGAGAGTTACACCTAGTCTTTATTTCCACGCTTGCGTTTCGTTTTTACTTGCTTCTTTTACTTGCTTTTCTATGTGAATAAATGTTTAAATTCTTGCAAACGTGTGGGGTGAGAATATCAAAAGTCCTGCACCCGGGCTGAGTGAACTTAGGATTTAGGAGGGATATAATCGACAATTCATTCTGGGGGTTGCCTCGTGTTTTGAATTATGCGATCAATCCCACATAGCTGAGGCATTTTGGGGGTGATGTTGTCGGCGCGTGTTGTCGCGTTTAGGCACTTCACTTCTAATTGTTCTATGACGCTATGAACCGTAGATAACCAAACCCATCCATGGCCATTTTCTAGGATGTAGTGCGGAGGCTAAACCGAGTGTTGTCTCGAGTTTTAGTCGTCACGCGATACTACACTCAAGTTAGACCTTCCACGTATAATCATGGAGCGAGTGTTGTCTCGTGACACCGTGAGATACGTCGGAGAGGTTGCAACTTGGGAACCTTTTTAGAACCCGGTTACTATTATCCTAAAGCCCTAGATTCACCGGACACCGTGTCCACCCATGACTCCTCGACTTTGAACTTCAACCCACCATGTTTTCTCCGAACTTGAACATAATCATGCATTCATGCATACATGCATACATGCATAAACCTTTTCCATGCATCGTTATCGAAGGGCTTAGACAAGTTGAATTTGTAAACATTGTAGGGATGAAGATGACTAAGTCCTACAAGTTCAAGGAAGTGGATTTGGCTAGTTTGAGAGATTTGGCACTCAAGATTGAGGATCCGACTGGTTTCCGACGTCGTTACGGGGCTTTACTTCCTATTCTCCATACTAATGTGGATGAGAAGCTTGTGCACACTCTAGTGCAATTCTATGATCGGGGGTATCGGTGCTTCACTTTTCCAGACTTTCAGTTGGTGCCTATTCTAGAGGCTTATTCTTCCTTGATGGGTTTATCTATTGCTAAGGGGATACCTTTCTCAGGACCTGAAAATCCTCCTACTCCATTGGTTATTGCTAAAGATCTCTATCTCAAGACCACCGATGTCTCCAAGAATCTTATCACTAAGGCACGCATCCGAGGGTTCACTTCAGAGTATCTTCTTGGGAAAGCCAACCTCAATACCACTTGTCAGGACACTCTCGAGGCTATTTTTGCACTCCTCATCTATGGGCTTATTCTCTTTCCGAATCTTGATGGCTTCGTGGACATGAATGCTATTATGATCTTCCACTCCAAGAATCCGGTTCCTACTTTGCTAGCTGACACATACCATGCTATTCATGATCGTTCCGGCAAGGGTCGTGGCTACATTCTTTGTTGTGTGCCTCTCCTCTATAGGTGGTTTATTTCGCACCTTCCGAAGTCTTTCCCGACAATCCGGAGAATTGGTCTATTTCACAGAGGATTATGGCTCTCACTCCTAATGAAGTGGTTTGGCTCACTCCCGCTTCTAGGGTCAAGGAAATCATCTTTGGTGGCGGAAAGTTTCTTAATGTACCTCTTCTTGGTACCCGGGGTGGAATCAACTATAACCCGGAGCTTGCTTTGCGACAATTTGGTTTCCCGATGAAAGATAAGCCCATCAATCTTGCTATAGCTCCTTACTTCTTTCACTACTCTAGTGCTCCCACCGGAATTAGAGAAGATTTCATGCAAGCTTGGACTAAGCTTTGGAAGAAAGAGGTGAAGCATATGGGTGTAAGGTCCGGTATTGCTCACGAGGCCTATACACAGTGGGTGATAAACCAAGCTGAGGAGATTGGTATGCCTTACCCCTCCATGAGATATGTGTCTGCAACTGTCCCTACCATGCCTTTGCCTCTACTCCCACCTACCCAGGAGATGTACCAGGAGCATCTAGCTATGGAGAGTCGGGAGAAGCATCAGTGGAGGGCTAGATACTATGAGGCTGAGAACTTGATCATGACTCTGGATGGAAAGGGTGAGCAGCAGACTCATGAGGTCTTGACACTGAAGAAAGAGTTAGCTAAGGCTAAGAGAGAGATTGAGGAGAAAGATAGATTGCTCATGAGAGACTCCAAGAGAGCTAGGGGTGCCCGTGACTTCTATGCACGATACTGCAGCTATGAGTCCGACTCTGAGGACGACGCTTCCACTTCCTATGCTTGAGGATTTCCATTTCCTGTTGTTATTTCCATTTGTTTATGTTGAAATTGTCTTGTAAAACTATATGTTGGTTGTTTGTTTCCCGTTTATGTTAATCGTTGTTTAGTAATGTTTACAAGTTTATAATTTGTCTAAAACCCTTCGACAACACAAAAAGAGTCTTTTTTGCATATGCATTAACACATTTCATGCATCATATGCATTCATTGGTCACAAAAAACTTCTCTCGTGCTCATTGCCTCCTGGTTTTGTCCGCCGCAGTCTGAAAAGTGGCTCGTGTTCGCAAAGTCTACCAACCTGATAGAATTCATCAGACAAGATTTCACAAGAGAAGGATGATGGCTAATTTTGAAGAGGAAAATGCTCAGCTCCGTGCCGAATTGGCTGCTATGAAAGAAGACTTGGCCAAGGCTCATGACGCTATGTCCGCTATGATGGCTTCACAAGAACAGCCAGCCACTTCTATTCCAGTTACTGCTGAGATTCCTGTATCCACTGCTATGCCTCAAGTAACCACTGTTGTTACCGACCCTATTGTGCACACTGTGCAACAGGTGATTGATGTTGATACTCCGCGTGGACAAGATCCCGCATTGGAAGCTATGATGAGATAGTTAAGGGAGTTGGCTGGAGAACTCCGTGAGGTCAAGGCTAGCCGGGGAAACAATGGTGCTCCTGCTAAAGCTCGTGATCTATGCTTGGTATCCCGATTCGAGGTTCCTAAGAAATTCAAAGAGCCAGAATTTGACAAGTACAATGGGACTTCTTGCCCACATAACCATGTTATCCGGTATGTCCGAAAGATGGCTAACTACGCCGACAATGATGCACTGATGATCCACTGCTTTCAGAGTAGCTTGACAGATGATGCAGCAGATTGGTACACTAGTCTGAGCAAAGATAACATCCATACCTTTGAGGAACTCGCTGCTGCTTTCGAAAGTCAATATGAGTTCAATACCCGTCTGAGGCCAAACAGGGACTCTCTCAAAGCCCTATCTCAGAAATCAGATGAAACCTTCCGAGAATATGCTCAGAGGTGGAGAGGGGCAGCTGCCCGTGTTTCTCCTCGACTTGATGAGGAAGAGTTAACACAAACATCCCTGAAGACTCTGAAGAAGGAATATAAGGAGAGAATGATAGTCTCTGCTCCAAACAACTTCTCTGATATGGTTACAATGGGAACTCGCCTAGAAGAGGCTGTCCGAGATGGTATTATTGTCCTTGAGAAGGGTGAATCTTCAAACAGTGCACCAAAGAAGTACGGTAACGGTCATCACAAGAGGAAAGAATCTGACGTAGGAATGGTGTCTGGTAACCCATCTGCAGCTGCTACACAATTACCTCTGCCCTATCACTACATGCAGTACTCTCAACATCCCTTCTTCCCGCCATTCTACCAGCAATATCCTTTGCCACCGGGTCAACCACCAATGCCCGTCAATGCCATTCCTCAGCAAGTACAACAACAGCCTCCTGCTCAACAACAACGGCAGCAACAACAGGGTCCCCGACCCAAACCTTCTTTTCCACCAATACTAATGCGGTATGGTGAGCTGCTCCCCACTCTACTGGCTAAGGGACACTGTGTCACTAGACCAGGCAAGCCTCCGCCTAATCCATTGCCTCCCAGGTTCCGACAGGATCTGACATGTGAGTTCCATCAGGGCGCTCAAGGCCACGATGTTGAAGGTTGCTTTGCTCTGAAATATATTGTGAAAGACCTGATAGAAAAAGGACGGTTGACTTTCGAGAACAGTGTTCCTCATGTCCTTGACAATCCGCTTCCAAACCATGCTGCTGTTAACATGATTGAGGCCTTTGAAAGGGCTCCCGTTCCTCAAGAGGATCCCATGTTGGATGTCCGCAATGTCGTTACTCCCTTGGTGCCATTACATGTCAAACTTTGCCAGGCTTCCCTGTTCAAACATGATCATGCTTCTTGTCCGGAATGTCTGCAGAATCCTATGGGCTGTTGTGTGGTGCAAAATGATATCCAGAGCCTGATGGATGACAAGTACTTGATTGCCAGTGATGTATGTGTGATTGTGCCAGTGTTCCATGACTCTCCTGTTGAAAGTGTGTCTCAGATGAGAAATGTTGAGCCTCTGGTGATCAGGTTACCTGGTCCGGTATCTTATACCTCTACCAAAGCAATTCCCTACAAGTATAATGCAACCATGATTGAGAACGGAGTGGAGGTGCCTCTAGTATCCCCAGCTACAGTTGACAATGTTGCCAATGAAATCACAACTCTGAGAAGTGGAAAAGTCCGTCCACCCTTGTTTCAAAAGAAGGTGGTGACACCTATTGCCACAATAACTCCACCAATTGCTCCTCCTGTTGACAAGAATCCCGGCCCAGCAGGCCAATCTATTGAAGAGTCCAATCTGGACGAAATCCTGAGGCTTATCAAGAAAAGTGACTATAAGATTGTTGACCAGTTGCTACAAACCCCATCAAAGATATCCATCTTGTCTCTACTTATGAGCTCAGAAGCTCACAGGAAGGTGTTAATGAAGATACTGGAGCAAGCTTATGTTGACCACGAAGTCTCTGTGGATCAATTTGATGGGACAATGAGTAATATTACTGCCTGCAACAACCTGGGGTTCGGTGACGATGAGCTCCCCGAAGCAGGGAAACGCCACAACTTGGCTCTACATATCTCGACACACTGTGGGTCTGATATGATATCCAACGTATTGGTGGACACTGGATCGTCTCTGAATGTAATGCCTGAATCCACACTAAGGCAATTGAGCCATCATGGAATTTCTCTGAGGGGTAGCAGCTATCTGGTTAAAGCTTTTGATGGATCCCGCAAGGATGTTCTCGGGGAAGTGGACTTGCCAATTACTATCGGCCCTGAGACGTTTCAGATTACTTTCCAAGTTATGGACATCAATGCTTCCTACAGTTGTCTCCTCGGAAGACCATGGATCCATGACGCTGGAGCGGTAACTTCCACTTTGCATCAGAAGCTCAAGTTCATGAGGAACGGTAAGATTGTCACTGTGCATGGTGAGGAAGCACATCTAGTTAGCCAGGTATCATCGTTCTCTTGTGTTGAAGCAGGGTCCGCCGAAGGGACGTCGTTTCAAGGCTTGACTGTTGAGGGTGCAGAGCCCCGGAGGGCTGGTGCTAGCATGGCTTCACTGAAAGATGCCCAGAAGGCTGTTCGGGAAGGGCAGGCTGCCGGCTGGGGCAAAGTAATTCAGATTCTGGAAAACAAGCGTAAAGAAGGCCTTGGATTCTCCCCGACATCTGCTGTTTCAAAGGGAACTTTCTACAGTGCTGGGTACATCAATGCTATTACTGAGGATGCTGCTGAAGGTGGTTACGTGCCTACCTTTGTTATACCAGGAGGCACTGTGAGAAATTGGGAAGCCATTGATGTTCCTTTAGTCATGCATGCTTCCATGTAATGTGTTTTGTTGCTCATGTTTTTTGTTTTCAAAATAACAATCCTTTCGCCCTGCCCAAGGCGAAAGTGATATCATTGTAAGGGCTGTTTGTTTCGGCATTGCCGTTATCAATAAAAGTTGTCGTCTTTCTCACGACTCTTTGTTTTTTTACTTTTTAGTGCCGTTTTCTTGGAAATAATGGTAATGCCAGAAAAAAACCAAAACATTTGTTTTTTTTTCTTATTAATTTCAAAAATCTGCATGAAAAACTTTTTCTAAAAAAACCATCCCAATCATATTATGCAGATTGAACCATAATAAACCCGTTGAACACAGTGACCCTATGGTTCCTCCAAACTTTGAATTCCCTGTATATGAAGCTGAAGATGAGGATGATGATGATGAAGAGATACCGTATGAGATCACTCGACTGCTCGAGCAAGAAAGAAGAGCCATTCAGCCTCACCAGGAAGAAATTGAGCTTATCAACCTGGGTACTGAAGAGAACAAGCGAGAGATCAAGATTGGTGCAGCACTTGAGCCAGAGGTGAAAAAGAAGATCATTCAGCTTCTACATGATTATCCAGATGTCTTTGCATGGTCCTATGAAGATATGCCGGGACTAGATCCCAAAATTGTGGAGCATCGGATACCGACAAGGCCTGAATGTCCTCCTGTCAAACAGAAATTGAGAAGGTCTCGTCCAGACATGGCTCTTAAGATCAAGGCTGAGGTGCAGAAGCAAATTGATGCGGGTTTCCTCATGACAGCTGAATATCCCGAGTGGATTGCCAACATTGTACCAGTACCAAAGAAAGATGGGAAAGTTCGAATGTGTGTTGATTACAGAGATCTGAATAAAGCCAGCCCAAAAGATAACTTCCCATTGCCTCATATAGATGTGCTTGTTGACAGTACGGCTCAGTCTAAAGTGTTCTCCTTCATGGATGGTTTCTCTGGCTATAACCAGATACGGATGTCACCTGAAGATAGAGAAAAGACGTCCTTCATTACTCCGTGGGGAACGTTCTGTTATAAAGTGATGCCGTTTGGCTTGATAAATGCTGGTGCTACCTATCAAAGGGGTATGACCACTCTGTTTCATGATATGATTCACAAAGAGATTGAAGTATATGTTGATGATATGATTGTGAAGTCAAGTGATGAAGAGCAGCATGTTGTGTATTTGAAAAAGATGTTTGAAAGATTGAGAAAGTACAAGCTGCGTTTGAATCCTAACAAGTGCACATTCGGTGTACGATCTGGAAAGTTGCTCGGCTTCATTGTCAGTCAAAGAGGCATTGAAGTTGACCCTGACAAAGTCCGAGCCATCAGAGAGATGCCGGCCCCTCAAACTGAGAAGCAAGTCAGAGGTTTCCTCGGACGCCTGAATTATATTTCAAGATTCATATCTCACATGACTACTACTTGTGGTCCAATTTTCAAATTGCTCAGAAAGAATCAGCCTATTGTATGGAATGATGAATGCCAGGAAGCTTTCGATAGCATCAAAGAATACCTGTTGGAACCGCCTATCCTTGTCCCGCCAGTAGAAGGAAGGCCTTTGATTATGTATCTGTCAGTGTTAGATGATTCAGTGGGCTGTGTTCTCGGTCAGCAAGATGAGACTGGTAAGAAAGAGCATGCTATCTACTATCTGAGCAAGAAGTTCACCGACTGTGAGACTCGGTACACGATGCTTGAAAAGACATGTTGTGCTTTAGCTTGGGCTGCCAAACGCCTGCGTCATTATATGGTGAATCATACAACTTGGTTGATATCCCGAATGGATCCAATCAAGTACATCTTTGAAAAGCCTGCTGTTACTGGAAAGATCGCACGTTGGCAAATGTTGTTGTCTGAATATGATATTGTGTACAAAGCTCAAAAAGCAATCAAAGGAAGTGTCCTTGCTGAACATCTTGCTTGTCAGCCTCTGGATGATTACCAGCCAATTAAGTTTGATTTCCCTTAAGAAGAGATCATGTATTTGAAAGCGAAAGACTGTGAAGAACCACTGATCAATGAAGGGCCGGATCCCAATAGCAAGTGGGGATTGGTGTTTGATGGTGCTGTTAATGCTTACGGTAAAGGAATCGGAGCCATCATTGTAACTCCGCAGGGGCACCACATTCCTTTCACCGCTCGAATAACCTTTGACTGCACAAACAACATAGCTGAATATGAAGCATGCATCTTGGGCATTGAAGAAGCCCTTGACCTGAGAATCAAACACCTTGACATTTATGGAGATTCTGCACTTGTTATTAATCAGATAAGGGGTGAATGAGAGACTCATCATGAGAAGCTGATCCCGTACCGTGACTATGCAAGACGTCTGTTGACATATTTTACCAAGGTTGAGCTGCACCATATCCCTCGGGATGAAAATCAGATGGCTGACGCTCTTGCTACTTTGTCTTCCATGTTTCGTGTCAATCACTGGAACGACGTGCCCGTAATCAAAGTGCAACGTCTTGATAGGCCCGCTCATGTGTTTACTATTGAAAATATGCCAGATCAAGCTAATGAAGATGTGAATGATAAAAAGCCTTGGTATTACAACATCAAACAATTCTTGCAGAATCGCGAATATCCACCTGGTGCTTCCAACAGGGACAAAAAGACTTTGAGACGATGGGCTAGCAGATTCCTTCTGGACGGAGAAATCCTATACAAGAGGAACTATGACATGGTCTTGTTGAGATGTGTTGACAAGCAAGAAGCTGAGAAGTTGATGCATGATGTACATGACGGTACCTTCGGGACCCATGCTTCGGGTCACACCATGTCAAGAAAACTGTTAAGAGCCGGCTATTACTGGATAACCATGGAGCGTGACTGTCACAAACATGCTAAGAGATGTCACAAATGTCAAATTTATGCTGACAAGATTCATGTGCCTCCACATGCTCTCAATGTTATCTCTTCCCCGTGGCCTTTCTCTATGTGGGGCATTGACATGATCGGAAGAATTGAACCAAAAGCTTCCAATGGACATCGTTTCATTCTCGTGGCAATTGACTATTTCACCAAGTGGGTTGAAGCTGCTTCCTCCAATCTGAACAATAGCATGATGCAAGCTTTATGTGAAGAATTCAAAATTGAACATCACAACTCTTCTCCTTATAGACCTCAGATGAATGGTGCAGTTGAGGCCGCTAACAAGAACATCAAGAAAATTGTTCGGAAGATGGTCACTACTTACAAAGACTGGCACGAAATGCTACCGTTTGCCTTGCATGGTTACCGTACTACAGTGCGTAGTTCAACCGGGGCAACTCCTTTCTCTTTGGTATATGGCATGGAAGCAGTTCTCCCTCTGGAAGTGGAGATTCCATCTCTTCGAGTGATCATGGAAGCAAAACTAACTGAGGCTGAATGGTGTCAAAGTCGGTATGATCAGTTGAATTTGATTGAAGAGAAACGTATGGATGCTATGGCTCATGGACAGTTGTATCAAGTGCGAATGAAGAATGCTTTTGACAAGAAAGTCCGACCTCGAGAATTCAAGGAAGGCGAACTTGTATTGAAAAGAAGAATAAGTCAGCAACCCGACCCAAGGGGCAAGTGGACACCTAACTATGAAGGTCCTTATGTTGTCAAGAAGGCTTTCTCTGGTGGTGCTTTGATTCTTACACACATGGATGGTGTTGAACTCCCAAATCCTGTTAATGCCGATATAGTCAAGAAATACTTTGTCTAGAAAGAAAAGAACAGCGTGGTAGGTCGAAAACCCGAAAGGGCGACCTAGGCAAAAATGCGCTTCCCGGTGGATCGAAAACCCGAAAGGGCGATCCAGGCAAAAGTTAGGGACAAAAAAAAAATGATGAATATGAAAGAGCTCGCTGAGATTGTACGCAACTCAGGCAAGAATGAGCGCCTCGATGAGCCGAAAACCCGAAAGGGCGGTCCATGCAAAAATGAGGTTGACAATAAAAGACAAGTAACTATATCTGGCAAATCACCATCACCCCTTGGGGCATCTGCAACTGTCAATGATCGTCTTCATCAGAGGCTTCTGTACTTGTGAATTCAAGATTTCTATGAAATGTAGCGGTCATCGTGTTCAATGTATCACCAACCAATAAAATTACCATTTTCCAAGCTTTGTAAATCCGTGAAGTCATGCCTTTGGCTGACTTTCACTCTTCTACATCAATTTGAGCCTTTCTATTGTTTGAAACTCTATTTTTCTTCCTACTTTCAATGCTATATACAAATATTTGCTTTCTATTTTGATAATGTCAATGTCTGAAACAAACATATTTGAAAATTGAAAAATCTTTTTCTGTCTATTTTGAAAGCAAACCTGAGCAATAAGATACATTTCAATGAAACATGCATAAATGAATGAGTGTCAATGTCTACTTCAATACATGTTACAAGCAGGTTACTCCCCAGGATGATCTGTGGTCAATGGCAAGAATGAAAAAACAGAATGAAAGTAAAAAAAAATGAAAAATGAAAATAAAAAGCTCGCTAAGTTGAAAACCCGAAAGGGCGGCTTAGGCAAAAATGAGCACCCCGCTGATTGACAACCTATGAAGGCAATTCAGGCAAAAATGGGGCAATGAAAAGAATCTTATTCCCCGGTGAATCGAAAACCCGAAAGGGCGGTTCAGGCAAGAATGGGGTTTGAAAATGAAAAATGAAAAGAATATTGAAAAGCATTGACCACAGATGCGAACATCCAATGTTTACCCAGCACTGACACGCCTAGCAACGGCAACCTGTATCCAAGAACTTTCCAAGGGTCCTCCTCTACAAGTTTACTGCCCTCAGCCATGGTTTCGATACGTCTCGCAACGACGGTCTCCCCAAAGAGGTTCTCCCCTGTGAATATGCCGCAGCACGAGCCACTACGTGCCCAATCTTCCAATGTTTTGTCTATCTCTGTGAAACTTCCTTGTCAAACTGCCAACCAATCATGCATTTCGAGCATTCATACATGCATAATCATGCATTTTATGTGCTCATACATCCAATAATCTTGCTATACCATACATGCATGTTGCATATCCAACTCTCAACTGTCAAAATTCAATCCAAATTTCAACTGTCAAACTCAATTTCAATTCCAACTGTCAATTCCAAATGTCAAACTCAATTTCAATTTCAAATTCCAATTGTCAATTGTCAATTTCAATTTCAACTGTCAAATTCAATGCAATCTCAACTCTCAAACTCCCATGTCAATGTCAATGTCAATTTCAATATCAATGTCAATTTCAATATCAATGTCAATTCCAATTTCAATGTCAATCTCCAATGACAATCTCTAATGTCAATCTCCAATTTCAATTTCAATGTCAATGTCAATTGTCAATTTTTCCAACATCCAATGTCAATGTCGATTTCAACTTTCAATTCAATTCCAATCCAATCTCGATGTCAATTGCAATTCTCCAATCCAATGTCTATGTCTCTGTTCAATCTCAATTTTCAATCTCTCTCTCAATGTCAACTTTCAATTCAGATCAATGTCAATTTACTCTCAATTTGCTTTTGGGCCAACAAAAATGGTCATGTCTATTCTCAAATCAAGTCAATGACAGTTTACCCTCAATTGGTATCTTGTTAAAACCAGACTTTCAATTTGAATCTCATTACTGGTCAAGTGCTAGGTTCGATCCAAAAAAGAACCACTTGTACCTGCCTATATACCTATGCTTCCGGACAAACGACAAGTTCGACCTAAAAAGAACAGTTTGTACCCAGCTCATGCTCTGTTATCAGTCAGACAGCAAGTTCAATCTGAAGAACAGTTTGTACCCAGCTTATGCTTTGTTATCGGTCAAACGACAAGTTCGATCTAAGAGAACAGTTTGCGCCTTCCCACATGACGTGGTGATAATCCAACAAGCAAGTTCGATCCAAAGAAACAGCTTGTATCAACCCTTTTGTCTATGTCTCCAGCCAAGCAGCCAGTTCAATCCAAAGGAACAGTTTGTGTCTGCCTATCTGTTTGTGTTTTCAATCAAGTGTCAAGTTCGATCCAAAGAACAACTTGTATCTGCCTATATGTCTATGTTTCCGGTCAAGTGCCAAGTTCAATCCCAAGAACAGCTTGCACCTATCTCTTGTTTTGTATTCCTTGGTCAAGTGGCTAGTTCGACCCAAAGAACAACTTGTACCCTATTTTCTATCCCTGGTTTGTCTACCCTGGCCGTGTCTATCTGAATCCCCAGTGACATGACAGGTTCCATAGACTCCAGTTATTTGTCTTGCATTCATAATCAACATATTGCATAACATTCATGTTTTTCAACTCTGAAAACGTATTTTTATGTCCAAAAGTAGTGCAAATGTTAATATTTAAGTATCTTCGTCCCGTCAACTCTAAGACTTCGTCTCTTGACTCTCCGGACAAAGAAACTTAAATAGGGGCAGCTGTTATACCCTAATTTTGGACCTAAAAATACTAACTCAATTCTTCTCCTCTTGCATTTCAAGTTATGTGAACTATCTCTGATCAATTGCATCTTTCTCTGCATGTTGTTTCAATGTTATTTGCAAAATTCACATACAAGGGTATTTTAGTCATTTTCTATGTCAAACTTCTCTCAGTCTTTCAAAATTTTGTTTGAGTCCTTCCAAATAGTTTGAATAAGTCTTTGTTTCATTCTATGTCAAAACCCATGTCAAAAATTGCATTTGAAGTCATTTTGAGTCAATTTTGCCCCTAAGGGCATTTTAGTCATTTCAAGTGTCAAGACTCTGTTCAAATATTAAAAATTGTCTCTTGAGTCTTTTAATTTTGCTTGTATGAGTCTTTGCTTCAATTTCTTGTAAAAAATCCATTTTTAAAGTTTGCATCTGAGTCATTTTCAGTCGTTTTAGTCTCAGGGGAATTTTGGTCATTTCACACGAAATTTTGGCAGAGAGAGGTTACTTTAAAGTACCTCATTTAGGCCATTGGTTCTTTTTAGTCCGTTTTGTCAAATTTTAGACGTTTCACTTTACGTTTAGTCAAATTACCATTTTTATTCCAATTTTATTTTTAGTTTGTTTTCTAAGTCCTGAAGTTCCTAAAATTGCACTTTGGTCCTTCATGTTATTTTTATCTTATTTTAAGACTCTTTTTTATTTTAGGTCAAATTTCGTTTAAGTCTTTTTTGGTCAAATTGCACTTTAGTCCCAAAGTTCCAAATATTGCAAGATAGTCCTTTTTTGTCCAGGTCATCTCTTTTTAAGTTTTTATTTTGCAGGTCAGTCCTTTTAATTCTCAAAATTGCAAGATGGTCCTTTGTCAAAAAATCCAGCCAAGGCCGAGCCATTTCAAGTCCAAATCCAGGTGTCACAAGGCTACTGGTCCAGAATATTACACTTGGCCTATAAATAGAGGCCACATCACCAATTACAGAGGGGAATCAATCATTCAACGCCAACTCATCAAAAAGTCTCAGAAACAAATCATAATTTTCTCTCTCTATTCTGTTACGATCAAAACCTCCAAAAAACTCAAGAACACCGAAGAACACAAACCCTAATTTCTATCAATGGCGATGAATTGGAAGCAGTTCTCAGAGATTCATTGAAGAATCTTCATCATCGAACTCGTGCTTCTGCAATTCGAAGCTCAAGTTCATCACCTAGGTGACAAACCTGAACGATCACAGAAAGCGAGGCATCAAGAGTGAGAAGAAGAGAAGATCGAAGTGAATTCTGAACCAGTGAAGCAGAAAGAGAAAGAATAACTGATTTATTTTCAGTTCAAGACTTACCAGAAGCTTCGCAGGATCTAATTGTTCGAATCTCCAAACAAAATTAGGTAAACACACAAATCCTTCTCGTTCTTGCTTCAAATCATCATCGAAGGATTAAAAGTGAAGTTAAACGGTGAATCGAAGTGAAAACTTCGAAAAGATTCGAAAAAGTGGAAACGAAACCCTAATTTCAAAAATCATGAAAGTTCACCGTTCGTTCTTCGATTTAAAGCATAAATTCATCATCAGCATGTAAAATAAGCCAGGATAGGGTTTAGTTTCAAAGAAATCAGAAGAAATTTTCGAAACCCTAAGTCGTAGGTTCAAGTGTAGATCTGTTCGAATCCATGCCTAATTTTCAAAAACTAGTTTCAAAATCATATAGAGGAGAGAAAGAGCTTTAAAATCATGTAAATAGGTTTTGGATCGGAGTAGTTCGAAGCTCCGACGCGGCGGCGCCACCGCCGGCCGCCACGTCGGAGAAGGTAAGCCTCGTCGGAGAAGAGAGAGTCATTTGCAGACTCTCTCTCTCTAGTTTCTTTTTAGTGAGAGAAAAGGAGTGGGGAAATGAAGAAGGAGCCGGTTCAAGGCCTTATATAGGCCACTGAACCGGTTCGACCCGTCCATGCTCCAACGACCCAGGCCTGTCCGTTTTGGGCCTAGCTGCCATGCCAGAAAACTTAGTTGTTATGCACACCCCCCTGTCCTGCATGTTTCTTGCTGTTCTTTTGCTATTCGCACCCTTACCTGTCCAATTTTCTTCACAAAATTCTTGAATATTTTTCTATGTGTTCTTGGTATTTTCCTTAAAATTTTTGTGATCTTTTTTGTGCCAAAGCCTGTGAAAAATACTTGAAGCATTTTTTTTCCTTATTTTTGTTAGAATTAATAATTTTCTTGCACTTTTAGTCCAAAAAACCTTTAAAAGAATTCCTAAAAATTCATATAGGTTTCTTGATAGTTTTGTGGCATTTTGTGATAATTTTCATATGTTAAAATTGGTTAAAAAAGAAGGTGTTGATTTACTTGCTATTTTTGTCATATTTTGTGCTAAAAATGAATAGAAATTTGTTTGATTTTAATTCCAATTGCTTGATGAATGTTGGTGACCTATAACATTTGATTTCATAGGGTTTTAGCTACTGTTTGTGTTTAACGTTGGTGCATAATTGTGAATCTTGGTAGGTTGCTTAGCTTACAAGTTACTTATGTAAATAAATAATTCAAGTATGCTTAAAGTTTGTCTTAAAATGCCAAGTAAATCATGTTGCCTTAATTCCCATTCCAAGACTTGATTCTAAACCTTTAAAAGTGTATTGGAGTGTGAGAATTATAGGTCACATGTACCTTGCACTTTATGAACAAATTTTAGTCATGTTTACACTCATTTTGCCTTTATTTTGGTTTATTTCCCATCCTTCATGTTCTAGTGTTTCTCTTGCTTCATTTCCTTTGATATTGTCATGTGCTACTAACTCCTTTCATTTCATGTTTCATCATCTCATAAGCATCTCCATTTCATCCCATATTCATCTCTATTTCTTTCTTGCAATTTAGTTTGTACCAAAGTTAGAATGTAAACACTTAGGAGTTTTGTAATATTTTTCCTTTATGCACTTTTAATTTCTTGGCAAAGAGGCCATAGAATGTATCTAGGGTATGATGTAATGGACAATGGACTCTAATGATGTACACCGACACAAGCACCGACACATGCACACACATCACCATATAGTTAGAATATGCATGTTTAGATGTATGTTTAGGATTGTATGTTTAGATGAATGTTTAGGCTTTATACTTAGAAAAAACCAATTTTCCAAAAATATGAACAAACTTCATTCAAATCTTTTTTACAATAAACCTTGGGGTCAAAACCCCATTGATTTTCCTTTTCATTTTCTTAATCAAATTCCAATAAACCTTAATCATACCTTGACTTGTTTTTGCAAATGACTAATTCAACCTCACAATTTCCCAATCTCATGCCCTTGAGGCCTCTTTTCCTCATTCTTAAAAATTCCAATTTTCAAACTTAAAATCAACCAACAAAAACAAAAACATTTTTGGAAGAGAACTACGGTGGATTTGATCCCTTAAACGGGTACGTAGGCAAGGAACAAAATTCCTTCAATTCAAATAAAATAAAAATCCAAAAACATTCTTCTCCCTCCAATTCTTCACTTAGCAAACTTTAGGTGTAAATAACATTTCAAAATAGCATTTAAAAATAAAGCGCGCGCGTAGAAATTAAAGACGGTTCCTATAGGTTACTATAGTCGTTATGGGTGCCTAACACCTTCCCGTAGCGAAAACAACTCCCGGACCTCGATTCTCAAGGGTTTTGCTTACTTTTTCCCTTCCCAAGAAAAAATAAGATATCACCGGTTTGAAAGGTTCAAACTTAATCAATGTTTGACACCCGAAAACCAAGATAAAACCAAAACAAAAATATGACCTTTCAACATTCGGGTAGGGTTTGGGCATGGGTTCGGGGTGGGTACATATATCCTCGTTACCCGTCCCGTACCCGTATTTTGAAATCGGAGAAAACCCAAACCCATACCCAAACCCAGTCAAATTGGGGAAAACCCGTCAAATCAGGGTTGGTTTGGGCGGGTACCCATAGACACGGGGTTTGTTGCCATGCCTATTAATCAATCCATTCATTTCCGTAATTTTTTTTTGATTAAATTATTATTTTTTTAAATATTTTAAATTTTGTGTCTCTGTTTTTAAGCAAAATCATGTGTATCATTTAAGATTTTGAATTATTTTTCATAGTTATGTTTAGTACATTATATTCTTTTTTTTATATGTCGGGGGTAATGTTCGTTGCATTACTCTTGTTTAAAAAAAAAAAAAAAGATAGTTAGGATTAAAGTCATCACTTTTATTAATGTCATAATTTTGTATTTTAGCCAATCAAGCTAAACTCAAGTATAATATTTTTTATATATGCAGGTCTTGCCACAACTCTATGGGGACAACCGCCCTAGATTGTTTATTTACTGGACGGTAAGTAAATTAATGGAACAAATATCAGGTGGAAAAGTATCATAGCACTACGTACTTGTACAATATTATATATGCTTCATGTGTAATATGCACATTAACAAAAAAATAATGATAACTAGTTCAATTGAGTAAGTAAATGATTAATTAACAACAAAAATTATATTTTCTACATGAATTAACCATAATTTTTAACATGAATTGTAACATGAATTGAATAGTTCATCTACTCAATTAAATTAACTATGATTATAATAATTGCAGGCTGATGGATATAAAAATACTGGGTGCTACAATTTACTATGTCCAGGGTTTGTTCAAACTAACAAAAATGTTGTAATTGGAGGTACAATTACTCCAACTTCTACATATAACGGAGGACAATTTGAAATTACCTTACTGATCTGGAAGGTAATTTTCTGATGAGATTACCAAATTGACCTTAGAAGAGTAGGATAAATTGATAGATATCTCTTGATAAATTTTGTCAGTGTATCTATCATTTTCAATACAAAATGGTGTTTTTAAAGGTTTTATTTGATTTTCTATTCTATGTGTGTGAAGGATCAAGACAATGGGAACTGGTGGTTTGGATATGGAACTGAAATAGTTGGGTATTGGCCATCCTCCTTGTTCACAAAGTTGAAGGATAGTGCACATGCAATTCAGTTTGGTGGAGAAATAGTAAATACAAAATCAACAGGGTCTCATACTTCTACCCAAATGGGTAGTGGACATTTTGCTGAGGAGGATTATGGAAAAGCTGCATATTTTAAGAATTTACAAGTTATGCAATCTAATAACTTGTTTTTTCCATTGTCAGAAGATCCAACGTATTTAGCAGAGCAACCAAATTGTTATAATATAAAAGGAGGGAGTAGTAAAGACTGGGGAAAATACTTTTTCTATGGTGGACCTGGCAGGAATGAGAATTGTCCTTGAGTAAATAATAATAATAATTATTATTATATAGAAAATCTTTCAAAAAATAGTAATATACTATGAAAATAATCAAAATCTCTTTGGCGTTTTTATTTTATTTTATTTAGGTGACTTATTCTTATGTTATCCATTGGTGATACCATTGCCAATTGGACTCTTTGTAATTGTCTAAAGAGAATCACTTCACTTATATATCTTATCTTACTTAATATAAATCTAAGGTGGTCTGATTTCCCTAAATCCCTAACCCTAATGCTGCCCTAACACCCCAAAATGACAAATTTAACCTTGAATAAGAAGCTTTTTCCCTCCTAAATCATCACATTAATGAGCAACTAACTACTATTTAACATTGTCTTCACCAATTTAATTTTGCACGTTTTTTGCTACCTAGAGCCATGCCAATAACAAATGCAAACATAAAAAAACGTGCAAGACGCGGGACTCTAGAAGTGTTTAGTTGCACACCTTTGGGACCTACAACTAGGAGACATCATTTAATTCTTGGTTTTTTTGTGTTTCTGCATGTTATGTTCACGCCAACTAAGAACCTTATGTCATTCCTATAAATTGGTGATACCATTTGGTCTGTTTGGCTAGTATCTCAAGTTAGCGCACCTGCATACAAAAGCTCAGTAAAAAACATTTGATATCTTGAGCTCTTTTTAAGCGCATCTATGGCAACCAAAGGTCTGTATTTGCCTCAACCAATTTGTTCACATGGACAGCTATATGTTGCATTGTCAAGAGTTACATCAAGGAAAGACTTTAAGATATTGATTATTAATGATGAAGGGGAATATAGTTATGTCACATCTAATGTAGTTTACAAAGAAAATTTTCAAAATGTACTTTGATTTTTCGTTTAACTGTTTGACTTATAAAAAAATCCATGTATGTCACATTGATCAATGATACATGATATCCTAGAATGGTTTATTTTTCAATTTTCTTGAGTTGATTGTAATCAAAATATATTGATCAATAGTCTATAACAGACCCGCGCGACAGCGCGGGATCAAGAGTCTAGTTATTTTATAATCCTAATTTGTCCTCCCATATTTCTTTCATAAACCCTACCTTTTCCCTCCTAAACTAGATTAGCGGTCCCTAATTAGTGCAAATCTCATCACTCCAATATCCTACATTTTATGCATTAATATCGCCTGTTTTTCCTTTTCCATGAACAACCCTGATATATGCAGCGAAAGAATGTTTCCCATAGACTCTCACGAAGCCTTCAATATAAGTAAATGTGGCAAAAAAGGTTTAATATTTTAATCCCGGATTTCATGTCAATAGTGGTGGTGTTATGCAACTAAAATACATTGTTCCTGAAGCCTCGTGATTTTTTTTCGGCCATATGTAGCATTATTCTTCCATGAATAGTCCTCTTCTAATGTATTCAAGAAAATGTAATCCTGCCTTAATCACCTAATCACATGTATTGGGTCTAAACTCATTCCATGACATTAAATCATATTTTTTTTACCAAGACATGTAATTATCCTACCAGCGGGCTACCATTGTATGCTAGTAAATTCTATAGTTGACTTCCAAAAGCTTATTGTAACAACCTACCCACAATTTTATTTTTCAAAGCATGTTTATGTTACTATTCTTATGTTTTGGTTTGCTTACACTGTAGTTCACTTAAGAGTTCATAATTTTTTGGCTTAAATATGTTATTCGTCCCTGCAAATAGGGATCGCTTAAAATTTCGTCCCTGCAATCGCTAATCCTTTTTTTTTGCCCCTGCAAAGTTTAATCAGTTAAAAATTCGTCCCTTGACCCAGTTAATGACTGCCACGTCATCAAAATTACCATAATGGCATGGGAATTGACGAAAATACCCCTGTGCTAATTTTTTTTTCCTTAAAAAATTTTTTTTTTCAAAATTTTGAAATTTTTTTTTAAATTAAAAAAATCTGAAAAAATAATTAAAAGTCAAAAAAAAATTCGGAAAAAAACTGTTAAAATTAAAACTGAAAAATTTTCGGGAAAAAATGGTAAAAAAAATTCGGGAAAAAACTGAATTTTTTTTTGAAGGAAAAAAAAACAAAAAAAAAATAAGCCAGGGGTATTTTTGTCAATTCCCATGCCATTTTGTTAATTTGATGACGTGGCAGTCATTAACTTGGTCAAGGGACGAATTTTTAACTGATTAAACTTTGCAGGGGCAAAAAAAAAGGATTAGCGATTGCAGGGATGAAATTTTAAGCGACCCCTATTTGCAGGGACGAATAACATATTTAAGCCTAATTTTTTTAAGTAAATTTTCACGTTCTGAAAAACTAATAGCAAAATATTTACACATTTTTATGGAGTTTGGACATGCTTGAAAGCCACTGATACCTAAAAACGATCCTTTTCCCCAATGTATCATGTAGGTTCTTTTCTTCTATTCTTCACTTAAATTTCATCTCTTGCCTTCTTCATTCCTCTAAATCACAGGCACGGAACCCCCATATATCCGTGGTGACATAGACCAAGCTTGATGAGAATGGTAACAAGGTTTTGGTGGTTTATGAAAATACTAACATGAATCCAAACATACAACATGATTCTTGAGTTATGGAAACGTGTTCGTGAATATGACAAGGCAAATGCGGAGCTTCCTTTTACTCCAGTATTACACAGAAAACAGAAGCAGCAGGTTAGGAAGCAAATTCAGATTGGAAAACCGCCTTATAAAACCTGTTCTCAGGGTGGATCATCCCCAAGTGCTCAATGAATATTCTATATTGGAATATCCGCGATTTTGGTAATACTTACACTAAATCCATAGTTCTTTGTGTTACCCCAGACTTTGCACACTGACTTCTTTATGGACTGGAGTGGGATAGCTCGTTCTAGGTTACCATAGTCAGCTTATTTTATGTTTATGTTTCTTTCTTGCTTTTTTGCTTTTCTTTTGAGGGTTTTGGCCTGGTCCCCCTCTTGTACATCTTTTCCCTTTTTTAATAAAATTTTCTCTAAGATTGGCGGTATAGGATGGGGGTTGTTTGAGGTGCCAACCTAGTTTGGATGTCGTCGCTTCCCCTTGATGCCTCACCAATCTCATGGCTTAACAAAAAAAAAAAATCACAGTACATTTTTACTAACATCCTCAATTTCAAATGCCTCTACACTCATAAACAACGCCACCATCGATGACTTCTACAACAAGTAAGACCCCAAGCCTTCAAACAAACTTTACAATCAAGGTATAATATTTAGAGGTTTTGATTTCAGTTTTTTTTTTTTGGCATTTTCAATTTCTTTTTTGGTTTTTCAGTATAGTTTTATTTTTGTTTCAAACTTTTAACTATGATTTATTGACCCATAAGCTTTTAACTCTACTTTGATATTGGAATATTTTCTTACCAGATCAAATAACAAAAATTATGCATGTAGGCAATCACATGTTTTCTTCTACTATTATGTTTGATTGTTTTTAAACAAAATTGGTTGATTTTTTTTTTTATTGAGTCTAGTTAGCATATGATATTAGAATGCCAATGCCAGTACAATTCTAGCATAGTTGTGTTAAGACTTTGATATGTGGCACTCAAATATGTAGAGCAGACTCAAAGCAGCAAATCAAGTGGGACATAATCACCGGATAGTTTGGAGGATTATGCACTGTTCTCAATGGGATCGGAGCTTCAATCACTAAAAAATTAAAGATGACTTTATAGTCAAGATTGACTAGCTGAACGAGAGTAATCACTTACAGTAACATTAGGATATAAAATTCTAAATAGCTAGGAGATGACTTCGAAATTGCAATAAACTTGCAGCTAGAGATATAATTTGAATTTATTGCGGCAATAACCTAACTAAATACCCAAGAAATATAAACTTTTGAAGAATATATTGCTACGTATTAGATGGAAGGAATGTGAAATGTCCCTAATTGAAAATTGGAAATATAAAGGTAAACATTTATTTTGAATTTTTTTTCATCATATTTCTTGATTTATTTTTATTGTGAAATTAAAGTTCTTATTTCTTCATTTTTTTTATTCACAGGTTTTCTATTACAACCGAACTCTTTGCAAATGTCTAAAGAGAATAGAATAAAATCAAATGTACAACCTTTATTTTTCTCCCTTTCTCTTCCTTTCCCAACAATTTATTCCATATTTCCATTCATAATTTTTCTTTTTGCTTATAATGCTACTTGAGGATTGATCAGTATGTCGCAATCGTATTAGATAGTTTTTACATTGATCATTTTGTACATCGTCGTGTTGAATGGCGATTAATTTGAAATTATGTGGATTTGGCTTATTATAATCACATTTGATGTTTCTAATCTTGTTTGATTTTTATTACCTTGGTAATTATTTTTTATCAAGATTTTCGTATATTGTTGTTACCTTGTATCACTTCAGGAATTCGTGCATTTGGCAAAAATTAATATGATGTAAAACAACTAGCTGCTAGTGCCTCCAGTATTCATTACTGATGCAAACTAGTTAAGAATGAGTTTCTTTCTCTTTTCTGACGATTTAATCCATTTAAGCCACCACTTAGCTGAATTACTACAACGGTAATTTCTCATATCCCTCAACTAATAGTACGTGTCAATCTTGCGTTCCGTATGTTATGAGTCTGGGAGATTAAATAAGTTGTGTGTTGTGTGGGGGTGGTGGGAGACGTCAACTCATCTTTTTTCTACATTGTAGTGTGATAGAAGAAGTTTGGTTTAAGGTCTTAAGGTTGATTGATTTTTCCCTATATGATTTGTTTACTCATATAGCTTTTTGGAATGAAGAGAATTAGAGAAAGAGTCGGAAAGGTATTTTGCAAATTTGGCATGCTGTGATTTGGGTGGTGTGAAGGGAGAGAAATGATAGAATTTTCAATAACCAGATTAAGGAAGTTGAGGATTTATTTGAGGAGATAAAAGAGTTGTCGTGGATGTGGTGTTTGAGTAGAATGAATATTGGTCTGTGTTTATTCTACGAGTGGAGATGGAATCCAAAGGAGTGTTTAAAACAATCATTTCTGGAGGTTTTTAAGGGGTGTAAGGACTAGCTATGGGTACTTGTGAGCCTAGTTAGTGTTTACTTAGTATGTTTTTGGGTCTGCACATTTTTTTCACATAGGTGTCTTTCTGTGTTGGTTGTTTGTGTTTTTCTGTCTCGTGTCTTGTTGCCCCTTGGTTCGTCTTGCTTACTGGGGAGGTTTTTTGGTTTTCTGCTTTTAGGTGTAATATCGCATACAAATAATGCTATTCATTCCAAATTTTAATTTCACTGCCCATCGCGGCATATGTTTTCCACCAAGCTGTTTTTGTTGACTTCCATTTTCCATATTAGGTGAATTTACTAGATTATTTATCCAAACTCATAAGAAAACAATTAGGATAAAGCTATAGAATTAACCAAATTAAAAACTTGATTAAAAAATGTATTGGTTGCGAAGAATTTCAGAACATTTTTTAAAAAGGTTGAATATTTGATTAGATTAAAGTTTTAGTTGGATTCTAAAACTTCTTTAATGAAAACATGTTTCTTATCAATTATCACATATTTTAATTTGAATCAGATAAACTTAGTGGTAAAGAGATAAGAGAAGATAAAGATCGACACCAATGTTTAAAAGTGTTCACCTTTACCGTCCTCGCTAGTGGACTTACTACCAAGAATCAATTTCCCAAGGTAAGATATATGAAACCCCAAAGTCTTAAAGCCTTCACTTGTCTTGTTGAACCTTCAACCTTGATTTTTGACCCTAGACTCCCTTTGAATTCCACCTTGTTGAGTTTGCACAATCTTTGATACTGGAGGAATCACATCCCGTGTCTTTCTTTGATCTCTACCAATCAACAACAAGGTAATGCATTACTTTAGAATATGAAATATGAAATAAGACAATTGACGAACCCTATAAATTCTCACTTTTGTTTAAAATTATTCACTAATCAGAGTATCTCTCAAAAAGTTATATCACAATCAAAGATCTAAGAGTTACAGAAAGGATTTGAATATGAAATAATATGAGTAGAAGAGAATGATAAAATTTCATTTCCTTATGTTGTGTTTTGAAAACAAGGGGCGAGTTAGCAACGAAAAAAATACTTGAATTGATTCACTCATGCATAGTAAATTGATTCATATTCATTTGACTGTGAATCGATTCAGTGAATAGATTCACGAGAAATTCTTAGGTGAACTCTTACCCAACACATCATTCTTACACCCAACCAATTAAAATCTAACATCTCATTAAAATAATAAAAAGAATTAATATTAGAATTTTTTCTCATTATTTTTAATATTTCTCTCTCCTTTTTCCACTTTCTTTAACCGACAAGAACCACCCACCACCATTTATGTTTCCATTTTCTTAATTGAAATCACACTTTTTTTAAAGTTAATAACGTGTGTCATTTTTTTATTGGTTGGGTGTAAGAATGATGTGTTGGGTGAGAGTTCATGCAAGAATATCTCTTGATTCACTTCCACTAAAAAGTTGCTCAAGTTGATTTGAAAACAAAACCCACTATTTCAATAATATGAATCAATTCACTTATGCATAAAGTCTAACCAGATTTGAATCGATTCATACTGTATTATTAATCGATTCACTATATCCTAAACCATAAAGACATGAAATTTTGAAGAATTACTTAGGCTTATGTGATATAACCATTAAGGTATACTTTTTTACATTCAATTCTAATAATCGTAGTTTAGACATCTAATCAAAACCATCTGATGAACTTATAGAGTTAACTTTTCAACCTTTATCCCCAACCGTAACTGCAACTAAGTTTGTGGTTGCTCAACATCCCATTCAACCTCACTTGAGTCTTCACCCTTACATGTAAGTAATTAAAATCTAAAGTAGTCAATGACACTTTTATTAAGAAAGAGAAAATATGAATGAAAAGTGATTATTCATTACTTGTAAATGAAGGTACAATAGGTTTATATATAAAGATGAAGGAACAGGATAAGCTACAGTAGCAATACTACACTATAGTGTAACTAGTCACTTGCTTGGGACGCAAGTTATTCCTTATTCTATGTATGCTCCAATAGCCCCCCACAAGCTGGAGGTTGGTAAATGTCCAACAAGCCTAGCTTGGATAAAAGAAGAGTGAAGGGTTGAGGATGAAGAACCTTGGTGAAGAAATGAGCAACTTGTTCTTGAGAAGAAACTGGAAGAAGTTTGAGAATGCCAGACTGTAATTTTTCTCTCACTATGTGGCAATCAATCTCCAAGTGTTTTGTGCGTTCATGAAACACAGGATTGGTGGCAATATGTAGGGCGCTCTGGTTGTCACAAAAGAGAACAGGAAGTCTGGTGCATGAAATGTGAAGGTCTTGAAGAAGGTAAATCAACCACTGAAGTTCACAAGTGGCTGAAGCTAGAGCCCGTCAGCTTCTGATGATGATCTAGAAACAGTTACTTGTTTCTTTGTTCTCCAAGAGATTAAAGAGTTCCCCAAAAAGAAGCATTGACCACTGATGGATCTCTTAGTATCAACACAACCTGCCCAATCTCCATCTGAATATCCTTGCAAGTGAAGAGGTGAATTTCTGGGGAAAAATAAGCCTCTGCCTGGACAGTTTTTCAGATATCTTAGAACTCTCAATGCAGCAACATGATGAGTTTGTGTTGGAGCAGAAAGAAACTGACTCAATTGTTGTGTGATATAGGTAATATCTGGTCTGGTGGTATTGAGGTAGAGCAGCCTACCAACCAATCTTCTGTAGGAGGAAATGTCAGCATAAGGCAATGCACCATCATTATGTAACTTGAGAGATGGGTCAGAAGGAGTGGATGCAGGCTTAGATCTTATAGTTCCTGAATCAGCAAGTAGATCTAAGCAGTATTTCTTCTGACAAATAGATATGCCAAGATGTGAATGGGCCACTTCAAGACCAAGGAAGAATTTTAACTGACCCAAATCTTTGATTTTGAATAAGGTATCCAAAATAGATTTAATGGAAGCAAATTCTTCTAAAGAGTCACCAGCAAGAATAATATCATCCACATACACAAGTAAAATTGTGTAAGAAGTGCTGGTTTGCTTGATGAAGAGAGAGTGATCAGAGTTGGCTTGAGTAAAGTGGTGCTGAATGAGAACAGAAGTCAGTTTATCATACCACTTCCTCCTAGCTTGCTTGAGACCATAGAGAGATTTATTGAGTTCACAAACTGTGTTAGAGTTTTGAACTGAAAGGCCTGGAGGTAATGACATATAAACATCTTCCTGTAAATCCCCATGAAGAAAAGCATTATTAACATCAAGTTGATGGAGATGCCAATGTTTAATGGAAGCTAGGGCAATCACCATCCTGACAGTAGTGAGCTTTTCAACTGGAGAAAATGTATCAAAATAATCAAGACCTTCTATTTGTGTATACCCCTTTGCAACCAAACGTGCCTTATATCTCTCAATGCTTCCATCAGCATTCCTTTTGATTTTGAATACCCATCTGCATCCTATGGGTTTCACATTTTGAGGTAAATCCACAAGAGTCCAAGTACCAGTTTGTTCAAGAGCCATCAACTCAACTTGCATCGCTTTCTTCCAACAATCAAATTTGGTAGCTTCAACATAGGTTTTCGGCTCATTATGGGCATGTAAGGAGGAGACAAAAGAGGAATGATTAGTGGACAAGTTATTATGATTGATATAAGAAGAAATAGGATAGGTGGTAGATTGAAAATGATTGCAAACATAATCTTGTAAATATAAGGGTGCAAATTTATTTCTAGTAGAATTTCTAGGTAAAGGAGAGGCAGAAGAAGATGAAGGAGGAATATGGTCATCAATGAAAGAAGAAACAGGAGGGACAGAAGAGGTATCAGGAATGGGAGTCAAAGGGTCTGTGGTGGAAGAAGAAAAATATTCCCAGCTGGGAGTAGTGGAAGAAGGCGTAAATTTATAAGGAAGGATGGTTTCATGGAAGGTTACATGTCTGGAAACAAAAATTTCTCTTGTATGAAGATCAAGGAGATGATAACCCTTATATCCAGACTTGTAACCTAAAAACAAAGACTTTCTAGCACGAGGCTGAAGTTTGGACCTATGAGATTACAAAGTAGAGGCAAAACAAAGACAACCAAATACTTTGAAAAGTTGTATATCAGGGAGTTTATTAAACATGACTTGATAAGGAGACAGATTGTTTAAAACTGGAGTAGGGACTCTATTTATGAGAAAAACAGCATGCAAAACAGCATAGGACCAAAAAGAAGGTGGAAGTTTAGATTGAAATAATAGAGCTCTACTAATGTTAAGGATGTGTTGATGTTTCCTTTCAACATGACCATTCTGTTGAGGAGTCTCAACACATGACCTTTGATGAAGAATGCCATGAGAAGCATAGAAATCAGGAAGAATAAACTCAGGTCCATTATCTGATCTGACACATTTAGGGGTTATGTGAAACTGGGTTTGAATCATGGTAATGAAATGTTTCACATGGTGAGAAACTTCTGACTTTGATTTTAAAAGAATGGTCCAAAGGAATCTGCTATGATCATCAACTATGGTAAGAAAGTATTTGTGACCATGTACAGATGAGATAGAAATTGGACCCCATATATCAAAATGTAACAATTCAAAATTTGTAGAAGCATGAGATAAACTAGAGGAAAAAGGTAAATGCTTTTGCTTTGAAAAGTGACAAATATCACATATATCTTTATTATTATGAACAATAGAGGGATACAAATCAGACATCTTGGTCATTCTTTGATGAGAGAGATGACCAAGTTTAAAATGCCATAAGACAGAAGCAGGAATACAATTGCTTGAATGACAATCAACTGAAAAAGAAGAAATACAAGTTTTAATTCTAGAAGGCATAAAATTGTTGAAACATGCATCAGGAGCAGGATTGTATCTGTAAAGGCCATGAACTTGTCTAGCCAAACCAATCATGTTCATAGAAGTTTGGTCCTGTATCAGACACTTATCATGAGAAAAATGCAAAACACAAGAAAGGGACTCACAAAGCTTAGCAACAGATATAAGGTTTAGTTGACATAAAGGTGAATATAACACATTGGTGAGATAAAGTTGACAAGTAAAAGAAACATTGCCAGCATAATGAACAAGGATAGTAGTTTTATTGGGAAGAGTCACACAAACAGGTTTGATTCTATGGAAGGAAGTAAAATAAGAAAGATTGCAGCATAAATGCTCATTTGCTCCTGAATCTAAGAGCCAATAATTGGGAAGAGAAGATATACCTGCATTCACTAAGGGAGAAGCAGAAAAGCTGGTGGAAATAAGAGGAGTGGCTTGAATATGGTTGGAGGCAGCATTGGAAGAAGAAGGAAGAGATGCTGAAGGAACCAAATTTGCTTGTTGCAGCAAGGATACAAGTTGAGTATATTGCTCTGGAGACAAACCATTACCAGAACCAGTGAAACCAGTGGAAACCTCCAAACCATGATCCATTGTGCTACTCTCATCAGGACCATCATTAGAAGCAGCATTAACTTTAGATTGCTACTTGGGAAAACTGGGATGACCATGTTTTTGATATTAAAAGTCAATTGTGTGATTGGTTTTGTGGCAGAAAGTGCAATATCTTGTTGGTTTCTGAGAATTGACGAAAGAACCTTTACCACGCCCTTGTGATTTCTTAGCATCAGAAGCATTCAACTGAATGGTGCTGTCATCAGAAACATACAATGAAGAGGGTAAAGAATTATTGCTTTCTTCTTGCACTACAAGGGAATATACCTTGTTAAGAGAAGGAAGAGGATCAAGAAGAAGAATATGAGTTTTGACAACTCCAAAATTTTCATTCAAACCAGTTAGAAACTGCATGATAAGGTCTTCATTTCTATAGAGTTTAGCAACTCTAGTAGCATCACAACGACAATCATGCACACACATGCAAGAAGGAATAGGTCTGTTTGAAGCAAGTTCCTCCCATAACGCCTTCATCTCAGTGAAGTACTCAAGAACAGACCTAGAACCTTGCTTCAAACTATTGATAGAAGAACGCAAATTTGCAATACGTATGCGATCAACTTTGGAAAAACGTTCATGAAGATCATTCCATACCTCATAAGCAGTATCATAGAAAACTATGGTTTGAGCAATTGAATCAGAAACTAAATTGATGATCCAAGATTGTACAAGATGATTACAACGTTCCCATGCACTTCGATTGAGATCATTAATGTCAGGATGCTCAATAAAACCATCAATGAAACCAAGTTTGTTCTTCGTGCCCAAAGAGCGCTTCATGGAACGATTCCAAGCCAAATAATTAGAACCATCAAGCTTTGTCAAAACGGTTAGAGAGGAAGGACCTTCACTCGGATGAACGTAGAAAGGAGATTCTTGATCGGGACCTTGATTACGAGGAGCCATAATCAAGATGAATCAATGGAGGAAAAGCAAGAAAAACAGAGCGTGAAGAAAACTCTGAAAACAGAAGAAGACGAAGCACGCAACTTCGAAAAACCAAACGAATCAAAGAAACAAAGCTTGAATGTGAAGAATTCAAGCACAAACAAGAAGAATCAAGCACGGAATCATGAAGATTCGTGAAGAAATGGTGAAAAAGGTGCAACGGAAAGTGATGAGAAAAAACGGTTATGGATCGTAACAAACTCCTCCGTTGGAGAAGAAACTGATACCATATTAAGAAAGAGAAAATATGAATGAAAAGTGATTATTCATTACTTGTAAATGAATGTACAATAGGTTTATATACAAAGATGAAGGAACATGATAAGCTACAGTAGTAATACTACACTATAGTGTAACTAGTCACTTGCTTGGGACGCAAGTTATTCCTTATTCTATGTATGCTCCAATAATTTTTATATCACAAATTAGTTCACGATTCAATTTTATAGAGGAACTAACTTATCCTTCAAATAAAAATGTCAAAGACTAGTTTAGATTTTATTTTTATCAATGACTAAATTGATCAATTCAGAAATTATCAAGAACCAAATGAATCTTCACTAAAAATCATAAGATTATATTTTTACGTAGGTTCATTTTGGATCTTGTCTTCCTTTTTTTGAAAAAATTTATATGATTTTTTTTTACCACATGGACTATATTGAAACACAATCGATCCCCAAAACAAATAAAATATTTGAACTACTCTAAAACAGAAGTCATAAAAACGCAACAAATCCACGCAGTTATATACATTTAAACAACCAACAATATTGAAACAATCCAATTCTCAATCAAACAACCAACTATTCATGTAACCCTAACTATTCATGTAACCATAGCTGCTGAAGGTGTATAGAAACCTAAAATAAAAACTATCTTAAAGCACCATTGGCTAGAAACATAATCAGAAACTAACAAAAGTTTAACAAACCAAATTTTATCAATCACGAGTAATTATAAAAACCTTATGACCAAAAGGTAGGTTTTGCTAAAAAAAATTCCTAAAATAAACAGGACAAAAATAAAATGATAAAAAAAAAAACATTCTTGTAGCAGGGTAAAAGGCAGGGAACTTGAAAATTCCAGAAGAAAATGTCCACATGATAGGATAAAACAAATATCTTGCACCCCATGATACAATTATACATTTCCGTGCAACTGTAAAATTCTACAATGCTTGACCTTCTGTTGGAACATGTGTGGAAATTGAGTTAAAAGACTAAACACAAATTCCTATGTTGGGTGGAACTGATGTTGTGTGAATTGAAAAAAGTGGAAGTCTCACATCAGATAGAACACATACATTAGTAGTGTTTATATATTGGGGGTGTACATCTAATAGGGGTACATAATTATGTGAACGAAGTAAGCACTAGAGAAAAAATATATATTATATATTATATATTTTATTATTTGGAAATGATAAATTAAATAATTAATTTAATCATTATTAGAAAGTGTTTTCTTAATCCCCAAGTTTTGCTAAAATATTTTGGAACTCAATATAGAATATTTTGGAACACAATCTGAAATATTTTGTTAGGAAATCTAATATATTTTAGTACGTTATATGAAATATATTTGATACTCAATAATATATTTATGTACTGAATAATATATTTTGGTACTCAATTGAGATAATTTTGTACTAGATCTAATATGTGTATTACTTGTTCCCAAAGTTTCTCATTTATTAATTGTGAATTTTCATTATGAATAGAGAGCTCACATTCTACACACCAAAGAGTTCTATTAAGTTGTCGAGAACTCTATCTCTCTTGTCCCTCCATCTTGTGTTAACGAGCTATTCTTCTCCTCATCTCCTTTATTTGTCCCTTCGGAGTTAAGAGTGTTTTTAAGAGTATACAATCCCTTTTCGGTATATTATCCATTCGGAATAAAGATTGGTCTTAAGAGTATAGTCCCTTCGATAATTCACGTCCCTTCGGAATAAATAATATTTTAAGATCATAGTCCCTTTTTCGGTATAATAAGAATGATCATAAACATATATATTCGCCTTCAATTCATGGAGAAGTTAGATGTTAGAATGGTCGTAGCACCATATTTGAGTGGTTGAAATACCATATTGATATTTGGAAATGTTAAAAATTAGAATGGTTTTAACACCATATTTGAGTGGTCTCAACACCATAATAGAGTGGTTACAGTACCATATTGGTTTCAGTACTAAAAGAGTGGTCTTAGTATCATATGAAGGTGTAATTCTCAAATGGTTTTCTACAATGCAGTAGTTAACTGCACAATTGTAGATAGGCTAATTTTATTCAGGAGGCGACCTGGTTGATGGTCTGCCTTGCACAATTTAAGGCAGTGCAACGAAACGTCTTAAAGAGAGCGACCTGGTTGTGACTCAACCTAGTAACAACTTCGGAAGATATTCTCTTTCAAAATAGAATTTGGAAAACCAAAATACAACAATTTGGAAATCCAAAAACAACAAATTTAAGATGTTTTCTACTGCTATGTCTTTCGAAGAAATTACTTATTGAGGTTTCGTTGTCCTAAATACAAGAAGGATAAATCAAGCTATAGAAATACATCTTTCGACTGAAACGATGAAGTGCACTAAGAAATTCACATATGCATGCTCTAAATCTGCCTTGATTTTTGTCTTCAAAAATCAGAATCGCATTGTCAAAAAGAACTCCAATTTCCATGAGACTGGGAACCCCAAAACGGTCCTAAATGAAAATCAACAGCCACCATCAAGAAATGACAATGGTTCATAATTTATTTTTAGTACAATTGTGAGAAACCATGTCATATGTCCCATAATTATATGATCATGTCAAGTGCTGATTTGTTGCCTAACCTAATCAAAGAGAAATTCACTGATATGACTAGTTAAATCAATCTAGTTGGTGAATTAAGTGAATGAGTTTGCTTTATTGACGGATGGTTCGAAAGTACGACGCTCTTTTATGCACTTATTTTGGTTCACGTGTTTTTGGGATATTTTGGAATATAATGAAAGAAATGTCAGATTTTTTTAACAATAAGGAAAATCCAATCCCTCAGCTTCTCGACAAAGTAAAGAAGCTTTCTTATTCGTGGCAGAAGTCAAAAGTTGTTAACATGTTTGCTTGTATTCATAGATTGTGGCTGCCCTTTTGATTGTTTGGGAAATGGTTGATTTTGTTCTTTGTTTCATATTCTAACATTGTAACTATATTTTCAGCATATTTTTGGCACTTCTTGTGCTAAGGACATTGTCTGGTTGATTTAATATATTTCATTTTGATTTGTCAAAAAAATTAAAATGGAAAATAAAACCAATTTCTTATGAAGAATGGTTACCATTTTTTTTTATAAAAATTAATTAAATACATTATTTTGGTCAAAATACCACCCACTAAAATATAATTTTTTTTTGAAGGAATAAATTCATTGCATTTCATTAGCTAAAATATGCCAAATACATGTAGGTACATCATCAATAATACGGGGGCTAGGATTAGACAGGGCTGCCTGAGCTAACTCGTGAGCTACCCTATTTGCTTGCCTCCTGTTGAACTCAACATGAAAAAAGAAAGATAGAAAAACATATAAAGTAGTCAACATTAACTATAATAAATCAAAACTCATTATTGTATGACAAAGCAAAGAGTCATTGAATGATAAAAAGAAAACGTACATATTCTTAAAAAAAAAAAATAGAGATACTATAATGAAGATAATAATGTGATGAATCAATATATTATATTTAGAGAAACAATCCAAAATTATCTTTAACCTTAAAGAAAAAATCTAAAATTATCTTTAAAAATGGTATCGTATAAAATAAGAAATAAGCAGTTTTTTAATTTTTGTTTTGGTCAAAGCACTTTTATTTATTTTTTTGAAAGAAGGTCAAAGCACTTTTTTAATTTTATTATATTAATATTTAATAAAATCATCTTTTTTTTTGACAAAATTAAAATCATCAATAAGTCTTGACCAAAAAAATATATAAAAGCGTCAGCATGTCATATTTATGTTGGATGGAACAAAACCAAATTCTAATAAAACACAACAAAAAATGGATTTTGGCTCTATAATCATCTCTCTTCTCCTTGTTTCTTTTGTTTCTCCTATTTACTCTTTCAAAGCAAGTAGCCATCACTTGGTGAATCAAACTTTTCAAATCGAGGAAGAGTTTCACAAGTTGAAAAGAAACATAAAAATCCGTCTTCAGCAGATCAACAAGCCTGCTATTAAGACAATCCAGGTATTCTAAAATAAATTTCAAAAATATATATATATATATATATATATATATATATATATATTTCTAATTACTTTTTCAATACACACTCCTTAGTATTGAATTATAACTTATATGCTTGTGTTTATGTAATTTTTTGTTTGTGTTCATTTTCGCAGAGTCCTGATGGTGACATAATAGATTGTGTTATGTTTCATAAACAACCAGCTTTTGATCATCCTCTATTAAAAGGGGAGAAACCAGTGGTATTTTCTGTTTAGGAAAACCTAAACTAACATATATTTTTTTGCTAAATTAGTCATTTATATTTAAAAATATTTACATCGTTGGCCCAACATTTGTTTCTTTTTTTTCCAAAGTCTAATTCTGTGACAAATTTGTGTATGTGGTCATTAAAAATATTCACCTCATTGAACCACAATTAAATCCTCATATTGAGAATAAGATACAAAGATCATAATATATTATAACCAAGTTGTTTAGGCTCCAGTGGCAAGGAGCTCTTTTCAAGGACGTATCCGGGGAATACCGGGTTTGATTCCCAGGAGGAACAACGCTTGGCCAGTGCGAATGCCTCTATGCACGAGCCGGATTAGTCGCCTACTATTGGTGGGTCGGAAACCGGTGCAAAAGCCAAAAAAATCATAATATTAGATAAAACTAAAATGGAGCATATTAACATTGATGGATTTGCGATGTAATTTAGACGTTATTGTGATGAACTGAAGATATAAATTCCCATTTTGAATGTTTAAAGAAAACTTCTGGAACATACAAAGATAAAAAAACTAAGTTTTTAGTCCAACATTATTCTCATTTTTAAGTATAAATTAAAGGACTAACATGACACACAAAAAAATCTGTTTCAAAGTTTAAATTACGTTAAAAGACCTTTATTGCAATTCTGCATATATATATTTTTTTTAAATTTTAACTCCATTATTTAGTATTTGGAATTTTTTTTTTAAGTTTATTAAATTATTTACTTTCGACTTTATAATTGGAATTTTTTCATGCATATATTCATAAAGGATCATCCAAAAAGACCAAAAGGGCATCATCAAATGGGCAATTTTAGTGATAATCTTCAATTGTGGAGCTTAAATGGTGAATCATGTCCCGAAGAATCAGTTCCAATTAGAAGAACAAAAGAGCAAGACATATTAAGAGTTGGCTCTATTAGCAAATTTGGAAGAAAATTAAATCAAGTTGGAAGGGACGACACCGGCAATGCACACGAGGTATGCAATCACAAAAATCTCTCTCTCTCTCTCTCTCATATATATATTCTTTATGTTTAAGTGTGGAATAAGCAAACAAATTGGGTAGTGTTAACTTGTGCCCTTAGGGCACAAGTTAAGAATCTAAAAATGGAATTAAATCATAAATTATGTCTTGAAAAGATAAGATTTTAAATATCTAGACTATTGAATGCACAATTTCCAACAAAATGTTTCTATCTTTGGTTTCTTAACTTGTGTCTTGAGGGCACAAGTTAACATTTCCAAAAACAATTTTTATTTTAGAAATTAAACAAACTTAGCTTATGTTATTAATAAAAAAAATGGTTCAATACAAGTAGGATAAATCACAAACACGTGGTGACAAGACGAAGAATATAATCGGCCCTTTTGCTAGGGTATGAGTAACCAGGTTCGCTTGTCGCCTAATAAACTTCACTAGCTAACTCATAAATAATTAATATGAGATATGATAACATGAAATACAGAAGCCCCATGATGATTGGATGTCAGAAATGCCACCAAAGTTTAGGAAATTCGATTCAAAAGTCACATGCTCCCAACCGTTGGTGATTGTGAACCAAATTGATTCTAAAAGTCTGTGCCATTACATAATGGCCATCTGAATCTCGCACGCCACAACCAAATGACGTGGACCGACCTGTATGATGGAAAGCAACATCCACATTGCAGTTGAGCCAACCGTGAGCTGGTCTCTCTCAAGCTACTATGAGTAGCTCGTTGGTAGAAATCCCAGGAGACTGCCTATTTGACTTATTGTGTGCATGATTCAACTGCTGCTAACCATCTAATGATGTATGCCTAACACTTGATTCTATTTGACGCTCATCTTACAACACAACATCATTCCTTGCTGCTCATAGATGAGAAAGAAGCACAACCATGCGCCCATCTATATCGTTACTCTTTGTCCTACAAACATCAAAGACAAAATTTGTATGGTTGTTGAACCTCCGTGCTCGTTGCAGCAATAACGTCAATATCCCGGCCTAATACTTACACTACCTAGACACAACCCACCCAACAAATTTGTGTCACTTGTCTTCCACTTCCATATCACACCAGGGAAAATGAGCTGAACAAGGTACATACCTAGAAATTTTACATGAGAAGGAACACAACTTCTGCATAATCACCATAATATAGTTTGAGCTTTCTGCGAAACATTGAATTGCCACAAATTACTCGATTCACCCATAAACATGGAAACATTAAACATGTAAGAGTTACTTCAATATCAATCGGTAACTAGACCTTACCAAAGAAATCATATCTCCCTCGTCCCTCCGTACCATTTTATCCTATTTAACTAATGCAAACAACAACGTGTCAAAAATAGATTGCGATACCTCAGGTGGAGGCAATTTTTTTTTAACCTCCCATCTTTTCTCCTAGCTAGCATTATATCATAACCAGAAAAATTGTACACACCTTGATGTTGAGGGCAAGGGATTCAACTCTTATGATCACCACAAATCCATGAATCACTCATAACACTTATCCTTGTACCATTACTAATATCATAAGAGAACCTGACGAGTATTCCAAGTATTCCTCCGACTTGGATAAATTAATTTCTTTCCCAGATACATCCACAACAACTCGTATAACATGTGACAAGTTTTGAGATTCAACAACATTAACGCTGCAAAACAAAATATGTGTCATATGCAAAAAGTAGGAAAGACACCACCGACACACCTATATAAACAAGCACCTAATGTAATTCACCTCGCCAAAATTTATTGGGTAAACAAGTCGATAACCCTTTAGACATCAGACTGAACAAATATGCTGATAATGGGTCGCATTGCTGCAATCCTCACCAAGTGGTTATGGGACCTACACGGTAAAAAATCCTACAAAAAGAGAAACACTACCCAACATAACACGAATATTTTCCAACTTGTGACCATTTTCTAATGTTTCAGACAAAAAGAGAATATCTAATCTATGTCCCCAGTTTAGGTTAAGAAGATTTGAAATTGCACTCAGGCCGCCCAACATCCTGCAATTCAAGCTTAAAATAATAATGTGTCCCGTTTCAGTATTTTTTTATGAAATGTTCATTCAAGCATCAAATTTCTTCGATCTAGTATGGGTTATATATCAGTTCATCGGTTGGATTGTCGATCCAGCTGGGTTACACCGAGTTTCATCGGTCCGCTTTTATTTTGGTCTTGTAAGCAAACCGAACCGCCCACTCCTCCAATTCTTGGTCAGTCTGGGTTTTCAAAGACTCATTTGATCTTTAAATTGAGATCACTTTTTTCTTTAAAATATGCATTTTTTTACATATAATATGATATATTATGTTTATTAATTAGATTTAATTGTTCTCCAAACCTTATGCTATTGTTGAAAATGAAATAATGCAGTATTCAATTGGGTATGTGACTGGGGATTACAAAGGAGCAAAGGCTACCATAAACCTGTGGGTCCCCAATGTGGAGAGCAAAGTAGAATTCAGCTTGGCTCAAATATGGATTGTATCTGATCAATCTGGAGATGACCGTAACACCATTGAAGCTGGTTGGCAGGCATGCTAAATATTACTCTCATTAATTAGCTAGTCACTTCATTTTATTAGTAAATTATATAAATCTCTCTTGCAAAAGTTTAAATTTTTTAACAACGAATGAACTAAATATGAATTTTTTAAGTTTTTAGCACTTAAAAGATTCGTATTTTGTTAAAAAGTTCTAAATTTTTGTGGGAGAGATTGTTATAGTATTTTATAATCTATATAAAATTACATTAAAAATTGTGAATGTTATACATGAGTTGACTTAAATATGGAAATCAAAAGCCATTACGTAAAATATTTGGGGAACAAAAACTTGCTTAGAAGTTTAGAGGAACTGAAAATCAAATTTGAATTATGTATAGGGATCAAAATAATTTTTAACCCTTTTTTATTTTGTTTCAAGTTTCCATTAAGCACGTTTAACTTAAAAACTGATTATATAATTGCTTATGTATAATCTATTTCATAACCTATCTTGGAGAGCTTACAAAAATAACTTAGACAAATTAAAAGTTGTTTATATAAGTTCTCCATAACAATCTCACAAATGTTCACATTAGTAGATAAATTCAAATAAATTCAATTAACTTATAGACATGTTGTGAATTTGAACCCTTGTTCAGACAAAAAGAAACAAAGATAAGCAAGTAACGATGACAACCAACAACTAAACGGTCCAAGCAACAACATAAATCTAACACTATACGTATACAACGAATCTACAATCAAACCAGAACACAAACATAAAATAGAAAAGGAACAAACATACCAATACTATTTACTAGTTTAACTTAAATTTGACATTCGTTTATGTGAGAGGGTGGTTCTAAAATCCACTATGCATGGGTATTTAGTTTATGGGAGAGAGTGGTTCTAAAACCCACTATGCATGGGTATTTACCAGAGACGCAAAGAAGTTATAAGAAATTATTTTCAAGAGCTCTTACGAGAAAACTATAATTTTTACCCCTTTTTCAAGTCTTTCACAACCCATAGGAAGACCCTAAGACAAATCAAGAGAGAATGTTTAGTTTCTCCCTTTAATAAAATCTCATTACCCAATATATTTAAAATGTATTACTCAATCCAGTAATATCATCCAAAACTACTCAACCCTTATCCTTTAAGTTTCCTCAAAGTTCAATCTTTTGATCTTTTAAGTATGTCATTCTTTAAACTTTTCAAAGGTGTCACATTTATGTTAAAAATGTGAACCCATACTTTTATACAATAGTCATCAATCATAGCAAGAAATATAGGAACCTTCCCTATGAGTTAACACTCTTGTCGGACACCAAAGATCCGAGTGGACATGCTCTAGGCTATACAAGAATGATTCATGTCACTCCCAAACAAAAAAACCCGTAATTTTCGCCAATCATGAAATTATCACAATATTATAGTTTCTCCAATTCTTCTTGTCCTAATTGACTTTGTTTAGCTAGTTCTACTCTACCCGTTTAACTAACAAGCTTGTACCTTAAATGTCACAATTTAGTTTTCAAATTATGAGTGGAGTTTTCCACTATCTGTTCAAAATGTTTTCCCTAATTCGAGAAAACTTGCAATGCAAGTTACCATACCAAAGATCAACACAGAAAACAAATTAGTTTGGAAATACGTTGGAATCATATATATTCAAATCTCTCATTGGCAACAATTTACGCTAGGCCAAATCCATCTGGACAGTTTGAGAACCTGATCAGAAATTCATCTGGACCTCTTGTGATGGCATATTCAAAAATTCAAATGGAGTCTTCTTTGGTTGTTTTGCTCAGAACCTGATCACACAACCATCTTATTAGCTGCTATCATTGCTATTGAGATTGCATCATCAAAAGGTCGGAGTAACTTACGTTGGAGTCTGATTCTCAACTAGTTTTCCTGGCCTTTAAGGAAAAATTTGTGGTTTCTTGGGGGCAAAGAAACAGATAGAGCAGTTGTTTGATCAACTATCTAGAGGAATAAATTTTATTTGTTAATTATATATATATATAGTGAAGGGAATTCTTGTGAAGATTTGTTAACTAACATTGATTTAGCTTTGTCATCTTTTGTTTGGTTCCCCTCCCTCCCTAACTTAATTAATGATGATTACATTAGAAACATGTTAGGTTTCCCTAACTACAGATTTGTCTCTGTTGAAAGGGTATATCATAGTTTCCCTTTTCTTTGTTTATGCTCTTTGCATTACTCTTGTTTAAAAAAATAATAATAATTATGATGATTAAAGCAACACTTTTATTGATGTTATAATATTTATATATGCAGGTCTTCCCACAACTCTATGGGGACAACCGCCCTAGATTGTTTACTTACTGGACGGTATGTAAATTGATTGAAGTAAAAGATCAAGTGGAAAAGTATAATTTTTTTTTTTTAAAGAAGGTGGAAAAGTTTAGTAGTGTATAAAAAAGTTTGTGTTGTTGCCCCAAAAAATTGATTATGATTTTAATAATTGCAGGCTGATGGATATAAAAGAACTGGATGCCATAACTTACTATGTCCAGGTTTTGTTCAAACTAGCAAAAAGATTGTACTTGGAAGTATACTTGCTCCAACTTCTACATATAACGGAGGACAATATGAAATTACCATATCGATCTGGAAGGTAATTTTCTGCTGAGATTACCAAATTAACCTTAGAGTGTGTTTGGATGGGGGAATGTTTTGAGGGAATGTAATGTTATGAGGGAATTCAAATACTTTGAGGTGAATTCCATTGTTTGGATGAGAGAATGTAATGTAATGTTGAGGAAATGTAATGTTATGAGGGAATTCAAATACTTAGAGGTAAATTGCCTAGAATTTTAAATTCTTCAAAATTTCCAAATTACCTCATCCAAACACACTCTTAAAATGGTAGGATGAATTGATAGATATCTCTGCTTCAATTAGGTTACTAAAGTCAAAAATTTATTTTATTTTTTGAAATTAAAAAATTTAGGTATTTTTTATATCTTTAAAAATTGAGTGACCATTATTAATTTTATATCAATTTAGTCTATAAGATTGTTTTGTTGTCTACCTAAAATGTTGTTCATAATCATTAAATAGGTGAATATTTTAGTTTGCTCAAAAAAAAAAAAGCTGTATATTTTAGTAACTTAACTTTCTCAAATACAAAATGGTGTTTTTAAAGGTTTGCTTTGATTTTCTTTTCTATGTTTGTGAAGGATCGAGTGAGAGCGAACTGGTGGTTTGCATATGGATCTGAAGTAGTTGGGTATTGGCCATCCTCCTTGTTCACAAAGTTGAAGGATAATGCACATGAAATTCAGTTTGGTGGAGAAATAGTGAATTCAAAATCAAAAGAGTCTCATACTTCTACCCAAATGGGTAGTGGACATTTTGCTGAGGAAAATTATGGAAAAGCTGCATATTTTAAGAATTTACAAGTTATGCATTCTGATAACTCCTTCCATCCATTGTCAGAAGATCCCAAGTATATAGCAGATAAACCAAATTGTTATAATATAAAAGGAGGGAGTGCTCAAGACTGGGGAAAATACTTTTACTATGGTGGGCCTGGCAGGAATCAGAAATGTCCTTGAGTAAATGATATGATAATATTAGTAATAATAATAATAATAACAACATAGAATTAAAATAATCAAACTTTGTTGTACCAAAAAAGAAAAAATAAATAATAATCAAACTTTAGCGTTTTTTTATTCAGGTGACTTATTCTTATGTTAAAATTAAACTTCTTATTGGATTATTTTCTTTAATTCACATGTTATCCATTGGTGATACCATTACCAATTGGACTCTATGTAATTGCCTAAAGAGAATAGAAAATAAAACCTACAACCTTTATTTCGTATCCCTTACCTATATGAGCACTTCAAAGGCATCACATTTTATGGTAAATAATGCTTTTTCACCTTCGAGGAAGTTAAAACGACGCTTACAACCAAAGAGTTAACATAGTTCAAGGACTTGAAGTAATTTGATGATAATGGTGAAGGCTTGGGTGTCTCAAGGAAGAGGTGGTAGCAGAGGAAATTGTGAAACACACGAAGGGTGGTGACAAGTAAAATAAGATTGTCTTAAGTTAGAGTTATAAACCAAAATCTCATAAAAGGGCTATAATATATTACAAAATCTCATTTAGATCAAATGAGTTAGGGTGGTGATCAAACTGGACATCAAATTGTGAAAACTCTTACGGTTGATGACCAGTCTTGAGGCAATTTGTTTTCTAAGCAAGGTTCCTTACTGGCTAAACTAGACATCAAATGAGATTTTGGAATAGATTATAGATGAACCAGGTTAGTATCTAACTAGGAATCAAGAATTTCATTTAGGAAGAGTAGAGTTGAGAAAAAGTTGCGTTTTCGGTACTGCATATGGGTTAGAATCCACATTCTCTTAATTAGTTTCATCTATCTTATCTAGGCAATGCACTTTTTTGTACTTAACCTTGTTGACGTTACCAGAAAACCAGACATAGAGTGTAAAATTTTATAGAAACTTAGCTTGTCATACCTTGATTAATTAAGGACATACTAACTAATTTCACCGAGTTACAACATGAGGAAGAAGCCTGTTGAACAAACTTGATAGCCATTTTATCACTAGGAACACTTTCATTCTGATTAGGAGGCAAGTTTAGACTACTACTAGAAACTTCACTTGTAGTGACGGACAAATACCGTCACTATAGATTAATTTCCGTCAATATATGTGGCGAGAACATTAACCGACGACCACATTGGCCGTGCAGTATACCTAGCAAGTTGTAACGGAATTTTGCCTGTCTGTGTATGTTATGTATTTTATACTTACAGACAGTACCTTTACCTATGGCTAAACTGTCTGTCTATGTACGTTATGTATTTTATACCTACTGACAGTACCTTAACCTACGGTTAAACTGTCTATATGTAGAAGTTTTACCTACAGTGACTTTACCCATAGGTAAAGAAAATCCCGCGTTTTTTTTTATGAAACCCCAATTTTTTATTTTATTTTTTAAATGTGAAACCCCCAAATTTATTTATTATTTATTGTTGTTGCACTATATTATATTTTTCTCCATCATACAAATTGGTTAATATCTAGTTAATACAATTATACTTTGTCAAAATTGTTGGTAATTAATATTCCAAGCAATTAACAACGTCCATATAGTCAAAAGAAATTAATATTTGAAATGAGATATGTCATTTTATTATTCACCAATGTGGACAAATCATTTAAACTAAAGACAACACCAAAATATTTGTTCAAGGCTTTAGTACTAATAACATGCATAAACAAAAAAACACACAGCTTTTTCTATAGTTCTACCCTATCAAGAACAACCATATCCTTTTTTTCATGCACTCTCTTTCTTCATATCATGTCCCACCAAGAACAATCATATCCTTACAATAGACCAAAAACAATTAACAGTTAGAGAAATGACTATTAATGATATAACTGGAAATACCACCAAGGCCTTGGTTCCCATCCAGAGTTATTCTTGATATAGACTGGAAATATAATTTTGCAAATTTAGACCCGAATTACCAGATGTCATCACTGAAGGACTCTTGTGTAGAGTTCTACATTCTGGTTGAGTGAGAGTTTCTTGGACTGTCGTGACGTTCTGCAAATATTTGCTACGATACTCGTTATTCGAATTAATCTTGTTAGTGAATTGATTTTGAGCATTAGAAGTGCTAGCAATTTGCTTCATACTAATAGGTTGTATATTTTGACAAAAGCCAGGAGTGCTTTTACCTCTATATTTCATATCTTTTAGTTGTTCCAGAGCCTAAAGTAGGGACCTCAAATAGGCTCTTGTCTTTAGGATTCACAGAAGTTATAGACCAAATAACTTCCGTATGACCCTTTAGGATGTCATGGGTTTTACCTTATTATGACCTAAATTCATTTCTTCTATAGAAATGACTTCTGGATTAACCCAATGTGGCTTAATATCGTCTTTATTAGCATGTTTCACATGCAAGGCTGCTTTTCTTTGGGGTCGTCCCTATATTTTAACTATAGCTTCTGGTATTGCATGATGTTATGCTTAATGATCTGTTTACACACAGTACAATATTGTGGATGTTTTTTTTTTTTCAGTTTCAGAAACTGATTTTACATTGAAAGCGAATCCCTCTATTTCAATAGATAGCGAGTTATACATATACTCAAAAAGGTCCAAATTGACTAGAAGTCTAGCATAAAGCCCAATTTTTTTTTTTGGGTTTTTCATCAATCACTAAAGAGGTACCTATGTTATCAGCTATTTCAAACAAGGTTATGGGTATTCAATACTCATAAGGGGGATTGAGAATTTGAACCCAAATCTG
This sequence comes from Medicago sativa, assembly GCF_051527215.1. NCBI lineage: Eukaryota > Viridiplantae > Streptophyta > Magnoliopsida > Fabales > Fabaceae > Medicago > Medicago sativa. The sequence goes on from NC_140756.1 coordinate 62,359,299, forward strand.
AGCATGAGATTGCTTATGGTTATTAGGGTTAAAGTCTTTGGACAATAGTCAAAATCACGACTAAGTCCCAAAATTTTGGATTTTGCGACTTTACTTAGCTTCAACGACTCAAATATATAGTAGAATCCCAAAAACAGGCAAAATCCTATCAAAATAGCACAAAATTGCACAAAATCCTGAAATCCGTTCAAAATTACATGATTTTTAAGGATTTTGTCCATTTTTTGATACGGGTCAATTTTTGACATGATTCGTCAAATGACCCGATTTGTAGCCATGACCCCGTTCAATTGTAGCCATGACCCCGTTCAATAAATATCAAAAAGACCAAGTTTTTTCATTCTTTCACTTCACACCACACTTCCTCATCACGGTTCATCTAGTTCAAAATGAACTAAACCTAACTAGATTGTCTCTTGCCTTCAATCCATCGTCATTTGAGTCATTTATGACTATATGCAATTTATAACACATATTTAACATTATTTTTGTTTTAGTAGAATCCTCGATTTCGATTGCGATTTTACGATTTGCGATTTTGCTATTCTATATCTATTCTACAAAAGTCCTTAAGTAAAATCCTTCGATTTTGATTGCGATTTTACGAATTGCGATTTTGCTATTCCCTTTCTACCTCAAGTAAAATCTTGATTTCAACTACCTTGCTTTGGACCATTGGAAATGTCTTTGAATTGTATAAGTTCAAAAACCTAAGGGCCATATTCGACACATTTCTTCAATAGATGAAAATTGAAATTTGTAGTGACCTTTGCCTACAGGGATATTTAGATACACACATACATATTATTTAGATACACACATACATGTTATTTTACAACTCAAAAAGAAAAAATTGTTGATCACGTTTACTGGCCCTAAACCTCATCAAATGAATCGCAACATCAACCCGTTTTTATAAAATTAAAATCCTCAATTTATTGTAGCCCCAAAAATATTAGAAAATTCCAACACCAAATCCTAATAAGCTCAACATCTTATATGGTGCATTTGTATATACTTATCAAGAAGTTCTATGCTTCAAAATTGTTTTTTTTAACTCGATATTTGATCTAAGGACCGACTAATATGAGAAGTCCAATCTCACCATCCATTAAGCCACAATAAAACTTTGTGTGTACTAGTCCATCGAAATTAGAATCAGGAAAAATTGAATCTAAAATCTTGAGCTTCAAAATTGTTTTTTAAAATATATTGATAAACAAACTTGTGTTGGTCTCAAATGTCGAGATTTTAAACCCCTTAAATATATCATGAAATATATATCGAAGGATTCCTCACCTTTGGTGCTTGACAAATGACCATATCTAGGAAATTTCCTCATATCAATAAAAATACATTTAAGAGTTGAAAATTATAATAAAATGGGATTTTATTCTTCTATAAAATTGTATTTGGAAATCAACTTTCAGCCAAGTTAGTTTTTAAAATATAAAATTTAATGAAAAACTACAACAAAATAATGGAAAATAAAATGATTTTTTATATAAAAAATTGGTTACCAAATAAACTTTTTGAAATTATCTGAATAATTTTTCTCAGTCAAATTAATTAAAACAAACATTAATTTTGTTGACCAGATTAATTTTTTATTATTTAACATATAAAAATAATAAAATTGAATTGGTGTTTAATTATATTCTTTAGCATGCATTAGAATTTTGTATAACCAAAATCTAGAAACACAAAAAAAAGCATGGACTTTAGCTCCTCAATTATTTCACTCCTCCTACATTTTCTTCTTATTAGTTCTTTGGTTTGTCCTATTAATTCTTCAGAAACTATTCAATCAGAGCATGAAATTCACAATTCAGCTATTAAGACAATTCAGGTATGTTAAAGCAATTTTAAAACCTTTGTGTGTTTGGATGAAGGAATTTCTATAGTGATATAATGTTAGAGCGTACTTAAAATTCTTCATTATAAATTATTTTGTTTGGATAATGGAATTCGGAGAATTTTCAAAAAATAAATATTTCTGAGGTATAGCTAAATATACAAATACCACATAATTAGTCCTGAGATTTTGAAATCCCCCCATTACCTTATAAATATGAATCCTAAAATATTCCGTATAATTTTTTTTTCAAAATGTAAAAATTTGGCTATTTATGTTTTAAATCTTCTACATTAATCACAATAATTTTACAAATTGGTATCTACATTTTTTAAAAGTTTGGAAAATGGTCACTATATTTTTTCCATTCAACTTTTCTATAATTGCAATTACGGACCACTTTTCTTTAAATGTTTTTTATGTTTGCCACAAAAAATTTGAAACTGTTAAAAATAACCAAACTTTAAATAAGCAAATACACTATCCAAACTAAAACAAATTATAAATTAAACGAATACAATAAAGCTTTCTATCTGTTTTAGAGAAATTTTCTATTCTCTAGATTTTTCAATTAGTTCACCCAACACACTATTATGTATTGGAGCCTAACTTATATGCTTGTATTTGTGTTTTTGTGAAACTTGTGTTTGTTTTCATTTTTGCAGAGTTCCGACGGTGATATTATTGATTGCGTTTTGACTCACAAACAACCAGCTTTTGATCATCCTTTATTGAAAGGACAAAAACCATTGGTATTATTTTTGTTAATTTATTTAACAAAACCAGAAATAATTTTTTGAACCTATGTAAACTATTATATTTCAAATTTATAGGTGGGGGTTTTCTCATACATATATTTATGTGCAGGATCCTCCAGAAAGATCAATTGGGAATAACCAGATAAATAATTTGAGTGACATCTTTCAATTGTGGAGTTCGTCAGGTGAATCATGTCCTGATGGAACAATTCCAATTAGAAGAATAACTGAACAAGACATATTAAGATTTGACTCTGTTAGCAGGTTTGGAAGAAAAGACGCCGATCACTCTAAACAAGAAGTATGCATTGGCACAAACTCAGCTTTTTTTTATTTCAATTTTTTCTATTTCTATTTTTTGGTTTATTTTTCTTATGATAATTAAAGTATAAGGAATAAACACAAAACTTAAAAGAAATTAATAATCGAAATTGGTAAAAAAAAAAAACAAAGATATAGTAGTTTAGTATTCAATTTTTCATTAGTATATATCCTTTGGAAATACAATTAAAACCACCACATCTCCTCCCCTCCTTTAAAATCCAAACCATCTTGCAAGGATGTAGCTCACGCCCGTGGTGAGACCGTGGTACCCTCCGTTGTGTCACCATCTTCAAAACCCCTTTTAGGGACTGATAGCAACTGCCGACGACTCATCTATCGCGGTATGCTTTGGTTTCTTCTCAAACCACCATGGATAGCCTATCTTCATCTTCGGCTCGTTAGATTTGATTCAAGAGTATCCCTCTAGTAGTGTCTTCAACGGTGGTGGTTGGTTTCACGCTGCCACCGACTTCGGTTTTCTAGATGGTGGTGAAGGTTCTTTAAAATGACATATATAGTTCTAGAGTGCGTAGCCTGCGATCATTGTTGTTTCGCCTCCTTTGATATAGTCCACGCTTTTGTTGTTGTGTTATCCTATCAGTCGTGGTAGGTTTTTTCCTTCGCGGTCTGTTTACGGGTTCATTGTTGCTTCAAGATCCTGGTCTCAACAATGGATATATGCCATCGTTGCCAACTTGTAAACTATATATCTACAAATGGCCTTTGACGCTTGCTAATGTCATGTTCGATCCAATGATTTGTTGGTGTGTAAACATGTTTTTGTGTTGGCGATCGAGTTTGTTTTCCAACCAGATACATAACAATGAGAGAGACATAAATATGATGAGTGGAAAAAAAAAAAAAAACTGACCAGATCTCACCTAATCCCAAAATCTAATGAAATACAAATTGTTTCCCAAACTTTTGGGAACTCGACAGCGGAATAACAGCAATTCAACATACCTCCCTCAACACCATACCTCACCGACAACACCCTAAACCAAAAACTCTCCCTACCCACCAGTAACTCCAACACCACTTCCCTAATAAGGCAAAATTAAACTCATAATAACATGTATTGTTATGTTAAGGACACTCAAACATTTTTAAGGACACTCATAATTTTGTTGAGGATATTCACACAAATACTTATATATTTCCCGAATTTTTTAGGGGACTAAGTGACATTGAGAAGGCCTAAAAGGAATTGCTTTAAACATTGAGCAACATTAAAATTAATTGTTCTCCAAAACTTACGCTAATTTGAAAATGAAATAACAAATGGGTTGTTCTTATTGATCCACACTACACAGCAAGCATATGTGGCTGTGGGAGGGGATGGGTACACAGGAGCAAAGGCTACTCTAAACTTATGGCGCCCCAGAACGGAAAGTCGATATGAATACAGTACGGGACAAATATGGATTTTCTCTGTAACCGGAGAAGCTATTGAAGCTGGTTGGCAGGTATGCTAGATATTTGCTCTCTTCATTTATTCATGTATTTTCCTTTGCATGGTGTTTTTTTCTTCAAAATTTTATTTCACATATGAGTATACATTATTAGTCTAAGATATATTTTTCTTGAGAGGATTATTAGTTTAAGATTTATATGTCAACATATTATTAGGTCCTGCATGGATAAAAACTTATGATATAAACATAAACGCCTATAACATAAACCCTTATCATATAAGTGTTGATCTTTAATTACTCAAAAAAAAAAAAGTGTTGATCTTTAAGAACTTTGTATAAGAAAAAATAATTAAAGTCAAACTATTTTTATGACATAAGTTGTTTTTCATATTATCTTGAACATCTAAGGAAAAAGGAACGGTGTGTCAAAAACAAAATATTTTAGAATATATAACTATGATTTTGATTAATTTTCTTTAGCAAAATTAATATTTTAGTTATTTCTATCTTTCAAAACTTTCTTAAATGAATTCAATTTCGGGTTTGCATTCAAATTGCAATTAGCATGTTATCCCCCTAATTTTAATTCTCATCAATCAAGTTAATTAGTTCTATTGATTTTTATGCAGGTCTTCTATCATCTCTATGGAGATAACCGTCCTAGATTGTTTATTTATTGGACGGTAGGTAAAGTTGGTGAAAAAAGTGTAACATTTATTATTTATGTTTGCTTGATGCGTAATATACACATTAAAATTGCAGGCTGATAATTACGAAGGAACTGGGTGCTACAATTTAAAATGCCCAGGCTTTGTTCAAACCAACAAGAAAATTGTACTTGGAGGTGCACTCTCTCCAACTTCTCTATATAACGGAGTGCAATATGAGTTTCCCTTAAAGATCTGGAAGGTAACATTCAAAAGTTAGTTTTCATCATTTGAATCAATAAATCGTATCATTTTATCAAATGAAATATGATGAGATTTATTGATTCAATGCTGAAATACATCTATATATATGTGGTGCGAGACTATTTTATTTGTGGACATTAAACCAGGTTTTGTAGATATGCATAACCTTAAAGATATCTTTCCAAGTTCCTTTGTTTTTACTACTTCTTTTTTTCTTTCAATAATAATGTGTGAATCAAAATTGTTGGTCTAAGATATCTCTCCAAATTACTCTTGTTTTTTATTACTTAATTTTTTTTGGTGTTCCGCCTATATACAGTGTCTTTGTATGTTGTTTTTTTTGTCGTGTCAATCTTTGTTCGTCTTGAATAGATATTTGATTATTAATAAATTTTTCCGTTAAATAAAAATCATTTTATCATCAATTTTAGTTTCTATAGTTGCCAAGTTGTCTAGCTATCATGGTGTTAAGTTGTTAAGTTTTTTTTGTTTTGGATAGAGCTAAGTAATTATGTTAAGTCTAGCTAATATGACTATATATCTCTATCTTTGAGTAATCTAGCTTTGTCACAACAAAATAGTGTCATTTAAGGTTTAATTTGATTTTTAAATTTTGTTGTTTTAAAGGATGAAAAGAATGGGCATTGGTGGCTTGAATATGGGAATGGAGATATTATTGGCTACTGGCCATCCTCCTTATTCAAAAGATTACAGGGTGAAGGAGATTTTGCTCAATTTGGTGGGCAAGTGCTCAATTTAAATACAACTGGGTTTCATACTTCCACTCAAATGGGTAGTGGACATTTTGATTCAGGACGTTTTAAAAAAGCTGCATATATTAGAAATATGCAAGTTGCAGTTAATTCTGAAAACATTTGGATTGACCTACCAGACCCTGAATATGGAGCAAATAAACCAGGTTGTTATGATGTGAGAGGAAGGTATAGTAAAAACTGGGGAAATTTCATATTGTATGGTGGTCCAGGAAGGAATGCGAATTGTCGTTAAGACTGTGTTTGGATTGGGGAATATTGAATAATATAGAAGAATAAGAAATGTAATGGTAAACATTTTTTGAAAAAATAATAATAATCTTTTTCCATTTCTTGATTGTGGTTATTTATATTTATTGTGCAAATTAAATGTTCTTGTTTTTTTTTTGTTTTTAATTCAATGGTCATCTATTGATAGCACCATAACAACCTAGATTATTTTTATGTGTCTAAAGATAATATGCAATAAGATATACACCTTTTATTGGCATCCCTCTCATGCCTTTCTCAGTAATTCCTTCCAACATTGTTCTTTTTACTTACTTACAATGATAAAGGAGTCTCAAGGTGATTCAGATGCTGGAAGAAATAATAAAAAACAGGAAATTCTTACAAACTTGATTTATGAGATCTTAGAAATAATATCATTTTACAAGTTCCCTTACCCTGTCAAGTTACATAGCGCACAAACACTTGCTGAAATTCTTACGAACTTTCAATCTTAGAATTTCTTAAGTATTTAGAAATCATTTGAACTTCCTACACCTCTGATTGTATGTCAAGTGTAAACACAATTTATTTATATCTTAAACTCTAATTGTAAAGTTACTGGTGTTGAGCAAAGTAAGATTCTTATTTGCGTGTTTGAGCAAATTGTAATTCCTTTTTATCAAGTAAATAATAGGGCGCATTAGATTTGCATCCATGATCATAATTCCTTTTCGTGATTTCCTTGTTGTTTCGTTTGTGATCATTTGCTTCTAAGGTTTTGTACAGGTGAAACCGTGGCCAACATGAGTTTTAGAACCCTACCATGTCTTTTATCAACAAAGCATCTCTATTTATAGCCACCTCTTTGATAAATGTAGAGACTGCCCGATGTGGGACTTTCTCAAAACACAATATGTCTTTTTTACAAAACATAAAATGTTAATATTTGACATGTTTTCACTATCAATGTTCACATACAAATTCTAATTTTATTAAAACATATAACGAACCCATAGCGTACCGACTATGCATACCCCTCACGTACCGAATTCTTCGAAAGCTACGAACCGCGTACCCGAACCCATACCACGTACTGAAGCGAATTGCGAACCATGTGACTATGATCCTGAAGTCAGAATACTTTGCGAGATTTCAAATCTGTAAGAACCAATGTAAGCTTCAAAATATTTCAAAATAATTTCGAATATTGACGGCCTAAGCCTATCTTCATTATGGTGAAGCCTCTGGTCAAATCATTTCCATGTCCATTTTCTTTGGTGGTTCTATTTCTCAAAACATATCTACTAGACTTGCAAAGTTGTTGGGTTTTTGCATTGATTCCTTTAGATCCGTCGTTATTCATAAGCAAGCATGACATCAATAATTATCTATGAAGCACGGACACTCCTAGGATTAGGTGTGTCCTGGTGTCGGACACGTGTCGTGTCGTATCCGACACCGACACAACACCGACACTTGTAATTACACTGAATTATGTGATTTTTTCAATTTATTATCTGTGTTGGCGTGTCAGTGTCCGTGTCATGTCTGTGTCTGTGTTTCATAGATAATTATCACATTATTCATTCCTTCAACCGGGAGGTATCAATAGTTAAATTTCCGATGTTCAAGGCAATTCTAAATGGAAGCTTGGTAATGGGAATTCTATATGTTTCTAGTTTGATAATTGGCATGGGTGAGCCTCTACTTGCTGCGTAATCTATTAGTAATGATGGGGTAGGAAATTTTAGCATGAACAATATTTGGTATGTTCCTTACTCTATCATGCAGATTATCCCTTGTTGTACAAATGTGATTCATATGATCACTATTCATAAAGTCAACAATCATGACAAGCTTGCTTGGATTAACTCGGTTGATAGTAATCTCACCTTCCAAGGAGAATTAGTCTTTCAATTTGAGCACGATATCCGGAAAGTTATGTTCCAATTCGTAAATTCATGTAAATTCTAAGTTCTTGCTATTTTGTTGATTTTGAGGATAAGCAACGATTTAAATTTGAGGTTATATTTATGGAACATCATATGATATTTTAGGCTATGTTTTTTGTTATTTTCTTTGCATTTGAAGGAAAATTAGAAGTCATTTAGAGGAGTTATCAATGGTTTGAGGAATTTTTAATTTGTATTTTTTCATTTGAGTCGTTGTAATGCAGTTTTATCCTAAATCATGCAACTTTATCGTATTTTGAGTCTTTTTAGTAAGAAATCATATAAATCTGCAAAACAAGACATCACGTGAAGAATCGAGGATATGAATATTGAAGATCAATGGTTCTTAGAAGGTCTTTGAAGACAACATAAAGTGAAAAAAATTCATTTCAAGTTTCAAGGCATTGCAAGACGGAAGAACGCACGAAAAAGGGACGAAAACTATAAAATTCAAATAGGAGGGGCTGCTAGAAGCTCTTGCACATGAGGCAACATTTTTTATTGCCTCATGCGCCCCTGCGCCTCACTTTATTCACCCTACACATGAGCATGGCCAGGGAGTGTTGGTTGCTCGTTTTTTAAGCTATTTTTAGTGGAAAACCCCTAGTTTTCTTCTCTTAACCCCTAATTATAATGATGTATTATAAATAGAGACCCTTATACACTCTTTTATTTCATTCAGAAAATTATAAATAGAGACCTCTATACACTCTTTTATTCATTCAGAAAGCTAGAGGTACAAGGCAATGGTCAAATATCAGGAGCTTCAAGGAAGAGGATCTACAACATTCTCTTGTTCTATCTAGGGTATTTTTTTTATTGTTCTGTAATGATGTCGGTTGCCATGTGCAAATAAACCTCTTTGATTAGGGTTCCACGATGAACCCCTTCTTATATGTTTAGTTCAATTAATAAAGTATTTTATTCAATTTATGATCTAAAGTTTGATTTAATTTGTATATCTCTGTTTCTATATGACATCTTAGATGGAGCATAACATGATTTACAACCCTAATTTCATGTGACCCCAACAATAGTAGATAGCATATATAGTTGCTAGATTAAGGCCCCGTTTGTTTCAGATTTTTTTTCTTAAAAAAATAACTTTTTTATTTTTAAGTGTTTGTTTAGGTTTTTCTTAAAAACAATGATTTTCTTAAAAAAAATTACTAAATAAAATTTTCTATAGAATTATATATTTTTTATTTAATCGATATAAATTCAAAATTAAAACAAGCACCCTTATAAAAATAAAAATAAAAGAAAATTTCAAAATATTAAACTCATAAATTAATTTGAACTTATCTATTATTTAAATTTTATATATAATTGATTAAAATTATACCTTTAAAAAGTTATTAGAAAATTAAAAGTTTTAGAATTAACTATTTTATTTTTTATAAATGAATAAAAAAATAACATAATTAAAAAAATAATTGATAAAAGAAATTAATATTAATTTTTTCTATAATTGTATGAGAAATAGAAAGAAAAAACCTATAAGAGGTTAGCTGAGAAAAATCCTTTTTCACAAAATTAATAAAAGTTTAGCCTAAAGAAATATTTTAGACACGCTCTTCATAAAACGGTTACATCCTAAATATGAGTAAAACACATTTTTATCTATAATATATATAAAGAAAACTACCCCTTTCAGCACACTTTTGGGTTGAACTTTTCTTTCCAAAAATACCCTTTATTTTTAATTTTAATTTTAAATACAAATAACACATGTAACAAATATATAATAATAAATTTATTTTAAGGAGAAAAATTACACAATATTCCTTATGAACTGTTCTTACTGTTAGTCAGTTATAAAATAACACGTGAATTACTAATCCATATCACTAATCGTTTCCGTTAACTCTCTTTTACCTCCGTTAACCACATATCAAACTCACAAAAAACTAGCACAAAACAAAAACTCATGTTACTTTTTTATCAGCTGATTTTATGTTGTACATCTGAGTTGTTCCCCTCAATACAACCGACAAAAATTGTCAAGTATTTTCATATCCTTTCCACAAAAAACAGTATTTCCATATTATTTTATTAATATAAGCTACTCTTCTTTAGCCTTTGATCAATTGTAACAAACGTGAGCAAAATATAATGGTAAAGATTGGACTTTAAATCCTCTAAAAAAATATTAGTCACAAACGTGAGCAAAAAATAATGTTAAAGATTGGACTTTAAATCCTCTAAAAAAAGATTAGTAACAAACGCGAGGAAAAAATAATAATGTTAAAGAATGGACTTTAAATACTCTAAAAAAATATTAGTAACAAACGTGAGCAAAAAATAGTGTTAAAGATTGGACTTTAAATCTTCAGAAAAAAAGATTAGTAACAAACGTGAGCAAAATATAATGTTAAAGATTTGACTTTAAATCCTCTAAAAAAAAGATTAGTAACAAACGTGAGCAAAAAATAATGTTAAAGATTAGACTTTAAATCCTCTAAAAAAGGATTAGGATTCAAAATATTTTAGAAAAAGATTTGTTAGCACTATGTTAAATATTAATTATCAATCAGTTTTCAGGAGAAGAACATAATTTGTTGTCATTTGACGAGGTTGAAGGGGATACTCATAACTTATATCAACAGAAATTCCTAAACTCAATTGCTCAAGGAAGTATCCCACCACATATTTTAAAGGTAAAAAAGGTGCACCTTTGATGTTGTTGCAAAACATAGACCCTAGATATGACCTGTGTAATTGGACACAATTGTTATGTCATGGTTTATTTAAGAATATGTTGGATGTGGAAATCTTAACAGGAAGCAATGCTGGAAAAAGTGCATTCTTGCCCAAAATTAAATTAAAAATAAATGTGAGTTCAGGACTGTTGGAGTAAGCCCTAATATCCAATCAATATTGATTGGGTTTGGCTTTGTATCATGATATTGATATAAATATATATTGTGAATATATATAATAATAAGGCATTTCTTTATTGATTTTGTTATGTTTCAAAATAATAAAGTCCCTAGAATAGATAGTTCATGTAATGGAATATTAAGTGTGACTTAATCATGAGATTACATTACGTAAAGAACGCTATTCTTAAACATATCCATAGTCAAGCTTTAATATGAAATGGGATAATAATAAAGCATAAAGACTATTATGTATGTAGACTGATGACCGCATCTCATGGGTCATTGATATTGAGATATTAAGTCTATACATAGGTATAAATATTAGGGGTAATATTTATACTGGATTGACCCACCGTGAGAATACTACATAGTATGTTATGAAAATGTCATAAGATATTCTCACAATGATAATAATGTATATCGCTCTTAGACCTGAAACCACTATGATCCCTAGATGTGGACTCAAGTGCTTTGTTGCCATTCTAACGTTGTCTGTAAAAGGATAACCATAACGTTGGTTGATGGGTACTTGATGAATCATGCTGAGGGACATGAGTGTCCTAGATGGGATTTGTCCCTCCTCATAAACAGGAGATATATCTTTAGGCCTCTTGATGAAATATGACTGTAAAATTGCATGGCCATGCCGAACTAAGTCAATATAAGATATTGGACTTATTCGTTATTCAGTATATTTCGGAATCAAGGAATATAAACATTGATCTATACAAGGGTGACAATATCTATGCCTTGGGATCAATAAAGATATCGAGACAAAGGAGTAAGTGTACACATGAGTATTATCATGGAAAGGTTTCGTCAGATCACTTGACATTCTTGTCACTTGGGTAGCAATGATGTGTTGCTAGATACCGCTCATTGTTTATAGTATTAAATATTAGATTTAATATTATTGCCAACGTGACTAGAACCTATAGGGTCACACACAAAGAACAGTCAAAAGAGAAATATATAAGTATGACTTATATAAGGGGTGCGTTTAGTAAATAGCGCTAATTAGTTAGCAAAGATTACTAAACTCGTTATTGGGCTTACTAAAGCCCAATAGTGACTTATGACTTGCAGAGCACACTAGAAGTTCTATAAATAGAACTCTGGTGCTGAAGTTTTTTGTTACACGTTTTGAAGCAACCCCTTTCTTCTCTGCACTTCCAATTCATTGGCTAGCACCGAGTTTTGGAGGAGCACTGTTCGTGTGGACTTGCTAGAGGCTTTGCTGCTTGTTGCTTGCTTGGCTGTGATCGAGATTCCAGTTTCCAGTTCTAGCTTTCAGATTCCACAGTTCAAGGTAACAATCGAATCACTGATTCATGTTTGAATTTCGTAATGATCCAAGGAAAGAAAATCGAAATTCTTCTTCTTCTTCTTCTTCTTCCGCTGTGTATGATATCTTTCGATTTTCCTTCAAGGACTTCCCTTTGTGCTTAGTAGAAAACAGTTTCCTGTTAGACTAAGTTTTGCTATTACCATAAATAAGTCACAAGGGCAGACCATTAGCAATGACGGAATCTATCTTCCACGACATGTTTTCAGCCATTGTCAATTATATGTAGTTTTATCAAGGGGAGTTTCTCAAAATTCAACAAAAGTTGTCATTCGTTCAATAGGTGATACAACATCATTATATGTGATATATTGATGATATCATTCGTTCAATAGGTTTTATATAATTGATTGTGAATTTGTAGTCAACTCGTGAGATTGAGCTTCGAATACCGATTCTGGTGAAGCATCAAAGATCCGGTTGTCCATACTGAACAAACAATTGTGAAAACTATTGATGTTTGATTGTTGTATTAGGATACCTAACTATACAAGCGTTGTATTATTATGGTTGTATCATTCGATCAATTGTTTTCAAAGAGATTGTTGTGAATTTGAACAATTCGTGAGAGTGAGCTTCAATATCCGAATCTGGTGAAGCATCATAGATCCGGTTGTTCATGCTAAACAAACAATCCTTGCAAATATTTATGTTTAATTAATTTATTTAATTGGAGAAAGGTAGTAAATTTAAAAGATCATGAATTTGAAAGAGTTTCAATATCAGATATGATTTTTGAATTTGGTAATAAAATATTTGCTTAATTTTAGCCCTGTAATTTGTTTTGGAAACAAATTGATTGCCTAAATAAAGCAGATTTAATTATAATAATTATTGAGTGTCAATATTACTATAATTAAGTAAATAAAAATTCTACCTTTTGGATTGTTTTTCAAAAGTTGTTTGAAAGGTAATAAACGATCCTAAATTGATAGTTAATTTAAAAGATCGTGATTTGAAATAGTTTCAATGTCATATATGATCTTTTGAAATTATTTAATCGATTTGCATGACTTTAACTTGATTTGTTTATAATTTAAAAGAATCATGATTTGAAAGAGTTTCAATATCATATATGATCTTTTGGATTTGATCAGAATATTTGCCGAAACGATTTGGGTGTTCATAAACGTGTCAAGTGTTGATGCGAAATACGCAATCTAGAATATTTTGGAACACAATCTGAGATATTTTGGTATGCAATCTAATATATTTTAGTACTTGATCTGAAATATATTTTGGTTCATAATATAATATATTTTGGTACTCAATAAAATATATTTTGGTACATAATATGAGATATTTTTGTACTTAATATAATATATTTTTGTACTCAATATAATATATTTTGGTACTCAATTAAACCCCCAGCTAATCTGCGTAGTGTGATCATATGTCAAATTTTAATTTAATTTATTTAATTATAAGGTATAATTAATAATAATAAAAGTGTGTTTGTTATTATTATCATGTGAATGATTATGGCCTTAGTCCTTTTATTTTATTTCATTTGGATTTTGAAATACGGCCTGCGTGTCGTGCCTCTCTCTTATATCTCTATTGTACATTCTCTTCTCATCCACTCCCTCGTATGTAAAACGAGTTTTCTTTCATATGTAATGTAAATAGAATGCAAAGAAGTAATAGGGCTCATGACGTTAGGATAGTCCTGGAGGTCAAGCTTGGAGAAGCAAGGTCGTTTCTAGGATTAGTTTAGATTCTCTCATTGGCTTGAGAGAGTCATAGCGTTAGGATGGCCATAATCATGTCACTTTTATTATTGTATAATCGTTATGCATGTTATGATTGAAGTGCGAATATATATGATATATAAGCCTTGGTGAGGTGAGATCAAACTTAATAAAAATCCTTCAATTCAAAATATTAAGTTTAATGCTTTCCAAAAGTTTAACACCCTTCAAGACTAATATCGAAATGTGTAGGTTTCGCCTCCGCGAGGTGCACTTTCTATACTAGTAAGTTGCGGTGCGGTAATCCAATTTACCCAAGTGTTATTCTTTTGGGTTTAACTTAACTAAATTAATTTTAATAAGATTAAAATAAATTTAGAAGCAATGTTTGGGAACATCTATATGATAGATTAGAGTAAGGAGTTATTCACTCAAATGATTTGAAAGTTGTATGAGATACAATTGGAAGGAGTTCCTACCTAAATAACTGAGTTTTGAGTACAGCCCCCGTTGACTTAAAGCAAGGTGAAATATGGATTTCAACCCACTAGAAAATCTTCCAACGGGATTTTCCGATTCAAGTGTTTTTGAAGGTCATTTGATTTGAGTAAAATAGTGGGAGCGTATTTAATTAAAGACCTATTTAAATATGTTTTAAATCATGATACATTTATTTTATTTATTTTCTGTATTTAGAATTTCTTTAGCATATAAATTTTATTATACTGTTAAAAGTTCTTATGAAGAACAAAATTTTCAGAAAAGAGTTTCTGAATTGGTACAAAATTTAAGAATTGTTCTTAAGAATGAGAAAAACTGTATATTCTCGAGCAGTTATTTCCTAGCAACTTTCTATGTCTATATTTGAAAAACATCGCTTATCAGAAGCATTGGGTCAAATGAGTAGATATAGGATATCTCATAGTGGTAACGACGATGGAGAATGATATGATCATTCAACCTCAATGTTATAAGATGAATAGTTTAAGCCTATCAAGTAGATGTACATGGATAAGAATAAAATTCAAATTCTGTTTTTCTACCTTTGAAAGGTTAAACACGGTTGCAAAAAGGGGAAGTAATTATTTCAAAAGTTGAAAAACAAAAATTGCTCGTAGTTTTGAAAGGGTCAAAATATAAGAAAGAAGTAAGACTTCTTATTTACCCATAAAGTTATAGAAAGTTAAATTTCTACTTCTTCATCATAAGTATTTGATACTTGATGATTAATCTCATATTTGTTGAAATATAGAGAGTTTTAAAGAAGCAGAACATTAACTATAAGTGAAGTTCACCTACGTCTAGAATGGAACAAATTGTTTCATTGACTATAAGAGCTTATGCTTGGACTTAAACTTAACTTGATATGGAACCAAATAATTGTTATTAAATTCCATATAAAATAGAAACATTAAATCATAAATCTTGTATTGACAAGAGAAGGATTATGTAGTTGAATGATAGACAAATATTGTCCTATTGTCCTAATAATGTTTTATATACAATGTGCTGATCAAGTAATGGATTTGAGTTCCATGATCTTGATAAGCTAGTCTATAACATATGAGAAAAGGATCAAATGAGATTTGAACCTTTTGTATATCATTGGCATCACTGTTTAGTACAAACAAGTGTGATTCACATTTCCAAAATCCATGGATATGGACTATTGGACTCATTTGGTTTTATATCATTTGAAGGATGTGAGTTCCACTTTTCAAAATAGATTAATGCACCGGTCACCAACAAAGGTGAAAGGACACATAATTAATTTGAATTGATATACATATGAGATGTATATGGAGAACTAAACATATTTGCTAGATATTGTTTCTATACTTCATCTAACATTACTAAATCATTTAGTAGATAAGCAAAGTGTATTTGACACGATTCAAGAAAACTTTGAAATTGTTCAAAGATTTTAACAATGAAGTAAAAGGAATAAGTTTGAAAAGTATAAAGACTATACGAGTAAGTCGTGATGGTAAATGCTTGATTAATGAGTATAATGATTATTTATATCGCTTCATGTTTGACATGACTCGATCTAAAATAGTTTGATTATAACTCAATGACTCTTGATATTAATTAAATTACAGTTATTCTTCACCCACAACAAAGTTCCAATTAAGTAATCATAAAGACACCATATTAGATATGGAGGTAAGAGTACCTAGTTTTGACTTTATGATAATTTCAGGTTATATGGTTTATTAGATAAACTAAACTTCGAATTTAATGAATGTATAATTGTGTAACTATCCTTAGGAAACTAAAGGATATTATTTTTTATATCTTCTTCTTTGACAAAATTTGTTTGTCGCTAGAACTGGAGTATTCCTTTTTAAGGAGTATGTCTCTACAGGAGCCAGTGGGAGTGATGTAGAACTTGAATTAAGTCAAGTAACACAAAATACACATCTCTCTAAGAATGGAACACGAGTTGATTCAACAAAGGGTTGTTGTTAAATCATCAGTTTGAGTAGCACAAGATCTAAATGGCTTGAACTTTGAGAAGTGGCTATATGCCATGGGATCTTATAAAGAATCTATGTACACAAACCATATATGGATATTGGAATGTGATTTTTCTTTTAGAAAACTGACATGGATGGTATTATGGATACCTTTAAGATGTGATTGATTGTAGAAGGTTTCATGCAACTCGTGATGCAAATCATGACGAAACTATTACATCATCATAATGCTTAAATCTAACGATCCCACTTGTCATTATTGTATAATGCAAATTCTAGGAGATGGACAACGATGTTGCATTCTTTAATTAGAATGACCTTGTATATGTATTTGACATATATGTAGGGTTTCGTTAATCCAAAGGATGCTAGACAGGTATATATATTACAAAATTCATGTATGAATTGGAGCAAGCTTCTTGAAGTTGAATTATTTGTTTTATTAGTGAAGTTTTATGAAAAACTTTGATTAATAAAAATCTTGTGCACACAAGGAGAATAGTGGGAGCATTGATATTAGTTTGGTGGAGTATGTGGATGACATACTAGTCACCAAAACAATTTATCTACACATGTGAGACATGGTTAGAAAATTATTTTCAATATGTACCAAAATTGATTGTAGTGTTCGACACTAGAATACTTTCAAGAATATCCATGGATGTCTTAAAGGACTAAGGATTGTTTCTTGAACACGGATTAAAGGAACATTGTAAAAAAGTTACAATGATGCTGACTTTAATATCGGTGTACAGTATATCCAAATCGCAATTTGGAATAAATGCTATGCTTGGATATCAACTATGAAATTTGTAAAAGTACAAGCTTCAAATAGTTGTTGTTTCTATTACAGATGTCAAATATATATGATTTGGATTGTTTAGCTCATAACTGAGCGAAACCATGTGTCTCTTGCGTTGCGGATTCCATTGATCCCGTCTGAGGTGAAATTGGTTTAATCTTGCGAGCAATGAATACTTGATCTCACCAATAATCCAAATGTATACTTTGACACTTCAATTTCTTTTCGATGGAAGATCGAAAGTGGAAATTGAAAGAGTTCCTTATCTACTAGAATAGTATCATGCCCAGGGTGTGCTTGATGCTAACACTTGATCAATATATATTGAGTTAATATTTGATTGGCTTTTAGTGCTAGTGGGAGATTGTTGGAGTAAGCCCTAATATCCAATCAATATTGATTGGGTTTGGCTTTGTATCATGATATTGATATAAATATATATTGTGAATATATATAATAATAAGGCATTTCTTTATTGATTTTGTTATGTTTCAAAATAATAAAGTCCCTAGAATAGATAGTTCATGTAATGGAATATTAAGTGTGACTTAATCATGAGATTACATTACGTAAAGAACGCTATTCTTAAACATATCCATAGTCAAGCTTTAATATGAAATGGGATAATAATAAAGCATAAAGACTATTATGTATGTAGACTGATGACCGCATCTCATGGGTCATTGATATTGAGATATTAAGTCTATACATAGGTATAAATATTAGGGGTAATATTTATACTGGATTGACCCACCGTGAGAATACTACATAGTATGTTATGAAAATGTCATAAGATATTCTCACAATGATAATAATGTATATCGCTCTTAGACCTGAAACCACTATGATCCCTAGATGTGGACTCAAGTGCTTTGTTGCCATTCTAACGTTGTCTGTAAAAGGATAACCATAACGTTGGTTGATGGGTACTTGATGAATCATGCTGAGGGACATGAGTGTCCTAGATGGGATTTGTCCCTCCTCATAAACAGGAGATATATCTTTAGGCCTCTTGATGAAATATGACTGTAAAATTGCATGGCCATGCCGAACTAAGTCAATATAAGATATTGGACTTATTCGTTATTCAGTATATTTCGGAATCAAGGAATATAAACATTGATCTATACAAGGGTGACAATATCTATGCCTTGGGATCAATAAAGATATCGAGACAAAGGAGTAAGTGTACACATGAGTATTATCATGGAAAGGTTTCGTCAGATCACTTGACATTCTTGTCACTTGGGTAGCAATGATGTGTTGCTAGATACCGCTCATTGTTTATAGTATTAAATATTAGATTTAATATTATTGCCAACGTGACTAGAACCTATAGGGTCACACACAAAGAACAGTCAAAAGAGAAATATATAAGTATGACTTATATAAGGGGTGCGTTTAGTAAATAGCGCTAATTAGTTAGCAAAGATTACTAAACTCGTTATTGGGCTTACTAAAGCCCAATAGTGACTTATGACTTGCAGAGCACACTAGAAGTTCTATAAATAGAACTCTGGTGCTGAAGTTTTTTGTTACACGTTTTGAAGCAACCCCTTTCTTCTCTGCACTTCCAATTCATTGGCTAGCACCGAGTTTTGGAGGAGCACTGTTCGTGTGGACTTGCTAGAGGCTTTGCTGCTTGTTGCTTGCTTGGCTGTGATCGAGATTCCAGTTTCCAGTTCTAGCTTTCAGATTCCACAGTTCAAGGTAACAATCGAATCACTGATTCATGTTTGAATTTCGTAATGATCCAAGGAAAGAAAATCGAAATTCTTCTTCTTCTTCTTCTTCTTCCGCTGTGTATGATATCTTTCGATTTTCCTTCAAGGACTTCCCTTTGTGCTTAGTAGAAAACAGTTTCCTGTTAGACTAAGTTTTGCTATTACCATAAATAAGTCACAAGGGCAGACCATTAGCAATGACGGAATCTATCTTCCACGACATGTTTTCAGCCATTGTCAATTATATGTAGTTTTATCAAGGGGAGTTTCTCAAAATTCAACAAAAGTTGTCATTAAAGAAGGGAAAATAGAATGAGAAAATTGTGACTTTACGAAAAATGTAGTTTTTAAAAATATTTTTTTTATTGTGATCATAACAATGTTTCTTTTACATAACATGTCATTTATACATCCCCGTGAGTTTAGCTCAGTTGGTAGGGATATTGCATATTATATGCAGGGGTCGAGGTTCGAACCCTGGACACCCCACTTCTCCACATTTAAATGTGTGAGCTCTAGCCACTAGGCTACTTGACCCAAAAAAAAATGTCATTTATACATTTATGTTATGATGTTACTAATTACTATTAGAATAAACAATAAATGATCATTACTTTTTCTTAATTTTATATGCAGGCAAGCTAAAATATGTTGAATTCAAAAATAATTTTGTTATATGCTTTGACAATATTTTGTTTATAAATCAATATATCAATAATTTCCATTAATATTTTAAAATTTTAATCAAAATTATACAAACAAACATAATAAAATAAACACATGCGTTAAAGCAGTAGAAAGAGCGGACAGACGGGCACGATAGTGCCCGTCTTTCGGCTAGTAGAGAAGAAAATAAAGCTACTCCAACACTCTCTGTTGATCAAAAAATGCAGTAGGATTTTTTTATCTTATGCAATAAAGTATAATAATTATTATTATATTTTTATAATAAAAATAATTAATTTTTTAAAGCAAACTTCCAACCAAGTAAATCCTTATAAGTGCTGGAATTTAAACCTAAAGGTCTTATCTGCATTGAACTACTATTAGAAAAGTTATAAATACTGATCAAATTTAGAGACAGATTGTATTCCATCTATGAAAGAGACGGCAATTGAGACAAAATTTAACTGGGCACCATCCCTATCCTTAAATTTTTCTCATACAAAAAGAAACTAATAAAGACCAAATAGAAGTATTAAAGGTATTTGTTTCTAAATGGAAACTCTTCAAAGTGTAAAACTAATTGCGTACATTGCTACATTTTAATATCGGGTCACCACATTCCTCGTACAAGCTAAAATGAAAAATGTAACTTATATTAATCGACAAAAGATGACCCTCTCAGTATAAGGTGTGTCAAAAAAAGAGCAATAGAGTTTAATTACAACAATCCATTAAGAAGCAAAGTAAAACACCTCCTATAACACCCTATTTTCCTGACGATAAATATTAAATAATAGAAATATATTTAATAGTAAGGATGCATGACTCTACATTATATCACAAAATAACGATGAAATATTTTTCTTTTAAAATAAATCCATTGGAGAAGAAGAAAATCATTCACTGATCACATTAATAAATTCATACTTGCTGTTCAATAATCGTAAATAGAAAATAACAAAGTTTTCAAGATTCAACTCAAAATGCAATTAAAAATTAAATCGTTAACCCCCAACCCTAGTGTTACAATATGAGAGCTCTTAGCGACTACATGATTATTCAACTACTAGATAACATAACTAAAAAGAGGGCATCCCCTCATCTCCGCCTTCTAAAACGTCCCACAACTACTTCTCGTCAACCTGAGTATCTGTACTAAAGGTACAACCATCATACAGAAAACAATACAACAAAATAAGGGGTGAGAAATCCTGCCATAACATAATAATATGGAAAAGCATGCACATTAAATAAATATCAAAAGAATATATTCTCCACTATCTCATCACTCACAGCAGTTACTATGTATAATCTCTTCATTTCACATATCACAGCAGACATCATCTTCCCACTCAAACACCCAATACAACCATCATATATATGCATATGGACTCTCCTAACGACCTATATGATTGTGGTACCACTCCTACTCATCATTTTGCAAGAGTTACGTTACTGGACTTTTCTCATCATAGTTTACTAGAGGTATGTTACTGGGCTTCTCCATCAGTCATGCACTCTATCAGTCTTAGACTCTATATGAATGCATGGAAATAAATAATACAAGTAACACAAGTATACACATATTCAAATAATTCACATATTAATGCAAGACTTCCACTAAATTGCACGACTCTAATGCATGCAAACAAATCATCATCATCATCATATATCATTCTCTTCATCGTTATATATATATATATATATATATATATATATATATATATATATATATATATATATATATATATATAGAGTCAGGATCCATTGACACCAGGTGTCAGCGGATTCGTTGACACCAAATCTCAACCGTTCATTTATTTAATCCAAAGGCCTTGAATTGTTTGTACAATTTAACTTGGGTGAACCGTTCCTCCTCCTCACCACATGATACTCGTTCATTTTGCCGATAAACTCTCCTCACCGATCTGATCTCAATTTCACCTGCACCTTCAAAGTCATACCTAATTTTGATTTTTCCATACTGAAAATTGGGCACCAATTCAATTAGTTTTTAAGGATTTTCAATTCATACCCAATTGTGATTTTTCTGTACCCTAAAAATTGGCCACCAAAACTAATTTGAAAATCAATTGATTTTATACCACATGTCATGAATCTTGATACCTTACTGTTTTTAATGATTTCAATTGCCATCAATTTCATAGTTTGACATAATATTTGCACAGGTTGCAATCGATGAATTAGTCAAGGGATACAAAGATGTCGACAACACGTTGTTGAGAATAAAAGAAATTCCAGAAGCAAAGAACATGTATGGTAGGTAACACAACAATGTTTTCAAATTAGGCTGATCGATTTCTTAAAAAAAATAAAAAATAAAATAAAATAGGCTTATCGATTGAAAACAAAAAAAGTGTTAATGGAACAACAAAAAGGTATAGAAGTATGCCTGGAAATCACAAATACAGAGAGAGAAAACCATGAAACAAATTAGGAAATGAAAATCCCAAAAAGATATACTACATGATACACTTAATAGTTCACATGATATTTTAAATGAATAGATATAAACCTTTGGATCAAAAGAAATCAACGGTTAAGATTTGGTGTCAACGAATCCATTGACACCTGGTGTCAATGGATCCTGACTCATATATATATATATATATATATATATATATATATATATATATATATATATATATATATAATATCAATCGTCATCACTCTTCGTCACATTATGGATTCCTCATCATCAATCTCTATCAATCGTTTATATCACCACCTTATCTCTTCATTAATCCAACCTTTACATGTGACTCATTTCTACGTCAACATCCCTCTATTTTATTTTATTATTCATTTTATGGGAATACTCCATTCTCTCCTCTATTTAAGGCTCTCTATAAACTTTATCCCTGATATCATATTCTATTCATCATTCCTAGTCTCAATATGTTTTCTTATTCATTATCATTACATACTACTTCCCCTCCCTACATAACTAGGTTCTCCCTCACCATTGTCATTAACTCTTTCATGCTTATTCTCCTAAATAAAACAATCTTATATCTTATTACTTTGTTCTCACGTGCATAGTCATTTGTGCATCGTCCATTCCCCTAATCTTAACTTCGTTCTAATTTAAAGTTATTATCTGACCTTATCATTAAATTCGACTTCAACAACTTTCCTCACTAATACTTCATTATAATTCGAGGTTTCATTCTCTTGATACCGGTCGTTATTATTATATTCAACCATTATAACTATTACCTCTTATCCTATTTCTTATGCATCTAGCTCTCTTCTAATCTATCCCCGTCTTATTCATCGTTATCATCATTCCTATTATCTTTCATTACTTAATATACAACTCCTTATATTCCCTAACATTTCGTCTTAACGACTCTCTCATCGTTTACAATCATCTAAATTAGACTTCTATATTCTTTATTCAGTTTTACACCTTATATGTTACTGTCAAACATTCATCTTAAGTTCTTTAACTACCTTAGCTCTTCTACTCTTTCACTTAACGGTATCCCTAAACTCATTATTGGTTTAAGGAGATTATGATTAACATCCTCAATTACTCGGAAAAGCACCTACTTCATATCCCCTATTATCCTCGTTTTGCACCCCTTTTACTAAATCGTGTGTTTTTAGACTCACCACGTACCCACATTATTTGCTCTATTAAATTCTCGTCATATTAACCTTAATTAACTTGATTTCTTTTCTCATTGTTATTATCATCCCCGACCTTACCCAATTCTTTAACTTCTACTCACAACATAACTCACTCCATCATTTACTTGTCACCCTAAACAAGATAAGTCATCGTCATTACTCGTCATTTGCAAACATCATTTATTACATTATTCATCATCACCATTAAACAAGTATGATCTCAACATAGATCTTCATCGTACGATAGTAACTTCTCATTATTAATCAACATCTTACGCAAGCATATGTACACATCATATTTCTTCGTTATTCAATACTGCATTTTAGAGTCTACTCTCGTCATTCGTTCTCCCCATTACTACATCTTTTATCCTAATAGTATACTCCATTCTCCGTTCTAATATAAGTCTTTACCTCTCTATTAATATTCCTCATAACGTCTTCCATATTATCTATCACTTTTTGTGGTCAAGCCACCTTGACATCTTTAGATTCTCTCAGGTTACTATCTTCAGTTCAAATTTAAGCTTGTTATTATTCTAGGGTGATCACTTCTATTTATACCTAAACCTACTCCTTAATTTAGCTATATAGTTTAGGACCCTTACTCCTACCTCTTACATTAACACCTTCTTTAACTCGCTATTATTTTCTAGGATGTTTTAAGGTCCATTGAAAGGTTTGTGCTGAAGTTCCAAGAAAAACGCAGCATGACCCAGGTACGGTAATTTGATCATAACTCGAGTTGTGGAAGTCGAAAAGAGGTTAAACCAAAGCCAATGGAAAGCTAACTTCCATACCTACAACGATTTTTTATCCTACGTTTTTGAACTACGAAATTGCTTCTAATTTGCCCAAAACTCCCATTTTCAAAGCCCTCATGATCCCAAACTAATATGAAACATTACATAGGGTTACACTATCATCCAAACAATAATTTCTCACACAATTTACCTAATTGCATCATTCTTCGCTTGATTAAAGGCTCTAATTTCGATTACACTAACTTTGTTCTTTTTGATATTTAATTCCTCAACCATAAAGGTAATCCTCAACAACATTTCAGCAACACTCCTTCTCTACCCTTTCTATAGCCCCAACAAGAAAGATAAACTCTAGAGATGAATATATTCTTCCCCTTACCTCGAATCCTTCGAAATTCCGGTTTGTGGCTTAACCTTGCTACCGCTAGGGTTTCTCCTCCTATGCTTGTAACGCCCCGGATTTTAATTCAAGACATTCCTTAAATATTATTTATTCTTTTGAAACAATGAAGCTTTATAGAAAAAATATAATATAATTGTCTTCATAACGCAATAAATATGAACTTTATAATAAATTTCAAAAATAATTAAATCACAATTACAACTGAATAAAAACTAGTCTTCTTTTTCATTGAAAAACCCAATTTTTCACCGTAAGCGTTTCATAACACATCAATCTTCATATTTCAACTTTGGTACCTACAACATTATATTAATGTAAGGGTCAATTTCCTTATCCAAATTGGTTCATACTCAAAGCACAAGAAACAATGCTCTAAAATAAATAGTATAAAGTCTTCTCGATCAAAAGAAATAAAAATACACAAGCCATATTTTAAAAGAACTTAAATGATATTATGTATGCTCTTAAGTACTACATGATCCGGATATAAACAAGCCACGTAGGCTAAAAACGAGCCACACAGGCTAAGAACGAGCCACACAGGCTAAGACGAGCCACACAGGCTATGCAAATGTCATGATAATGAAACAAGCCACACATGCTATGCATATGCTAGGAAACACAAAATAAAACTCAGTCACTAAGGCAACCACAATTAAATTTTAAATAAATTACATCTTTTTATTCTCAAACGTCGCAAAACATATAAAACATAATAAAAATTGATAACACATTCTCATACAAACAATATCATGATAAAAGTTACCTCTTAATTATATATTTTAATTATTTTTCTTTTTAAAAGACATGAGTGTCTATTACTATTTCATAACACAGTCCTAACACTTAGTAAGAACGTATTGGGAAAAAGTCCTTACCTTTGCCGTAGCCAAAACTCTCAATCCACACAAGGGTCCTTGCTTTGCTAGAAAAGGATTCCACTAGTTCTCTTCTTCTAATTTGAGAATGATACATTTTTTTGAGTGAACCATATGTGAGGAGTATATTGTTATGTTTTGATTCTCTAACTTACCAAGGTTACACGATAATGGTTTTTGAAAGGCTGGATTACGTTGTTTGCAAAGAGTCACATATATACAAGTAATAACAATCCTACTATCAGGTGAATTAATTGCAATCATAATAACTATCATAAAACCTAAAATAAAATCGCTTGATATGTCTCTATAGTCAACCAGGTAACTGATGTTCTCCTAGTAATGAAAATCAATCCTACTTTAATTTCTACGACTATTTTTAATGCCTTGCAAATTATTTTATCGAAAATGTTCCCTTTTCCAAAAGCAAACATTAAACCGTTTTCTATTTATACATTATGGGCGTAAATACAAATCCTAGCAATCAATAAAATGATTCGCTAGTCATAAGGTTTTGAATTTGTGTGATATAGACAATGAAGGATCATAATTTTGCTCAATTAAATTAGGAGGGTCAATAGAGATGAAGTGATCATTAATCTTCATGACACTAATTATTCTGTACTTGCTCATACACTAGTTCAAATGCATCATAAAATTAATTATTTGTCTCTTACTACTTACACTTATACAATTTACTAGAAAACTAAATAAAGTAGTAAACACACACATAACTTCTACTTAGATAAAATAATCAAGTTTTTTTGAAATAAGACAAATCATTAAATAATAAATTAAAAATTATTAAAAATGTCATGTATAAAATATTGGGCCGCTACAATGCTCCTCTTTTCTTTCTTTTCCACGTTCAGTAGTATTGACTCTCTTAACTCCCAACTTTTCTATTTATATTAGGGACGGTCGCTTGTTAAGAGTCATTGCTCCTCTACTCACTATTCTTTTACTCCTCCCCTCCCCCACTTATTTAAAACTTATATTCTACACCCCCGACTCTACGTTATTTTATTTTGACTCCTCCCTTCATTTTATTTAAATTTTCATACTACTTCTCAATCATCATCAATATTCCATTTTCTCAACCACAAAACAATACTCAAGCACGAGCAACATCAATAATAATATTAATCAAAATTTCACCTATTATAAATATCATTGAATTAATTAAAAATTGAAAGTTCGGGTGTTACATCTCCCGCGTTCAAACAATCTAAAGGATGCTATTGATTTTGTGTTGTGTTAGTCACTTGAAAGATAACAAATATAGTTTTAAATTAATTCTTTTGAATAAACCTAATTTTAGACTAAAAGAAATTAATATAACCAATTAATTAAATTAATTTAATCAAAATTATTTAGATAAATTAGTTTTGAAAAACCATAGAATATACAACGCAACGAGTTTAAGATATTTCCTTAAATTTTAAATAAATATGTTTGACCAACCAATGTTTTGACTACTTAAAAGATATAATATTAAATGATTCTATAGTAGTAATATAATAAATATTATATTTTAATTATTTATTTTCTTAATTCGTGTTTATATATATAAGAGAGAGAGAGAGACACACAAACAAACACACACTCCCAAGAGTTTCACAGGTGCTAGTTCAAAGTAATTAAGGCTTCGAACACGCACACACACACTTTCAAAAGTAAATTTGTTTCCATGCACAAAACAAAAATCTAAGAACACAAAACAAACATGGACTTTAGCTCCCAGATCATTTCCCTCATCCTCCTACATTTTCTTCTTATTGTATCTTTGGTTTGTCCAATTAACTCTTCAAGAATAAGCAAACATCAGTTAGTCAATAAAACTTCTCGATCAGATGAAGAATTCCACAAGATGAAGAAGATGATAGCAACCCGTCTTCAAGAGATCAACAAGCCTGCTGTTAAAACAATTCAGGCATGTTATAAATTTTAGAACATCATTGGTATATTTTGGATGAAAAAGTTTTCTGTAGAAATATAATTTTAGACGTGATTAATTCTTCATTATAACTTAGCTTGTTTGGAAAATAAAATTCGGAGAATTTTCATTTTAAATGGGTAAATATACAAATACAACCTGAAAGTTTGAGTAAGTATACAAATACAACCTGAAAGTTTGAAATCCCTCATGACCTAATTATATATATGAATCTTAAAATGGTTCTTATAATTATTTTTTTAAAATATGTACAGATTTAGGTTTATAATGTTTCAAAATTTTCCCATTAGTCACTATAATGTCTTGGAGCCTAACTTATAAATATGAATGAATATTAAAACGGTCTCTTGAATTTTCAATTATACATCAAAACATACTCTTATGTGTTGAACCTAACTTATATGCTTGTGTTTGTGATCTTGTGAAATTTTTCTTTGTATTCATTTTTGCAGAGTCCTGATGGCGATATCATTGACTGTGTTTTGACTCATAAACAACCAGCTTTTGATCATCCTTTATTAAAAGGACAAAAACCATTGGTATTTTCTTTTGTTAATTTAATTAATAAAAATTCAAAAATAATTCAAAAATAATTTTTTTCGTTCATATTTTTATACATAGGATCCTCCAGAAAAACCAAGTGGGCATAACCAAAAAGGTAATTTTAGTGATATCCCTCAATTGTGGAGATTGTCCGGTGAATCATGTCCTGAAGGAACAATTCCAATCAGAAGAATAACGGAACAAGACTTGTTAAGAGCCGACAATATTAGCCATTTTGGAAGAAAATACATCGATCGAGATAATTACGAAGTATGCAATCACACAAACTCAGTTTTTTCTCAATATTTTTTCTATAGCATGAAATTTAATCACTAACCAACATTAGACCTAATTGCTCTCTAAACCTTATGCTATTTTAAAAATGAAATAACAAATGGATTCTTCTTATTGCTCCAAACTACACAGCATTCAATGGGGTCTGTGCAAGGAGATGGGTACACAGGAGCATCAGCTATCCTAAACGTGTGGCGCCCTAAAGTGGAAAAAGATGAATTCAGCGCTGCTAAAATATCGATAGCATCTCAAAAATCTGGAGACATTATTGAAGCTGGTTGGCATGTATGCTAAATACTTCTCTTATCATTTATTCATTTATTTGTTTTAATGTCTTTTAATATAAATGGTATGCATATTTTACCAGTTAAGTTCAAGTGCAGTACGTCTTATACTCTTATATGTTGTTCTAGGGTTATGTGATTTCCCTTTCTTTTTTTATTTATAAAAGTTAAGTTTAAGTGATATTAATTTTTATGTAGGTATTCCCGAATCTCTATGGGGATGACTTCCCTAGACTATTTACCT
Organism: Medicago sativa; assembly: GCF_051527215.1. Taxonomy (NCBI): domain Eukaryota; kingdom Viridiplantae; phylum Streptophyta; class Magnoliopsida; order Fabales; family Fabaceae; genus Medicago; species Medicago sativa. Next base: position 62,388,114 of record NC_140756.1, read on the forward strand.
ATTGGACGGTAAGTAAATTTATTGAAAAATAATACTAGTTTATATAATTTTTATGTTATTTTTATAGGATTATATAATTTTTATTTGACTTCAAGCGTAACATACACATTAATAACTGCAGTCTGATCTAGAAAGACAAAGTGGATGCTTCAATTTAAAATGCGTTGGCTTTGTTCAAACAAGCAAGAAAAATCTATTGGGAGGGAGACTCGGTCCAGTTTCTACATATAATGGCAAACAATATGAATTTCCCTTAAACATCTGGAAGGTAACATTCTCATGAGATTACCAAATAAACTTTGGGAAATGTCAACGAGTGCCCCCAGGGCACTCTTTAAGCACTTTAAATAGCAAGCTTTTAATGAAAAGTAGTGTATTGAATGCATTGGAAATTGTAACAGATGACTTTACAAAAGAATAGTTACTAATTTTAGGATGCTTAAAGAGTGCCCCGTGGGCACTCGTTAACAAGATTGTTTTTTAAAAGATTTTTTGCATTTATTTGAAATATGCAAGTTTACTTATATTTTTGTTGTGTAGGATCCAAACTATGGGAATTGGTGGCTTAAATATGGATCTGGAAATTTTCTTGGCTATTGGCCAGCCTCCTTGTTCACAGAATTAAAGGGTGAAGCATATACTGTTGAATTTGGTGGAGAAGTTCTCAATTTAAAGAGAACAGGATCTCATACTACCACCCAAATGGGTAGTGGACATTTTGAACTCAATAGCATTAATAAAGTTGCATTTATTAGAAATATGCAAGTTTCTGTTACTGAACAAAACGTCTATATTGACCTACCAGATCCTGATTGGGCAGCAGACAAACCAGAATGTTATCCTATAAGACCATGGTATAATAAAGAGTGGGGAAATCACATGCATTATGGTGGACCTGGAAAAAGTGAGAAGTGTCCCTAAGGGAACATTGAATGTATTAATTGAATAAGAAATATTATGGTAAACTATTTTTTTTAAATCTTTTTTTGCATTTTTTGATTGTGGTGTTTTATTCCTATGTCCAAATTAAAGGTTATTATTTCTTATCAACATTGTTGATGCGGACACAGTTGGACAATAACCAATCAGTAAAGGTAAGAATGTCCAAAGTTCAGCTCAAACCCAAAACTAAGTCCGAACCAGACCAAACTGTTTTTCAGTTCGTTTGAACTGAACTGAACCATAATGGAACAATTCGAATCAAACCGAACTGGTCTTCAAAACAGTGAACTGTTTCCTAAAAAAAACCAATACGTTTTTCACACTTCCTCCGTCAGATGAAGCGCGCAATGCCAAATAATTGAACTTGTTAGCATCACCACACTTAGCTCGATTGTTCTATTCTCTCAATTGATAATCAATCACCATGTCTTTGCTTCTAAGATCAACCAAATCGAAGTTGTTCTTATCTTCCTCTTCTTCTCTTTCTTCATCTTCCATCCCTAGCTCCACCAATCACATCGTCGGACTCCTCTCTCCCGCCCGTCGTCGCAGAAAACTTCCACCGCAACACCACCACTCTTCCCTTAAGTACCGATTCTCTCATTTATTTCTCCAATTTTTTCAATTAATTTAATTGATCCTTAAATATATTCTTATGCTTACTGGAATCACGTGTTTTCTTAGCTGCTTCGGAATTTTGATGTTGTGATTTTTTGTTTTAGTTTTTTCAAAAAGGTTTGGTTCAATAGCAGTTTGGTTCACAACTTTACACGACGGTTCAATTCATAACTTGTATAGAACAGTTTGGTTCAATAGCAATTTGGTTTAGTTTGATTCGGCAGTTCGGTTTAGCTTTTGGTTTTTTTGCCCACCCCTAACCAGAGGTATCAACAAAATTACTAGTTGGGTTTCCATAGTTAGATTATAACAAAAAGGTATAGAAATTGGGCAACCCTAAAAAATTGGAGAAACTAGACATTATTGTTTGTCCTACTCATTGTTATACACACAACTACCACAAAGTAGAATTTGATCACAAAAGCAAAGTCTCAATGAAACGAGCGATATATTCTAAAAAGTATTAGCAAGGTCAAAATTGTACTCTAAGGAATGATTTTAAACTTCGGGTTTTTTTAATCTGTGCAAGATTGCACTCGATAATGAGTAATTAATGCACCCACTTTACATGTTTCTCCAAAAAAAAAAAATTTTTGACAAAATGTTTCTCTAAATCTTATTAATGATCCAATATCCTTGAAAATTGATTTTTTTCCCTTCTCTCTTCTGTTGATGATTTTTCATGTTTTATTATTGTTCCTTTTTTCACTTTTTTTTCCTTCTCCAAATCTTATTAACTACAATATTTTTCCTTCTCTCCTCTATTTACACACTTTCAGGTCTTTTCTTTGAAACCACTGTCACTTTTTTTTTTTACAGGGAAACACAATTTTTTTTTCAACATAAAACTCACTCCCATAACACATGCTCCATGCAAAAACACCAATATTCCAAAGTAAAAATTGCTGACAATAATATAACCAAATTCAAAATGACGGTGTTCAAATTAACAATAATATAACCAAATTCAAAATGACGGTGTTCAAAACTATGGTGTTCAAATTGACAGTAGCATCAAAACTCAAAATCACGATGTTCAAATTGACAGCAATATAACCAAATTCAAAATGACGGTGTTCTTTTTCACTAGGCATATCCTTTATATAGTCCTTCAAAGTTGAAGAAGAAAGTGAAAGTGCTGAAGAAGAAAGTGAAAGTGAGAGCATAATAATTTTTAGGGTCATGTTAACTTGTGCCCTTAAGGCACATGTTAAGCAACCTAAATAGAGCAATTTTGCATTGGAAAACACAATATAACAACTTTTAAGAAGTTGAATGCACGCTTTTTGATATGTGTATTTCTATAATGAGTATCTTAACATGTGTCTTGAGGGCACAAGTTAACATTAGCCTAATTTTTAACTTTGTTGTGTTTGTAGGTCTTTTAAGTTTCTTTGTATGTTTTGGTGGCAATGGAGAAAAGGAACAAGAATAAAACGTGAAAAATTATTAACAGTGGAGAGAAGGAAAAAAAAATTCAAGAACAATTGGTCATTAATAAGATTTGAAGAAACCTATAAAGCGGTGCATTAATCTTGCACATGTTAGAAAAACCCTATTCTTAATAGTAGTGCTACATGTGCGTGCTTTATTTTTACAGTTTGGTCAAACTTTTAATTTGTTTCTTAGCGGAAATCATGGAGGGATAGTGTTGAAATGGCCAATGCTAAACGATTCACTATCTTTTCGTGAAGCCATCAATCTTGATATACAACATTTCTCATGTGTGTGTTTATGAATACAGGGTTACATTTGTTTCCATGCACAAAACCAAAATCTAAACACACAAAAACAAATATGGACTTTACTTCCCCAATCATCTCCCTCCTCCTACATGTTTTTCTCATTGTGTCTTTTTTTTATCCTATTCATTCCTTTAACAACCAACTCAACAATCAAGCTTTTCTAGGAGAGAACGAGTTTCACAAGTTGGACAAGACAATGATTACATCCTTTCTTCAACGGATCAACAAGCCTGCTGTTAAGACAATTCAGGCATGTTAAAAGAAAATCAAACATTTTTGGTTTAAATTCTTCGCTATGAATTTCCTTGTTTGTATAATAATATTTGGAGAATTTTAAGGTATTTTTTTTTGGGAGTTTACATCCTTTCATAAGGAATGGATAAAAAACAAATACCACCTATATTTTTATTTTAACTTTGAAAATTGGTCGCTATAAATTTTCAATTTTTTTTTTTTAAATTTGTCCATCAACTTTTCCAAAATTGCAACTATGACATAAATTGTTTTTAAAAATAAATTAAACCACTTTTATTATGATATTAATAATTTACAACAAAATTCTTGAAACTTTAAATAAGTCAATAATCTATCCAAACAAAAAAAATTGAAGGGATAGCATTTTGAATTTTTACAATTTTAAATTCTTTCGAATTTTCAATTACTTCATCCAAACATACTCTTAAGTCTTTGAGCCTAACTTATATTCTTGTGTTTGTATTTTTGTGTTTGTGTTCATTTTTACAGAGTCCTGATGGTGATATCATAGACTGTATTTTGACACATAAACAATTAGCTTTTGATCATCCCTTATTGAAAGGACAAAAACCATTGGTATATTTTTATTTTTAAGTTGTTAATTTAACTAAGAAAAAATTCAAAAATAATTTTTGAAGATAAGTTATTATATTTCTACTTTATATTTGAGAATTTTTTTTTCATATTTTTATATACAGGATCCTCCGAAAATATCAAGAGGGTTGCACCAAATAGGTGATTTGAGTGACATATTTCAATTGTGGAGCTTGTCTGGTGAATCATGTCCTGAAGGAACAATTCCAGTTAGAAGAATAACAGAACAAGACGTGTTAAGAGTTGGCTCTATTACTCGATTTGGAAGAAAATACATCGATGGATACAAAGTATGCAATCACGCAAACTCTTTTTTTTTTATTAATCTTTCTTTTTAATTTTTTCTTGTTCCTTTTTCTTATGGTAATTGAGATAGAGAATAAACAAACAACTTAATCAAAACTCCCCAATCACATCATAAAACAATATTTAGATCCCAACACTACTCATAAACAAACAAGTTGGGACCTTCAATCGAGCCAAAATTCAACGCCAAGATAAAACCTTAATTTTGTCCACCAATTCTTTTGCCACCTTAACCACATTGTTGAAAATTCTATTATTTCGTGCATTTCAAATCATCCAAACCGTTGCTTGCCAAAAAAACTTTTCGGCAACTTTTTATTCTTGCTTCACTACACCAACATCCCAAGCGAACAAATAAATTCTGAAGAGTAATAAACATAAAATCTAACCACCGTATAACCAAACTCTACACTTTTCACCGACTCATGTGCCGGAATAGTATTATGAATGTCAATATTCATTTTTATTGGAAAACGGCCAAATAAAAGTTTCCAAGTGGAAGAAACTACTCTTGTAAGCACTTGGCCTTTAGAAAGGTAGCCAAAATCCCTCTTCTCAACATTAACTCATCACTCTTCCCCATATCATCAATTTTTCAAATAAAATGTACATCGAATTCACCAAAAACAAACCACTTTCCTCCGGTCTCCACTTCAAGAGTCTATCTCTTGTGAACAACAAATTTCTTTCCAACACATGTATCAAATTATTAAGTAACCTCGTCTCTCACACAAATAAAGGTCTTTGTCAAAGATAAAACAAAATCCCAAAAACCGTTGGTGAACTCCCACATTTCCAAAACAAAAGCTTCTTTATAGTTTGAAACCACATTAGTCTCGGGAATTGTTCAGAAAATGGAGAAAATGTCATCCAATTGTCTTGCCAAAAACTAGTCCTCGTGTAACACACTCAAACCCCACATGCGATATTTAATAATAAATCAACAGATAAATACAAGGTTCAAGGTGTTGAGCATTCAAGAAACACAAAATCATACATAATTCAATTTTCATAAAAAATTTCACAACAGAATAATAAAAACATCACAAAATATCCCAAGGTTTCAACAACATATCTCAATCTCAAAATACATCAAATAAACTCCAGGTCCTCAACATAATCCAACAGATACCAAAAGAAAATAAACTCCTGACCAAAGTCCAAATCAGAGCCTACAACTAGACTCCAAAAGCAACAAGAAAATGAGGAAGCGTCAAGCTAATCCTCGGTACTCATGTCATCTCAAGCGTCCTCAATCTTGCACGTCTATACCACCAACATGATGGCACAGGCGGAAACCCGCAAAAGGGAGGTAAGATAAACATTCATCGTAAAGAATATATAAGCACAAATTAAACATAGTGTTATAGGATTCAATTATCACTTAATACAACAATCCACAATTCAACATCATAAGACATGCAAGAATTCTCATAATCAATTTAAACACCAAGAGGTTCTTACATCATTCTCAATGCATCACAATCATCACAAGTGTACAAGTATTACAAAGGAACAGATATAAACATGTACACATCTCCACGTATGCTCGTATAATTTACATCATTCACATAATCCACATAATTCACATAATCAAGTATGAGATATTTCACATAGACTTAACGCATGCAATGTTCTAGACACGACTCTATATGCATGCGGTATCATTCTTTGGATATCAGAGTTAGTTTACCTATTGATCCTATCACGACTTGGATAAAAATTATCCTATCTCCACTTGGATATTGAAATATCCTAACACTAAGACTCATGAATGCATGAACTTATGAGTCACCAAATGCATACGTTCGTACAAGACATCACCATCATAAACTTCACCATTTTGTATACATGTTTTCATCGTCATTATAAACATATATATTAACCATCATAGATCATCGTCATCAATAATCATCAACACCATAATCATCATCATTAATCATCATCATACATTTACCACATCAAAGAAACAACATTACCTCATTTAACAAAATTAGTATCTTAGATGATTAATCACCTACACCTAGTTAATCAATGTATCAAGTACATATCAACCACATTTCATTATATCATCATTAACATACAATCATTGCAAGCTATCATGCCATCATTTCGCTAAAGTTCGTCTATTTTTTTTTCCAAAGTCCGTCTATTTTCACATTTTTCACCAAAATCAAGTTACTTGATCATATACATCCTTATCGAATCCTACATGCTTCTTCTACATTCATTATCACAGTAGTCCAAGCATAACAACATCATTTCATTGAGAAAAATCGTACTTCATTCTAATCCAAGTTCATGTTCAAGTTTTAGTCAAAGTTTGTCTCAAAATCAACATAATCAATTCAATTTCAAGCAAGCTTGGTTACCAACCATTAATTCATCAAAACAACAAGTTTTCATCACTAAAAATCACATTGGATCTACCAAAGCCATCCCATAAGCACCCAAAACACAGGACAAGGAAATCCTTGTCCTGTCATGGGCGCCTAGCGCCAAGCATAGGAAGTCTAAGTGCTGGATTCCTGGAAATGGGGGCCTAGCGCTCCAGTCCAGGCGGCAAAGCTGCGAAAAGTGCATGTGTTGTGTGTTTTGGCCACGAGTTTTCATCAAAATCACCCAAAAGTGCTTATTTCGATCTCCCATTCACCCAAAGTGCTTAAAAGTATTTTCCAAGTCTCAAACACACTAATTAAGCTCTTTTCACAAAACTAAAAACAACTTATACATCAGTTCACTTAGTTTTCACCCAATTCATCAAAGTTCCAACAACAACAATTTAATTCAACCAAACACAACTTAAAACATCGTCAACAACTTAATCATTTCACTTTCATACACCCAATAACATAGCAAAAACATAAATCATGAATTCATTAACATTCCTAAAAATCTGGTCATTACACCTCCCACCATCACCCACTTTCCCAGCACCTCCGAATTGAACCAATTAGATCCAACACCCTCCTCTAAAAACACTACATCCTTCCACCAAGTAGATGCATACCAAGGTCATGTGAGTCCACTTCCCTCTAACTGCCTCTCCACTTCCCTTCCATATTTCTCGACCAATAACTCTTCCCCCCTAGGTTGGTCGCTTTGTAACAACATCCATCTCCATTTTACCAATAAAATCAATTTGACTACCATTACATCTCTCACACCTAACCCTCCATTCTCTCTATGTTGATAAACCATTTTCCACTTAATCCAACACTGAAGGTGAGAAAAACACAAGAAGGGGGGTTGAATTGTGTTTTAGAAAAATTCTTCGTTTCTCCTAAAAACTGAACACACTGATCAGAAGCTAAGTGAGACAGCTTCTGAAGTGATAATCAGAATCTAAATGCAGCGGAATAAAACAGAGAGAGAGAGAAGAAGAACGACACAAAGCAATTATACTGGTTCCTTCCACAATCCGGAAGTAGTCCAGTCCCCCTTGCACTTCCAAGGAGATTTCACTATGAGTAATATCTGATTACAAATGCTCAAGCACACAAGCAAGAGACTTCCAATGCTCAAGCACACAAGCAAGAGACTTCCTTTGCTCAAGAACACAATCAAGAGACTTCCTGCTCAAGCACAACTGCAAGAGACTTCTTAACTAAACAAAATTACACAGAAAATTGTTTAAGGTTGAACACTTGATATACAATCAGAGGTGCTCACAATACAAATCAGATACAGACTCAATGGACTTAAGAATTTCTAAGATATGACTTGAGACACAGAAATTCTAAGTGAATGCAGAACAATTTCAGCAGAGGTTTGGTACTTGTGAAAATCTTGTGAGTCTTTCGTTCAGCGTTCTTGCATTACCAAATCTCTAGGTCTTCACTCCTTTATATAGAGGTGTGAAAGAGACGTTGTGAAATTGCCAGCGCACCAAAGAGTCGTTGTTGAAGCTTGATCTTTCACCAATGATATATTGCCTGATTTGGTTGTTGTCCTATGAAGAACAAATTTGAAATCCATTCCTTATCCAAAGGAACATCTATGCAGGCGAAACCGTATTCTGGAGCTGTTTTCTTGTCCTGTAGCGTGGACACAAAACAGAGTAGTGGAGAACGTGGTTGTACAATTCGTACAAAGTACAATGTCAACGCTTTCGTCCAAATTGCAAACACACGCCTTCAAACACCTTTGAAATGACCGTTGCAAACTCCACTAATCCTTTGTTTGTGTTTTCGAATCCAATAGACAGCTTTTGCATTGATAATTCTTCAATTCTTGATTCTTTGCAAATCCAGTTGATATTCAGCTTCTGGTGAAATGGCTTCTGATGAGGCAGCTTCTGATGATGCAGCTTCTGATGATATGACTTCTGCAGCTTCTGATGACGCAGCTTCTGATGATGTGGCTTCTGGACCTCTTGTCTTCAGAAGCACTCTTCTTCAGGAGCAGCTTACTTCAGGAGCGCTATTTCTTCAGGAGCAGCTTGACTTCAGGAGCGCTTTTTCTCTTCAGTAGCAAGTTGCCTTCAGGAGCGTCCAAGCTTCAAATTTTTGTTGTTTCCATAGCTCTTTATTTGCTCATTCAGAACCAATGATGATGTAACTTTATAATTATGGTCCTGTACACTTGAACAAATATTAGCTAGTCCAATTTACAATTTTTAATACCTTGTTATCATCAAAACCCTTTAAGGTTCATTGTTAAACACATTTTGTTCCAACAATCTCCCCCTTTTTGATGATGACAAACAAAAGTATTTAAAATTGATCAATTGTTGTTAATCTAATTAACAAGTTGACTTTGGGGTTCTGAGGTTTGTAAGCTCAGAATCTGAGGTTTGTAAGCTCAAACTCCCCCTGAGTCTGATAGTCTTTAAGGTGAGGTTTGTAAGCTCCCCCTAAGTTCTATCCAGGTTAATTAAATTCATTTTTCGCGCAATAAAATTATCAGAGCTTAAAAACAAAATTGAATCATTGAAAGAATTAACTTATAGATAAGAAGAATGGTTCAATTAATTTTACTTGAATTTTGATACTCCTTCGTTCGTTCATAGCTTATACCAATAAGGTAAGAAAAAATGATAGAAGTTTTTCAAAAATTTCAAATGCCATTAATGGGGCTCAGAGCCTTTAAATACTTGTCACATATACTCCCCCTTTTGTCATTATCAAAAAAAATTAAAATAAGCATAAAAGACAAAAAGATTTGAGAAAAACTCAAACAAAAGAGAGTATAAAAGAAAGTGAACTAAATAAGTCAGAGCAAAATATATGAACATGTATATCAATTGTCAGAAGCAGCTAAACAGTCAGAATCAGTAAGCATTCAGAAGCAAAGAGAATTAAATCAGAATGGTTTCAGAAGCAAGGACTAGGAATTTAAAACAAACAACAAACAAAAGGAAAAACACAAGGGTGTGCAACTAAGGGTTGGTTTGATGTTGTTTCTTCATCTCCTCCATTTCTTCAATCTTCTTCTACAACAGTTCTTCAAGCTGTTGTTGCCTCTGGAGAAGAGCCTGTTCCCTTTCCTTAGCTTCTTGCTGCTGCTGTGCCATCTGTTTCTTCAGAAGCTTACACAACCTGGCTTCTCTGGTCAAGTAGTCCGTTTCTGAGAAGAAAGGCTGGTTTGCCAGGAGCAGTGTAGAACTTCTTACTCTGAGACTCTGATTCAGATGCTCCATTAACTTCCTGACAGAAGCTTCCTTGCTTCTGATGCACTTAGCCCTTATGCTTTCAATTAGCTCAGTTGCCCGGTTCTGAAGAGATGCCCAGGAGTCATCATATGCACTTGTGAGATCAATTGTCCTTCGTTGATCCACAAGATTATGCAACTGACTCAGGATTGAGAGAAGCTCAGAATTAATATATCTAGATTCCAGGATGTTTGAGGGTGGTTGTTCAAGGATTTCAAGATCAGAATCACTGATTTCCAAATCTTGAACAGGGTTAGGAACTGGAATGGTAAAGTGTGTTTGTGTGTTTGAAGATGAAGGCTGGTCAGAGGCAATGTGAGTGGTAGAGGTTGAGGCTTGAACATTGACTAGAGAGATGTCAACATCCATGGGAGTTGGTTCTGGGGAGTGTTCAGGTAAAGGTTGAAATTCAGTTTCAGTTGTTGGTTGTTGTGGTGAAGATGATGTTTGAGTGTTGAGTTGGGGGTCAATGGTAGCTGTTGGTGATTGTGGGGGTGTTGTGGGTTTATGTGGTTCAGGTGTTTGTTGATGGGGGTTTTCTGAAACAACATTTTCAGAAGCAGCTGCTTCTGGAGTTGCTTCAGAGGCCTTTTCTGAGGTAGACTCAACATTTTCTGGAGGAATCATGTTGAGAGGTTGAATGTTAAGAGGTTGAGGGTGAAGGCGAAAAATAGTATCAATGACTCTTTCTCTCTGCTCAGCCAGTTTAGTCAACTTCTCATTGATTATGTGACCAACTGGTTCATAAGTAGTTGACTGAGAGGGCTTATCGTTGGTTTTGGTTGATGTTGATTGGCTTTTTACTGGTTTTCGAAACAGTTGAGCTAAGGGTATATCATCATCAGAATCATCAGAGTCTGATAATGATTTGGATGCGGAATCTGATGATATATTAATTACCTTCTCTGGTTCAGGATCAGAATCCTCTTGAGCAACCTCACTGGTCATCTGCAACATTTTCTTGGCTTCTGAGACTACAGACTCTTGTAGCTCAGCAGCAATTTCCAAGACTTTTTCAGCTGCTGCCTTCTTCTCTTGTAACTCCTTTAACTCCAAATCAGAAGCATCTTGAGCTGTAGAGGTGATATGAGGAAAATCCTTGGTCCTCCTCAAGGCTGGCTTCCTCTTCCTCTTTGGTATAGCAGGTTGATCAAGAGAAATGCCAACATCCATGATCAACCTGGAATCCATGTCTTCAATGGCTTCTTCAATAGAAGGTACTGATGAACTACCAATTTTGAGCTTGTCAGTAGCAACTTTTGCCTTTTTAGCAGGCTGTTCAACCTCTAGATATTGCTCTGCAGTTATCTTCCTTTTTGACTTTCTGCCTCTGGCTCGTGGCAGAGCACCACCATACATTTCCTCTGGAATATCTTCCAATCTGATTCTCTCATTGGTTGCCTCAAAATGTTCCTTGATATAGTACATCTGCACTTCAATGGGATCCTTCTTGCAGATGGGTGGAAAGTCCTTCATAAGATCAGACTTAACAAATGATTCACTTAAATCAGTTTGAAGTTTGGTGACTTCACTGATTAGCTTCATATTCAAGAGAGTATGAGCATTAATGAATTTTCCAGTTTTTGTGTCAAGTAGCTGATCTGTGAAGCCTTGAGATTGACTGAGACTGTCCAAGATACCTCCTTGATAGAATATCTCTGAGAGGAGTCTTCCATAAGGAACCAAGGGTTTATCCAGTAGCTGACTCTGTTTCAAACACTCTACCAAGTACTTGAACATGTATTTGGGCACATTCACCTTTTCCTTCTTGATGAAGTGCTGGAGAAGGACCTTCTGAGCTAGATTTGGTTTCACACAGTCACCACTTGGAAACAGGTTCTCATTCTGAATCTTCAGAAGCATCTTAGTTTCCCTGCTCAATTCAGCATATTTCTTCTCCTTCTCAGAATTGTATATCACCAAGTTGGCTTGCTTTTTCCAAATGCGTTTTTCAGCAGCATCTGAAAGATCAATTCCAGAGTAGTATCCAGAGGCTGCAGCCTTGAGAACATACTCTATGTGCCATTGTGCAAGTCTTACTGGAATACCACAGATGCTGGACCTGATTTCATCTTCAACAAATGGCGCAAGACCCATTTCTTCTCTTGTTTTCCCTTCTAATTCAGGATACATTAGCACCATCTGACTTTCCTCAGCTAAGGATGCCGCTTTGTTGTAGAATTTTGCTCTTACCCAGAAGTGTCTAACCAGAGCTTCATATGTTGGTCCATTCAACATTTTGAAATAATCCATGAGTCCTTGCTCTTCATAGTAGCTTCTGATTGAACACCTATGAAAATTCAGAGAATCAAAGTCCACTGGATTCTCTATCTGAACCTGCAAATCTCATTCTTCCAATTTCATGCTTCTTCCTCTGTAGTCATATTCAGGGACCATTCGTGAAGTAGATACTGAATCTTCTCGTTGCGAGCTTGATGATGCCATTTGATGATTTACGAAGATTTGAAGAAGATGAAGATTTTAGGGTTCTAAGGTTGAGAGAATGCGCTTACTTCGCAAGAGGTTTGAGAGCAAATGTGTTTGTTGTGAGTGAGTAGTGTGTGAATTGACAAAGTGTTAAAAGTAAAACGATTGCAATTCAAAAGAGACAAACAAACATAACATTAATGACAAAATTGGGGGCGCGTGAAAAGTACTTTCAAAGCTATTAAATCATCATTGCCCTTTTAGTTATACACCAACACATACAGGCCACGTAAGAAGTTCACAGAGTAACTACCAAGTTAGTGGGCCAGAAGTTACTTTTTAAAAGGTAACTTCCAACGTTTCCACTAATTCAACTATTCAGAAGCAACAAATCCAGCTTCTGGACTTCAGATGCTGACGTCATCATCAGAAGCGAGTTTTCCTCAGAACCTCAATAAAGAGCTTCTGATGGACTACCGCTTCTGAACTGACTTCAGAACCTAAAATCCTATTCAGGAGCAAGCAAGCATTTAATCAGATACAAAGTGCATGTTCAAATTTTTCTTTATAAAATCAAATCTTTCAACAGTTAAAGGCTTAGTAAATATATCAGCCCATTGATTTTCAGTATCAATGAATTGTATATCTAAAATTCCTTTTTGAACATAATCTCTGATAAAATGGTGTTTGATTTCAATGTGCTTCGCTCTTGAATGCAAAATTGGATTTTTAGACAAACAAATAGCAGCAGTATTATCACAATAAATGGGAATACTGTTAGCAGTTATCTGATAATCTTCCAACTGATGTTTCATCCAAAGTAGTTGTGTACAACAACTTGCAGCTGAAATGTATTCTGCTTCTGCTGTAGACATAGCAATAGTTGTTTGTCTTTTGCTAGCCCAGGATATAAGATTATCACCCATAAATTGACAATTGCCACTGGTTGACTTTCTTTCAATCCTATCACCAGCATAATCAGCATCACAGAATCCAATTAGCTTATAATCTAAGGATTTCCTATAAAGGAGTCCAAGATTGGTCGTTCCTTTCAAATACCTGAAGATTCTCTTGACAGCAGTCATATGAGATTCTCTAGGATCTGATTGGAATCTTGCACACAAGCATACACTGAATAAAATATCTGGCCTAGATGCAGTGAGGTATAACAAAGAACCAATCATACCTCTATACAGCTTCTGATCTACTTTAGCTCCTTCATCTTCTTTGCTTAAGGTGCACGTAGGGTGCATTGGAGTGTTCATCACTTTACAATCTTCAAGTTTGAACTTCTTCAGAAGCTCCTTTGTGTACTTTGATTGATGAACATAGACTCCATCTTTGCATTGATTGATTTGAATGCCCAGGAAGAACTTCAGCTCTCCCATCATGCTCATTTCAAATTCATCCTGCATTAACTCAGAAAATTCCTTGCAAAGAGATGCATTAGTAGAACCAAATATTATATCATCAACATATATTTGCACAACAAGAATATCTTTCTCAAGGGTCCTTCTGAAGAGTGTAGTATCAACCTGTCCTCTTTTAAAATCATTTTTGATTAAGAAATTACTTAGTCTATCATACCAAGCTCTGGGAGCTTGTTTCAAGCCATATAGTGATTTCTTCAGTTTAAAAACATGGTCAGGATATTTAATATCCTCAAATCCAGGAGGTTGCTTGACATACACTTCTTCTTCTATGACACCATTTAGAAATGCACTCTTGACATCCATTTGATATAATATTATGCCATGATTAACTGCATAGGAAAGAAGTAACCTGATTGCTTCCAATCTTGCAACTGGAGCAAACGTTTCAGTGTAATCAATGCCTTCTTGTTGACTATACCCTTGTGCAACAAGTCTGGCTTTGTTTCTTGTTACTTCACCTTGCTCATTCAGCTTGTTTCTGAATACCCATTTTGTTCCAATAATGTTCTTGTGCTGAGGTTTGGGTACCAGATCCCACACATCATTTCTTTGAAATTGATTCAACTCTTCTTGCATAGCTAGGATCCATCCATCATCTGATAGTGCTTCATCAACTGTTGTAGGTTCAATCATTGAGATTAGTCCAATCATTGACTCTTCTTGTCTGAAATGTGATCTTGTTCTTCTTGGACTATCTTTGTTTCCAATGATTAGCTCTTCAGGATGTGAAGACTTGTGTTTGAATGTGTTTCTGGGAGGATCTGCTTGATGTGAGCCATCTTGTGCTTCATCAGAAGCAGCTTCATCTTGTGCTTCTGATGTGGGTTCAGCTTCTGAACTATCTTCAGATTCAGCTATCTGATCAGGTTCTGGAGTAGCTTCAGGAACCTGTATCTCTGCAGAACTTTCACCTTGCTTTGAAGTTTTATCTTCAAGCTCCTTGTCATCAAATTTAACGTGCATAGATTCTTCAACACAAAGTGTTTCTGAATTATACACTCTGTATGCCTTTGACCTTTCAGAGTAACCTAAAAAGATTCCTCTTTGGGCCTTGGCATCGAATTTCTTTAGGTAGAGCTTGTTGTTCAGAATGTAACATGTACATCCAAATTGATGAAAGTAAGAGATATTGGGTTTTCTTCCTTTAAAGAGTTCATATGCTGTTTTCTCCAAAATAGGTCTAATATAGATCCTGTTTTGAACATAGCATGCTGTATTCACTGCTTCTGCCCAAAAATGTTTTGGTAAATTGTTTTCATGAATCATGGTTCTGGCCATTTCTTGTAAGGTTCTATTCTTTCTCTCTACAACCCCATTTTGTTGTGGTGTTCTAGGAGAAGAGAACTCATGGAAAATTCCATGTTTTTCACAAAAAGCTTCAAATGGCTCATTTTCAAATTCTCCACCATGATCACTTCTGACTTTCAAAATTTTTGATTCTTTTTCAGATTGAATTTGAGTGCAGAAGCTACTGAATACATCACACGCAACATCTTTACTCTTTATGAATTTCACCCAAGTCCATCTGCTGTAATCATCAACAATGACTAATCCATATCTACTTCCATATAGGGATGCAGTACTCACTGGTCCAAATAAATCAATATGGAGTAATTCTAAAGGTCTTGAGGTTGAAACAATGTCTTTGGTTTTAAAAGATGATTTCACAATTTTCCCTCTCTGACATGCACCACAGAGTGCATCTGAATGATAGTCAATGTCTGGTAGCCCTTTCACAAGTTGTAACTTACTAAGCTTAGAGATTAACCTCCAGTTAGCATGTCCCAACCTTCTGTGCCACATCCATTTCTTATCATTCACTGATAGTAGGCACATCACCTTCTGATCAGCCAGTTCAGAAAAATTGATTTTATAGACATTGTCAACTCTCTTTCCTTTGAACACAATGGATTTGTCTTCCTTGTTGATTACTGTACAGTTGGGTTTTTCAAAAAGCACATCATAACCATTATCACAAAATTGACTAATGCTCAAAAGGTTATGTTCAAGACCATCTACCAACCATACATTATTAATTGAGGTAGAGGAGTTACCAATAGTTCCTGTACCTATGATCTTGCTTGACTGGTTGCCTCCAAATTTCACATTTCCTCCCTCTTTCATTGTTAGGCTGAGGAACATGGACTTGTCTCCTGTCATGTGTCTTGAGCAACCACTGTCTAGGTACCATGATCTTTGCTTTGGCACTGCTCTTAGACATACCTGCATCATTGACATTTTTAGATTTAGGTACCCATTGTTCTATGGGTCCTGGAAGGTTAGTACTTAAGGCTTTACTCTTCACTTCTTGTACCTTGTGCTGTGAGTTGGGTTGCTTCTGATTAACCATCACCTTAGGTTTTGGTACTTCAGAAGCAGTAACTGTCTTCTTCTGAAACTTAGACTTCAGAACCCCAGATTTTGGTTTCACCAGACTCTGAGGAATAGGTTCTGATCTTTTCAGGATCCTAACCTTTGAAGTTTTGGAATCAGATTTGATCATAGCCTTTGACTTAGAGTTCTTTGGCTTTGAAGTAATCTTAGCCTTAGAACTAGAAGCTTCAGGTTCTGATTGAACAACAGTTTCCAACTCAGCCCCTTCTGGTACAAAGAATGTTTTCAGACCTTCCTTGATGCATTCACAACAAGACTTTAGATTGGTTTTCTCCAGTTTCACTTCTGGAAAGCCAATTCCTCTGCCATTGTTCTTGTAAATGCTATAAATCATAGAAGCCACTCTGCTTCTGTCAATGCCAGATATAATAAAATCTTCAAGAGCAATTTCATGGTTACTTAAAGGTTTTTCATTACACTTTTCTTGTAGCTTCTGACATAAGAACCTGAGCTGATCTTCATATGTTTTACACATGAAGTCAAAGCCCCTAAGTCCTTGTTCAGAAGCTTTCAGATCCAATAGAGTTGATTTTTGCTGTTGTACCAAATCAGCATATTTTTCTTTTAAATCCTTCAACTCATTGGTTCTTACTTCAAAATGTGTAAGAAGTTCTTTAAGTGACTCAACAAGTTCATCTCTGGGAATTTTGGAATATACCTCGTTTTCATCTTCTGAGTCTGAATCTGATCCAGCTTCTGAAGTTGCTGTTGCTACCAACCCAACAGCTACCTTTGCATCTTCATCAGCTTCCTCTTTATCAGATCCAGATTCACTACCCAAATCATCCCAGGTTGCCATTAAACTCTGCTTAATCTGCTTCTTGAATTTGCTTGGTTTGAATGTAGACCTCTTTGACTTGTCCTTTGACTTTTCTCTTTGAAGATCAGGGCATTCAGCAATGAAGTGACCTGGCTTCTTACAGTTGAAGCATCCCTTCTGATCTTCTTTCCTTGAGCTTCTGGAGTTACCCCTTCTGGAGAGAAACTTTCTGTTCTTCTTGGCCAGATATTGAAGTCTGTTTGAGAGCATGGCCATTTCTGCAGCATCTGGTTCAGAATCTGAACTTGACTGTTCTTCCTCTTCAGATTCAACCACTTTGAGAGCTTTTGATGACTTGCCTTTGGATGGAAGAGCTATTGATTTACTCTTCTTAGTAGACTCATGTTCATTAAGACTTAACTCATGAACTTTGAGAGAACTAACAAGATCTTCGACACTTAAAGTGTTTAAATCTTTAGCTTCCTCAATGGCAGTCACCTTCGGTCTCCATCTGGCAGGTAAGCTTCTGAGAATCTTGCTTACATGATCAGAAGCAACATAGCTCTTCTTTAGAATCTGTAGACCAGAAACTAAGGTTTGAAACCTTGAGTACATCTCCTCAATAGTTTTATCATCCTTCATTTTGAATAACTCATACTGATGTACAAGCAGGAGAGCCTTTGCTTCTTTGACCTTCTTGCTCCCTTCATAATTTGAACAGAGAGAAGCAAACATAGCTTTAGCAGTGGATTTGTCACTCATCTTCATGTATTCTGCTTTGGGTATGGCAGTGACAAGAGCTCCTCTGATAATATGATGCTTCTTGTAAAGTTTCCTCAGTTCTGGAGTATGTTTCTTTCTATCCACAGCAGCTCCTTCTTCATCAAGGACTAAATCACCAACACCATCTTCTAGAATATCCCATAATTCTTCATCTAGGCTCATGATGTAACTGTAAAAGTTGGTCTTCCACCAAGAGAACTCTTCAGCATCTCCATTGAACTTTGGAACTTTTCCAATACTGGTTTTCTTACTATCACTATAATCATGTGAAACATTTTTATAGCTAGTATCACTAGAACCAGAACCATTAGGAGGAGGAGTAGTCATGTTTTTCTCAGATCTTTGACTGTTGCACGGTTAAGTGTTACACAACAGACCAAGGCTCTAGATACCAATTGAAGGTGAGAAAAACACAAGAAGGGGGGTTGAATTGTGTTTTAGAAAAATTCTTCGTTTCTCCTAAAAACTGAACACACTGATCAGAAGCTAAGTGAGACAGCTTCTGAAGTGATAATCAGAATCTAAATGCAGCGGAATAAAACAGAGAGAGAGAGAAGAAGAACGACACAAAGCAATTATACTGGTTCCTTCCACAATCCGGAAGTAGTCCAGTCCCCCTTGCACTTCCAAGGAGATTTCACTATGAGTAATATCTGATTACAAATGCTCAAGCACACAAGCAAGAGACTTCCAATGCTCAAGCACACAAGCAAGAGACTTCCTTTGCTCAAGAACACAATCAAGAGACTTCCTGCTCAAGCACAACTGCAAGAGACTTCTTAACTAAACAAAATTACACAGAAAATTGTTTAAGGTTGAACACTTGATATACAATCAGAGGTGCTCACAATACAAATCAGATACAGACTCAATGGACTTAAGAATTTCTAAGATATGACTTGAGACACAGAAATTCTAAGTGAATGCAGAACAATTTCAGCAGAGGTTTGGTACTTGTGAAAATCTTGTGAGTCTTTCGTTCAGCGTTCTTGCATTACCAAATCTCTAGGTCTTCACTCCTTTATATAGAGGTGTGAAAGAGACGTTGTGAAATTGCCAGCGCACCAAAGAGTCGTTGTTGAAGCTTGATCTTTCACCAATGATATATTGCCTGATTTGGTTGTTGTCCTATGAAGAACAAATTTGAAATCCATTCCTTATCCAAAGGAACATCTATGCAGGCGAAACCGTATTCTGGAGCTGTTTTCTTGTCCTGTAGCGTGGACACAAAACAGAGTAGTGGAGAACGTGGTTGTACAATTCGTACAAAGTACAATGTCAACGCTTTCGTCCAAATTGCAAACACACGCCTTCAAACACCTTTGAAATGACCGTTGCAAACTCCACTAATCCTTTGTTTGTGTTTTCGAATCCAATAGACAGCTTTTGCATTGATAATTCTTCAATTCTTGATTCTTTGCAAATCCAGTTGATATTCAGCTTCTGGTGAAATGGCTTCTGATGAGGCAGCTTCTGATGATGCAGCTTCTGATGATATGACTTCTGCAGCTTCTGATGACGCAGCTTCTGATGATGTGGCTTCTGGACCTCTTGTCTTCAGAAGCACTCTTCTTCAGGAGCAGCTTACTTCAGGAGCGCTATTTCTTCAGGAGCAGCTTGACTTCAGGAGCGCTTTTTCTCTTCAGTAGCAAGTTGCCTTCAGGAGCGTCCAAGCTTCAAATTTTTGTTGTTTCCATAGCTCTTTATTTGCTCATTCAGAACCAATGATGATGTAACTTTATAATTATGGTCCTGTACACTTGAACAAATATTAGCTAGTCCAATTTACAATTTTTAATACCTTGTTATCATCAAAACCCTTTAAGGTTCATTGTTAAACACATTTTGTTCCAACAAACACAACTTTTGAGTTTAGCACCTTCAACTTGTTGGACAACAATACGACCACCAAAAAGGCCACTTAAACCATTTTCCACTCTCCCCAATGAAATCCTATTTGGATTTTTACTATCTTCTTCCATAAATTAACCTGCATCTTCAAATAAGAAAGGAAAAAAATGGGTACCAAGTTTAGCACCGCATTTAGAACAAAAATACAACCACCAAAACTAATGTACCTATTTTTCAAAGATTTAAGTTTCTTCCTTATCTTTTCTAAAAATGGCTCCCATGTAGAAATTATTTTTGGATTCGTCCCCACTGGTAATCCCAAATACTTAAAAGGAAGATTTCTGTCACAACAAATCATAAAATTACGCACCAAACCTATAAAATCGCTTGAGACATTTAATCCAATCAAACAACTTTTGAAAAAATCCACCTTCAATCTGATCGCTATCTGAAAACCCCTTTACTTAAGTTTCCTCCTTAAATTTTCTGAAAATGGCTCCCAAGTAGAAATTCTTTTTTGATTCGTCCCCACTGGTAATCCCAAATACTTAAAAGGAAAGATTTATGTCACAAAAATTCATAAAATTACACACCAAACTTATAAAATCACTTGAGACATTTAATCCAATCAAACAACTTTTGAAAAAATCCACCTTCGATCCGATCGCCATCTGAAAACCACTTAACAATGCCTTTAGAGTCCACAAATTCTCCATTGTTTCTCTCCGTATAGAAAGAGTGTCATGGACACATTGAAGATGCTATATCCCCAATGCCTTGCAATCCAAATCTAAACCCTTTGAACATATTTAAATTCATCACATTTCTCATCAAACCACTAAAACCTTCCGCCACTAGAAAAAACAAAAAAGGAGAAAGCGAGTGTCTTTCTTTAATCCTCTTTGAATATTAATTTCCTCCATTAGACTTTCATTCACAAAAATTTACATACTCCCACCAAACAACCAATTTTAGACATAAACCCACTCTCATCATACTAGTGCGTGTACATCTATATGATGCTTAGGAAAAATGATGATTGTTAAGTAATAATTTCTATTAGTATAAAATTTAAATTTGAAATTTAAATTAGTAATAAGTTAGAGTTTAACTTGTAAGTTCAAGCGCTATAATTTAAATTTCATAGGAGGTTTAAAATGATCATTTGTACCATCATTAACAATAATAATTTCTCTTACTTTTGAGATAGAGACTTGAATCTTAGCAAGGAACCTAAGCTTGGGTAAGAAATTTGAGTTTGGAGCAGGAAATAATTATTTATTACACGCTAACTTAGTAATAACTGAATGAATATAGAAGCCACATCAAAACACGTAACTTGAATAGTTTATAGATAGTGGATAGTTAGTGATTATAGTTTCCCCTGTTAAGTGCTAGAAAGTAGTTATTTAGTTAGTATAATTTAGGCACCTTTGTTACTTGTATTGGAAGTTATCTAGGGAAAAGCTAAGGAAAAATGAACAAATACCCTTTTATGCTTTTTATACCTTACTCTATCCAAATGTGCAGGGATTGGATGTCAAGACATTGATCAAGGAAAAATCTAAATTTTTGCAAAATTTCCCTCGCCATAGCGAGAAAACTCCAGAGAGACCCCATTTTTGGATGCCAGCAGCACGCCACAGCGAGCCCATGGCAAGCCAACACGCCATGGCGAGCCAACAATGAGTGAAGAGCGAGAAAAGTAAAGAGAGGACTGATGCCAAAGCGAGTTAAGGAAGCTTTAGGATAGTGATGATGTGGCAGAAACCCCATGGGGAAGAAAGCTCAGCTTGCCATGGCGAGCTGCAACTCGCGAAGCGATTAGTCACTTATCAGAATAGTATTTAAGCCTTTTCTCATATTTCCAGAAGTTAGCTTATGTTATTTTAAGGGGGGAGATAGGGTGATTTAGAGAGACAAACACAGAGTGAGAGTGATAGGAGGTGGATTCTTCAAGGTTTGTTGAGAAATCACAAGTTTGTAAATGAATCTTCATATTTTCCTTCAATCTTGCAAAGTTTTCATGACAATGAGTAACCAATTCTCCTTTGTTGGGATTAAAGGTACTTGATCAGGCTTAGTATGTAATCTTTTGATCTTTAAATATATGATTCTAGCAGTTAACTTGATATTGAGATTATTCTTGCAATTCATGTTTATGTTTGATTTAAAATGTTATTGAAAAATATTTTTGAATCTAGGGTTAAAATAATCATCTATCAAAACAAGAATTCTAGACATAGGATTTGTGTTTTGATAATCACTCAAAGTATCAATAGCTAATGCTATCAATTCGTTTAATAGATTGAGAAATCGTCGATTAAATGATACGATCGAAATCACAATATCATTTAGACATGAATGATGTTGTCGGGTGATACAAGATAATCTCGATTAAAAGCTAGAATCTGTATATGTGATCATAAGAATATATGCAAAAGCTTGGTCGACGAACTCTAATCCTAACACTTTTATGCCTTATCAAATCTCCGTTTTTATTACCGCATTTTAGTAGTATAGTTTTTATAACAAACAATCAATCAAACCCTAACTTATGATGATAATCGATGTTGAACGGTTTATGATATTGCACCAGTCCCTGTGAAAACAATATTGAAAATACTTACTTTTGATTGATAGCAAAATACTACATCATCACCCAGATCACTATAGTACTTATAGTAGAACAAACTCCTTAGCTTGTATATACATACAGACAACGATCAAAGGTTTCCCCAAGATTTTATATAGCCTAAGATAGGTGGAATTCACTGAGACTCTATGTCACACCCCAATCATTTTATTTTATTTCCAGATAAACAGCTTGCTCGTGATGAGGAGGCAGAAGAAGTTGGATGCATTACACGTTCATATCTCATATTAGTTTCTAGACGTTGTTGTACTTATTCAGACAAAATTTCATGTACTATATATGATATTATGTTTATGATGTAATTCATTCGGACGAAACTATTTATATTGTAATTTAATGTATCTAGTACAAATTTAACGCTTATGCTAAATATTTTAGACAAATTTAGTATGAATGTTACATCATATTTCTTCCTCATTGTGTATGAGTGAGCCACTAGGCTTACAATAATTTTTTTGAATAAACAAAACTTAAGACTAAAAAGAACGAACTAAAACCAATTATTTAAATTTGAATTTATTATAATTATTTAATCAAATTACTATTTGACTACTTAATGATATCTCCATAAATCTTAAATTAATATTTTGACCAAAAAAATGTTGACTACTTAAAAAAAGTATAATATTAAATCATTCTATACTTGAATAATATTAAATATTTTATTTTAAGAAGTTATTTTCTTAATCATATTTGTAGGGAATATTTATTTTCTTTAGCATGTTTATATATCAATATAAGTACACAAAAGTTTTCTAGGTTGTTAAAAGTAATTGATGCTCAATACCATTCATATGCATATTTGTGTTTGATGGATACGGGTTTACATTTGTTTTCATGCACAAAACCAAAATCTAAAAAGACGAAATCAAATATGGACTTTAGCTCCTCAATCATCTCCCTCCTCCTACA
This sequence comes from Medicago sativa, assembly GCF_051527215.1. NCBI lineage: Eukaryota > Viridiplantae > Streptophyta > Magnoliopsida > Fabales > Fabaceae > Medicago > Medicago sativa. Next base: position 62,411,443 of record NC_140756.1, read on the forward strand.
TGTTTTTCTGTTTGTGTCTTTTGTTTATCCTATTCATTCATGCAACAACCAACTGAACAATCAAGCTTTTCTAGGAGAGAACGAATTTCACAAGTTGAACAAGACGATGATTACATCCCATCTTCAACGGATCAACAAGCCCGCTGTTAAAACAATTCAGGCATGTTATAAAAAAATTTAAACTTTTTTAGTGTATTTGGATGAAGAAATTTTCTGTATGAATATAATTTCATATCGTCCTTCGTTACCTTTTAAATATGGATTTTTATTTTTTCTTTTTAAATAAGGATCTTTTTTTTTTGTTTGAAGAATTTTAAATAAGGATCTTAAAATGATCCTTATAACTATTTTTTTTAATATGTTTAAATTTGGATTTATATGATTCAAAACATTTTCCTTAAAAAATGTTTCAAAACATTTGAAATAGTCTCTATATTATTATTTTAACTTTAAAATTTGGTAGCTCTAAATTTTCAACTTTTTTTTTTTGTTTTAAATTTGTCCATCAACTTTTTCCAAAATTGAAATTATGACATAATTTGTTTTTTAAAACAAATTGAACCAAAATTCTTGATACTTTAAATAAGTCAATAATCTATCCAAACAAAAAAATTTGAAGGGATAGCATTTTGAATTCTTTAGAATTTTCAATTACTTCATCCAAACATACTTTTAAGTCTTTGAGCCTAACTTATATTCTTGTGTTTGTGTTTGTGTTCATTTTTACAGAGTCCTGATGGTGATATCATAGACTGTATTTTGACTCATAAACAACTAGCTTTTGATCATCCCTTATTGAAAGGACAAAAACCATTGGTATATTTTTATTTGTAAGTTGTTAATTTAACTAAGAAAAATTCAAAAGTAATTTTTGAAGATAAGTTATTATATTTCTACTTATAGTTGGGAATTTTTTTTCATGTTTTAATATACAGGATCCTCCGAAAAGATCAAGAGGGCAGCACCAAATAGGTAATTTGAGTAACATATTTCAATTGTGGAGCTTGTCTGGTGAATCATGTCCCGAAGGAACAATTCCAGTTAGAAGAACAACAGAACAAGACTTGTTAAGAGCCGGCTCTATTACTCGATTTGGAAGAAAATACATCGATTGAGATAGTTACGAAGTATGTAATCACACAAACTCTTTTTTTTTTATTAATTTTTCTTTTCACTTTTTCTTGTGTCTCTTTCTTATGGTAATTGAGATAAAGAATAAACAAACAACTTAATCAAAATGTTTGAGAGGGCCCTTGATTGATGCGTCATGATTTCATGGTTTAAATTTGAATCAGATTCTTAACTAAGAATGCTTATTATCTCATGTAAGAACTTCTAGCACCAAGGCAACTAATTTAGCAAAGGAAAATAGCAAAACAAATATCCTTGCTGCATCTGTCAAAAAAATACAAATAGGACAAAAAGAAAAGAAAGGAGAACAAGTAGAATAATTAAATAGAATAGAGGAAAAGAGAAAAGATACGAAAGCTACTCTGTTCATCACTTCATCCTTTGTCAGCAAAGACATAGTTGAAGCTCTAAAGAATGAGGAGTCAAAGTTGGAGAGTTATTAACAATAAAATGGGAGAGAAAATTAGTGTACTGGGAGTAAAAAAAGCTTACTCCATTGTGTGTGAGTCTTTTTAAGTACTCCCTTGATCTCATATATAAGCAAAAATTCATTTTAAGATGTATTGAACAATTAATATATCTTAATTATTTACAATATACAAATCAGTTATTCAATAAATGTGACAAAATAATCTGTTTATATATGAGAACAAATAGAGTATCTATGAAGGAAAATGTTTGGAAATAGTGAAATTGAAACTGAAAAAAATGAGGAAAAATAGGAGGTTCTTTTGTTGGAATTAGAAGAAGAAAAAAAAAATTAGAGATAGTCTTATACTACGGTACTATTATTAAAAAAATGAAACCCTAAGTTTAATCTTATGTAGCATTTGAGTTCACACTAACCAAAAGTGTTTGTTTGTTTGTTTTGAACTGTCTATTTCCATTTTATTTATATCTTTGATCCAACTGTTTTTTATCTTCTATAGCAAGAAACTTAAACACTAACCAAAATTAACTTAATTGTTCTCTAAACCTTATGCTATTTTAAAAATGAAATAACAAATGGGTTCTTCTTATTGCTACACACTGAACAGCATGCAATGGCGTCTGTGCAAGGAGATGGGTATACAGGAGCATCGGCTGTCCTAAACATATGGCAACCCAAACTGGACTATTGTTATGAATTCAGCGCGGCTAAAATATTGCTTTCCTCGCAAAAATCTGGAGACATTATTGAAACTGGTTGGCAGGTTTGTTAAATATCACTCTCTGCATTCATTTCCTTTTGCATGTTTTTTTTGCTTTCAAGTTTAATTTCATTGTTATACATTTCTTTTACCAGTTAATTGGTTTACAATATCATTAGTATATATTGTTTCAAAAAAAAAAATATCAGTATATATGTGAACCAGTTACGTGGTCATATTAGGATAGAGTTTATTTGTTTTTTCAAAGCAAAAGGTTAATAACAAACGGTTTATTTTGTTTTTTTGGGTAAACCGTTTAATTAACTACTTATAGAATAATGACTTATCATATAAGTGTTGATGCGCATCAAATTAGTTTGGTAAGAGATGATTTAAAGTTAAATTATTTTCAAAAGCTATCTTATAGAACATAAAAAAAAAATGAGGGTAATATTTTATTCTAGCGTGACTGCTTGTTCACGCACCTTTTAGGTAGGTGCGAGGTTGCTTCCCGGGCATAGTATCTCTATGTGGTTAAGGTCGGAGGTGGTGTTACTGAGGGATTCAGTAGGGCACTTCAAAAATATACGGGGTCTAGGGCATGGGTTGTGCGATATTGGTGTGGTTTTCTTCAACGTTCCGGTTTGAGTGGATCCAATGGTTGATATTGCCATTTATTGTAGGAAATGGAGAGGATTTGAACTCTGTTTGGGGGTTTGTGTTTGTCTGGATTTTTTTTTTAATTGTTTTTCCTTAGCTATTTTGCTCCTCTATTTTAGTCTTGTATTTTGTCAAGCTCTGGTTTCTTCTCTCTTCTGTTTTTGAGTACATCTATGTTGTTGTAGTGTTTAGGGTTTCCCCTTTTTCTTTATATATTCTATTTTCCATTAAAAAAAATTTGTCAAGTTATGTTCAAGTAATATTAATTTTTTTTATTTTGTAGGTCTACCAACATCTCTACGGGGATGGCCGCCCTAGATTATTTATTCATTGGACGGTAAGTGAACTTATTGGTGTAAAGGATATAATTTTTATTTGCTTCAAACGTAACATACACATTATTAATTGCAGGCTGATCCAGAAAGACAAAATGGGTGCTACGATTTAAAATGTTCAGGCTTTGTTCAAACTCATAATAAAGTGGTATTAGGAGGTTCAGTTACTCCAGCTTCTATATATGATGGAAAACAATATGGTCTTAAATTGACTATATGGAAGGTAATATTCTCATGACATTACCAAATTAACTTTTTAAGAACATGAATAATTTTAACAGCAATGCTATTTTCAGCGAAACAATACATCACGAAGGTCTCGCGAATTGACTGCTACCACTGGATATTCAATGGTGGAAATAATAGACCGTTAGATAAGAGGAAAGCATTTCTTCAAAAAAAAAGATAAGAGGAAAGCATGTGCTGCAATTGCAAGTGTTTCAACCTAAAAAGAAGTCGTGACGTTTTCGCTATGCAAATTCTCGTGAGAAGTAGCATTTCCGTAATTTTAAATAAATCCATCTCTCCATGTTTGTTTCCATGAAGTGATATTTAGCAATATCAAAGGGTAGGTTTAATTTATAACATGAGCAGTGTGTTTTTCACTTAGAAGTTAGAGTGTATTAGCAGGGAGTGATTCATTATACGGAAATGCTACTTCTCGCGAGAATTTGCATAGCGAAAACGTCACGACTTCTTTTTAGGTTGAAATTCCTTTTATCCAACGGTCTATTATTTCCACCATTGAATTAAATATCCAATGGTAGAAGTCAATTCGCGAGACCTTCTTGATGTATTGTTTCGCTGAAAATGCATTGCTGTTTTTAGTAACTTGACTTTGTCACAAAACAAAATAATGTCATTGAAGGTTTACTTTTATTGATTTAATAATTTTTGTGTTAAGGATCCAAACTATGGGCATTGGTGGCTTGAATTAGAATCTGGTGTACATATTGGGTATTGGCCAGCTTCCTTGTTCACAGAATTAAAAGGTGAAGCATATTTTGCTGAATTTGGTGGAGAAGTGTTCAATTTAAAGCCATCAGGGGCTCATACATCAACTGAAATGGGTAGTGGACATTTTGTATCAGGGGGTTTTGGCAAAGCTGCATTTATAAAGAAAATGAAAGTTTCAGTTACTGAACAAAATGTCTATATTGACTTGCCAGATCCTGATTTTTCATCAGACCACCCAAATTGTTATAATGTAAAAGGAGGGTTTATTAAGGACTGGGGAAGTTACTTATACTTTGGTGGACCTGGCTATAATAAGAATTGTCCTTAAGATAACAACGAATAATTTGAATAAGAAATATTAAGGGAACCATTTTTTAAAAAGTTAATAAATTCTTTTTTGCACTTCTTTATATTGGTGATTAGTTCTTATGCTCAAACTCTCTGCATGCATGGTCCAAATCCATTTTAACCTTAAAATCACAAAAAACTTCAAAAAACTTCAAATGAAGTTGAGAAAGACTCAATTATAATGGGATCCTCTTCCTTTGATTGGGATCACCCTAAATTTTGACGTAGGTTAATTTTTTACTAATAATAACTTAGAATAATTTGTGGTGTAAATAATTACCCCTACATCACTTTAAATATTAATGCATTTTGTGATAATGTACTTAAAATGGTTAACTACTACTGTTATCATGTAATCATTAATAATTAAAACTACTTGTTAGACGACTTCTCTCTCCTTGTTAACAACATTTTACCCACTCACACAAATCAAACAATAATTCATAATATCCCTTTGTTAAAAGTGCAATTAGATATTAGTCTAGGCAATTACTTGTTACACAAGTAATTAACAAGTATTAATTGTAACCAACTAACTATTTTGACAGTTATGATAATTGCTATAGTTGAATATAGTTGTATAACCAACCATGGTTAAGCTTGAATAGAACATAACATATTATAAGGTAAGTGTAGTTCCACATCGATTTGTGAATAATATTTCTCTTTCATTTCATTGATAGATTCTGATAGAATAGAATATTCATGTAATTATTATTGTAGTTATTTGTAATTGTTGTCATTCATGTTTGCCATTATTACCATAGGTCTGACTTACACATTCATCATTGTATATATACCCTTTACTATGATGAATAAAATGAAGAAATTACATTCCTATATTCTTATATAGATTCTTTATTTAGTGTAGAATGCTTTATTGATTTCTTATGTATGGACGATCAAGTTCATCCATTTAAAATTCGAATGGTATCAGTTGCAACTGGATTTGAAGCATCATTCATCTCTATGAGTATTCATCTTCTTCCCTTCGCATTTCTGCATCGATTGTTCATAAATCTCCTTATTTCTTTCAATGTTCTTATCTTTACTTCATAATTCTTAGAAATTGTTTCCTCTTTGTGATTCTTGATTCATGAATATTCATTGTTTTGTTTTTTGATTTGTGACGTTTCTATAATATCTTTATCTTGAAAAGGAATTTTGTTTTTACATTCAACTTTTCTTCTTGATCAAGAGTTCTGCTGAAAGAGTTAATAGTAATAATCTGAGCCCTTACTTCATCCATCTATAGTTTGGGATAGACGCAATACCATGATTCTACAACTATATTGATCCTACAATCTCTCAGGGTATCTTACAGATGGATACTTCTTTTGAGATTTGGAAAGAACTCAAAGAAAGATTCTATCAAGGGGATATCTTTAGGATCTCTAATATTCATGAAGAAATCTACATTATGAAACAAGGTGATTCTTATATTTTTTCTTATTATACTAAGATGAAGAAACTTTGGCAGAAATTAGCTAGATAATTTACATCCTATTCGTGATAGTAACTTCATTTAAAATTGTAATGTCCTTACCAAGGTACGTGACTATAAATAATATGATTAAGCTATTAGACTTCTCAAAGGGCTCAATGAACAATAAATTGCTTTAAGAGCTCAGATAATACTGATGGATCCCCTTCCCAATATTGCAAAAGTTTATTCTTTGCTTGTTCAACAAGGTAGATAGATCGACTTTCCTTTGGATGAATCTAAGATTCTGGAAGTCTCAAGGAAGCAGAACTCTTCAGCTAATCCATCTTCAGGTAGAGGCTCTTCATCGCATAGAAGAGGTGATAGAGGAAGGAGATCATATGGTGGCAGAGGTAGAGGCATCAAGATTTGCTCATTGTGGCAAAACTGGTCAGACCAAAGATACATGTTTCAAGATTTGCTCATATTGGAATAAGTATTCTTCCCCATTTTTCTCTCCTTTTGGTTCGGTTTTGACCCACCGAGAAGGGGGTTCCATTTTTCTCTCTTATTTGTTAAAGTCTTATTGATGGCCTCGATCAGTATGTAAATTTTGATGATTTTGGAATTATTTGTAAGTGTTATTTCTATTTGAAATTAAAAGGCAAAAACGCTAGTTTTTCGTGGCGTAACTTATGTTGACCGTTAAGAATGTCTAGATGATTTTAAAAGAAGAAAGTTGTATGCGAAAAAAATGTATAGGGTGACTGAGTGTAATGCTCTGATAAATGGAGATATGTGCCATGTAATGTTTTCTTTGAAAATGTCTTCAGAACGAAAGTTTTTAAAGAAATTTATTGGGATACGTGCCATGTAATGTTTTATTTGAATTTTTGAAAAGTTTACAAAGTTTGATATAATTTCGGTGTGTTGTTGAGGTTCACCTCAGATGGGTAAAAATCTTTGAATTGATGTTTACTTTAGTTAATGTGTCTGTTAGGATATTTAACTCGAAAGAGGTACAACCGTTCTTGTTTAAAAGCTTACAGTTGTAGGGTCGCATGTAAGGAAATATGAATTATGGTAAGTGTACTCTTTAACAACGTCACGCTTATTTAAATGTGCTTGTTAGTTTGTGTGCTTTATTGTGTGCTTGTTTTTGAATAAGGAAAATGCTATCATGAAGTGTTTTTTTATTTATTTTTTATATAGGGTTATATGCTTTCAATATGATTGTTTATTTGTTGAAATGTTGTTTCCATGGAAATGTGAATAACAATGTTGTGAATAATTGTGTGCTCAGTTAGGATTATATGTGATCAATGTGATGTTAATGTATTGATTGTTGTTGGCATATTGATAAGTGCAGATTCAAGTAGCAACATATTTATAATTATTGATCCACATGGACTTGCTTAATGAATTGTTTAGTTACTTTGATTGTTAAAAGTGGTGGTAATGAGTAGATGAAACAAACATTTAGCAAGATGTGTTGCATTAAGCTTCATTGATCAGTTCTTTAATGTCTTTTTCATGGATCGATTATACACTCCTTTTATTTCAATTATTTTTACGTTATTTCCCTCCATAGATCTCGATTTCTCACAAATAACAAGATATTCACTCTATTCTTTAACCTTCAATGGCTTACTCAGTTAGCTAATAGTAAGACATTACCATCCAACAATATGTAAGATTACAAACCTAGCACGTCTTGAGAATAGCATCTACAAATGTCCCATGCAAAGGAAGTTTACTTCCAGCACGCACTAAGTCAAAAGATCCATTCATATTACACGTCGCACAAGCATTAAGTGAAGGAATAAATACGCCGATATAATTAAAGAGCAATGCTATATCTCTAGAAAAAAAACATCAAGAATTCTTCAAGAATAAAGAGCAACCAATCACAATGCACTATTTGCCACAATTCAAGGAGGTGTGGCTGAAAAATAGGAAGTAGACAAATAAATCATGCAATTAAAACTTGCCACATGTGTCTTGAAAAATTCTTGATGCTATTTTTCTAGATAAATAGCATTTTTCATAATTAAATATGGTTAAATATGTTTACAAGGACTAAAAAGATGATGGAAAACTTTACATGTACTAAAAATTTTGACGAAATTTTTTACATGGACTAAAAATGCGATTCATTTTATAAGGACTAAAAATGAAATTTTTAATATTTATAGGGATTAAAAATATAGTTAACCCTAAATAAATACGACTTATAGATAACTAGTCAAATCAAGTACTTACATTAAATTCCTAACCAATTACACTTAACCTAACACATTGAGAAATTAGTTACACATAATATATAACTTACTAGCCATATGAGAGGATGAAAACATGTTGAATCAACCGCCTTGATCTATAAACCTTCGATAGCCATATGAGAGGATGAAAACATGTTGAATCAACCGCCTTGATCTATAAACCTTCGATATTCCCACATTATATATGTCCAGTTTGTTTCTCCTAAGCTACCTCTCTCTAAAACTTGCATGTTGAATGATTTAAATAAAATTAGGATTCAAGCCTCTATTTATAGATTATGGATAAACTATCATAAGAGTTAAATGGTACGCTTGCCAAAATGTTACAAACATCAGATGACCAAACACTATCACCTTCAATATAAGATCATTCTCCCCCTTCTTGAACCTCTCATCAAGAATTTTTTTCTACTTCACAAACTAACTTAACTTTTATATTTGTTTCAACCATATATTTTTCTTTATATACTCATCTCCTTCCGCATGACGCATGTTCCTTGCGGGCAAAAGCGTTGTTTTGTGACTTTTTTGTGCAAAAAGTCTGGTATTTTAGCCCAAGATAAGATGGAAACTCTCCTGTAAATACCTCATTCCTCATTCACAATTTCTCATTCAGAACGAAGCGGTTCAAGAGGGAGGCAAACACTAGGAGCTTCAAGGGAGGAGTTTATCTCCTCACACCAAGTTTTTCTAGTGTATGTTATATTTCTTTTGTAATTTGTCTTTAGTTACCATGAACAACTAAATCTTTTTAGGCTAGGTTTCTAAGATGAGCCTCTATTCTAGTTGTTGGATAATTTATTTAATTTAAATTCAATATTTAGTTATTTATCTTTATGCTACTAGTTTACTGTTGTTGCGTAAGATTTGTCTCTTCTGAAGCATAACCCTGATTTAGGCACTTAGAGAGGTGACATTACCTAATATTAATTTAAATATGTCTAATCAAAAAGTAATTACTTAGTAACTAGGGACACAAGCCGAAAGTGAGTGAACCCTGAAAGTAAGTACTTAGGGAGGTGACATACCTAATATTGATGCATATCTACTAAAATTAGGCAGTAACTAGTTAACAATTAAGGAAGCTAACGCCTAAAAAGACAAAGAAATAGACGTTCTGGGGCGCAAACAACACACCTATGCGCCTGCCACACGTTTTTGTGCGCCTGGGCATATGAGGAGGCTCCTGGCGGAGTGTAGGCGCCTAATGTAACATCCTAAACCCCACATATTATTTTCTAATAATAATACAATTAATACAATTATGAGGAGGCTCCTGGCGGAGTGTAGGCGCCTAATGTAACATCCTAAACCCCACATATTATTTTCTAATAATAATACAATTAATACAATTATGAGGAGGCTCCTGGCGGAGTGTAGGCGCCTAATGTAACATCCTAAACCCCACATATTATTTTCTAATAATAATACAATTAATACAATAATTAATAAAACACGCATATAAAACACGCAAGTGTCAACATGGTATCAGGGCCTAACTCATCCTTACAAAACCGGCTTGTAAGGTGAGGAGTGCCTCCTCTTTATAAACTCTGATCAAGCTTCCTATCTAACCGATGTGGGACTAAATCCACCCCCTCAAAGACAAGCCAACATAAGGCAACTAGGGGCAAATCACAATTAAGGCGGAATTACCAACACACCTCCTATCGCAATTAAGGTGGGATTTCCAACACACCTCCTCACGCTCAGACCCAATGGGCATGAAGCGTGGCAATGCGGAATCCCAACAACGGTAGATCTTGGATAGGCTCTGATACCATGTTGAAATTTGGGGTCTAACTCATCCTTACAAAGCCGGTTTTGTAAGGATGAGTTAGGCCCCAAATTTCAACACACATCTTAATCAATCAAAAAATACTTCATTTAATATTAAAAACGCCGCAGTCGAAAAGTTCTACGATTTTACTTTATTTTGTTAAAAAAGAAGAAGAAAGAAATTGCTACAAAGCACTACTATTTTGTGGTTTTCGTTGAAATCCCTTCGTGGGATATAGCGCTACTCTTTTGTAAACCATATGAGACAAAGATTTAAATTAACAAGATATGCACACATAAGAAAAAAACACATTTTCCTATGATGGAATGACATGATCCACCTCATCAGAGAAACTTTATAACTTATATAATTTCATTGTTAAATGTTTTTTTTTAAGGATTGTTATATGTTTCGTTTGTTGAAAAAGCCATGTTCCTTTAAATCAAGACCTGCATGAGATGGGAAATCTAATTAAGAGAATCTAGTCAAACTGTAATAGATAATAGATAATACAATTTCAAAGCATATTCAAAACAATAAATGAGCAAGAACTGTATGGTCGTATGGATTTTAAGATCACACAATGTACAATTATATAGCACCATTGATGCTACAATTTGGGAGCTGATTAAAACTATTGAAAAACGATAAACTCGTGCATGAATAAAAACAATATTTTGTATAAATGAGCAATTTTTGTTTTGAAAGACGATTTATTTGGGTTTGTTTTATTTGACCAAACTTTGATTTGATTTCAGTTTACTGCGTGCGTTTTTTTTATCTTCTGCATTTAAATTATTTTACCAACCGTTGTTCTTCATTAGGTAAAATACGTATACTTACTTTGGGTTGAAATCAAATGGTATGTTACACACACAATTGTTTTTTTTAGGTTGTGAATGCCAAGACTTAAACCATAAAAAAAAAGTCAAAACAATTCATGACGTGATCAAGTTGCATGAGTAAAATTTGAGAAGATCATATATTGTATAATACACATGCGACGTGTACTTTTAAATAGAGGAGGATTCATTTGTTTATATTCTAGATGTTGATTGTAGATGAATAATTTTTAAGGTTGAATTTGAAGGTGTTTTCCTATGATGTACACACATAAAAGAACACATTTTCCTTTGATGGAATGACATGATCCACCTCATCAGAGAAACTTTATGACTTGTATAATTGGGCCAAATACCTCTTTTATCCCTTTTAGTTTGAGAGAACTCTCAAGTTAGTCTTTTAAGTTGCAGATGGGTTCTTTTAGTTGATAAACTATTTCACCGATACCCCTGATGTCAGTCTCCTTTTAACTGATGTTGATGTGACCATTAAGTTGATGACTTAGATCAAAATGTTGTGTTTTAAAGGCTATAGTGTGTCAAAATGATGCGTTTAATGGTCACAAATGATCGTTTATATGGCTAGAAAGGCAGTTCTTGTTCTCAATAGCTGTCTTTCTAGCCCTATAAATGATCTTTTGTGACCATTAAACGTGTCGTTTTGACTACCTAAAGCATTTGAAACGCATCGTTTTGATCCAAGTCAGCAACTTAACGGCAAGATCAAGATCAATTTAAAGGAGACTGACATCAGGGGTAACAGTGAAATAGTTTATCAACTAAAAAGAGCCGTTTGAAACTTTTGAAACTTAAAACACTAACTTGGAAATTATGTCAATCTAAAAGGACCAAAAGTGGTATTTGACCTATATAATTCATTGTTAAATGATTTTTTTTAAGGATTGTTATATGTTTCGTTCGTTGAAAAACACATGTTCCTTTGAATCAATACCTGCATGAGATGGGAAATCTAATTAAGAGAATCTAGTGACACTGTAATAGATAATAGATAATACAATTGCAAAGCATATGCAAAAAAGATAAACGAGCAAGAATTGTATGATTGTATGGATTTTGAGATCACACAATGTACAATTATATAGCACCATTGATGCTACAATTTGGTAGCCGATTAAAACTATAGAAAAACGATAAACTCGTGATGTTGCATGGAAAAAAAACAATATTTTGTATAAATGAGCAATTTTTTTTTTAAAGACGATTGATTTGGGTTTGCATTTTTTTTAGCTATTGCACTTAATTTATTTGACCAACCTTTATTCTTTTTTTTCGACAGAATGACCAACCTTTATTCTTCATAAGGCAAAACACGTATACTTTGGATTGAATTAAATGGTATGTTACACACACAATTGTTTTTTTAAGTTGTGAAAGTCAAAACTTAAACCATAGAAAAAAGTCAAAACAATTAATGACGTGATCAGGTTGCCTGAGTAAAATTTAAGAAAATCATTAATTGTATAATACACAATATCATGCCATGTGTACTTTTGAAAGAGGATGATTCATTTGTTTATATTGTAGATTGTAAATGTAGATCGTAGATGAATAATTTTTAAAGTTGAATTTGAAGATTTTAGATAGTTTTCTAGCAATTTAATGTGTTGATCATTCCTCGTGGTTTTACGTCATTTAAAATATGTATCATCATTTTTAATTTGAATTCAGAAATCTTTGGAAGGTGACCAAAACTAATAAATTTTAAAATAGTGGACATATTCCGTGAACGGGTGAAAATATAGGCAATAAAATTAAGCCTAAAATATAAAGCACAATGAATTTAAAAGAATTCCTTAAATGTTTGAATAACATTTTTGACCAAAAAATGTTTTGACTACTTCAAAATATAATATTAAATTACTATATACTTGTAGTGTATTAAATATTTAATTTCTGATTAATTATTTTATTAGTCAACGTTGAAATGTATTCGTTTTTTTTTTAATTTTAATATATATATTTTTTTTTGGGTAGAGATATTAATATATTCTTTAACAAGCACTATATATATACACACACATACACTTAAGTTTCACAGGTGCTATAGCACAAAGTAATTAAGGCTTACAATACCCGTCATATACATTTTTATGTTGGAGTGACATGGGTTTAGGTTTGTTTCCATGCACAAAACAAAATTCTAAGAACACAAAAACAAAAATGGACTTTTGCACCCCAATCATCTCCCTCCTCCTACATTTTCTTCTCATTGTTTGTTTGGTTTCTCCAATCAATTCATCTGAAGCAAGTAACCACCGATCAGTTAATCAAACATTTCAATCAGATGACAAATTTCACAGGTTGAAGATCAAGAAGATGATAACAACCCGTCTTCAACAGCTCAATAAGCCTGCTGTTAAGACAATTCAGGCATGTTTAATAAATTTTAAACATCATTAATGTGTTTGAAAACTTTGAAAATTGGTCTCCATATTTTTGTAAAACTTTGCAATTGATCGCTATAAATTTTCCTCAACTTTTCAAAAATTGTAATTATGATCTAAGTAGATTTTTAAAATAATTTGAACCACCTTTCTTTTTATATTTATATCTTTACCACATATGTTTTCAAACTTTTAAAAAAGATCCAGGTTTGAATAAACAAATACTCTATCCAAACAAGAAATTTATAAATGAAGGCAGTACACTTAAAGTATTTTTATTATTTACAATTTGAAATCTCTAGCAGTTGTAAGTACTTCAAATTCAAACACACTCTTAATTCTTGGAGCCTAACTTATATGTTTGTGTTTTTGTGGATGTTCACTTTTACAGAGTCCTGATGGTGATATCATAGACTGTGTTTTGACTCATAAACAACCAGCTTTTGACCATCCTTTATTGAAAGGACAAAAACCATTGGTATTGTTTTTTGTATATATATTTTGTTAATTTAAATAAAAAAAATCATAAATAACTTTTGAAGCTAAGTAAAGCTATTATTATTCAATTTATTGTTTTAAATTTTATATTTATGTATACAGGATCCTCCAAAAAGACCAATAGCGGATAATCAAATAAGTAATATGAGTGACATCTTTCAATTGTGGAGCTTGTCCGGTGAATCATGTCCTGTAGGAACAATTCCAATTAGAAGAGTAACAGAACAAGACTTGTTAAAAGCCGACTCTATTAGCAAATTCGGAAGAAAAAACGTTGATTACAACTTGTTAAGAGCCGACTCTATTAGCAAATTTGGAAGAAAAAACGTTGATTACAACTATCGAGAAGTATGCAATCGCACAAACTCAATTTTTTTTTCTCTCAATCTTTTCTTTTCCTATATAAAATAACAAATATGTTCTTCTTATTGTTCCACATTACACAGTTTGCATATGGGTCTGTGAATGGGGATGGATACACAGGAGCAAAGGCTAACCTAAACGTATGGCGCCCCAAAACAGAAAATAAAGATGAATACAGCTTGGCTAAAATATCTCTTTCCTCTCAATCTGGAGAAACAGTTGAAGTTGGTTGGCAGGCATGCTAAATATCTCTCACTATTCATAACCCTAATTTTTATATTCTTATCAATCAAGTTATAAGTTCATGTCATATTATTTTTATGCAGGTCTATGAGAATCTCTATAAAGATCGCACCCCAAGATTGTTTATTTATTGGACGGTAAGTAAGTTAATCTATGAAGCACGGATACGGACACGACACAGACACTGACACACACAGATACTGCTAATCCGAGGAGTATCTGTGCTTCATAAAAGTTAATTAATTGAAGTAAAGGAGGTGGAAAATGTAGACTATCCAATATAATTCATATTTGCTTTAATAATTGCAGGCTGATAAAGAGGGCAAAACTGGGTGCTATAATTTATTATGCTCAGGTTTTATTCAGACCAACAGGAAAATTGTAATTGGAGGTACAATTACTCCCTGGTCAGCGATCAATCGTAATCAGTTTGATGTTGGCTTAAAGATCTGGAAGGTAACATTCTCCTGAGATTATGCATAATTTGAAAGATATCTCTCTAAATTATTATTTTTTTGTTACTTTTTATCCTCAATAATAATATGTCATTCAAGATTGTAGAAGCAAGATAAGTCAATGTTTTGGTTACTAGGGTTAAAAATATTAAAATTGTTTTGTTTTTGTGTACAAAATATGAAGGAACTATTTATCATTTTAGTCTCTAAAATTGTTATGTTGTCATGCTAAAATGTTTCTCTTAATGATTATATGTATATGTTTGAGTAATTTTACTTTGTCACTAAACAAGAGCCGTCATTGAAGATTTATTCATTTTTTTTTTTTTTTTGTGTGAAGGATCCATTTGTTGCAAATTGGTGGCTTGAATATGGATCTGGAAATATACTTGTTGTTTTGGTTACTAGGGTTAAAAATATTAAAATTGTTTGGTTTTTGTGTAAAAAACATTAAGGAACTATTTATCATACTAGGGTTAAAAATATTAGATGTTTCTCTTTATGATTATATATGTATATGTTTAAGTAATTTTACTTTGTCACTAAACAAGAGCCTGTTATTGAAGTTTTTTTTTTTTTTTTTTTTTGTGTGAAGGATCCATTTGTTGCAAATTGGTGGCTTGAATATGGATCTGGACATATACTTGGTTATTGGCCAGCCCGTTTGTTCACAGAATTACAGGGTGAAGCATATTTTGCTCAATTTGGTGGAGAAGTACTGAATTTAATGAGATTAGGGTATCATACTACTACCCAAATGGGTAGTGGAAATTTTCAATCAATGGGTTATAAAAAATCTGCATATATTAGGAATATGCAAGTTGCAGTTAATGCTAAAAACACCTGGATTGACTTGCCAGATCCCAATTATACAGCGTTGAGACCAAAATGTTATAGTATAAGAGGAGCTTATAATAAAAAGTGGGGGAATTACTTGTACTATGGTGGACCTGGTCATAATGATAATTGTCCCTTATGATGGAAGGGAATATGTAATATAGAATAATAATATATGTATTCCATTTCTTGATTGAGGTGTATCAAAATAATACTCCATTCGTTCTATATTAAGTGACACGGTTGACCTTGTCACACATATTAATTCACAATTTTGATCTTAAATAACTTTACTAATCTATTACAAAAAATTAGGTTAAAATGCACTTTTGGCCCCCAAGTTTTACAAACTTGCGATTTTAGCCCCCCAAATTCGAAAATAGTACTTTTGCTCCTTTAAGTTTTACCCCCTTTGCAAAACCATGGTCCCATTGATTTTGACTTAGTCAAAACTGATGTCGATGGCATGTCACATGCTGACTGTGTAATTTTTTAATTTTAAAATAAAATAAAAGGCACATAATTAGAAATGAAATAAAATAATTGGAAAATGAAAAGAAAACCTAGAAACCATCATATGAAGCCCAGAAACACATTCTAAACCCATAAAAACAAATCGAAACCTAGAAAATCCCTAATTAAATTCACACAGCACACAAATTATTCTTGTTCGTCTTCCATTTAGCTTTCATTTTCGATAAATAGCAAAATCTAAACCCATAAAAGAATATGAAAAATTAACATTAGAACCAACAAGCTAAACCTATAATTGGTTCATCTTTCCTTCCCTTTCACTTGTTCTGCATTCTCATCGAACATCAACAAAATAAAGAAACTTTCAAATCTCTCTCGCGTGAACGGTAGCTTCGATCTGCTTCTTTGCACATTGCCGAAAATTAAGATTGTCGTTCACTTGTTCCCGCGACGGTGGTTGTGATTCTGCGTAAACAGTAGCTTCGATCTGCTTCTTTTTTTAATTCTAATGATGTGGATGACAACAATAATAATGGGTTGTGTTTAGTTTCTCAAGGAGACAATGTCATTTTTTTTTAGAGGAAGGAAACAATGTTGTTGTTGTGTTTGACGGGAAAACCAAAAGCAACAATAATAATTGTTATGAGTTTGGATATGAGTTATAGAGATTGAGTTTGGTTTGGTTTGTTTGAATGATTTTGAGGATGAAGAAGATTTTTCCAATGTTTATTATTATTTTAATTTCATTACCCACCTCAACTTTGACTGAGTCAAAAATCAAGGGGACTATGGTTTTGCAAAGGGGGTGAAATTTAAGGGGGCAAAAGTGCTATTTTCAAACTTGGGGGGGGCGCTAAAATCGCAAGTTTGTGAAACTTGAGGGGCCAAAAGTGCATTTTAGCCAAAAAAAATTATAAAAATTTGATATTTAAAAAATATTCATCGAGGCGAATCGAACAATATCAAGCCAAAAAAATTAGATTCATTCATTAAATGATGTATGTGGTCTATGATAAAGACCATATACATTATTAACTAAATGAATCTCAAATGAAAAATTTAGCTTATAATAGTGACCGGAAGGTGTATTATTTATCTTTGTATATTGTGGAAAAATACGGTCAAAGTATGTTAAGTTAATAATGTATATTTTTAAATAGGTCATCTATTGTAGAATAGATGAAGTAATAATATATAAGTTGTATTTATTGATAGAAAATGTTGAATCGTTGCTCTAACTAGCCATGGCTTTGAGCCTTTGACTAATTAAAGTTACACTCCAACTCTCGTATTTTGGCTAACCCGCATATTTGTGGAGAGAATGTTGGTTGTCTTTGCCTCCTTGAATTCAGAGAGAAATTTAACTAGTGGAACTAAATTAACTGCATACATGAACTCCAAATCCATTTTAGCCTTAAGGGCGCTAGGCGCTACACTCCAGACGTCAGGCGCCTAGACAGGGACAACACCATGTGTTGTTCCGCGTAAGGTTTCTAGGTGTGTTATTTTGATATTTTCATTAACATTCTTGCTGGAACATGATTTGCTTGCTCTTACTTTCGATTTCTTAAATGATAAGAAACTTGAATTGAGACGAAATCAGTTTTCGGAAATATTTGGAAAATGGACATTTTGTGAACAGGGGTGATTACATGATTGGTCTACAGTTCTAATGGACTTAGATGAAGCATGTAGGTTTGGTGCATAGGCATAATAGCATGTAACTCTGTTTTTGGTAAAATGGAGGAATAGACGAAACTTAGGATTTTTCTCAAATGAACTTTAGTGAAACTTTGAAGTAAGACTTGATAGTTTGTAAGTGGCCTATGTTCATGATTATATGATCGATTGGGATTGAATTGTAGGTTTGCATACATCGAATAAGTTGTCTTGTTTTGAAAATGTTGAAAAGATCGTTTTTGTAAAATGATACGAACTTGGCTTGATTTTTTGATTTCTTGGAATTGGCCTAGGATACTCATGTGCCTAAGCTACTATGAACATATGAGTGCATGTGTTTTGTTGAGGCAATTGTATACGTTTGCTTAGTTTTGGTTGAATTCCTTAATGATGACTTTCCTTGAAAGTGCTAACTTTGATAATTATGTTAATGATGTTGAACTTGATGAGGGTGTTTATGTCGTTGTTTATGTCGATGAATTATAGCATGATAATTACATTGTTGGTTGTTGGTGTGTTGAATTTATACATGCTAAATGTTGACGATTTGATGCGGTGATTGCATGTATTGAATTATGTTGTTGAATTATTACATGCAAATGATGGTGATATTGATGGTGAATTTGTTGTTGAACATGTGCATAATATGTCATATGTTCATGCATCATAAGTCGTAGGATATTTATATCCAATGAAGGTGATCAAATACTTTGTATTCAAAATGAAGGTGATTATGATGTTTTTGTTGCATCATGAGGTGACGACCTTGTTGGTGACTGATACCGCATGCATGTAGGAGTCGTGTCTAGTTGCATAGCATGATTTGACATGAGTCCTAATTGCTTATGTGCTTGGTGGTTGATGTGATTGATGAATTGCATACTTGCGATGTTGTGAATTTATTTGTGTTGATAATAATGTGGGAGTTGAATCCTCTTTTGCTTAATCATTTGAAGTTTAATTTGATGGAAACCTTTTCAATTATTTATGCTTAATTATGATGATGTGAAGCTAACCCTCAGTGGTCGTTCGGTTGACTGCCTGCCTATTTGTATGAATGTGTAGACGTCGTGCAGGAGTAACTTTGTTGCTTGCTTGGTGAGTGCTTGAGGATAGCGGGAGCTTCCTCCGTTATCTGTTTTGGAGTCTTAGCATAGGCTCTGATTTAGGATGTCGGTCTTTCTTTTATGTTGGTGTTGACTATGTTGTTGAGATTTTACTCATATGTTGAAATTGAAAATTTATTCGATGATGTATCTTTGATGTTTATGACATGGCTATTTGGAGATGTATGCTATTTATCCGCTGCGACGTTTTTCAGAAATTTTTAGTATGCATGTTTTGAGAATTATTGAAGACGTGACGTCTATTTCTTGAGTAATTGTATTATTCACGTGTTTTATACAAACATCAAATTAAGTAACAATTATCATTAGTTTATGATTAAATCTAATCTATAATTGAACGATTAAAATAAGACCAGCAAAACAAACTTAGGATCAGTACTCATTGTGACCTAGATCAATTTATAGATGTAGACGCATAAAAAACATTAAAAACAATTTTAACCAAAAAAAATAGCAAAGAATTGATTGAAATTCATAACAACAACAACAACAACCAAGCCTTATCCCACTAAGTGGGGTCGGCTACATGGATCAAATGACGCCATAGTTTTCTATCAAAAACCATATTTGGATCCAACTCATTGACCTCTAAATCTTTTCTAATGGTTTCTCTAATGGTTTTCTTAGGTCTTCCTCTACCTCTTTTAACCTGACTCTCCTCCATTTGATCTACTCTTCTTACAATGGCATCTACGGGTCTTCTCTCTACATGTCCAAACCATCTAAGCCTATTTTCTACCAACTTTTCTACTATAGGTGCTACCCCCACTCTCTCTCTAATGGTGTCATTCCTAATCCTATCCTGTCTAGTCTTAACACTCATCCAACGCAACATCCGCATCTCCGCTACGCTTACTTTACTCTCGTAGAATAGTTTAAACTTACATAATCAAACAATTACAGGAAAGTTCATCTTTCATAGTTCCTAAACATATACAAATAGATTTTGATGCTTCTGGTTGCTCTAATCCTTCTGAAATCCTGTTTCTGCCATCACCTGCTCATCAAAATGTGTTTTTCCACTATCATTGGGGTCCAATATTTACAGGCCCTCGTACACCTAAATTTCAGGGAAAGTTCGCTCGCGATGTGAGAACCACAAAATCGATCATAGACGGCGATGCAAGATAAGCAAGAGTGAATACCTTGTTTTTCAATAGTATCTCTCTATGCGGGGCTCATAGCCCACGATGATGTGAGATTGACGGCAGCTAACTCCTTAGTTTCTTCATTCCTTGCTTCATTTCTTCTCACAAGAATGTCTGTAACAACCATGCCTCAAGCATCATCAATGATAAGCTTGTTAAAAGCACATTAAGGTCACATGGTTCCAAGGACTTTTTCCATTCTCCTGACCATTTATGAGTTTTGAACTTTTTCATTACAGAACTCAACTGAATTAAATATAAACTATCTACTTTTACTCTAAAATGACTCTAAAAGTTGTCCATAAAAACCTATAAGATTTCATGTCTTCATTGAACCTTCCAAAAAAATTCATTTCGTCTTTTGACACTTCCTAAACATAATATGAATATATATAGGTTGAACATAATAGATTGAAATAACTTGGAAACATCTTGAACATAAAAGGAAAGTAATCTTGACATTAATATGAATATAAGCAAAAGTTAGTGTTGGAAACATGGGCTACGATTTTGATAGAGAAAAGTGCAATTTTGAGACCTGAAGACCAGAGAAATATTTATAAGACATAGGTGCAGTGTACCAATTAGGGGAACTCAGAGGATTCGAAAGACCTAGTCTCATCTCTCTCTATCTTTTCTAAACAACTCTAATTTTCTGTTATTTACTTTTATGCACAAAAAACCTACTGCCTCGAAAAATAAACTTTTTACATCCTATTTCCAAAAAATATTGTTTACTTGAGATTACCACGATCCTCGTGGAAACGAACTTTATTATATTACTTCGATAGTTTTTAGTACACTTGCTAAATTTCTATCAAGTTTTTGACGTCGTTGTCGGGGAACAATCGTGTATTCCAACATACGGTTTCTACTTCTTTTATTCTTATCGAAAAAGTAACTAAATTCGTTCTTATGGTTGAAATCCAAGCAGGCATCCTTCTGTTATAGTTGTCATGACTGGTGGAAACATCCGCTTCTCCATTTTTCTATTTGGTTCGGTGCTTT
The DNA here is from genome assembly GCF_051527215.1 of Medicago sativa. Lineage (NCBI taxonomy): Eukaryota > Viridiplantae > Streptophyta > Magnoliopsida > Fabales > Fabaceae > Medicago > Medicago sativa. Next base: position 62,432,569 of record NC_140756.1, read on the forward strand.
TCCATTTGAGACACCGAGACTTTGTAATCTTGGTTCTCCTTTAGTACACCTTGTGCAAATTGAATCACTGTGGTATATATGATATCTCATTTTGATTTGTTAAGAAAAGAAATATGAATATAAACCAGAGGTCGGTAAGTACTAAAAATGAAACGAAAACTTTTTCGAGGACGAAAACATTCCGTTTTCCTTTTCATAGGCTAAAATTCAAGTTTTCTATATTTTTGGAGACAAAAAACTTAATTAATCCCTAAAAGTATTAATGGCGTAGTTTTTTTTTTTTTTTTTTTTTTTTTTTTACAAATTAAAGGTATAGATTCTACCCATATGATATACTCCCTTTAGTTTAGATAGATATCTACGCTCGCATATGATATACTCCCTTCAGTTTTGATTATGAGCAAAAATAACTAATTTCACAATTATTAAAAGAATTATACAATTAATCTTCTTTATTTTAATTTGGTCCTTTAAGTTTGACAAAAAATATTGGGTTAGTCGTTTAAATTTTTTAAGTTTCAAATAAGTCCTTATTACCCTTTTAAGGTTCTATTTGAAACTTAAAAACTTCTAATATGTGCATTAAATTAACAACTTAAAAGTGCTATTTAAAACTTAAAAGAACTTAAAGAACCTATTTAAAACTTAAAAAAAATTGAAACATATTTAAAACTTTAAAAACTTGAAGGATTAACCCAGTATTTTTGTAAAACTTAAATGATCAAGAGAAGTATTTTGCCTAGATAAATATCAGTACATTCTCAAAGTGCTCTTCGCATAAAAATTTATTTCATGAATATAAAAGGAGTCTTACGAAAATACTACATATGTTAAGATAAACATCATCAAATAGAGTCAAACGTATATTTAATTTGCTTATATTTAACATAAAAAATTGTGACGACTTTTTTGCTAAATGAATAGTAAGTATTAAATTAATTTTTTTGAATAAATTTAATGTAAGAATTAAGAAAAAAATAGTTTAACAAATTATTTAATTAATTACCTTTTGAAATATTATAAAATACATAACAAGAATATTTCCTTAAAAAAAAATTATAAATGTCTTTGACCAAGAAATGTTTTGATTATTTAAAAAATATAATAAAAAATATTTCTAGAATTGTAGTATATTAAACATATATAGAGAGACAAACACATACACAAACAAAAGTTTCCCTGGTGCTAGGATGGATATGGGTTTATATTTGTTTACATGCACAAAACAAAAATCTTGTAACACAAAAGTTTGTTTAGTTAATGTAAGAAGACAACGAAAATGTGAAAAAATATTCACAAAACCAAATATGGGCTTTAGCTCCCCAATTATCTCCATCATCCTACATTTTCTTCTCCTTGTTACTTCTGTTTGTCCTATTAATTCATTAAAAACAAGCAACCACCAATTAGTAAATCAAACTTTTCGATCCGAGGAAGAATTGCACAAGTTGAAGAAGATGATAGCTGCACGTCTTCAGCAAATCAATAAACCTGCTGTTAAGACAATTCAAGTATGTTGTGAAAATAAATTTTAAAACATTGTTAGGGTTTTTTTTAAGGAAAAACATCTTTAGGGTTGGAAGTTTAGAGGACAATTTGAATGCTTTATTATAAATTATCTTGTCGTTTGCATAACGAAATTTTGAATATTTTCAAAATGATGGGATATTTATGGTTTTTTTGTTTGTTCAAATCATGAGGTATTTCTTACAACTTTAATATAAAAATACCAAAAAAATGGAGGTGTTCGTAGGTTGGGTTGGGTCGATTTTGGTCAAACATGTAATTCAACCCAATCAAACTTATTTGGTTTGGGTTGAGTAAAAAAATTGTATTTTTATGTTAGATCTGAACCAACCCAGGTAAAATGCTCACTTTTCTATGCTCTTTTCCATAATACTTAAAAAACTAAATCTTTTTCAATATTGCAAATGTTCATGTTTACCATAATTTGAGATCTCACTTTTGTAACCTCAATTTTTTGAAACTTTTGTAAGTGACCCAACTTTAAATAATCAATTAGTCTATTCAAACAAAAAATATATATACATGAAGGGAAGTCATCTAAACGCACTCTTTTGTCTTGGAGCCTAACTTTTATGCTACTATATATTCCAATGTAATTTGTGTTTGTGTTCATATTTACAGAGTCCTGATGGTGATATTATAGATTGCATTTTGACTCATAAACAATTGGCTTTTGATCATCCTCTATTAAAAGGACAAAAACCATTGGTATTATTATAATTATTATTTTTAATTTAACTGCGGAGAATTAAGAAATAATTTGTGAAGTTTCAACTTTATAATTGGAATTTCTTGGTACATATTTTTATAAACAGGATCCTCCAAAAAAACCAACAGGATATAACCAAAGGAGTAATTTTAGTGACAACTTTCAATTGTGGAGTTTATCCGGTGAATCTTGTCCTGATGGAACAATTCCCGTTAGAAGAATTACAGAACAAGACCTATTAAGAGCTGACTCTATTAGTGGATTTGGAAGAAAGTTCACTAATACATATAAACACACAGTATGCAATTGCAGAATCTCAATTTTTGCTCTCAATTTCTTTATTTTTATTTTCCTTTTTTTTTTTGGTTTTATTTATTGAGAATTGATGACTCAGACGCGCATCCTAGCATATCAAATATCTTTATAGTTTTTCATCATCGAATATTTATAAGTTGTACTTATGAAACTTTGTTCTCTAAACTATTGTTGACAATGAAGTATCAAAAGTGATTCTTCATATTGTTGTGCAGCATGCAGTTGCGTTAGTGGAAGGGGGAGGGTTCCATGGAGGAAAGGCTACGATAAACGTGTGGACCCCCCAAGTGGAAAGTCCAAATGAATTCAGCTTGGCTCAAATGTGGATCACCTCAGGTACATATGAAAAGAAAGACGTCAACGCCATTGAAGCTGGCTGGCAGGTATGTGAATATGCTCAATATTTGTTATGTGCAGTTTTCTAAGGTTAATACCCTTAGTTTTTCAGAGCCCCTTCGCTCTTGAGTCTTAATGTGACATGCTAAACTCTAAACTCTAAGGGTAATTTTTTTACCCTTAATTTTTTTACTGAAATAATAGCGAATATGCATGTTTTTAGAAACACCAAAGGTGACTGAAACCCATCAAATAAGGAAGAAAAACCACATGCATGCAACACCACCAGAAAAGCTAAAATGACGACGACAACACCACCACCGAAAAGAAGCAAAAAACCACCATCTCGTAAAGACAGAGCAAGGAAGGACCAACCCCCAACAAAAACAAAAAAACACCCGCAACACCAACATATAACTCAAAACAACCACAACAACAAAAGAACAAACCAAAAAACCTTCTCTCTCTCCTGGAGACCAAAACCAAACGAAGAGCAGACCAAGTCTACACCGTAGAGAGATGAGACACATGAGATCAAAAAAAACACTAAAAATCATGGTCAAAGGTACCCAAACAAGATCCCTACACAAAGAGGTTATCGACTCCAGCAGAGAAGTTGTTCCCCCATCCACTCATAATGAGAACATGGTGAGCCAGGATACCTCCTTAGAAAACCAATATCACAAAGAGAACTGAATCTTATGAACCAAATCCTCCACATCAAAAGTCTTACCATTAAACACAAAATCATTGTAGGCTATCTAGATGGACCATACAACGGTATCCTAGACCAATAAGAAAACCCTCGTAATTTTATCTCTCCCAACCTAAGAAATCACATTTTGGTGTAGCTTCTTCCCATAGTCATTCATTACAAGACAAAGTCCGGTTTCTTATTAGTCAACCTTCTTAAATGATGTTGTTGCTCACGAACATCTACCCCAAAACAATGTTGTTTTGGCTATATCAGTGGTGTTAGAGTCGGGTCCACGTATTAAGTATGGTTGCATGAGCCATTTGATTTGTTGCCCTGGAGGCTACAACCTCCTTATGTAGTGTTCCGTCCTCTAGGGTTTTTAGTGGCATCCGGGCCATCCAATCCTTGCTAGGTCTAAATCCAAGTTGAGTGTGGGTTCGAACAAATATGTCGCCCTTAGCCGGTAATGCTTGGATGATATACAAATAGCTATCATATATGGTAAGTGGGATTAAATGCCCCCTAATGGTCGGTAGTAATGTCTTGGTCGACAACTATATTCTTGATTGGTAGCATTTGGGCTTTGGCCTCGTGTCGCTCATTAGGACTTAATGCATTTGTGGCTCTCATTCTCCTTGGGGTATGTGTACAGTATCGTCGTGAGAACAGTACCCTGATACGTAAACATTTGACCTTTCTTGAGATTTTTTTATTTTGTCAGGTAGCCCAGTGGCTAGAATTAATAAGTGGGGTGTCCGGGGTTCGAACCCCGACCCCTGCATATAATAGTGCATTGTCCTATCAACTGAGCTATGTTCACGGGACATATTAAATGATTTTATATATGTATAAAATTTTACATTGATGATCTATATGAAAAAAGTTACAATCCAATAATCAAATTAATTTAGAAAATATGTACAGAATAAAATAATATTAAACCATGTAACATTTGTACAATGTAACATTTGTTCAACCTCTAAATATATATGACTTTTTTGATAATTATGATTAAAGTCGACATTTTTATTGATGTCGTAATTTATGATTATAGTTAAAGGGGAAAAAGTCCTCGTGAGCATAACTCAATTGGTAAGGACAATGCATAAAATATGTAAGGTTCGGGGTTCAAACCCCGGCCACCACCAAAAAAAAGGGGGGAAAAAAACCTTACACTCTGCAGTTGTGTCAACTAAGTTCAACTAATTATTGGCCAATCAAGCTAAGCTCAACTAATTTCTATGCAGATTTACCCACAGGTCTACGGGGACAACCGCACTAGATTTTTTATTTATTGGACGGTATGTATATTGATTGTATTTGATGGAAAGTATACTACTAGTATGTATAAGAAACATTAAGAAATGATAATATTACTGATTGCAGGCAGATGCATATCAAAATACTGGGTGCCGCAATGTAATATGTCCAGGCTTTGTTCAAACTAACAAAAATGTTGTAATTGGAGGTACACTTACTCCAACTTCAACATATGATGGAAATCAATTAACTATTCCCATTTCAATCTGGAGGGTAACTCTTTTATACCTTACCTCTTTCAAATTATTTTTCTCCTTTTGTTTTCTCACCACATCATTTATCATATTTTTTATTTTCTTTCATGCAACTCTTTTCGATACGCTTTGTGCTGAGAGCACTGCTTTAACAGTGTTAATATAATTCATTTTCTTTCATGGACTGATATTTTTTGTTTTTTATTTTATTTGTTTTAAAGCATCCAGGGACTGGAAATTGGTGGCTTGAATTTGGAACTGGAAATTATCTTGGGTACTGGCCATCTTCCATATTCACACACTTGAAGGATCCTGCTGAAGAGGTTCATTGGGGTGGAGAAATAATAAATTCAAAGTTTCCACAGGCTACTTCTACCCAAATGGGTAGTGGACACTTACCTGATGAAGGTTTTAGAAAAGCTGCATATTTTAAGAATATTGGAGTTGTAGATTCCAATAACCAGCCTATTCCATTGCCAGAAAACAAATACTTCCATTACGTAGAGAAACCAAATTGTTATGGCATAAGAGGAGGACATAATCAAGATTGGGGGGATCACTTTTACTTTGGTGGACCTGGCAGAAGTGAGAATTGTCCCTAGGGCAATATTCAATACTATAGAATAAGAATTATAAAGGTGAAAATTTTTTTTTTAACATTTCATTTTGGCATTTCTTGATTTCTTATTTGTAACAAAAAAAATGACAGTTTTTATTTATTCATTTTTTTCATTCACAGGTCATCCATTGATGGTACCATTATCACTTGGACTCTTTTGTAAACGTTTAAAGAGAATAGAAAATGAAATATACAATCTTTATTGGTACCGCTTTTTCCGTCTTTCGCGACAATTCCTTTTCTTTCTTTTTTATCTTTTTTTTTTTGGTGGTGGCCGGGATTCGAACCCTAGACTTTGCATATATTATGCATTGTCCTTATCAACTAAGCTAAGCTCACAGGGACCTTTCATTTTTATCTTAAATGAAGTGGTAAGTTACTGAAATTAAACTCATGCACAACTGCGAGGTCCCGGGTTCGAACCCGGATCACGACGTCCGGTCTTACAATTTCGACATTTATCAGTTGAATTGAACTAGAATTCTAGACCGTGGCAATTCCTTTCTACCATCGTTATTTCTTACTGTAGATAATTTCTGCGCTATAAATTATAATAGAAAATTCAACATGAAACCGTAAAATCGATCTTTAAATTAATTATAAATGAATTTATTTTTTTGAAAGGATTTTATTTCTTATTATTTAAAATTATAATAACTAGACGGTATATGTAGGTCATACACAATACCCATCGGTAGATGATGAGTCAGTCAACAATTGCAACATGCAACAGTAGGAAAATGGAATATGGTCAGCCAAAAAGAAACACAGTTGATTAGAAACACAACATGAAAGATAGCATAAGACCAAAAAGTAGGGGGTAATTTTGAATAAAACAGTAAAGCTCTTCTTACATTGAGAATATTTTGATGTTTCTTTTCCACCTTACATTTTGCTGTGGATTTTCCACGCACGATTTTTGATGTATAATGCTATGAGAAGAATAAAATTCATTGAGCATATATTGGCCATTGTCGGTACTAATATACATGGGAGTTATGTGAAATTGTGTCTAAATCATGTTTATGAAATTTTTAACATGGTTTGAAACCTCAACTTTGGTTTTTAGTAAGATAATCAAAAGAAATATACTATGATCATCCAAGATATTGAGAAAATACTTACGACCATGCACATAAGAAGGATAAATAGTGCCCCAAATATCAAAGTAAATACGTTTAAAATTGACAGATGCATGAGAATGACTATATGTAAAAGGTAAATGCTTGTGTTTAGCAAAATGACAAATGTCACAAATATCTTTAATATCAGTTCGGTTCTAATAGATGGATACAAGAGAGACATCTTAGCCATTCTTTGACGAGATAGATGACCAAGCCTAAACTGCCATAAAGCAGGAGAAGGGATAAAAGTACTAGAATTAGATTATAAGGACTGAAAAGAAAAATTACAAGATTTATTCATGAAACTATGATAAACCATATTAGAAATGGTAGAGGGAGCAATTTATTTGTATAAGCCATCCACTTACTTAGCCAAACCAATCATCTTCAATGAGGTTCTGTCATGTATGATTCAGTTATCAAGTGAGAATTGTAAAATGCCAGATAAGGATTGACACAATTTAGCAACAAAAATTAGGTTTAGGTGAAAAACAGGAGAATATAGAACATTGCTAAGGTATAATTGTGGTTTGAGGACACATTACCAGCATAATGAACAATGATAAAAGTACCATTTGGTAAAGTAACACGATCTGGTTTAATTTTGTAATTAAAAAGAGCTAAAGCGGAAATATTGGAACATATGTAATCATTGGCTCCTAAACAATGAGGCAACGAGTGGGATTTTGATGTGAGGATGAAGGAAGAAAGGTAGGTACTTGCAGTAGCGTACTCAATAGAAGAAATGCTAGAGGAAATGTTGTTTTTGGATTTCCAAACTGTTGTATTTGGATTTCCAAATTCTATTATCTACCGAAATTGTTACTAGGTTGAGTCACGACCAGGTCGCTCTCTTTAAGACGTTTCGTGGCACTACCCAAAATTGTGCAAGGTAGACTATCAACCACGCCGCCTCCAGGATAAAACAAGCCCAGCTACAACTGTTCGATTAACTACTGCACTGTAGAAAATCGTTCGAGATTTACACCTTCGAATATGGTATTAAGACCACTCTTTAATACTGAAACCACATTAATATGGTATTATTACCATTCTATATGGTGCTAAGACCACTCAAATATGGTGTTTCCACCATTCTAACCTTTAAGTTCTCCAAACTTTCAATATGGTACTACGACCACTCAAATATGGTGATACCACCATTTCTCCTCAAATAGAAAAATATTTAAATAATTTATATACTGTTAAGATCATTCATAATTCCGACGGGACATTATTATTACGAAAGGGACTATGATCTTAATAGTACTCTTTATTCCGAAGGGACTTAGATTATTGAAGGGACTATGAACTTAAGACCACTCTTAATTCCGAAGGGACATTAAACCGAAAAAGGGACTATGGTCTTAAGAACACTCTTAATTCCGAAGGGATAGAAAGGAGTAGAAGCAGAAGAAACTCGTTAACACAAGTCAGAGGGAGAAGAGAGAAACCGCACAGGAAGCATCAACTGTGCGATTTGGTGTGTTTTTTGAACTGAGTGGAGTCCTCTATTTATATAGAGATTCTGTAACTGTTTTAGCACAAATTGCGACAACAGTTACTCTTAATGGATAAAGTTAAAATGAAGTTTATCCATTAATCAGTTCAACAACACTTGTGGATAGGATCAAAAGAAACAAATCCACAAAAGTGGAGGAAACAAACTATTAGATTTGAATGAAGGAAATATAAGAAATTCAATTAAATTCTTATTCTTATCACAACCACCATAAGCTAAATTTATGGGAAGTGATATTCTTGAATAAAAATAATAATTACTATTATTTTTATTATTATTAAGTATTTAAAATTAAATACCGCAATTTAAACACTATTAATGTGTGTGTTCTATTTTATGTGGGACCCCCACACTCTATTTTTTCAATTCACACAACATTAGATCAAAGTATGATTACTTGGTGTTTAATCTTCCAATTTATTTTCCAACATCACACTAATGTTCCAACAATCCCCCACTTGAATTTAAAAAATGGTTTCAATAATAACGTCAAAACTTTTCTATAAGGTTGCTATTAAGCAAAGGTGTCGCCTACAACTTGAACCTTTGCATAGAGAGTAAAATTCTGATTAACAAGAGTTGCTTACAGCATTGAACTCTATCTCAGACATAGAACCCACACCCAAATCTTTTCATAAGGTGTATTCTAAAAGCCCGTGCGTTTATGGCCTTGCACGTGTATCCCGGTTTTAACAAACGCTCTAGGTATTTTGCCCCGAATCCCATAGGAACCGGCCCTTAGTTCCACATTCGTATAGGTGAGTCTATCAAGAGTACTTTTGTATCTATGTACTCCACTCCAAATAGAGTATAGATCTCATTAATAGTTTCTATTATCTCATCCTTCTATCGCTGCAGGAATCATGCTTTCTTACTTTTAACATAGCATGTTCTATCACCTGTGACTTGTTATTACCCATTGAACCTATTTCTTGGGATTTCCAGTCATGTAGGTTGGGTTACCATCTCTTGTGACCTTTGAGCATTAGTCCCATCCTATTGGATGTGTTTAGGACTTTCTTTTTAGTAATTCCTTTCGTCAAAGGATTGACTATTTCTTTATCAGTACGTACATGATCTACTTTAATCGTTCCTTTTGAGAGTAGCTAGCTCTCTAACCCTTTACGTGTTCGTGCCTTAATTATCGTCTCTCACCATTGTGGTAACGATTCTCAATTTTGTAATAGCTGCAGACTATCACAATAAATTAACACTTCTGGAAACGGTTTTACCCACTAAGGGTTCTTAGCTAGCAAGCATCTTATCAACTTGCTTCTTCACTAGTTTTCTCTAGTGTTCTCATCCTAGATACATTCCATAGTGGACTGAGTCAATATCATTTGTTTCAACAAATAATTCCTCCAGTGATGCTCAATGTGTAGCCATTGGTCGCTAAATACACATCTGAAGATGTTCTATTTTATATCTTGTACCATTCAAGTACATAGGTTACTCCTCATAATTTAATCTTCGAGTCATAGTCTTCTTAAGGCACCTCATGACTCTTTCAATAGCATGGTAATGCTTCTCATTCGTCTACTAGTAAACTTGCACAAGAGTTTTACGACATCGACAATGTCGGGTCTAATACATTCAGTGACATACCTAAGTACTGTCAATGATGCTCACATATTCTGTTTTTCTAACTCCATCTCAAGTGTTCTAATACTTGGATCATAATATATGATTGCAAGTTTACGGTCAAATAATTACATTTCCTTAAGATCTTCTCAACTTTGTGAGATTTATCAAAAAAGTTCTCTTTTCTGATCTAGTAATCGTGAAACCAAGAATTACTTCAACTTTGTCTAGGTCTTTCTTATCAATGTTATTGATAAACAATGATTTCATATAATTCATAACATGAATCTTTAAATCAAATATGAGCAAGTCGTCTTTATAGAGACATATGATCGTGCAAATATTATTTGTCACTTTCATTCACTTTATACTCATTCGATAGCATTAGAATGCCAAATTTTCCATGTCATTCTTTAAGAGTTTATTTTAGACCTCACAAAGAATTATCTAACTTACAGACTTTGTTTTCTTGTCCATGAATCGCAAAACGTTCAGGTTGTTTCATATAGATTTCTTCTTCTAATTCACCATTAAAAAGGCAACTTTCACATCCATTTGGAGTACTATCTAGTTATGAACGGCAGCTAAAGGGACTAGTACTCTTATGGATATGATTTCGTGACTGGTAAATGAATGTCGAAGAGGTCTATATTTTTCTCTTTGTCTAAAACCTTTGACTACAAGGAGAGCCTTGTATTCATCAACCGTACCATCAGGTTTTAGTTCCTTTTTTCAAAAATCCAAATATAACCGATTAGTTTTGCAACTATGAGACAAGTCAACCAAATGTCATGTTTTGTTAGACTCTAGAAAATTCATTTCATCGTTTATAGCTTTTTGCCATAATTCAGCATCCAATGAGGATATAACTTCTTTCAGGCTTAATGAATCTTCTTCCAATGTATAAACCAAGTTCATACTCTTTAGCAATTTTAACTTTCTTACCTCCTTGAGGTTCTCTAACATCTCGTATGATGTTTCCATAACTATTTCTTAATTTTTAGAAGGCAATTTATTTTGCCCCCACTAATGTCGTGCTCCCATTAGAGCCCCCACTAGTGCCCCCACTATTCTTTAGTTAAAGTGGTAAACATTTACATAGAAATCGACATCTTTTAAATTCTATGATCACTTTAACATTTAGGTCATAAAACATATATGTTTCGTTATTTTATCGCATACCTGATGAATACACATTCATAGGCTCTACTAGTGAGTTCAACTCTCGGGGTCCAGAATCCAAATATAGTTCAGACAATCCCAAAAAATAAGACAAGTTGGATTGTCTTTTCTTCAAAAATTTCTTAATTAGAATTTTTGTTCTTAGACTTGGGTACTCTATAAATTTCAATATTTGTTATAAAAATTGAGCATTCAAGCATATCAATTTTATTTTTCAAAATTCACAGTCATCAATACACATGATAAAAACATCATTTTATCATTTTATGTGTCATCAAATTCACACATATCATAATTTATTATGTTTAGAGATTCATATTCTCTAAATTCTGATTTATATGAACTTTTGGTTCATATATCTTGACTGCAATAAATAAAATTGTCTAATCATATAACGTTGGAATTAAGTCCAAGTTACTCAAGTTTAAAATTAAACACTTGTTCGTGATCAATTTTGATATGTCAAATATTAAAATCACACGACTAAAATAGAAGGAGAATTTTAATTTTGAACATCAAATCGAAGTCTTTTCCTGACAAGAGTGAATGGTACACAAGTCTCTCTTTAAGTCTGAGTCAACTCAGTCTTATTCAATAGAAATCTGAAATTTAGATTCTTTCTTAAACATAAAGTAGAATTTCACAATTCCATTTATTTTCCTTTATTTCACAATTATAGGTTTGGAGTTTTTGTGACTCGATGGGTCTATGGTTCATCGGTGGTACCCAATATACTAACAATGTTGCTGCACTTATTTTGGAGCCTTGAATTCTCAATATCATTTTAAGCATAATTTTCTTCTTACCGTAAGTGGCTGCAATTTGTCCAAAGTTTCAATTCACACTTCAAGTGTGATGATGAATCTTAAAACAATACATATGAACCAAGATCACCAAAATTAAAACCGTAAGCTTATTTAAATAATATTGCCCATTTATCATTCCCTTAACATAAGAAGTAGCAACATTGATGTATCCAGGGACAAATATAGATACTCACAATTTACTCCAAACTTTACAAAAAATAAGATACGCGAATTTCATAGTGTTGTTGTTTTACAACAATCACTTCGTCGTGTTCAATCAAAAGATGTATTTCTATAGCTTGATTTACCCTTAATATATTTAGAGACAATTTAACCTTAATAAGTAACTTCTTCGGTAAACATAATAGATCGAAACGTCTTAAAATTGTTGTTTTTGGATTTCCAAACTGTTGTATTTGGATTTCCAAATTCTATTATCTACCGAAGTTGTTACTAGGTTGAGTCACGATCAGGTCGCTCTTTTTAAGACATTTCGTGGCACTACCCAAAATTGTGCAAGGTAGACTATCAACCACGCCGCCTCCAAGATAAAACAAGCCCAACTACAACTGTTCGATTAACTACTGCACTGTAGAAAATCGTTCGAGATTTACACCTTCGAATATGGTACTAAGACCACTCTTTAATACTGAAACCACTTTAATATGGTATTATTACCATTCTATATGGTGATAAGACCACTCAAATATGGTGTTTCCACCATTCTAACCTTTAAGTTCTCCAAACTTTCAATATGGTACTACGACCACTCAAATATGGTGATACTACCATTTCTCCTCAAATAGAAAAATATTTAAATAATTTATATACTGTTAAGATCATTCATAATTCCGACGGGACATTATTATTACGAAAGGGACTATGCTCTTAATAGTACTCTTTATTCCGAAGGGACTTAGATTATTGAAGGGACTATGAACTTAAGACCACTCTTAATTCCGAAGGGACATTAAACCGAAAAAGGGACTATGGTCTTAAGAACACTCTTAATTCCGAAGGGATAGAAAGGAGTAGAAGCAGAAGAAACTCGTTAACACAAGTCGGAGGGAGAAGAGAGAAACCGCACAGGAAGCATCAACTGTGCGATTTGGTGTGTTTTTTGAACTGAGTGGAGTCCTCTATTTATATAGAGATTCTGTAACTGTTTTAGCACAAATTGCGACAACAGTTACTCTTAATGGATAAAGTTAAAATGAAGTTTATCCATTAATCAGTTCAACAACACTTGTGGATAGGATCAAAAGAAACAAATCCACAAAAGTGGAGGAAACAAACTATTAGATTTGAATGAAGGAAATATAAGAAATTCAATTAAATTCTTATTCTTATCACAACCACCATAAGCTAAATTTATGGGAAGTGATATTCTTGAATAAAAATAATAATTACTATTATTTTTATTATTATTAAGTATTTAAAATTAAATACCGCAATTTAAACACTACTAATGTGTGTGTTCTATTTTATGTGGGACCCTCACACTCTATTTTTTCAATTCACACAACATTAGATCAAAGTATGATTACTTGGTGTTTAATCTTCCAATTTATTTTCCAACATCACACTAATGTTCCAACAGGAAATCAAAGGAGTTGTAGTGATGTGATTTATGGTAGCCTTGATGGTGGAAATGTTAATGGAACCAAGTTGACTTGTTGTAGGAAGGATAAAAGTTGAGCATATTGTTCTTGAGATAAACTAGTGTAAGAACTTGTAGAATTGCTCAAGCTATTACTACATGAAATAATTGCATCGGAATCTTCATGAGAAACAGCATTTACACGTGACTGTTGTTTATTGAAACTGGGGTGGCCATATTTTTGGTAACAAAAATCAATTGTATGGCCATTGCGGGAACAAAAAGTGTAGAACCTGTTAGGTTTTGAGAATTAGCTTGAAATGAGCCTTTACCACAACCCTGAGGTCTTCTAGCTTCAGAAGCATTCAACTGAAAGACTCGCGGGAGAAATAGAAGAGTTATTTCTTTCTTCTTGAATTACAAGGGAGTAAACCTTATTGAGGGAATGATAGGATCAAGAAGTAAAACTTGAGTTTTTACAACACAAAATTGCTCATTCAAGCCAGTCAGACTTGCATGATTTGATCTTCAGTTCTGTAAATCTTAACAAAATGAGTAGCCTCGCAACAGCAAGGATGAACACAAACACAATTAAGAATAGGTCTATGTGATGATAATTCTTCCAATATCGCCTTTATCTCAGTGAAATAATCTAGAACACATTTGGTACCTTGATTTAAATTGTTGATGGAGGGGCGTGGGTTGCAATATGAATTTTGTCAACTTTTGAGAAGCATTCTTGAAGATCTTGTCAAACCTCAAAAACAGTATCATGAAACACAATTGTTTGAGCAATAGAATTAGAAATAGAGCTGATAAGCCACGATTGAACCAAGTGATTACAAACGTTCCCAAGGCTTGTAATTAATTTGTACTTGGGCTTGAGAAGTTTCAATTAAAGTCATTGCGGATCAGTTTATTTCTTGCTTTATTATAATACACACGCGCGCGCACACACACACTACTAAGCTCTCATGAGAATTCCCGCTATATATATATATATATATATATATATATATATATATATATATATATATATATATATATATATATATATAGGGGGCATATCAAGTGAGAATGAATAAGTTATATGAGAATGATAGGAATAATTATCAGCCTTTGGATTAAAATGAATGGTTGAGATTAAAAGGCTCCAATTTAATACTACCGTGCCTCTCCCTCTTCAATCTCTCTATCGTCTAATACCCTTTCTCCTTACCAGTTTCACTCGACCCATATAACATCTGTGTTTTCTATTTTGAAGGCTAGAACTTGAATCAATGGCTGCACACTTTATTACCATAATTAATTGACACAATTTTTCTTCTGTTTTACGATTTAAACACAGTCTTTAAGAGAAAAAGGAACAATTTCTGAATCAATTGAAGTGGCTAATAACAAAGCGTCCAAATTTGAGAGAGTTTTATGATAAAGATGAGAAGGGAAATAAATAAAAGAAGTAAAGGGTGAAGAATTAGAAAGGAATATTAGAAACGAAGAAGAAAGGGAGAAGAACCAAGAAGATATCACGGGTGAGAGAAGAAGAAAGGTCACAACACATGGGTTTTTGGGTGTTTTCACATTAAATTGGAGCCTTTTAATCCTAACCATTCATTTTAATCCAAAGGTTGATAATTATTCCTATCATTCTCATATAACTTACCCATTCTCACTTGATATGCCCTATATATATATATATATATATATATATATATATATATATATATATACGGGTGTAAGTCACAAGACTTACACCAAATCTCATCCTTAAGTTTCAATACATATAGATGTAGTAAAAATTTGGTTAATAGTTTAACTTGTGGTAGGACATTTTCTTTGATGAAATTTTGAGTGCATGCTTATTACCCTGAAACACTGAATTTGAAAGATGAGCCCAATTGGTGAGAATTATTTTTTTAGGGGAGTTTAAGCCTCTGATTTGGAACCGAAGTTGCTATCCCTTGGTTTTAGAATTTGCCTAATGAGTGCACTTAAATTGAAGGTTGAGTTCCCTATTCATGATGTCTACTTCTTCATAACCTTTTTAATCCAAAGGATGAGCAACAGTTTAAGAATGAGGGAATTTGCTAACTTAGAATTTATTTGTTTAATTGGTTAATTTAGTATGTTTAGTTTGGTTTTAGTTCCTTTTCCCCAGCTTTTTGTTTTAGATCATATTGCTCCAAGGTAGATGCGTTGTTTCAAAAATTGAATATAAATGTACGTTTTCAGCCCAAATGTTCTACCTTATGAAATTTGTGGTATTTTTTATCATGTGATTGTTGAACGCCAACTTGGAATATCTTCTTATAGACGATCATTTTTCGAACACTTATAATAAGAGTAGAAGAATCATTCAAATGCCTCCCTAAATATCTATGTGGTATCATCATGATGTTGGATATAAATTAAATTCTTGAAAGTTAATTTGCCGAAAATGTTGGCATTGAAGTGTCTTATACTTAGTGTAAAAATTTGGTAGTCTCTTTGAAAACACAAAAAATTGAAGATAACACATCACATGTATTCTACCAAATCAACTATATAGGCTATCACATCGAATCCCTTCGTATAAGATGAGTAGCAACGAACAAAGAATGCATTCTAATATATCATTTTGAACTTAATCTGACTGCCCTGCCAACTGACAAATTTCAATTGACAGAGGAGCATGATCAAGCACAAAACAACATCTTAGAAATGCATTCTTGTTTGTCACACTCATCTAATACGAAGCAATTCGATGTGAACACCTATATAGTTGATTTGATAGAGTACAAAATGTGTTCTCTTCATTCTTTTGAGTTTCCAAAGAGACTACCAAACACCTTAATGCAGTGCGTCCTAGTCCTCTGGAGCTCCTCCTCCTCATTTTCAGTTGGGTCCTCCAACTGATTGCACCTATGAAGGAGTCTATCATACAACTTCTTCAAGTTAGGAGTACTAATATTCCACCCCATTGTGTGCTCGTCTCCTCCTCAGCTTCCTTCCCCGTCAAACCCAGCTCAGACTGCATTCGTTGAATACTCAACTTATAGCTGCAGTTGTCATAGTGCATGAGCCTCCCTTGGATGAGAATGTGTAGAACACACACCATATCATCTAATGTGATGGTCATCTCCCCAACAGGCAGATGGAAGCTGATGGTCTCTTGATGTCGTCTCTCTGATAAGGCGGTGATGAGGCCAAGGTTGATGGTGCAATACCCAGTCTTAAGGAGAAATAATTAAAATAAAACGACAGTAATTAAATAATATTAAACAACTAAACTTACCGCGGCGTCGCTTCAAAGCCTGCAGGCCACGTGTCTACCGAAATTTGTAAAAGAGAATGTCAGTGGGGCCTCCAGGAAAACCCGCTAGTCCAGCGTCATGTTGAGCCTCACCCTCTTGTTGCTAAGGTTGCTCATACTGAGGTTGATGCTCCTTATGTTGTTGATGCTGTTGTGTGAGGTCCACTATCTAGGACGGACCCGTCTGGGACGAGGATGCCTCCCCACTCCTACCATCCTGTCTCCTTCTGAGAGGAGGGTGCCTAGACTGCCTTTTGAACCGTGCACTCTCGGTCATGGTCTCTCTGCCTGCTCTCAGTCTGTCTGGTCTCTCAGACATATCTACACAACATAAAACAATGCAAAAAATCAACATCAAACTCTAATTTCTAACTCTAAACTACCACATAGCACTCAAACTATCACATTATGTCATTTCAATCTCTAAATTACAACATTGCACTCAAACTCACTATAATGAATATTAACAATCCAATTTCTAACGAATTTCATCATTAACAATGCAAAATTCAAACAATTTATCATTGTGACAATTTATCAAACACCTAGAGTTCAACTTAAAATCTAACAATTTCTAACTCTAACCTACCGTATTTAAGTCAAACTTACTCTAACCAAGACCTAAACAACAATTTCTAACTAAATTCATCATTAAGAATAAAAAAATCAAACATGCAAAACTACCCTAAAATTGTGAAATTTCGTCAAAAAATCTAACATTTTAAAAAAAAAAAAACAATGCCAAGTGATCATAATCACTTACTTGATGTTGAGGTAGAATTTGATGTTGCTTTGCTCAAAGTTGATGAAAATCGCACTTGATGTTTTGGAAAAGGTATGGGAGAATGGTTGCTGTTCTATTTCTACAACAGAACGCAACGTACGTGACTTAACTCATGTTGGGGTTATTTTATGCAGTTTGAGTAGGGAATGCGCAAATTTGATTGGGAGAAGAACAATTTTCTGATTTTCAAGGACAAAAGATTTTTTATAGGGTATTACTCCCTCCGTCCCTTAATGTAACCCCCTTAGCATTTTTCACATTTCTTAAGAAAAGTTGTCGGTGTAATTAATGTGTATGTTTTGTGTATTAATATTACCAAATTCTCCTTTGTTTGTATGTGTATTAAATTTGACTATTCATATTTCAAGACAAGTTAGTAGTATTAATTAGGGGTACGTTTAGGAAAAAAAGTAATAAATGCATCTACTAATTTGAAAAGGGGATTACATTTAGGGATAAAAATAAAATCAAATGGGTGGTTACATTAAGGGACGGAGGGAGTATTAACTAGTGCCCCGGACACTAGTTAAAGAAGTTAAATATAGAAAACTTTTATTGGAAACAACAATTTTTTGACTTTTGAATAGTTAAATACTTGCTTTTTCACAATTCTCAATACACTTTTTCTAATTTTGTGTTCCAGAGCCACTAGATAACATTTCCCTTTTTTATTTACCTCAAAAGTCCAACTAGAGTTCTTTTCTAGAAAATTGTGCTAACTCGGACCAAACAAAAGGACGAGTTTAAGAATCAAACCCAATCAATGAATGAAGCTCTTAGGCAAGGTAGATTCCATAACATCTCAAGGCTTTATTCTTATTGAAAATTGTAATCCAACAACCGTTTTAGCGAATCATCATATTAAAAACAGTCCATTGGTATTCATAACAAAGTTCTCGTAGGAACGATATTTTATTACACGATATAATAGTGCACTTGCGGCTTGAGGGACGCTTGGCAAGTATATCAAATCAAATTGTTCAAGTAATAATATTGTTTTGTGGCTTGAATTGAATTTTATTACCCCGAATAATTTGTTCATCCACTTGGAGTGTTGGCGGGACGGAGCGAGAGTGAATAAATTCAAGAGAGGTTATGTGTTGATTTGGCATGCCATTCTTTAGGTTATTTGGAAAGAACGAAATGAGAGAATTTTCAATAATAAAGGAAATGATATTGATGAGGTTGTTGAAGAAATCAAGCTTGTTTCGTAGCGTTGGACTTTGAGTAGATTGAAGATTGTTTCTTGCCTCTTTTATGAGTGGTGTTGGAACCCGAGAGAGTGTCTGAGGAGGTAGTGGAGTTTTCGTCTCTGTTTGGGACTGTTTTGGTGTCCGATTGGGTTTGTTGGCTGCTGGTCCAGAAGAGTGGCAGGCCGGCCACTGTTGATTTTTTTGCTATGGTGTGTCTGTGTGCTGCGGCTGGCATTGCCTTTAGAGTCCATAGAGGTTTTTTTTTTTAGGTGAAGTTGTGTGACAGCTGATGTGTGCAGCTGCTGCAGCTTCTGTTTCGGCCTCTTTGTTGTATTGTTGCCTCACCGTTTAGCACGTCTTATGTCGGGCTTGTGTTAATATATTATGCTGATTCAAAAAAAAAAATGATAAACACAGTTGACTCCACAAGGATTATGATTAATTAAATTCCTCGTCAATCATGATTTTACTTAGGTGATAGAAAATGGGGGTTTGCAAAAAGATTTGGTTTTTGCAAATTAAAATTAAATTTGATTGAAATTAAATAGATATGATAAAAAGATATTAGTATTGTTTTAATTCTCTCTTTGTCACTCTTTGGTAATTGAGGTTCTAACATTAACAACTGAGTTTCTATTTTCATGACAATTTAACAAAGTATGTAGATAGAACAAATAGATAGAACAATATTTTATGAATTGGAGATAAAAAAAAGGCTTAAACGCACTTTTCACCCCTTAACTTTGCAAAAGTTGCAATTTTGGCCCCCTATTAAAAAAAATGGCAAAAGTGACCCCCTATGTTTAGGGAAATATGCTCTTTTGAACCTCTAACATAAGGGAAATATGCTTTTTGACCCCTTATCTTTAAAAAAAGTTGCAATTATGACCCCTTTTTTGGGACACGTGGCCTCTTCTCAGCAGTTTTTGGACGAAGGGGGCCAAAATGCAATTTTTTTAATAGGGGGCCAAAATTGCAACTTTTGCAAAGTTAGGGGGTGAAAAGTGCGTTTAAGCCTAAAAAAAAATTAAAAGATGGATCTGTACAAAAAATTTGGAAGTAAATTTATTACTTCTATAATTTTTTTTTTTTGAAGAATTGTATAATAATTGGTTGCCATTGTTTTCTCTCTCATTAGTTGGATACATGTGACAGTTTATATTAACTGACGAGAGTGAACTGATAATTTGGTAGAGGCCATTTGAAAACTTTGTAAATCGAAGTTAATTTTTTTTTGTTATATAGTCTTGGAGTTAAAATTTCATATCTTAAATGATTAAATAGGGTATCATGTCCCTCTGAGCATAGCTCAGTTGGTAGGGACATGCATTATTATATGCAGGGACCGGAGAATGAAAGTTAATTTAATATCTAACAGATTGTATGAAAATGTCAGAGATTAATTTGAATATTATTTTTTATTAATGACTAATTGAATGGGCTGCAGACAAATTGTGAGACCAAATTAGGTTTTTAGATCTTCATATTACATTTTATTAAAACCCTATTTTTCTTCTTTCCTCCTCTTCTTCTCTTTAGATCCGTACCGTTAGTTAATACCACTACTGCATCATGTGGTTATATATACTTGTGCATGGCATGGTAGACCGTTTAAAGGTTATTCACTAGCCGTAATTTTCATGCTCTCCTTACAAGCGTATCTTCTCAAAATGGAACTTCCAACAAACATGGTAATAATGGGAAAATCATTGGGTGACTTTGATTTTTATTGACTTTAGTGACATTGATGTATTTAGTTGATAGATGAATGATTAAAATAAATTATTTTGATGAAAAAGAATGATTGATTAAGAGATACATATAAACAAAATCAACAAAGTCACCAAACTCAAAAACACGCAAGTGAAATCCGTAATAATTGTAATAAAATACAAAGAGTGACCATTGTTACAACGCATGCATGAAGACAGAACAATATAGACAGCTACATGACATTGGCTACCATACAAGAAAACATCCAAAAAATGCAAAAATCCATGTCCCCACTGAAAAAAAGGATTTTTCATATCCCAGATTCCCATTGCTTGTTCTTGACCGTGGTCACAACAATTCACATCATTGGACCAAATCAAGACAAACTATGTGCAAATAAAGTAACTGTTCTAAACATGTACTCCATAGAGGATGCCTTAATAAGCTTCTTCACGTGGAACATATGACCCGACATATTCAAAAGATGTACAATCTATTGATACTTTTTTTTTCTGCATGCAATCTATCAAGTAACTGTTCTAAACATGTACTAATTAAATATGCATTGCAATCTATTGATACTTTTTTTAGCATGCAATCTATCAAGGTTATTTCTTTTCTCTCCACTAATGAATGTTGATCAATCCATTGAGTTTGAAACACCGTTTATGCATAAATTATGATAACAATTAGCACCACATGTAGTGTGTCATCATCATTTATAAATTTAGTACTTGAGTCTCCAAGAAGACACACCTAAACCATAAGTTCTCATTTCTATCCTTCAACCATAATTTAAGCTAGGGCATCATAGCTTGATACCAAGAAATGGAGGAGAATCCATGGGGGAATTGGTCTTACGATTTGGTAATACAATAACAAGTCATATTATACATTGAATATTTATTTTCTTAATTGAAATGTGATGATATTTTATGTGTATATAGATCATTGTATGAACTCCTCCACTAACTATAAAACCTACCACTTGATTAATTATTGTTTTACAAATGAATCGTTTTTAGGAAATGGAAGAATCTTTGTGTCACACCAACAACACATTTGATGAAGATTTCCTTAGAGATATCCTGTATCAGACACCACAAGATCAATTCAGTGTCCCTATTGCCACAACTGGCCTAGTCAACAACTCATCCATCAAGGTGTCACATTCAACTCAACATGCTGAAGAAAAACCAGCCAACTCATTACCGATACCAACAAATTCTATATTGTCTCTTGACGAATCTGTTACATTGTTACCACCAACTGAGCAACACCATGATTCTTTGCCTTTGTCGTCATCAACGGCTAGCCAAGGGTCAAATTCGAAGAAGCCTAGAAGCGCTTCTGAGACACTAGATCACATAATGTCAGAGAGGAATAGGAGACAGCTACTTACAAGGAAGATCATAGAACTTTCGGCCTTTTTACCTGGATTAAAGAAGGTGAGTCTGTAATATATTAAATTAAACCAGGACAAATGTGTAAATTTCTATAGTAGTTATCATCTACGAAGCACGGACACTTCTAAGATTAGGCATGTCGTGGTGTCAGACATATGTCGGACCTACTTAGACCGGTGTCCCAAAAATTTAATTTTTCTTTGTTTCGACACTCTGTTGAATTGGTGTCCGACACAAATTCGAACAAGTATCCCTTTATTTATTTTTACTTTGATTCGACACAGCTTGGGCACTTATCTACAAGATTAAGATGTGTGGAAGCAATATTGATCAAGGAGGGCGGTTAAAAAAAGGTCTAACATTTTAATCTTTTTTGCTAGTTGATGGATAAAAAAGGTCAAATTCTATCCAATCTTGTTTTTGGACTTTGTAAAGAAAGAAATTACTCAATTTAAATGCACATGTATATATTGATACTCGATTTAGATCTATTATGAATAACCAGTAAAAGACTCGTGCGAACATTGAGGTAGTTATATAAAAAATAATTAGATTGTTAATATTGTTTAGGGACAATAGTGGTTCGACATACTCTAGATCTGTGATGTAATAACTTCTGCATTAGGTTCAGGCCCCTTCTGTTTTTATTGCTTTCCTTTGCTTGATAAAAAAATATAATGTTTCTACTGAATATTTTTCTCTTATATATACAAAAAAATATGTTAAATAGTTGAATCGTGTTTGATGTGGATTTTATATGCTTATATATGCGAAAATAAATGTTTAAGTAGTATAATGTTTCTATATGCAAAATATCATTTAATGTTTGCATAGCATCTGTTGTAGATCTTACGTGTTTATATATGAATAAACAAATTTTTATTTAGATAGATGAGAAAGCCGATATGATCAAATTTTGGAAACTAGAAACTATTTTCAAAATATAAACATTAATATAGTGATTCTATTAAATAACTTTTTATTTTATATGCAAATCACCATTCAATGTTTGCACCGCTTTTGTTGATGCATATTTTATGTGCTTATATATGCAGAAACAAATTCTTATATGCATATATTAGAAAGTCGATATGATAAAAATTTTGAAACTCGTGATTATTTTAAAAATATCAACATTAATGTAGTGTTTCTATTAAATAAATTTTTATTTTATATTTAAAACACCATTAAATATTGCACAACACTTGTTGAGGATTATTTATGCTTTATATATATATATATATATATATATATATATATATATATATATATATATATATATATATATATATATATATATATAAGCAATTTTTTATGTACCGCTATAAGATAGTCAATATGATAAAAAAAAATTAAAAATTCATCACTATTTTCAAAATATTAACATTAACATATTGTTTTTATTAAAAAAAATATCTTATATACAAAACACCGTTAAGTATTTTCACTGCACTCTTTGCAGATTTTATGTGTTTATATCTCGAAAATCAAATTTTATGTATATCGATATGAGAAAGGTTTTCTTTTATCTATCAAGTATGAGAAAGTTTTTTTTCTTCTTATTTTTGATATTTTAAAAACTAATGATTATTTTTGTCAAAAAAAAAACTAATGATTATTTTATAAATATCAATATTAATGTAGTGTTTTTATTAAATTTCTTTAAATGAAAATTAGTAAGATTAAGAGATTAAAAAAGATGAGAATAAACTTTTTCTCTATATTTATGTCATAATACATTGTTTTTTCTTATTATTTAATAGAAAATTGATCATGAAGCACAAGAAATTAGTGATAAAGGGAATTAGTTTAACCAAGGATAACTATGAAATTTTGTTGGCGTATGATTTTCTTCTAGTAGTAGTAGTAGATAAAAGGGAATAAGATAAGAAAGAAAAAGAATGAGGAAACGAATTGAGTTTTTTTATTTGCAAAATACAGGGAATCAATTTTAGGCTTGGTTTGAAAGTGATAAAAAAAAAAAAAAGGTAAACTAAATTAACAAATTGGCTCATTATATGGAATTAGCTAGACTTTTTGTGTGAAATTGGAAACAAACTTGTCAATAATTAAGATGATGATAAAAAAAAAATTAAATATAGGGGAATTAGTTAAGCTTGGAAGTGATAAAGCCAAAAAAAAAAAAAATTTAAAAATGAATAAATTAGTTTTATATTTTACAAATGTCCATTATACACATAAAATTAAGAGATCATGGATTTAAAAAATGACAATTATAAAATTTTACTCGAGTAAGATTTTTATAAATCGTTAGTAGATTAATTTAAAAAAAATAAATAAATTAGTTCCATGGTTATCCGTAGAAATTGGTTACACTTGTGATGACCATTATTCATAACTAATTTTTTAAGACAAATAAATTTAATATTGTAAAATGACTGTTATCCGTTATGCACATAAAATTAAGGAGATCATGTTTTAAAAAGGACGATTATCAAATTTTGTTGGACTTCAGTTTTTATATATTAGTTTTTTATTTGACAGAAAAAATTCGTTACATTTGTGAAGACCATTATCCATAATTAATTTTTTTAAAAAAAAAATAAATTAGTTCCATAATTACTCGTGGAATTTGGTTACACTGTGATGATTATTAACTGTAATTCATGTTTTAAAAAAAAAATAAATTAAATTTTGTAAAGAGACCGTTATGCGCATAAAATTAAGGAGATCATGAGTTTTAAAAAATACAATTATGAAATTTTGCTGGCTTCGATTTTTATATATTGTTAGTAAATTCCATAACTATCCGTAGAATTTGGTTACACTGTGATGACCATTAACTGTAATTCATTTTTTAAAAAACAAATAAGTTAAATTTTGTAAAATGACCATTATGCGCATAAAATTAAGGAGATCATGGGTTTCAAAAAATACAATTATGAAATTTTGCTGGACTTCGATTTTTATATATTGTTAGTAAACTACCCGTAGAATTTGGTTACACTGTGATGACCATTAACTGTAATTCATTTTTTAAAAAACAAATAAGTTAAATTTTGTAAAATGACCATTATGCGCATAAAATTAAGGAGATCATGGGTTTTAAAAAATACAATTATGAAATTTTGCTGGACTTCGATTTTTATATATTGTTAGTAAATAAATTAAATTTTTTAAAATGACTGTTATGCGCATAAAATTAAGGAGAACATGGGTTTTAAAAAGGACGATTATGAAATTTTGCTGGACTTCGATTTTTATATATTGTTAGTAGATACTAATATTTGATTTAATTATACTGATAAATATATATGTAGCGGTGTCGGTGTCCTATGTTTATTATATTAGTGGTGTCGTCATGTCGGAGTCCATGCTCCATAGATTATCATTGGATAGAAGCTACAATAAAAATTATCTAATGGCTTTGTAGATTGATAAGGTTCATGTGGTAACGGAAGCTATCAATTATGTGAAACAACTTGAAGAACGTGTGAAAGGGCTAGAAGAAGACATCAAGAAGAAAGACACAGGATCAGTGAGCACCATAACAAGATCCCATATCCTAATTGACAAAGACACTGCAATCGGTGAAATGAAAACTGAAGAATGTTACGGGCGAAATGAATCACTTGTAGAGGTTGAAGCTAGGGTTCTAGGGAATGAAGTGTTAATCAAGATTCATTGTGGCATGCAAGAGGGGATTGTGGTCAATATAATGTCCCAGCTTCAACTTCTTCATCTCTCCATAACAACTACCAATGTCTTGCCATTTGGAAATACTCTTGACATCGCCATTATTGCTCAGGCAAGTAATTACCAGTACACACACTTGTTTTTTAGAATAAGTATTTTAGCAAAAATATAATTAAAAGGTGGTTAAATACACCTTGAGGCGCAGGTTGCCTAAAACACTCATTTTGAAAAACAAGTGGGTGTAAGTTATCAACTCCTACAAACATTTGCTAGAGCACACCTAGTTATCTTTTAAAAGGAGTATTTTAACATGCGATAACTAAAAAATTGCCCTAAGATGTATGTTGCTAAAATACATATTCATAAAAACTAGTGGGTGTATCCTAGCAAATATATATATAATTTCATGGAAGAAAATTAAGAAGCATGATTCCAACTCAAGTTTGATTCTTATCCAAATTTAATTATTATAACCCTATCTGTAACATATATTATAATGTATGTTTATATTTGTGTTTAAATTTTTGTAATTGATCCTACAGATGGGTAACAAATACAACTTGACAGTGAAGGATCTAGTGAAAAAACTAAGAGAAGTGGCTATGTTGCAAGCATGTGATGATGTGCAACAATGAAGAGTGCTTGAGTTTGAAAACAAACAACGCCATTAATTTAGTACATGGTCTTTGAGAAGTTTCAATCAAGGCCATTGCTAATCAGTTCTACCCTTGTATAGGATATGATCGATGAAAATCAATAAAGTGTGGTTGGATTTGAAGTAATTAGTTTATTTCTTGCTTTGTTGTAATATGTTTCATTGTATGGGACGAAGATCGTCAGATTAAATAATAAATATTTGTTTTAAGATTTTAAAAGTAGTTTAACATTACAAAATTTTGTATACGGATGCAGGATAAGGATCCACCCATTTTTGGCAGTGGATTCTCCTTTCCTTTGTTCCCAGGGACGACGAAGCCAGGGCCACCGTCAAATTCAAATAATAATACATAAGGTTGGGAACAACTTTTTGAAAGAGATTCTAATGATGGAGTTCGTGGCTAGAGCAGTGCTCCACAAATCGAGTGTGTTAAAATGTGCTGCATATTTTTAGAATTCTCTAGAATGCATTAGCAACTTATAGAATGTTAAGAATTGATGTACATGTCTAGATTTCTCTAGAATAGTTTAGTGGATTAATATTTTAGATTTAATTAATACTACACATGTAGTAAGAAATGTCATGAAGAATCTAGAAAGCAGCATCTAGAATATGACATTCACACTATAAATAGGCAAGCATGTACTCATTTGTAATCAATCCAATTTGGAGAGCAATACAATCTAATCTTGCTCCAAGTCTTCACACTATTTACTACTGTATTCCAACTATCAACTATAGCCTTCTTCACTATTCAACTACACTCTAAACTAACACTACTCCTCAAACTATTAACATTGACATCAGAGCAACGTTCGATCATATATTGGGTGTAGAAAATTTATCCACCTATTTCCAACCAAACCCTCCTTATATCCTACACAATTTCTAAATTTTTCCCTAAGACATGGCTAACACCATTCAATCATCATCTATGACTATCCCTACTTTCAATGGTGAAAACTATGATTTTTGGAGTATTAAAATGAAGGCATTTTTTTGCTTTCAAGATTTATGGGAGATTGTAGATGAATGACTTACTATTCCCGTAGACATTTCAACTCTCAATGCAGCTCAGAAAAAGGAGTTGAAGGAAAATAAACAGAAAGATGCAAAAGCATTGTTCTTTCTACAACAAGCGGTAGCAGACATTATCTTTCCAAGAATAATGGGAGCTACAAGTGCCAAAGATGCTTGGGGTACACCAAAGGAAGAGTTTGAAGGAAGTGACAAGGTACGTGCCATTAAACTTCAGACTTTAAGACGTGAGTTTGAGTTATTAAAAATGAAAGAGTCTGAGACCGTAAAAGACTATTATACCAAGATAAGAGAACTAGTGAGTCAAATGAAAACTTACGGGGATAATATTCTCGACAAAAGAATTGTTGAGAAAATTCTAACTTCTATTCCTCGTAAATATGATGCAATCGTTACTACAATTGAGCAAACCAAAGATTTGTCTACTTTGTCGGTGATAGAATTAATAAGCTGAATAGAAGCTTATGAGCAAAGATTGAGAAAGCATGATGAAGACACTGTTGAAAATGCCTTTCAAACGGTTTCAAAATAAAGGATTTGGAGAAAACAAGAAAAGTGGAGAAAATTCTAGAAACAAAGAGATTTCTAGAAATTTTTCAAAGAAAAATCAAGATGGTTATACTCCATATGGCATATGCAAGAAGAAAAATCATGCTGAGAAATATTGTCGATGGCGTGGAAAACCGCAATGTGGACACTGTAAGAAATTTGGACATTGGGAGAAGAACTGCTACCGCAAAAATAAGCATCAAGCAAACTTCGTTGAAGAGAATGAGTGTGAGAAGGACCAACGTGACTATGAGCAACATCTTTCTTATGCCACCCAAGATTTCAATGAGGAATTATGCAGAAATTGGTACTTGGATAGTGCTTGCAGCAATCACATGGCCAAAGATGAGAGCATCTTCAAGGATATCGATGACTCTGTCAAAGTAAAGGTTCGATTGGGAAATGGCTCCGTCGTGGAATCTAAAGGCAAAGGCACTATGATGGTGGAGACTAAGAAAGATACGAGGTTCATCAAAGATGTCTTACTAGTTCCCAATCTTAAAGAAAATCTTTTGAGTATTGGTCAAATGTTAGAGAAAGGATATATTATACACTTTGAAGAAGACACATGCTCCATATTTGACAACAATCACAAAAGGCAAGAGATAGCCAAAATAAAAATGGAGAAAATAAATAGAAGCTTTCGAATAAGCTTCAAATATACTACTAACATTGCCTTCAAAGTTGAATTTGATGAAAATGCTAGCTGGAATTTGAATGACGGACAAGTTGAGAGAAGAAACATTACCATTCCAATACAACAATGAAACAGTGACGCTATAGAAGAAGCAATTGAAGAACCAGGTACTCCACCTTCCCCTTCTCAAGAAGAAAAGTCTTCACCAAAATCTACTCTAACAAGAGTAAGATCATTGGGGGATATATATATATATATATATATATATATATATATATATATATATATATATATATATATGAAACTTGTAACTTGGCCAAACATGAGCTTGAAAACTAGGAAATAGCGTTAAAACTAGAATTATGTGCCAAATGAAACGAAGGAAAAAATCTAAGACTAAGAAAATCTTTGAACAAGCTAAAGAAAGATCCTCGAGCATGGAGAAAAAAGAATTGACCAGCATTCCATCAATGGAGGATTTGGCTAGATCAAGATTTGAGCTACTACGAACTATGCTTGGAGTTACCGAAATATGCATCAATGTGGAGGTCTAAAATGTGCAGCATATTTCTAGAATTCTCTAGAATGCATTAGTAACTTATAGAATGTTAAGAATTGATGTACATGTCTAGATTTCTCTAGAATAGTTTAGTAGATTTTAGATTTAATTATTAATACACATGTAGTAAGAAATGTCATGAAGAATCTAGAAAGAAGCGTCTATAATTTGACATCCACACTATAAGTAGGCAAGCATGTACTCATTTGTAATCAATCCAAATAATGCAAATCAATCCAATTTGGAGAGCACTACAATCTATTCTTGCTCCAAGTCCTCACTACTTACTACTATATTCCAACTATCAACTATAGCCTTCTTCACTATTCAACTACACCCTAAACTATCACTACTACCCAAACTACTAAGAGAGTGTGGATCCGCTGTCAAAAATAGGTTGATCCTTAATCCGAAAGAGATGTTTTTGACGATTCAGTCGAGAATTTCTGACTACCTCCCTTAACTTTCTTGGTACTGTGTTCCTTCAAATCGTCCTCCTCTTTTTTAATAGTAGTCAAGATGACAACTATTAAAGTTCTTCTCTCCATAGCAGCCTCTCAAAACTGGCCTCTTTTTCAACTGGATGTCAATACATCCTTCCTTCATGGTGACCTCAATAAAGAAGTATTCATGCAGCCTTCTCCTGGTCTTGCTTTATCTGATCATATTCAATTTTGCAAGCTTCAAAGATCTATGCATGGTTTGAAACAGGCCAGCAGACAATGGAATACCAAACTTACTGAAACTCATATATCTTCTGGATACACACAGTCTAAAGCCGATTATTCTCTTTTCACGAAGAAAACTTCCATTGGGTTTACTGTTATTCTTGTATATGTAGATGATTTGGTCTTAGGTGGGACATGCTCTAATGAGATTCAACATATTAAGACCTTGCTGGATAAGTAATTCAATATCAAAGACTTAGCAATTCTCAAATATCTCCTAGGTTTTGAAGTTTTCAAATCACAAACTATAATCACTTTGTGTCAGAGAAAATACACCTTAGACTTGTTGCAAGACATTGGCCTCCTAAGCACAAAACCTTGTTCCACTCATATGCATCCCTAACTCAAACTATACAAAACATCTAGAGAGCCTTTATCTGAACCAACTACATATAGAAGACTCACTGGCAGGCTTTTGAACCTAACACACTCCAGACTGGAGATAGCCAATTTTGTAACCAAACTCAACCGATTTCTAGATGCACCTACAAATGAGCATATGCTGATAGGGTTACATGTTTTCAAGTTTCTCAAAAACAATCATAGTCAAGGATTATTTTTTAGCTCATCCTCCCCATTAACTTTAAAGGGGTTGTTTGATTCAGATTGGGGAGCATGACAAGACACTAGAAGATCCACCATGGATTATGTTTCTTTCTTGGGACCTCTCTCATAAGTTGGAAAAGTATAAAGTAGTTTTTGGTATCAAGATCTTCATCAAAGCTGAATATAGAGCGCTTGCACAAGCTACATGTGAAGGACAATGGCTACTCTACCTATTGAAGAATTTTCTCATAACTCATCCAACACCCATTATCCTATAATGAGATAATAAATTTGCACTATATAGTTGTTAACCAGGTATTCCATGAGAGAACAACACCGAGATTTATAAGGGTTCCCCCTTTTTCGTCCTCGATGGGGGTATATCCTCTGCGTGATAGAAAATGCCTCTATCACGGGCTTCGACTATGAAGAAAATGTTTACAAGTGTATGATTACAAGGATTCCTTCAATTCCTCGTCTTCTATGCTAAGCAATCAGACAAGATCCAATCTTCAAGTCCTCTTAAAATTGGACAGCCATAAGGTCTCCGAATCTCAAGCTTGCATGCAATCCCTTGAACTTCTACTATGAGAGTTCGTCTTTTCTTTGCCTCCGCTTTGATCCCCATGAACCTTGAATTGATGAGAAAGAATCCCTATACAATTCCCTTTGGAGGTAAAAAGAGCCTTCTTTTTCCTTTAGGTCCTTGATCCACCACCAAGACCCTTGAGAGAAACATATGACACTACTGTAGATGGCCAGAGATAAAAAATGTGGAGGATTGACTAAGGTGGTTTCACAATTAAGCTAAAACATAAACATTGTCAAAACCTAAAACTAAATGATTGAAGGAGTATCTACCGTTATCCCTTATATGAATTATATCTTTGAGTAATATTCTTTAATAAAAACAATAAAGTGACATACAGAAAAGAAGACGACATATTTTTAGCCAAAAAAAAGATAAAGTTCACTAATGACAACTTTTATAATGAATGAAATTTTTTAAAATTTCTTTACATAATATTTTTTGACACATGGCAAAAAAAAAAAGGGGGAGGAGTATTTTTGTCATTTTTCTAACCATTTACGTTTTCAAGCATGTAGTAGATAGATGTGATTGTTTTTTAAATAATTTATATAATTGTTTTTATCTGTATAAATTTCTATTTTATTTTACTTAATTATTTAATTTAATCATATAAATAAAAAATATGTATACAACCCCCTCTAAAAAAAAAATATGTATACAAATATTTTTATTTTTTTTTTGAAAGAATGTATACAAATATATAAAGACAACTTCAAATTATCTTTTAGTTTATTATATATTTCTTTTGTATCAATTTAACCGTTACTTACCACAAATTTTAGATTTAACTTATGTTTGGGTCGAACCTCAAACTATCATGGCCTAAAAAAAATTAAAAGCTTAACTCAAGAAAAAAAAATAAATACCATAATGCAGATATAGAGACATGAGACTCTATATTCAGCAAAAAAGGATATGCTCAGCTAAATGGGCTGAGCATGAGCCCAATAAAGATTGGTTTTGTAATTTCCCCACCCCCATTTTTAAACATATCCAAAACGATATGTCTTCCTTGATTAATCAATAATAGTATTCTTGTTGTTTTCAAAAAAAAAAAGATATAGAGACATGAGAAATACTTGCATGCAAACGAACCTAACACTTCATTTTTGCAAACAACCAATCAACAACTGCAGCGCATTAAGAAAAATTAAAAAAATTAAATAGGAAAATTTGTATTTGTTTCTTCTTCTTCTTCTCTCATTTAATCGAACCTTCCCGTTCTATCAATATAAAAAACCCTATTACTTTTCCCCTCTTTTTTCTTCCTCACCATAAAATTGTTTTGTTCCTTATACTGGTTGAATCTTTAGTTCTTTCATTAAAAAAAAAAAAATTAGTTGAATCTTTAGAATACATGGTATATATGATATTCTCAAATTGACAAATTCAATTATTTTGTTTTGGCTTCTTCTACATTGAAGGTTTGTTTAGGGTTGTGTGTGTTGAATCTGAGTCGCTGATATGCAATTGTTGAGAGTTGTTTTGACTAACTTCAGAGAAAGCTTGTGTGGGAAAAATATCTGTGATATTTGTGATAAAGAGTGAGAACTGATACTTAAGACTGTAACTACTAACTATAATGAAGAAAGTTGATCGGTCCAAACAATTGATATGTTGATGTTATCTGGAAATGCAAAAAATAAATGTTGGATATGGAGTTATACGAAGAAACTGCTGTTTTCTGTGTTCGTAGCACTAATTTGTAGAGAAAAGCATTAAAGAGGAGAAGAAAACGGTAACAAAAAAGAATAAAAAAAAAGACAGGGCTAATTTGATTTTTTTATTATTTTTGTATTATAGAATGTGCTGTAAGTTTTTGATTGGTTGTTTGCAAAAATGAAGTGTTAGGTTCGTTTGCATGCAAGTATTAAAAATAGCTAAACCCTAACCCTAACAAATCACCCGTGCTTGTCACGGCTCGGTTAATAGCGAAGATCAAACAATCCCGTGTACAATTTACCTTTTGATTGAATTGGTAGTACGGCTCGGTTAATAGGGAAGATCAATCAACCCCGTGTGCAATCCCTTCATCATAGTTAACGTCACACAGCTCCGATGGGTAATTCCGACTCGCCTTTATCCAAACATCACACAGCTCCGATGCGTGAACCCAACATGTCGTTGCCATTAACCCTCCCAGAAGAACTCCTTGCCGAAGTCCTATCGTTGCTTACTGTGAAATCACTATCGCGGTTCAAGTGTGTGAGCAAGTACTGGTGCTCGCTCATCTCCAATAACTTCTTCGTCAAAAAGCACCTCCTTAAATCTTCACAAAACCCATACTTCGCAATACTCCCGCCACAAATTATGAGACTTGAATTTAGATTTCACCCATGCGTGCGCAATAATCAGTTAACCGTATGTCGTTTGCTTGAGAATCAGTCTATCACTGTTGCCAACTACCCATTGGTGGATACTAGCAAATCCCACGTCATCATTGGTTCATGCAATGGATTGATTTGCTTGCTCCAAGAGTTACACTTCAACGATGAGTATCATGAGTTCTCTCTCCATTTCTGGAACCCATCTACGACGTCATTGTCTAAAAAGCTTGGCTCTTTTCTCAATGCATTCATGGTATCAAATCTTCGTTTCCAATTTGCATTTGGTTACGATGATTTAAGCGACAAATATAAGGTAGTGGCTTTCTGTCCCAACGAGGTGAGAGTTTTCACTTCCGGAGATAATGTTTGGAAAAATATTCAAAGTTTTCCTGTAGATCCTTATTCTAACCTTGGTAATCGCAGTGTCTATTTGAGTAATAGTCTTAATTGGTTTGCTGTTTCCAGTAAAGTTCATTCTGGTTATAATCCTTGGCAATCTCGTAGTCTTAATTTAGATCAATTTTTGATTATTTCACTTCATTTGGGGACGGAGACATACAAGTTGCTGCACCTCCCTCAGAGTTTTGATGAAGTGTCACATGCTATGCCAATTGTTTCCATATTGATGAACTGTCTTTGTTTTACACATTTTACCGAGGGAGATGAATTTGTTATATGGCAGATGAGGGAATTTGGGGTTGAAGATTCTTGGACGAAATTGTTTCAATTTAGTTATCAATGTGAAGGTGACATCTATAATGGTAATGGGTATAGTAATTTGTTGCCATTACATGTTATTGAGAATGGCGATACACTGATATTGGTCGTCCGTCAAGGACCATTTGGTAAAGGACAATTAATTCGCTATAACCGGAGAGATAATAGAGTAGAAAATATCGGAATTACCAATGACATGTATTGGTTTTTTGCCAAGCATTATTTTGAAAGCTTGGAGTCGATTTGTTAATAATAAGTTCCTCTTATGATTTAGTTGTTTCAGTTTTTATGTTAATTCATTCTCTAACATTCTTGTTCATCAATCATTATTGGAATTTGAGATCTACTATTTCTCAGTCATAATTTGAGGTTTATCACATATGTTCTATTTCTTCAATCTATTTTTCTTGTCATAGCTAGCTACTGACTATAATTATCTGATGTTTAGATTAGGTTATAATTGCATCAGTTCAATATATTTGTATTTATCAGTTTTCAGTTAGAAAATTCAACTTTGATTAGAATCAAATTCATTCAATATATTCGCACAAGAATTGAGAGTTAGTTGCGTTACATAGCTTGTATAATCCATGACTTGTTCTATAAATTCGAGAAGTGTTTTTTCGTTAGAGACAGCTCCTCACGTGGGCGATAATTTTGGTAAAATTACCGAATCTGAGGACTGTTTCATAACCACCAAATTACCGAATCTCGGGATATATAGCAGTTCCCTTCGAGTATTTATCCAACAAATGAAGAACTTTTGGCAATGTAAATCTCCAATACACCTTCAAAACCTCATAAACATAGGGAATTTTCTTTCAAGTATTTATCCAACAATCCGAGAATTGTGGCAATGTAAAACCCCCATACACCTTTTTTTTTATGTGGAGGCCGGGATTTAAACCCCGGACCTTTCATATATTATGCATTGTCTTTGCCAACTGAGCTAAGCTCACGAGAACCCGATACACTTTTTTTGTTTAGACGAAAATTCTCCTTAATTTAAAGGAAACTAGCTTGGAAACCCGTGCCAAGCACAGGCTAGAATTACGACTATTTTTTTTATTTTATACACAATATGTAAATAGAACGCATCGTTATCGTATTTTCGATTGCATATTATATACAAATATCAACGTTTATATAGTTATTTGGATTTTCGTATCGTTAAACAGGAATGATTTAACGGATGTAACGTCGAAACATTAGTATTTAATGACGAAATATTTTACACGGATGACTAAAATTAATCACGGAGACATGAGTTTTTTTTTATGTTTTGCATATAATTGGGGGTGTTGGAGTCTCGAGACCTACCACTGCATATACAATTAATTGTCTCTACCCGATGAATTGTCTCTACCAGATGCCCTTATATATGGTTTCTTTCAAATTCCATGATTTATATAGCGGATACCCTTATATATACAAAGTTAATATCGTGCATACACTTGATTCATCTTATAAAATAAGTATTCAATCAATGTAGCAAATAAGTATAACAAACAACGACTAAGACACCAACTATCTATCACATTTTTTAACTTAGCATATTATAAAATAACCCATCAACAAAAACACAACAGAAAAGGCTTAAAAAAGGGACTACAAAATTGTCCTCTGCATGCACATAGACATAGGCGCTCCAAAGAAGAAAAAAAACGGATATATAACATATTGATAAAAAAATGAAGCAGAACATATAGTTGATGATATGGTCACTGAAAGAGTACGACTTACATTAGGAAAAAATGAGAAAGATCAGATGGATACTGACATTATAAATAAAATTAAACAGAGTATGAGAATATTGGAGTTGCTCTATCAGATAATAGAAAAACCGAAGTCTCAGTAGATAAACAACTTAATGTATCAGGCAATGTTAATTTCAGAGCCTAAGAGAAGGTATTGCACCTATTGCAATTGGTCAATGATATTTCAATACCATAAAAATTCCATTAACGTCAGCTTGTGTACATATGAATGATATCACGTCACTTGAGGCACAAAACCATTACCTGAAGGTACATGAGACCAAAAATATTGTTAAAAAGGGATCAAAAATATTACTCCATATAACATATTAGTCCCTATAACAAATTGATTACTCAGCCTGTTCTTTGCACAACAATAAATGTCATTGGATTTTATAAAATGAAATAAGAAGTGTGATCTCAATTGTTAGTTGCAGAATTGTAGTTTATCTACATGACCAATCCATTAATCTTTCTTTACGCAACTATTAGAATGGTTCCAAGTAGCAACAACCAATACATATCCAAATAAAAAAATATATATTACAACGAAGTTTAAAAGAGAAAAAAAAAATACTCATACCCATCTGCGTCATCAGGAACGACCGGTTAAACATTCCGAAAAACTTCAAGTTACACAACAATAGTGGTCTCAGTACACATACGATTTTCTTCATCCAGTATAAGCATTTTCAATCCCTTTCTGGAAGTGATTCTCGACACAGCGACATACATTTGTCCATGAGTAAAAACCGGTTTAGAAAGATAGATTCCAACATGAGACAACGAATGACCCTAAATTTTATTTATTGTCATTGCAAAATACAAAGCCAATAAAGTCAGTTCAGGATCACTCGGAACTAAGTTCATTTTAGGAATAATTATATTTCACCAGCATTTTTTTCGGTAATAACAGTTGCACCAATAAAGTTCTTCCCAAGATTGTCGACAATCAACCTAGTCTCATTGCACAATTCAATTACTTGGTCAATGTTCATCATCAACATAACTGGACATCCAACTTTAAATCTAAACTTGTGGTTGGAATACCGGAAAACATGATATTGTTTAAGAATTTGGTGGTAAACCATTCGCTTTGTACCTCACTATGCTCGTCTGATTTGCAAACCGAATCAGAACTGGTATATTTCTTTTCGTCTCATGGAACCAATGATAGAAGGAATTTGTTTACATTCTCACCTACGTCCAGTGTGGGAGCAAGTATCCCCCGCTCTTGGAAAAAATCCGAGATGTTCATGTTTTGCAAAAAATTCGGATATACAAAATCAACCAGAGAACACGATGAATCAGAAGAATCTTTTATCAGCAACTCATAAAAAATGGGTATGTTAATTTATCCACTCTCGTTAGCGGATCCTATTCCATCTCCAATTGAAAGCATCCAATCGACAAACTTTCTTATCTCATCATGCTCGGCACGAACGGTTGAAGCCCATAAATACATATTTGTTGTAAATGTGAGAACCTTACAGTGACTCCAAAACTTTGATGAGTTGATGGATGAAGCAAGTATATCTTGTATGCATCCTTTTCTTATGACTGGCAAAAAAATTCTTAAATCACCACCTAAAACAACAGAAACACTCCCAAATGGTTTGTCTATATTATCGACACCATCATAAGACATTATATCGCGCATGGTTCGGTCAAACGCCTCAAAACAATAACGATGCATTATCAGTGTATCATCCCATATTATTAATTTTGCTTTTTTGAACATAGCAGTTTTGTCGCTCTCTTTATCAAATCCACAACTTGACACTTTGTACCTCACTATTCTCGTCTGATTTGCAAACCGAATCAGAACTGATATATTCCTTTTCGTCTCCTGGAACCAATGATAGAAGGAATTCGTTTACGTGCTCAACTGCGCCCAGTGTGGGAGAAAGTATCCCCCGCTCTTGGAAAAAATCCAAGATCTTCATGCTTTACACATGTTTTTTTCCATTGTTTCTTCTATTGTTATTCTCATGCTTAAAGGATGTGAATCTAAAATTTTCATGGTAATAAAACTCAACTTGCTATAAATTCTCACTACCATTAACATTTATTTTCATTTTAATTTTTTTAATTAATTAATTTCTAAAATATTTCAGGAAATATAAATTTTTACCAAACAAATGGGTAGGAATGTCCTTTCAAGGAATGTAATTTCTAGCCTTGAAACAAACACACCCTTAATTTGTCATAAATTAAATTGAGGCTTTTCAAAGACTACTATCATAATCTACAATTTACAATTTAAAAAAAATTGTTTTTTTTATTATAAATATTTTAGGTGAGTTGCACTCTGGAGGACACATCAAGATCAAGATATGTCTCATGACTTAATGAGCACTTACAAAGTTACTCCCTATCAAAGAGATCCTCACGCTAATAGTAGGGATTGAATCCACGCCTTTAAGGTTGAGTCAACTCATTATTAGTCGAGCCAACCTTGATTAGGAATGTTATTATTAGTATTAATAGCAAAAATAGCGATTCAAAACCTGATATCATATAATGGTATCATTTAAATAACATTTTTTTTCATCTGACCCAATAAATGAGACATTTAATAGAATCGTTTTAATTTAAATGGCCACATCAATGACTCTTAATTTATTTTATCATGATTATATTCAATAACATGAAAAAAATCACAAAAAAAAAAAGAAAAATATTAAATTATTCAAATTGAAGTATTCGAAATTTAATGATATTTTTTTTTGAAAATTTAGCGATAATTTTTTTAAGTACATGAAATATTCCATTTAAAAAAATAGATGTGAAAGAATAATAAAAACTTAAAATATATCTATTTTTAGTTTATTTAAAAAAAAAAATAATCAATAGTTTTTTTTCTAAGTAACCTCAATTATTTAAATCTTGAAAGCACGTCATTTTTTCTTTGCAATATAATTAATATTTTTTATTTCGTTTAATTAAGGGCAAATTTTCTTGAACTTTCTTATTTTTTGAACTTTCTTTGCAATATAAAAGTTTCTTAATATATTCTTTCATGATTAGTGCAAATTTGGTTGAACTTTCTAATTATTTAGTTGCTTAGTATAAATTTCCATAATTTATGCATATTTGAGTAACCTCTAGTCGTCCAAAAGTGACAATTAATGTTTTTAATTACATGTTATTAATCATATTTATCATGTTACCAAATAATAACTTGGCCACATAAATAGAATTTTGCATACGTTTGTTGGCAACAAAAAAAAGTTCATATGCTGATTTAGAGATTCATAAATAAAATAATATTCAATAATATAATTATTAATCCTTGTGAATCCTGCAAAAATAAAAATTTCATTTGCACGTTATTACTAAGCTACACAATAATGATCTTTAGAATAGTTCATAACAAAATAAATCATATTTTCATATCCAGGTTAACGAATATATGGAACAATAGCACAAAAAGTCAAATTTTTCATAGAATGAGTGAAAACGGGAATCAAACGCACATCATAAAAGAATATGCAAAGAGAAATGAGCAAAAATCTAAACTACAATAGAATATAAAATTGGTCGATACAATCAGCTTAAATGTAAAAACGCCAACAATAGACTTATCAAATAAACATTCTTAATTTTTCTCTTGGTACATAAACCTTCTTCAAGTTACATTACATGATTAGATCTATGTGATAACTCGTTAGAACTTGAGTTTCATATGACGATCTTGAGTATTTGGACAACATACATGGAGATGTACAATATATAATGGATTTATATGAGAAATTGAATAAATTTTCAGAATATGGAGCCATATGTTCTCCAATGGAAACTAACATACAAATAAAAAAAAAAATCAACCTCAATACATTTTTTTTTGGGAGAAATAAAAATACACAATACATTTTTTTTTGGGAGAAATAAAAATACACAATACATTTTTTATGGGAGAAAGATGAAAATGATGAAAAACAAATTGTATATATATATAGGAAAAAAAAAACCATGTATTAATTTACAAATGAGTTATGATCCATTTTGATTGGCTCATGAAAAACAAATGAGTCATGATCCTCTTTTTATTGGTTGATATACAAATAAATGTGTCATAATCAATTTTGATTAGATGATAAGAAATCATTAAATGAAATGAGAAATATGAAGGTGCCACGTGTACTATCAAAATAAAATAAGGGAAATATATATAATAGAGATTGTTGTAATGTCTCATTTATTTTATTAATACTTTTTTCCATGTGTTACACTTTTATTAGTAACACCGGTGCACATGCACCCATGGAGAAACCAGGAACCCCACTAACTATTGTCGACATTTTTCTACATAAATTAAGGTTACTGTGCGCAAATCATATGCTTAGTTAAACTAAAAAAGAAAGGTACGGGTACGGTACGGTACGTAATACGGCAAACTTTAAAAAAGAAAGGTACGGGTACGTTGATATAAAAAAGATATTTTTCACATTTCTATCATCGTGTTGCTTCAGAGATTTACTCTTTTTTGTCCACCTCCTTCACTATTTTCATCAAAAGCAAGAGAATGATTTGAAACACAATAAAAAAGAAAAATAATTTTGGTTATTTTTCCACGAAGTGCCGTACGCGTACCCAGTACAGTGCGTACCCGGTACCAGTACTTCTCTATGTTTGGAGTACCCATACTTCAGAGATAATACTCAAGAAAACATTAAGGCAATTAAGGTGAAGATGGAAATAACACTCATGTGCTTTCTTTATTATTTGTTCATAACAATTGTTACTTCTTTGGCAATTCAGTTCATGCTATTGAATCACCAAAGTATATAGCGATACAATCAGAATCAGATTTTGTTACTGTATATTTCTCTTTCTCATTTTTTGTTGATATGAACATAAGATCAAGTCAAATGTTATCAGATACTTCTCATTTCTTAAACACCTTAGCATAACAATGGTGTGGCCTAAACCCGCTTGGGTTAGCTTTAATATTAGAATTATTTATGGAGACAAACATGTTAAAATCTTAAGAGCAACCATACAAGTGAGAAAGACGCCACACTCTTACCCAAAACCTTAAGGAAATGACATTATGGGTCCTCTCATTTATAAAGTGTTCAACTTTCACTGTTCTATTCAATGTGGAATATATAACTCATACTTGCACACAACAAAAGTGAGCGGTAAATTTGAATTTAAAAATCATGTTCAAAGTAAAAGTTATAATTTTAACTTGAATACTCTTCTTCAAAGAAAAAAACTTCAATATAGAAATCATTATAAAGACAAAATCATTTCTACAACAATACTCAAACATGTTAAAATCGATCTAAACCACTAATATCAATTTTGACACCTAAAAAAGTAAATTCAAATATACACTTTTATATGACATTTTTTTGGTAATTTGGTGCAAGTTCGTCCGAGGCTTTATTCGGAATGGGTCGAGTCACTGTTCTATTTTTTTATTCTATTTTATGAATGAAAAACAAAGGTAGCATTAAAGATAAAAACATTTTTACCCAAGAGCGCTTAGATGACACTACAACATAAATGCCTTTTTGCAACATTTTTCCGGTAACACTTGAAAATTACTTGTTACTACTTAGTGTATAATACCCGTTACTTGTTAACCGTTGCAACATTTCTCATTTTCCATTGCTTTACTCTTTTTATCTCTTTCGTTTCTCTCTTAGCCATTGCCACAAACACAAGTATCGTAGATAAATTGCTCATAATGGCAGCCCAACTGACTTAAATTTTGGCTAACTTTGTCCTTGTTGCCTATCGCTACCAGATGTCACGGCTTTGGACAAATATTGTTTTCTTGTTACATAATGGCAGCCCAACTAACTCAAATTTTGCCTAACTTTTTCACTGGCTTGATGCATTCCAAACAAGACACAATGAATACTTGTTGTAGATACGTCAAAATCACAAGTTCAGTCTATATGTGTTGCTGGGCATATTCTGCACTTATGGTTGCTGCAAGTTCAAGGAAGATGAGCTCTTCATTTGGGCTGGTCAGAGATTCATGGTTGACATTCGATGTGTGTCATTTGAATTGAACTTGTTTGATTTGCTTAAATCAGGGTGGTAACTACTAAAGTTGTATTTCCAATGATATAAAATGTATTTGTGTTTTGAAGAGAAATACAATGTATTTGTTATTTTCATTATCAAGCAATTTTAGCTTGTTGAAATCTTTAAAATCAAATATCATAATGTTTTACTGATTGATCTGCACTAGTAACCACTGTGTAGTAACATTTATGCAACAGAAATAGTTGCAATTGAACCTAAAATTGTTTGCTAGAGATTAGATGCGCAAATTAGCTACAAATTAGCAACAAAACAAGTAACATTTCTTAAGTGTTACGAGTAATACTCTGAAATGTTACTGAAATTATTTAGCAACACGGGCTTTACCTAATATTTATAAAATATTACTAAATCTAAATAGTGAACAGTTTTTTTTATTTACTTACATCTTTTAAATGTTACTAAATCTCATATAAGTTGTAGTGTAAAATGGTACGGGTCTCTTTTAACTTAATCAATATTTTAAGTTTGAATTCAATCTTAAACATGCAGGACTTGTGCACACAGAGTACCCGATTTACATAAAATAATAATTAAAAAAAGATAAAAACATATTTTAAGTAAGTGCTTGTGTTATGGTTAGGGATGTAAATGGATATCCATGTATGAAATATGTGCCCTATCGATATCCGCGCAGATATCCGTTTAACGAATAATCCACAGATTTTGAGGCATCCGCGGGTTTATACAGATATCCATAAATAACATTTTTTTTTTAAAAATCTTGTTCAAAAACACATTTTTTTTAAAAATAAAAGATTTGCTAATTTTTTTTAGCTGAAATTTAAAAACAAAAGTTCATCACATGTATTTTCTATTCTTTTTAGCAAAACA
Source organism: Medicago sativa (assembly GCF_051527215.1). Taxonomy (NCBI): domain Eukaryota; kingdom Viridiplantae; phylum Streptophyta; class Magnoliopsida; order Fabales; family Fabaceae; genus Medicago; species Medicago sativa. The sequence goes on from NC_140756.1 coordinate 62,475,154, forward strand.
TAATATCCATACATTTACTATAACAACAAAAATCATTGACTCAACAAAAATATAAATAAAGTTCCTTACATTTAATAAAAATAAAGTTCTTTGGTTTGACAAAAGCATAAATAAAGATTATCATATTCAACAAAAACAAAGCTTCATGCTTCAGCAATTCCGGCCACTTTCTGATCATTGGGATATTCCTACTGCTTTACTTCCTGAGATTGATTTAAAGGTTGCTGATTTTATAGTGAATGGCAATTGGTGTCTTCCAGATTATATTACTCATAAAGATCCTGATCTGGCTAATAAAATTCAAAGCATTGCCCTGCCTATGGAGGAAATCCCAGATATGCTTAATTGGACCTCAGCTGCTGATGGTCAATTGACTAATAAACTTGCTTATGCTTTTATGGAATACTTATATTCCACCTTCAAGAGCTTTTATCACCTGGAGACTCATTCACAACAAGATTCCAACTGATGACAACCGCAGAAAGAGAGGATGCTATAATGTGTCAATTTGCTGTTTCTGCAGGGCACAGGCAGAATCATCCAATCACATCTTCTTTGAATGCATTGTTACAACCAGGCTGTGGGATTGGCTGTGCAAGGGTACGGATCATCACAGTGATCACTCTAACTGCCTCACCTTGATTATGGGATCTAGGAGTGGAGGGAGCAAAATGGTCCAACATATTCTCAACTCTGCCATCATACACACTATCTGGGCCATTTGGATAGAAAGGAACCAGAGATATTTTCATGACAAACACCAAGCTATGTCTTCTTTATTCAACTGCATTTTAGCTGAAGTTAAAATGAGCTATAGTTTGGACTTGGTCAAGGGACACTCCAGCATGCATGATTACAAAATCTCCAGACTCTTCAACATTCCTTTCATTACCAGAACTATTAATGTTACACAGGAAGTGCATTGGTACCCTCCTACCCCCCATGTAGTCAAAATTAACTTTGATGGCTCTGCTATTGGTGCTCACCCTTGTGGAGCCATAGGCATTGTGATAAGAGACTCTGCTTGCACGTTTTTGGGAGCCATTTCCAGCAACATTGGGCATGCCTCTGCTATTGACGCAGAGTTCTCAGCTTGCATGCTAGCAATTGAGAAGGCTAGAGATTTACAGCTGAACCAGATTTGCTTAGAGACATATTCAATGCTAGTTGTCACTGCTTTCAACAAAAACAAAGGAGTTCCTTGGAGGATGATAAACAGATGGCACAACTGTTTGAATTTTTGCAAAAATATTGACTGCTCTTGTGTTCATGTATTACGGGAAAGTAATCAGGTTGCTGATGCTCTGGCCAAGAATGGACAGGGACTTGCTATGTACTCTTCTCAGTGGTGGCCGACCCCACCCACCTTTTTGCTTCCTACTCTCTTTAGGGATAGTGCTGGGCTATCTTACTCTAGATTGTTAGTAGACTGATTCTGGCGCCCTTTTGTTTGAGGGTTTTATCCTTGTTTTTGATTCTCTTTGTTTGTTTGTGCATCTCTTGGTATTGTACGGTTCAGGCTTCTCCTGATTTTATGAATGAATTTTTAGCTGGATCAAAAAAAAAAAAAAATTCGGCCACTTTCACTTCCTTTTAAAGGAACATAATACATAATTGAATAGTCATGTAATAACTAAAACAACTCAGAGTACCGAGGTTTTTTGTTTAGGAATTTGAATGGTATTAAAGTTATTTATATAATTTACTCGGTTCAATAGCGGGTATATGGATATCCGCGGGTGCAGATACCGTTAAATCTGCATCTGTATCCATTAATTAGCGGATAGTTAAAGTATATCCGTTTATTTTATTCATGGATATCCATTAAGGTATCCTCTCCGTGTTCGTGGTGGATTTTATCCACGGATATCCATGGATGCGGATTTTTTTTGCCATCCATAGTTATGGTGAGGTGCCACAGCTGCACCAAGAAGGCTCACTCGAGAAATGAAACTTTAGGTTACTTTTTGCAAGGACAAACCACCGCTTAGTTATAGAGAAGTACATAATCATATATGTGCATTTATTATTCCATGAACTTATAGCATTTTGTTACTAGCTTATATCATTTTTCTTATATTATTTTGAGTAGAGTTTAAGCTTATAATCATAGAATGTCTTTTTTTCTCTCGTTTTAATCCTTGCTTGACAATGTTATTTTTTTTATACTACTTTTAAAATATTTTCATATCTACAAAGTAAAAATTACACACACAATGTATGTTGGAAAATTAGGTCTAAATCAAATAACATATTTTATAGCACATGTTCAATACATGTCTGATTGGATCTACAACATGTCTATTTATCAAGATATCAAAAATAAGTATTGGAAATACTTAAACGAATTTTTGATAGCGGCTCTCTCAATAGTAATGACAGAGATAGGAGATGGTGATCTGAAATACACAACAAAGATTAGTAGCAACTTATCCGGTTCTTCCTACCTTTATGCCTCAAGTTATCTTCAGATGGGGAGAAGAGAGTGTATTGCCTTCTAAAGTGTATTGGGGATCATATCCTCTTATATAGTGTGATAACCATTAGGGTTTCCAATTATTCTGTTATGATCCAGACATTCACTCATTGAATCCATATCAATTAATTAACTATTTAATTAATTAACTAATTAAAACTCTAATAGCCTTATTGCTTAATTTGATTACTATTCAATTAAGTCTCACAATTGATAAATAACTAATATAACTATTATTATGATATTTGCCACATAATGATATTCGAATATAATTAAATAGTAAAATATTCCAACATTTTTCCACTTTGGCTGCATATCTTAATAATTATATCAGAATTTTGTAGGCGTGCGCCTGAATGTTATTTATCTTTAGATTTCAGCTTTACAATTTGGTCCACTTCATACATTAATAATGGGACCAATGTGGCTGTCGTCATTGACATATAACGTGACGAAACCCTGACGACCACCATATCAATGCACTTGATGACATAGATCGATATGGATAAGTGGCCTGGAAATTTCATGCAATCAGATCTCTAAACCATGTTTATTTCAAGTTAGTCCAATAGAAAGGTTTAGTGAGATCAAACTGAAGTTTGCAAATTCAATATTTGCACAAATGATATTTAGTGAGATCAAACTGAAGTTTGCAAATTCAATATTTGTACAAATGATATATAAATGGTTGTAACAATAATAACCTCATGAACTTTATTTCTGCAAAAAAAAAAAAAAAATCATATCATAATGTTTATATCGATACCAAAAACAAAAGTATAAAACATAAAGTAAGAGACTCCCACCAATCCAAGACATCCTTAATGAGAACAACCATATGAAAGACCTTACTTGTAAGTTCTTTGATTAATGGATCAGCTAACATAAAGTTTGTCTCTACATCTTCTGTCATTCGACAAGAATAATATATAAGGCAAAGAAATTTAAAAAAAATTTTGTTGAAAACTATACGACTGAATTATGTCACTATATAACTTGAGTGGTCTTTCAATACCTTTAACGATATGCAACCAACTGACATAACTACTTACAGTCATTTCATGAGTTAGGATGTGTATTATATACTGACATCCAAAAGTAAGAGTCTAACACATTAATGGTCTAAAAATTGTCAGATTTCTGATGTGAGCATATGCTCTCTTACTCTCTTTAATAATATTAATGGTTGCCTTTTCAACAATTTGAGCTTTGAATTTCTCAAGTATGTGCCAAAAAATCTTAGTAAACACGCTATTTCCAAATGTGTATAAATAAGATTCTACAAAGAACTTCTATAGCCAAAGTGTAGAAAAATACTTAATTTATAAATTTATAATTTTCTAATGGGTAATAATTGAGACTAAATAGTCTCTCTTGGTGATCAATTCTTTTTCAACTTTATTGATATCACTCTTTTGTGATATCTAAATGATACCTTGAGAATAATCTCTTAGTATCTAAAGTCTGATACAAAAAGATGTGTCCCCAAGATCTTTCATCGCTAAACTTTATTAAAGATTTCTTGGTTCCACATAACAAGTATATATCAGTGTTGACCATTTATGTCACTCATAAATTAAGTCAATTCATTTTCAACTTTGTTAATAATAATAATAATAATAATAATAATAATAATAATAATAATAATATAATGACAAGGAATGATAATGCAATAAATTAAAGTATAACAAACAAGTCAATTGATTAATATATTAATAATAATTATATAATGACAAGGAAATTTAATGCAATAAATTGAAGTATAACAAACAAGTCAATTGATTAATATCTTATTTGACTGGTATTTATTGAAAAAATAATAATAATATAATGGCAAAGAAAGGTAATGCAATAAATTAAAATATAACAAACAAATCAATTGATTAATATCTTATTTGACTGATATTTATTAAAATAATAATAACAAGGAAAGTTAATGCAATTGATGTGCAGATTAGGCAAGTGTACCAAATCATTACCAAGTAATAAAGTGATAAGTTGAGTATCGTATCCATAGGGATTGTAGTTTCATCCAAACAATTCGTGTTACTTATTTTTAGTTTGACGATAAAAAAAAAGAGTAAAGGGTTAGAGGTTTGCAATTTTTATCTGTTTGCAACAGAGCAAGTTTACCTGTTTTTGGTTGCTGAAAAGTAAGCAGCGTTAGGATTCTTCAAATCCCCCCTATTTATATTGTTGCATATTAAATAACAGTAATGTCGCGTTCATTTATCTTAGGTAGACTATACAATTGATGAGGCCACTGAGACGTTACTAACCTAGTCGGTCGTCAAGTTGCAACTACTGGTCACACGATGATCCTTACGTGTGGGGTCTATACTTCTCTGTTAACTAGGTTTATCCCTCCAATGTTAGGTTACACCTGCTGGTCACAAGGTAATCCTTACATGTGGGGTCATACCACCTCAAATGTAATTGAAAGCATATACTTTATTGTAATAGCTTTAACTTTTTGTAATTATTATGATTGTTCAAGCGTGTTTCCAATTAGTCAAAACATTTCAAATGGTTTTTGATAAAACTCCGTAAAAAATTTAAAACTGTTATTCACCCCGCTCTAGCGCGCACCTTATTAGCCATATAGACCAACAACAAATAATAATAATTTATCATAAATTCACCAAGATTTAGTAACGAGAAAATTGGGGTTAGAAGGTATGAGATAGTTTTACTACAAATCAAAGGAAAAAGGGCAAGAAAATTTAGGAAATTATTGTAAAAGCCCTTTTATCGGCCAAAAATCTCATTTTTGAAAGGTTTTATTATTGAAGACATGTAACTAGGAGCGTGGTTACTTATGCTTTGATTTTATTCACCACTTGATTATTTAGTTTACCTTTTTCACACACATAAAAAATGATTAAACCTCTATGCTCTCGTTATTAAAACAAAAATGTGTCAAGCAATGAGTAGGATGATATTTTCTATGAAGAGCAAAAAGAAAATATAACTTTTTGACTATATTTAGTACACTGCTGACATTTATTATCTGTCAATTTTATATTGTCATTTCTGTCATTATATCATTATTAGAAAATGACAACTACTATAATAAAATATAACTATTCATTTATGATAAAATATTATAATAATCTAGTTTTGATTGAAATTACAATCTTTATTTTGAAACTTATTTTATGAAAGCCATAATGACTATGTTTGCGGATATACTATTACAAGGATATTGAAAACTTGTAATCGTCAAACTTATCCACAACAACAGAGGTATCCGTTTGGGGCACACCTTCCAAATTTACGGCCCATTGAATTACAATATTTGGTGCAGATGTTCGAATTACAATCTCTGACAAAACCGCAAAAAGCATCTACTTTGCAGAAAATTAAAACATTGTTAGACACATCATCTAATATTCTAAACAAATATTTCATATTTCAAATATATTATAGATTTTTCTATAACATCCTACAACTTAAAGATTAAAATGTATAAGGAAGTTGGAAAATAAAGACTTAAAAATTACAATAAAAACATATTCATTTAAAACATAACTATCATATTCTACAAATGCAAATCATTTCGTTGAAAACACAAAAGGTTTCTCTGTGGAACTAGATTGTTACCTGCAATTACAACTGAAGCAATGCACATAATTGCAAAGGTAAACATGAAAAGAGTCATGCGGATTGCCATTATTTTTTTATAGTTTTTCAAGTAACACCTTACAATATGCTATTTATAATGACAAGGAAAGTTAATGCAATAAATTAAAATATAGTAATAAACAAATCAATTGATTAATATCATATTTAACTAATATTTATTGACATAATAATAACAATAATAATTATTATAAAATGACAAGGAAAGTTAATGCAATAAATGAAAATATAATAAACAAATCAATTGATTAATATCATATTTGACTGATATTTATTGAAATAATAATAACAATAATTATTATTATTATTTTATTATTATATAACGACAAGGAAAGTTAATGCAATATATTAAAATATAAAAATCAAGTCAATTGATTAACATCTTATTTGACTGATATTTATTGAAATAATAATAATAATAATATAATGACAAATAAAGTTAATGCAATAAATTAAAGTATAACACAAGTCAATTGATTAATATCTTATTTGACTGATATTTATAATAATAATAATAATAATGGCAAAGAAAGGTAATGCAATAAATTAAAATATAACAAACAAGGCAATTGATTAATATCTTATTTGACTGACATTTATTAAAATAATAATAACAAGGAAAGTTAATGCAATTGATGTGCAGGTTATGCAAGTGTACCAAATCGTTACCAAGTAATAAAGTGATAAGTTGAGTATCGTATCCATATGAATTGTAGTTTCATCCAAACAATTTGTGTTACTTATTTTTAGTTTGACGATAAAAAAAAAGAGTAAAGGGTTAGAGGTTTGCAATTTTTATCTGTTTGCAACAGAGCAAGTTTACCTGTTTTTGGTTGCTGAAAAGTAAGCAGCGTTAGGATTCTTCAAATCCCCCCTATTTATATTGTTGCATATTAAATAACAGTAATGTCGCGTTCATTTATCTTAGGTAGACTATACAATTGATGAGGCCACTGAGACGTTACTAACCTAGTCGGTCGTCAAGTTGCAACTACTGGTCACACGATGATCCTTACGTGTGGGGTCTATACTTCTCTGTTAACTAGGTTTATCCCTCCAATGTTAGGTTACACCTGCTGGTCACAAGGTAATCCTTACATGTGGGGTCTTACCACCTCAAATGTAATTGAAAGCATATACTTTATTGTAATAGCTTTAACTTTTTGTAATTATTATGATTGTTCAAGCGTGTTTCCAATTAGTCAAAACATTTCAAATGGTTTTTGATAAAACTCCGTAAAAAATTTAAAACTGTTATTCACCCCGCTCTAGCGCGCACCTTATTAGCCATATAGACCAACAACAAATAATAATAATTTATCATAAATTCACCAAGATTTAGTAACGAGAAAATTGGGGTTAGAAGGTATGAGATAGTTTTACTACAAATCAAAGGAAAAAGGGCAAGAAAATTTAGGAAATTATTGTAAAAGCCCTTTTATCGGCCAAAAATCTCATTTTTGAAAGGTTTTATTATTGAAGACATGTAACTAGGAGCGTGGTTACTTATGCTTTGATTTTATTCACCACTTGATTATTTAGTTTACCTTTTTCACACACATAAAAAATGATTAAACCTCTATGCTCTCGTTATTAAAACAAAAATGTGTCAAGCAATGAGTAGGATGATATTTTCTATGAAGAGCAAAAAGAAAATATAACTTTTTGACTATATTTAGTACACTGCTGACATTTATTATCTGTCAATTTTATATTGTCATTTCTGTCATTATATCATTATTAGAAAATGACAACTACTATAATAAAATATAACTATTCATTTATGATAAAATATTATAATAATCTAGTTTTGATTGAAATTACAATCTTTATTTTGAAACTTATTTTATGAAAGCCATAATGACTATGTTTGCGGATATACTATTACAAGGATATTGAAAACTTGTAATCGTCAAACTTATCCACAACAACAGAGGTATCCGTTTGGGGCACACCTTCCAAATTTACGGCCCATTGAATTACAATATTTGGTGCAGATGTTCGAATTACAATCTCTGACAAAACCACAAAAAGCATCTACTTTGCAGAAAATTAAAACAGTTAGACACATCATCTAATATTCTAAACAAATATTTCATATTTCAAATATATTATAGATTTTTCTATAACATCCTACAACTTAAAGATTAAAATGTATAAGGAAGTTGGAAAATAAAGACTTAAAAATTACAATAAAAACATATTCATTTAAAACATAACTATCATATTCTACAAATGCAAATCATTTCGTTGAAAACACAAAAGGTTTCGCTGTGGAACTAGATTGTTACCTGCAATTACAACTGAAGCAATGCACATAATTGCAAAGGTAAACATGAAAAGAGTCATGCGGATTGCCATTATTTTTTTATAGTTTTTCAAGTAACACCTTACAATATGCTATTTATAATGACAAGGAAAGTTAATGCAATAAATTAAAATATAGTAATAAACAAATCAATTGATTAATATCATATTTAACTAATATTTATTGACATAATAATAACAATAATAATTATTATAAAATGACAAGGAAAGTTAATGCAATAAATGAAAATATAATAAACAAATCAATTGATTAATATCATATTTGACTGATATTTATTGAAATAATAATAACAATAATTATTATTATTATTTTATTATTATATAACGACAAGGAAAGTTAATGCAATATATTAAAATATAAAAATCAAGTCAATTGATTAACATCTTATTTGACTGATATTTATTGAAATAATAATAATAATAATAATATAATGACAAATAAAGTTAATGCAATAAATTAAAGTATAACACAAGTCAATTGATTAATATCTTATTTGACTGATATTTATAATAATAATAATAATAATGGCAAAGAAAGGTAATGCAATAAATTAAAATATAACAAACAAGGCAATTGATTAATATCTTATTTGACTGACATTTATTAAAATAATAATAACAAGGAAAGTTAATGCAATTGATGTGCAGGTTATGCAAGTGTACCAAATCGTTACCAAGTAATAAAGTGATAAGTTGAGTATCGTATCCATATGAATTGTAGTTTCATCCAAACAATTTGTGTTACTTATTTTTAGTTTGACGATAAAAAAAAAGAGTAAAGGGTTAGAGGTTTGCAATTTTTATCTGTTTGCAACAGAGCAAGTTTACCTGTTTTTGGTTGCTGAAAAGTAAGCAGCGTTAGGATTCTTCAAATCCCCCTATTTATATTGTTGCATATTAAATAACAGTAATGTCGCGTTCATTTATCTTAGGTAGACTATACAATTGATGAGGCCACTGAGACGTTACTAACCTAGTCGGTCGTCAAGTTGCAACTACTGGTCACACGATGATCCTTACGTGTGGGGTCTATACTTCTCTGTTAACTAGGTTTATCCCTCCAATGTTAGGTTACACCTGCTGGTCACAAGGTAATCCTTACATGTGGGGTCTTACCACCTCAAATGTAATTGAAAGCATATACTTTATTGTAATAGCTTTAACTTTTTGTAATTATTATGATTGTTCAAGCGTGTTTCCAATTAGTCAAAACATTTCAAATGGTTTTTGATAAAACTCCGTAAAAAATTTAAAACTGTTATTCACCCCGCTCTAGCGCGCACCTTATTAGCCATATAGACCAACAACAAATAATAATAATTTATCATAAATTCACCAAGATTTAGTAACGAGAAAATTGGGGTTAGAAGGTATGAGATAGTTTTACTACAAATCAAAGGAAAAAGGGCAAGAAAATTTAGGAAATTATTGTAAAAGCCCTTTTATCGGCCAAAAATCTCATTTTTGAAAGGTTTTATTATTGAAGACATGTAACTAGGAGCGTGGTTACTTATGCTTTGATTTTATTCACCACTTGATTATTTAGTTTACCTTTTTCACACACATAAAAAATGATTAAACCTCTATGCTCTCGTTATTAAAACAAAAATGTGTCAAGCAATGAGTAGGATGATATTTTCTATGAAGAGCAAAAAGAAAATATAACTTTTTGACTATATTTAGTACACTGCTGACATTTATTATCTGTCAATTTTATATTGTCATTTCTGTCATTATATCATTATTAGAAAATGACAACTACTATAATAAAATATAACTATTCATTTATGATAAAATATTATAATAATCTAGTTTTGATTGAAATTACAATCTTTATTTTGAAACTTATTTTATGAAAGCCATAATGACTATGTTTGCGGATATACTATTACAAGGATATTGAAAACTTGTAATCGTCAAACTTATCCACAACAACAGAGGTATCCGTTTGGGGCACACCTTCCAAATTTACGGCCCATTGAATTACAATATTTGGTGCAGATGTTCGAATTACAATCTCTGACAAAACCGCAAAAAGCATCTACTTTGCAGAAAATTAAAACATTGTTAGACACATCATCTAATATTCTAAACAAATATTTCATATTTCAAATATATTATAGATTTTTCTATAACATCCTACAACTTAAAGATTAAAATGTATAAGGAAGTTGGAAAATAAAGACTTAAAAATTACAATAAAAACATATTCATTTAAAACATAACTATCATATTCTACAAATGCAAATCATTTCGTTGAAAACACAAAAGGTTTCGCTGTGGAACTAGATTGTTACCTGCAATTACAACTGAAGCAATGCACATAATTGCAAAGGTAAACATGAAAAGAGTCATGCGGATTGCCATTATTTTTTTATAGTTTTTCAAGTAACACCTTACAATATGCTATTTATAATGACAAGGAAAGTTAATGCAATAAATTAAAATATAGTAATAAACAAATCAATTGATTAATATCATATTTAACTAATATTTATTGACATAATAATAACAATAATAATTATTATAAAATGACAAGGAAAGTTAATGCAATAAATGAAAATATAATAAACAAATCAATTGATTAATATCATATTTGACTGATATTTATTGAAATAATAATAACAATAATTATTATTATTATTTTATTATTATATAACGACAAGGAAAGTTAATGCAATATATTAAAATATAAAAATCAAGTCAATTGATTAACATCTTATTTGACTGATATTTATTGAAATAATAATAATAATAATATAATGACAAATAAAGTTAATGCAATAAATTAAAGTATAACACAAGTCAATTGATTAATATCTTATTTGACTGATATTTATAATAATAATAATAAGAATAATAATAATAATGGCAAAGAAAGGTAATGCAATAAATTAAAATATAACAAACAAGGCAATTGATTAATATCTTATTTGACTGACATTTATTAAAATAATAATAACAAGGAAAGTTAATGCAATTGATGTGCAGGTTATGCAAGTGTACCAAATCGTTACCAAGTAATAAAGTGATAAGTTGAGTATCGTATCCATATGAATTGTAGTTTCATCCAAACAATTTGTGTTACTTATTTTTAGTTTGACGATAAAAAAAAAGAGTAAAGGGTTAGAGGTTTGCAATTTTTATCTGTTTGCAACAGAGCAAGTTTACCTGTTTTTGGTTGCTGAAAAGTAAGCAGCGTTAGGATTCTTCAAATCCCCCCTATTTATATTGTTGCATATTAAATAACAGTAATGTCGCGTTCATTTATCTTAGGTAGACTATACAATTGATGAGGCCACTGAGACGTTACTAACCTAGTCGGTCGTCAAGTTGCAACTACTGGTCACACGATGATCCTTACGTGTGGGGTCTATACTTCTCTGTTAACTAGGTTTATCCCTCCAATGTTAGGTTACACCTGCTGGTCACAAGGTAATCCTTACATGTGGGGTCTTACCACCTCAAATGTAATTGAAAGCATATACTTTATTGTAATAGCTTTAACTTTTTGTAATTATTATGATTGTTCAAGCGTGTTTCCAATTAGTCAAAACATTTCAAATGGTTTTTGATAAAACTCCGTAAAAAATTTAAAACTGTTATTCACCCCGCTCTAGCGCGCACCTTATTAGCCATATAGACCAACAACAAATAATAATAATTTATCATAAATTCACCAAGATTTAGTAACGAGAAAATTGGGGTTAGAAGGTATGAGATAGTTTTACTACAAATCAAAGGAAAAAGGGCAAGAAAATTTAGGAAATTATTGTAAAAGCCCTTTTATCGGCCAAAAATCTCATTTTTGAAAGGTTTTATTATTGAAGACATGTAACTAGAAGCGTGGTTACTTATGCTTTGATTTTATTCACCACTTGATTATTTAGTTTACCTTTTTCACACACATAAAAAATGATTAAAACTCTATGCTCTCGTTATTAAAACAAAAATGTGTCAAGCAATGAGTAGGATGATATTTTCTATGAAGAGCAAAAAGAAAATATAACTTTTTGACTATATTTAGTACACTGCTGACATTTATTATCTGTCAATTTTATATTGTCATTTCTGTCATTATATCATTATTAGAAAATGACAACTACTATAATAAAATATAACTATTCATTTATGATAAAATATTATAATAATCTAGTTTTGATTGAAATTACAATCTTTATTTTGAAACTTATTTTATGAAAGTCATAATGACTATGTTTGCGGATATACTATTACAAGGATATTGAAAACTTGTAATCGTCAAACTTATCCACAACAACAGAGGTATCCGTTTGGGGCACACCTTCCAAATTTACGGCCCATTGAATTACAATATTTGGTGCAGATGTTCGAATTACAATCTCTGACAAAACCGCAAAAAGCATCTACTTTGCAGAAAATTAAAACATTGTTAGACACATCATCTAATATTCTAAACAAATATTTCATATTTCAAATATATTATAGATTTTTCTATAACATCCTACAACTTAAAGATTAAAATGTATAAGGAAGTTGGAAAATAAAGACTTAAAAATTACAATAAAAACATATTCATTTAAAACATAACTATCATATTCTACAAATGCAAATCATTTCGTTGAAAACACAAAAGGTTTCTCTGTGGAACTAGATTGTTACCTGCAATTACAACTGAAGCAATGCACATAATTGCAAAGGTAAACATGAAAAGAGTCATGCGGATTGCCATTATTTTTTTATAGTTTTTCAAGTAACACCTTACAATATGCTATTTATAATGACAAGGAAAGTTAATGCAATAAATTAAAATATAGTAATAAACAAATCAATTGATTAATATCATATTTAACTAATATTTATTGACATAATAATAACAATAATAATTATTATAAAATGACAAGGAAAGTTAATGCAATAAATGAAAATATAATAAACAAATCAATTGATTAATATCATATTTGACTGATATTTATTGAAATAATAATAACAATAATTATTATTATTATTTTATTATTATATAACGACAAGGAAAGTTAATGCAATATATTAAAATATAAAAATCAAGTCAATTGATTAACATCTTATTTGACTGATATTTATTGAAATAATAATAATAATAATATAATGACAAATAAAGTTAATGCAATAAATTAAAGTATAACACAAGTCAATTGATTAATATCTTATTTGACTGATATTTATAATAATAATAATAATAATAATAATAATAATAATAATAATAATAATAATAATAATAATAATAATAATAATAATAATAATAATGGCAAAGAAAGGTAATGCAATAAATTAAAATATAACAAACAAGGCAATTGATTAATATCTTATTTGACTGACATTTATTAAAATAATAATAACAAGGAAAGTTAATGCAATTGATGTGCAGGTTATGCAAGTGTACCAAATCGTTACCAAGTAATAAAGTGATAAGTTGAGTATCGTATCCATATGAATTGTAGTTTCATCTAAACAATTTGTGTTACTTATTTTTAGTTTGATGATAAAATAAAAGAGTAAAGGGTTAGAGGTTTGCAATTTTTATCTGTTTGCAACAGAGCAAGTTTACCTGTTTTTGGTTGCTGAAAAGTAAGCAGCGGTTAGGATTCTTCAAATCCCCCTTATTTATATTGTTGGATATTAAATAACAGTAATGTCACGTTCATTTATCTTAGGTAGCCTATACAATTGATGAGGCTGCTGGGAAGTTACTAACCTAGTCGATCGTCAAGTTGCAACTACTGGTCACACGGTGATCCTTACGTGTGGGGTCTATACTTCACTGTTAACTAGGTCTCTCCCTCCAATGTTTGGTTACACCTGCTGGTCACAAGGTAATCCTTACGTGTGGGGTCTTACCACCTCAAATGTAATTGAAAACATATACTTTATATTGGCTTTCCAAGATTTTCCAAGGCAATGAAAGCCAAGGTACCTGTAGATTTACCCATATATGAATCTTAGGACACTCATAGAACTCTCTCTCTCTCTCTCTCTCTCTCTCTCTCGCACTTAGTAGTTCTACAAACGGACAACCCTATCAGCGTGTACCTTACCAAGGGTTTAAGAGAATGGTTCTACTAGGCAACTACTTATTTCCTTCAAGCAGTCACTTGTTTACTTAATTATTAACTAGTTACCTCTTAGATTCATCAAATTTTACTCAATATTAGTAACATCACCTCCTACGTACTTACTACTAGGGTCAACTCGCTTTCGGTATTTTTCGTTAGTTATAATAATCACTTCCTAGACAAATAGATATTAGTATCAAGATAATAATATTGATATTAGGCCCTGTCACAAACTAAGTATCTAATCTAGGGTTGCGCTACTACAGAAATAAACTAAATTCCTAATAAAACTTAATAGCAAACAAAAGATAAATAAAATATGTTTTGGACCACTCAAAAAATATGTGAGTCGTATCACAAAAACCTTCTGACTTGCCATGAATCATTTCAAACTATTTTGAATTGTATCAACCTTCTTTCTGGGTACGCTGAATTGATTCATACTTCACATGATACTATCAATCTTCAAACCATTCTTCTCCATTCCAGTTTTGTCTTTATTTGTCTGAATCTATTCAAACATTAAGTGAATCAATTCACTCAGTTGTTTTTGGATGAAAATTTGCACTTGCCATCCTTTTCTATATATACTGACTTCCTCACAACACTAAAATTATTGAATCATTTGCATCTATTCTCTCTAGGTCTCAAAAACTCGTTGTTCATAAATTCTTCAAGATTAAACACTTTTTCTTAGAATCACTTTGCACATTGAGTCACATTGATTTTCTAGGGAGCAAGTAGGCATTGTAAGTTGCTTCTTTCAAGGAAATTGGTTGGGCTTAATCAAGGTTCCAAAGTGAAGTGAATAATCTCATTCCACCTCCAAAGGTCTTGGGGTCTTTCTAATTGTTCTTGCAATCGAAGGGGATTCGTTTACCGAACGTAGCATCGAAGATTTGAGTGAAGAGTTCGAAGGGGTGCACGGGTAATCAAGGATTTGAAGATTCAAGGAGCACCAAATTCAAAGGTTATTTGAAGTTTGGGGGACTGATTACATAGGGGTTGAAGAACTAGGATTGTTCCAAGGAACTCTTGTAATCACATTTGTATTCAACATTGTTACTATTAGTGGATGACCTTGGTGGAGGCGTTTTTCACCAAGAAGAGTTGACGTAGTCCGAAGCAAGGACGAAAGGGTGAACAACTATAAAAATATCGGGGTCGTTCTCTTTTCCTTATCCTCTTTGATTTTCGTTAATTGAATATGTCAATTGATTAATTGATAGTGTACAAAATTGATAATTGATCATTGAGTTAGGTTTTACTATTGTGCTTGGATCAATTAGTTTCAATTCCTATACAATTCATCAATTGTATATACATTGTGTTTTTGATTGATAGCTTGTTATATTTCATTATAAGTTTGGATTCGAAATTGTCTAGTTTTGCAAATTGTCAAGATCTATTAATATTTGATTGTAATAAGATTTACATTGTGAACTTCTCAATTCTATTGTAAATCTCATTGACACATAGCTTTAACTTTTTGTAATTATTGGGATTGTTCAAGCGTGTTTCCAATTAGTCAAAACATATCAAATCGTTTTTTATAAAACTCCGTAAAAAATTTAAAACCGCTATTCACCCCCCTCTAGCGCGCACCTTATTAGCCATATAAACCAACAACAAATAATAATAATTTATCATAAATTCACCAAGATTTAGTAACAATAAAATTGGGGTTACAAGGTATGAGATAGTTTTACTACAAATCAAAGGAAAAAGGGCAAGAAAATTTAGGAAATTATTGTACAAGCCTTTTTCTCGGCCAAAAATCCCACTTTTGAAAGGTTTTATTATTGAAGACATGTAACTAGAAGCGTGGTTATTTATACTTTGATTTTATATTCACCACTTGATTATTTAGTTTACCTTTTTCACACACATAAAAAATGATTAAAACTCTATGTTCTCGTTGTTAAAACACTACAAGAAATTTGCCATATAGCAACGGACACCTTTAGTGACTGCAAAAAAAAGAGTTGGTATAGATTAAATATAGCAACCGGAATTGCACCCTGGCGTTGCTATAGGGTAGCAGAGAAAAAGGCGCACAAATTTTCATGAAATATCTCAAATTTTCAGTCTCATTCAATTTTTTTTTCTACCTTTTTCTTTCTCTCACACAATCAAAAAAGGTAAAACAAAAAATCACTCCACCTTCTTTCTCTCGCCAAAGTGTAGAATCCCAACCTTCCTCTCAGAATCCCAACCTTCAATCGTTCAATGGATCCTCTATCAATCACTCCAGTTCCTTCAATCGGCCCCATCCAGTTCCTTCAACCACTACAAGAAAATCAACAATTTGCGACACTTCATCTGCGACCCTTACCTTATAACAGCCTCAAAGTGCATCTTTGCGATAGTTGCTGCGACGGTTTTGGTCAACTGTCGCAGGCGTTTTGGTTAAATTAGAAAGCGCCTTGTAAATTGCTCATTCCCGCTTGGCCCAAATTTTTCATCTCACTCATGTTTCATATCCCGCTTTCTCCATCTCACTTTCCCAAAACTGGAAAACCCTAAAGCTCAAATTCATTCTCTAATCTTCAATTTCTAGTAATCAATCTCACCCTCAAATCTCCAATTTCTCAAAACCTAACCACCAATTTCATCCCACTTGTATTCAATCATCGTTCTCTGAACTTTTGTCAGAATCGTGTAGTTCCGAACCCCCCACTCTTTCTCAAACGTGTTGTTCCGTACCTCTTCACCTTATCTGCGAATCCTCCTCCATCTTGTCTTTCTCTCTCTCTCTCTCTCTCTCTCTCTCTCTCTCTCTCTCTCTCTCAATCGTGTTTTTCTCTACCTCTTACTCTCAATCGTTCCCTGAATCCTTCTCATTGTGACTCCCGCCCTCAATCTAACTCTCTCACTGCGACACAGCTGCAACCCAACTGCAACCCAGTTCTTTGAGCCAATCTTCGCAGGTTAATTTTTTGTTTTTTTTTTAAAGAATTCTGAGTATTTTGTTGATTCAGTGATTTTTTTTGTTAATCTCTTATATTTTTAGTTTTTTCAGTTGAGTGCAATTTGGTTTCGCCGCTGGGTTTCATTTGTTTTCCTCTAACCTTTATTCACGTCAAATTTGATTGATCTGGGCCATGAAATTAAGCTTAATTTCATTCTATGGACAATGGCAAAAACAATATATATTTAAGTGTAATGCTGCCTCCCTAGAGGATTTTAAGCTTATTTTCAGTTTATGGACAATAGCTTTGTGTATTGCTGGAAGTTATGAGTTTTTTGTTGTTGTGCTTTATGGTGTTAATGATTGTTGATTGAAATGGATACTCACTTAATATATGGTTGATGCAAGTTGTGAGGGATTTTTGTTAAGTTTTCTGAGATTTTTGTCACCGTAGAAGGAATATAAGGGGGAATTTTGTTATGTTTTCTGAGATTTGTCAACATTTTAATACAAATGTCATAATAATGTTATGGATTGAAATCCATAATCAACAGTTTAGACTATTCACAATGACTGCTAGTAAAGAATACGAAAGTATATCCAATAACCTCATGCTGGTTGGGACTCACATTAATAGAGAAAAAATAAAGGTTCTTATCATGTACTCTTTTTGACATCAGTAGTAGTATAAGTGATTAGTCTGAACTAAACATAATTTAGTACTCACAACAATCAATGGCAATGAACAAAGTTGTAGACTCCAATTATATCCTCAAGCTTTGTGGGATTGAAAAGACTGAAGATAGCCAAATTGTGATTGTCGTGTATTCTCTATTGATGTTGTTGGTATATATTATCTGTTCGGTGTGACTTCATTCTAATTTAATGATTTACACAATTCACATATTAAACATAATCCATTTGATCTTCTGGAATCCATTTGATTTTTTGTTTTTTGAGTGATTTTTCATGTTATTGTTTATGAATTTGTTGTTTTCTCTTTGACATTGCCCTTCAGATTGAGATTTGGACCTCTGATTAGTGATTTATTAGTAGATCAATGTTTGATTCATAACCTAAGATATTTTTAATTAAAAAATTGACTTTTTTTATACATAAATTGAAGATAAATGTTTGTAACTATGTAAGCCCTTTTGGAGGCAAATGTTTGTAACTAGGTAAGCTCTTTTTATGAAGATTTATGGAGTGTAACTATGTAAGCCATTTTGGAGATAAGTAACTAGGTTTGCAACTGAGTGTGTGTGTGGCTGCTATCTAATGCTCTAGTATACTTTAAAATGTGGTGTGTTGAAATATTGGCAAACTATTTGTAGGAATGCTCAGTCCTTTGATTCTTCTCTCTAATTCTTATTTTCAATTTACGTTATGAAACTCTTTAGAGACCTAAAGTTTTTGCATCAAGGATCATGTTTTTCCATCAAATATGTTCTCTATTCTGTGCACTTAGGTTCCAATTCAATTGACATCAACAAGTTTGAAAAGAGGTAAAAGTTGTGTTCTGCATTCAACACTTGTTTCTACTCTTTAGATTTGAAAAAGTTTTGTAATTGAATTGCAACAGGATATATGACTTTTTTCTTTTGTGAGAATTGTAGAGAGTATATCGTATATCACAGTATCTGTAAATATACTTAATAGCCTGTTTTTTCTACAATTTCTTGGGACAAAATATCTAGTGATATTTATAACAAAAAGTTGATGATATAAATGGTTAGTTAATGATAGTGTGTGTTGTGAGCAGAAGTAGTGCTTAGTTTGTACCTTTGTTGTTGATTATATAATCTATGAAGGTCTAATTACTCTATTAAAAGATGCTTTACTATAATATGTCAGTGGTCCTGAATCTAATCTATCTTGTGCAGGAGTTATGTGTGAATAATGGTTTTGGGGGAATTGCTTTAAGGTACTTGGTCATAAATTACGTTTCAGTTGCTAACCATCTTAATAAAGTTTTTAAGAAATAATTTTTTTAGTATGTGCGTTATTGATATGTGGTCTCTTTCTTATGATAGGTTATACTTCTAAAGCATATTAGGTATACAATTGTAATTTTTATTTTGTGGTTGTGTAAAAGTGTCAGCTAATTGGCTTAACTTTAGCTGTCATGAATATATGAGTTTAATAACTCACATTAGTTTAATAATTTTAGCTGTCATGAATATGAGTTTAATAACATTTTTATATGGTAATTGTTTTTCTGATGTTCATTGATGCGATGATAAACCATACTTTTTACAGGTTGTGGAAATCCTGAAGGATCGATTTTCGTGGTGTCGCGATAGTCGAGCTGTGCATATTTTGAATGTGCTTCACACAACAAATGGTAGAACCATAGAGCTGCTTTACATGTAGGTAAAACAACTCAAACTCAACTTGTATGAATATTGACTCTGTAACTTAACAGACTAAATCTGGTATTTGCATATACTTTCGTTTGCAAATAATATATAATTATACTTGCTTCTATGGCAGATCTTCTATGATCCACCACCATCACCGTCCAAAGAGAAGTTTTCACCTGAATATCAGTTCCAAAGAGGTATTTAAAATACAAATTGGTTTATGAATGATGTTGTTAACCGAGTCATTAGCAGGAAGGGAAATATGTGTTGAAGAAAACTTGTTTAATTCTTCTTTTTTGATTACATGACTGCAGTTTGAAAGTTCCTTTAAGAATGAAACTACTAAGTTTCAAGCACTACATGTGAATTTTTACAAAGAGAAAGCCACTTCTCTTCAGACCTTGCAAGGTACTTCCTATACCATTATCATCTGAGGCACTAATTAATTAGCATTATTTTTTGTGGAAGTTGAACTTTTAATACACTGAAGTTACTGGTAGGATGGTATTTTCCATGCCACTGAAATATCTATTTGTAATTGCTATGAAATTAGGTGCTAAGGATACAATAGACCAAGTTATTTTTCCTAATTCTCTTTTTAGCTTTTTAATAATTGTGATTTGGAGATTTTGATTTTTGTCATTCTGATTGTGATTTGTTGTGCTGAGTTAATATTGATATTAAAATATGACCGAGATGATAGTGAGAAAATTTTTAAACCTCCTTTTACATGGCATAGGCGTTTTTTTGTTAATGAGATTCCTTAGGATTGAGTGTATTTTCTCCTTGTTGTGTTTTGTTATCATAGGACGTAGGCTTTGTGTTGTGTTACCTGTTGGATTCTAATAATTCTCTCTCTCCCATGTTGCAGACGAGTGAATTTGTAATGTGAGAGGCAGTGGCACGTTTGATGTTTACTTCCTTGCAGCATCCGCTGAAGTCTGTGCCGGCTTCAAATATGATTCAACGATTATGTTTATAACCTTCTCCGTTCCAGTTTCTTAAGAGGAGATGCTTAAATCGTTAATAGAAATCCGAGCTGAAGTCATAAATATGTTGTAATAAGTTAATTCTACAAGGATAAGAGCTTGGTACCATGTAGCTTTGTTAGTTTGTAAGATGTTAGTTTCACATGTTTGTAAGACTTGTTAATTTGACAATTTAATATAATTGAAATTTTCTTTTATTTTGCTTTAAATATTGTGTGGTGCATATAAAAAAAACAGTGTAAAACTTTTGTTATTAAAAAACTATTTGGTTTAGACAAAAATATTTATTTGTAAAAAAAAAAAAAGACCTATAGCAACGAGCAGTCTAGTCCTATACCAACGGATATACAGGTTGGTTAAAGCAATTAAACAGGTGTAAAATGTCGTTGCTATAGCTCCGAAATCTTTAGCAACAAGCTAGTTATCCGTTGGTATAAGCTATTGGGACGACTTTCTGCCGTTGGTATAAGCATAGTATCCTAGACGGCAGCAGGTGGCCGTTGGTATAGGTTTTATGACCTATACCAACGGTTTTTTGAACCTTTACCAACGGTTTTTGCCGTTGCTAAATGGCAAATTTCTTGTAGTGAAACAAAAATGTTTCAAGCAAGGAGTAGGATGATATTTTCTATGAAGAGCAAAAAGAAAATACACCCTCCAATCACAATCATAAGCAAAATTTTGCATTTTAGATTCATTCAATGAATAATACATATGGTCATTATTATAGACCACATACATCATTTAATGAATGAATCTAAAATGCAAAGTTTTGCATATAATAGTGACCGGAGGGTGTATAACTTTTGTGATATCTAAATGATACCTTGATAATAATCTCTTAGTATCTAAAGTCTGATACAAAAAGATGTGTCCCCAAGATCTTTCATCGCTAAACTTTATTAGAGATTTCTTGGTTCCACATAACAAGTATATATCATTGTTGACCAAATAAAATAAAATTGACATATTAAATTAGAAATATAAATTTACTGCCATTATTGAGCTTATTAAATTCACAAATCTCCATAATATTATCTCAAAACCAAATGAGACTGTATGAGAATTTGTGTAAACACTATAGAGACAAATTTTTTAACTCATTAGTGGATTTCATGATTTTGTAAACCTTGTGTTTTCTATCTATTGATACACAAGTTTTCTTCGGTTACACCATATTGTATCATTAATGTCGCTATTAAGAAACATTGCATTGACATCCATCTTATGTAGCTCCAAAATTATAATAAACAGCTGGCATCATGACTGTCCTATTCAATTATACATTAAATAGAATTTCCCTTTTGAATCAATTCTTTATGACATCAGTTGCCCAACTTCTTGAGGGTGTTGAGTTTGATCTATACAGATTAATTTCTTAACTTGATTGAGAGAAAGAACAATAATGTCCTCATGAGGATCTAAATATCCTTCCTATAATAATATTAACTATATAAATTAGTTTAGAATCAATTATTCCTCATACAAATTTGTTCTATTACCATATGTCTCCCCCAAACTCAATATCCTCAAGAAAACTTAACCATTTATGTCTCAAACATTTCCTTAATTTGAGGGAGAAAATTTATAGTTTTCAAACGTAAGTTTTTCTTTTGTTTGTCAAAAAAAAACTTGTAAACAATTACAGTTTGCCACAAGTCATAATTGAATTTACTTTAATAATTTTTGAAGATAAAAGACACATTTAATCATCATTTAAAAATAAAACTCCTGGTTCGTTCTAAAAGAACTTAAAACAAAAACAAACCAAAAAAAATCAAGTAATGATTGATCAAATTGTCTTATAAATACAAAAATAAAAATAAAAAGATCTAGTAGCGACAAACTAAAATTAGTTCAAAAAAATAGAAGAGTTGATTTTAGTCACAAAACAACGAGCTTCAATCAAATAAAAAAAAACCATGATACGATTCAAACAGTGTAAAATGAGAGAATCTAGATAACATCAAGATTGATACGAATCACAAGAACAATGAATCGTATCGGACAATTTTTAGATGAAGTTTGAATCGATTCAATTATGTACAGGCGAGTGTTTGAATCGTATCATAAAACCCAAATGAAGTTTGATACGATTCCACGAACATTGATATGTATCAACTAAGCCAAAATGAGTCGATTCAAAAAATTTAAGAAAAACTCTAAATCGTATCAAATATCATCAAAGGACTAACGGAACCCTAGTCAAGGAATTATATGATTCAGAAATGTTTGGTAACACTCTGAATCGAATCAAACACTTACAAAAGCATAAATTGAGAAAAACTTAACTCCAAAGAAACTCCTAAACACGCTAAACTTGCAAGCATAGGACACTATTGTAGATGGCCATAGATAAAAAAAGGTGATGGATTGACTATGGTGTTTTCACAATTAAGCTAAAACATAAACATCAGCAAAACCTAAAATTAAATGGTTGAAGGAGCAACTACAATTATTCCTTATATAAAGTGACATATAAAAAAGAAGACAACATTTATTTAAGGTAAAAAAGACCAAGTTAACAAATGACAGCTTCTATAATGAATGAAATTTTTTTAAGAATTTTTTTACGCAATATTTTTTTGACACATGCCAAAAAATAGAAAGGGAGGAGTATTTTTGTTATTTACGTTTTCAAGTCTATAGTAGATAGATAGATGTGATTGTTTTTTAAATAATTTATATGATTGTTTTTAACTATATAAATTTCTATTTTATTTTACGTAATTATTTAATTTTATTTAATCATATGAATAAAAAAATATTTATACAAATGTATAAACATGACTTCAATTTAACTTTTAGTTTATTTTATATTTTTTTTATTAATTTAACCTTTATTTGCTACAAATTTTAAAATTTTACCTATGTTTCAGTCTAACCTCAAACTATCATGGCCCAAAAAAATTAAAAGCTTAACTCAAGAAAAATAAATATAAACACAATAGCTAATGCAAATAGACACATAACAACAATAGTCGATTAGCTAAGGTTCCGTCATGTCTTAAGGAGTTTAGGCTGATTTCTCTATTGGGAAGTTTGTATAAACTTCTTTCGAAGGTGTTAGCCGAGTGATTAGCTAAGGTGATGAATTCGGTAATTTCCATGTCACAATCAGCTTTCCTTAAAGGTAGGGATTTGGTGGATGGGGCGATGGTAGTAAATGAGGTGGTGGATTTGACTAAGAAGAGAAACCGGGAATGCTTAACTCTTAAAGTGGATTTTGAAAAAGTTTATGACTCGGTGGATTGGAGTTTCTTAGAGTATATGCTTAGGAGGGTGGGTTTTGTACAAAAGTGGATTTCTTGGATGAAGGCTTGGTGTGTGGAGGTAGTATGTCCATCCTTTTCAATGGTAGTCCAACCGAAGAGATTAATATTCAAAGAGGGCTAAAGCAAGGGGATCCGTTGGCACCCATTCTTTTTCTTCTAGTGGCGGAAGGTTTTAGTGGCCTAATGGAGAAGGCGGTAAACCCGAAATTTGTTTAAAGGTTTTTAGGTGACGGTGGGTGGGACGGTTGTCTCTCATCTTCAATATGCCGATGATACGCTTTGTATTGGTGAGGCAACGGTGGGTAATTTGTGGACTTTAAAGGCGATTCTTAGGGGCTTTGAAATGGTTTCGGGATTAAAGATGAATTTTCATAAGAGTTGTCTCATGGGGTGAATGTCTCTAAATGGAGGTGGAGATTATTATTGGAGGATAATTTGCAATGGAAAGTTGTCTTGGTTGATAAATATGGTGTGAAGATGGGTAGAAGGTTAGAGGAAGAGGAAGAGGGGTGGCCGAATTTTTTCTCTCGTTGGTGGTTAGATTTGATGTCCTTAGAGGAGGTGGAGGGGGTGAGGTGGTTTGATCAGAAATTGGTTAGGAAGGTGGGGAATGGTATGGGAACCCTCTTTTGGAAGGAACCTTGGCTAGCGAGCC
Source organism: Medicago sativa (assembly GCF_051527215.1). Classification (NCBI taxonomy): domain Eukaryota; kingdom Viridiplantae; phylum Streptophyta; class Magnoliopsida; order Fabales; family Fabaceae; genus Medicago; species Medicago sativa. The sequence continues at coordinate 62,499,864 of NC_140756.1, forward strand.
TCTTTGTGTGCTTTATCCAAGATTATACTCAATTGCTAGTAACCAAGAGTGGAAGGTGGGGGAGATGTGGGATGGCAGTAGGGGTGGTTGGAGGTGGAATTTTGAGTGGCGTAGGGAGTTGTTTGTATGGGAAGGTGTTTTGTTTCATAATCTTATGGAAAGGTTGGAAGGAGTGGTTACAAGGGATGGTCCGGATTGTTGGGTGTGGAAATCGGAGGAGGGGGGAGGCTTCTCTGTCAAGTCAAGCTACTTAATTTTACAAAAGTTGTGTCTTGAAGAGGGAGTTTTGTCAATGGAGGAAGAGGGGATGTTTAGATCTTTGGAGGAGTAAGGCGCCGTCCAAGGTGTTGGCTTTCTCGTGGACTTTGATTCTTGGGAAGTGAAGACTCTAAACGGTGTGTTTTTTGTGGTTTGGAGGATGAAACAGTTACTCATTTGTTCCTTCATTGTAATGTTAGTGCTCGAGTTTGGATGGGGGTAATGAATTGGATGCAATTCAATTTGATAACTCCTCCCAACTTGTCCATTCACTTTTAAAATTGGTTGAGTGCTTCGAACTTGAAGAAAGTGAGAAAAGGGGAGTCGCTCATTTGGCATGCGGTTATTTGGATTATTTAGAGGATGCTGAATGATAGAATTTTTAATAATAAAGTTTGTGGGGTGGATGAGTGGGTGGAACAAGTCAAAGTGATATCTTGGTATTGGAGTTTGAATAAGCTTAAAATAGCCTCCTGTCTATTTTACGAATGGTGTTGGAACGCAAGAGAATGTTGTTGCGCTAATGTTGTGCTTAATGTTTCAGGATTGTTCTGTTTTTTATGCCAGCCACTGTACTGTTGGTGGCGTGGGGGTATTTATCCCTCCTTTGTATTTTTGAGTTCATCCCACTTTCTGTGGCTGGCTCTGTTTATATTACAATATGCTGTTAAAAAAAAACAATAGTCGAACCCTATATTATTTGCGTTTTGATTGAATTGGTTGTACGGCGTAAGGATTTCAACTCCACGGCTGTAATTCCTTCATCATAGTTAACATCACACAGCTTCGATGGGTAATTCCAACGCGCCTTTATCAAAATGTCGCACAGCTCCGATTAGTGAACCCAGCATGCCGTTGCCATTAACCCTCCCAGAAGAACTCCTTGCCGAAGTTCTATCGTTGCTTACTGTGAAATCGCTATCGTGTCTCAAGTGTGTGAGCAAGTATTGGTACTCGCTCATCTCCAATCCCTTCTTCGTCAAAAAGCACCTCCTTAAATCTTCAAAAAACCCATACTTCGCAATACTCCCGCCATATATTATGAGACTTGAATGTAGACTTCACCCCTGCGTACGCAATAATCAGTTAACCGTATGTCGTTTACTTGAGAATCGGTCTATCATTGTTGCCAACTACCCGTTGGTGGATACTAGCGAAGAATGCCACAGTGTCATTGGTTCATGCAATGGATTGATTTGCTTGCTCCAAGAGTTACACTTCAACGATGAATATCATGAGTTCTCTCTCCGTTTCTGGAACCCAACTGCGATGTCATTGTCTAAAAAACTTGGCTCTTTTCTCAATGCATTCAAGGGATCAAATCTTGATTTCCAGTTTGCATTTGGTTACGATGATTTAAGCGACAAATATAAGGTAGTGGCTTTCTGTCCCAAGGAGGCAAGAGTTTTCACTTCTGGCGATAATGTTTGGAAAAATATTCAAAGTTTTCCTATAGATCCTTATTCTACCCATGGTTATCGCGGTGTCTATTTGAGTAATAGTCTTAATTGGATTGCAGTTTGCAATAAAGTTCTTTCTGGTTATAAACCTTAGCAATCTCGTAGTCTTAATTTGGATCAATTTTTTATTATTTCACTTGATTTGGGGACGGAGACATACACGCTGCTGCACCTCCCTCAGAGTTTTGATGTAGTGTCACATGCTATGCCAATTGTTTCCATATTGATGAACTGTCTTTGTTTTACACATTTTACCGAGGGAGATGAATTTGTTATATGGCAGATGAAGGAATTTGGAGTTGAAGATTCTTGACTAAATTGTTTCAATTTAGTTATCAATGTGAACGTCGTGATGGGTATAGTAATTTGTTACCGTTACATGTTATTGAGAATGGCGATACTCTGATATTGGTCATCCGTGAAGGACAATGTGGTGAAGGACAATTAATTTGCTATAATCGGAGAGTTAATAGAGTAGAAAATATTGGAATTACCAATGACATATATTGGTTTTTTGCCATGCATTACGTTGAAAGCTTGGAGTCAATTTGTGTCAGTTTTTATGTTAATTCATTCTCTAACAGTTCTTGTTCATCAATCATTATTAGAATTTGAGATCTACTATTTCTCAGTCATTATTTGAGGTTTGTCACATATGTTCTATTTCTTGAATCTATTTTTCTTGTCATAACTACTGATGTTTAGATTAGGTTATTATTGAATCCGTTCAATATATTTGTATTTATCAGTTTTCAGTTAGAGAATTCAACTTTGATTATAACCAAATTCATTCAATATATTCCAACAATAATTTGGAGCTCGATGCGTCACGTAACATATATAATCGAGGACGCGTTACGTAGGATATATAATCAATGACTTTTTCGGGTGCGGTGACAGTGGTAGGTTTGTTTGGGTGGGGATTAGAATCCATAGAAGTAGAGACAGCTCCTCGCGTGGGCGATAATTTTGGTAAAATTCCCGAATCGGAGGATTGTTTCATAACAGTCCATGTAGTTAAAAGTTCATGTGGCAAAGCTCAAAACTTCATGTATTAGCATGAGCATTTTCTCCTTAAACATTCAAAATTTTTTATTCATTAGTAAAAGTTACTTCAATGTTGATTATGTTTACAAAGATAAGAGCCTGGTTTTATGAGTTTTATGCATGCAACTTGCATAGTCATGTTTAATTGTCAGTCACCTCATGAACATCGGAAATTTTCTTTCAAGTATTTATATATCCAACAATCCGAGAACTTTGACAATGTAAAACTCCAATACACCTTTAAAAATCTTCTTTTTTTAGACGAAAATTCTCCTTAATTTAAAGAAAATTGTTGTAATGTCTCATTTATTTTATTAATACTTTTTTTCCATGTGTTATACTTTTATTATTGAATAAATGGAAAGGAAAAAAGCATTTACTAGAAACCAGGAACCCCACTAACTATTGTCTAAATTTTTCTACATAAAGGGTTCTGTGCAGAATGCAAGTCATAAGAAAGCATTAAGGCAAATTAAGGTGAAGATGGAAACAACACTCATGTGCTTTCTTTATTATTTGTTCATAACAATTTGTTACTTCTTTGGTAATTCAGTGCATGCTATTGAAGCACCAAAGTATATAGTGATACAATCAGAATCAGATTTTCAGATCAGACTCTACAATGAATCCTCATGGATCTCTGCTCCTTCTTCTGGAACTAATTCCTTTGAGCAGTCCACCAAAACTGGATTTCACAGGTTTCATTTTATCACTATATATTTGTCATTAGTGTTGATGTGAGCATAAGACCAAATCAAATGTTATCAGATACTTCTCATTTCATAAACACCTTAGCACAACAATTACGTGGCCTTTTATCATTTAACTTTTTATAATTTTGTGACAAGGACAACATATGTAGCGTATTACAAAAAGAAGTTTTTTTTGAAAGATACAAAAAGAAGTTGAATGCAAAGTTATTTATGTTTGAATACATGTATGTAAAAGTTAGTAATAAATTTGAAATGTAAAAATCATGTTTAGGGTAAAAGTTACAAATTTTTTACTTCAATATAGAATTAATTATAGAGACAAAATCATTTCTAGGACAAAATATTTAAACATGTTAAAATCAAGGGTTAATAGTGTTTTACCCCCTGTAATATAGGACATTTCCGGTTTTTTCCCCTGTAAATTTTCTTTTTGGATTCTGTCCTTGTAATTTGAAGTTTTTTGGTTTTGGACCTTCATGAATTTTGACTGTACAAAATCGATGATATGGCAGGGGGGTTAAACCGAAATTAACAGGGGGTAAACCGAAATTTGCTCAAATTGCAGGGGGGTTAACCGAAATTTCCTCAAATTATAGCGGTAAAATTTTTCATGAAGGTCTAAAACCAAAAAATCTTCAAATTACAATGACGAAATCCAAAAAAAATATTTTACAGTCGGAAAAAACCGAAAATGATCTATATTACAGGAGGTAAAACACTATTAACCCTAAAATCAATTATAAACCTCTTAAAGATCAATTTTAACATCTTAAAAAGTGAAACCAAACATACACGTTAACCATATAAACTTCTTTTAGTAATCTAGTACAAGGCTTTATTCGGGATGGGTCAAGTCACCACATTATATTGTTTGTTTTTTATTATATTATATTTTATGCATAAAAAATAAAAGGTAACGTTAAAAATAAAAACATCCTTAAGTGAGTGCGTGTGTTCTGGTGAGGTGCTACAGCTGCACCAAGAAGAATCACATAAGAAATGAAATTTAGGTAATTTTTTTTTGCAAGGACAACCACCCACTAGCTTAATTATAGATAAGTTTATATGATTAAAATATGTAAGTTTGATAACATTTATTATTTCATGAACTTGTAGCATTCTTTTCACTAGCTTATATCATTTTTCATATATTATTTTAAATAGAGTTTAAGCTTAAAATCATAGCATGTCTCTTTTTCTCTGCTTCTAATTATATATATATATATATATATATATATATATATATATATATATAGGGGAGGGATATTTTGACTCCAACAGTAACTATTTTGAGTTACTCCAAATCACATCTTTTCATTTAGTTTTAATCTAACCATCCTAATTGATTATTAAATCATCTCTAATGATCAAGTAGTACTAAATCACTGCCTCGCCGTATACGTAGAAAAAGTCTCGTCTTCTTCCTTCCATACAGATCTTAAGAAATAATGATTTGAGTATGAATTAATTAAATTCATTGATAAGTTCAGTTTTTTTTCTGATAAATTTCACATCTTTGTTTTTATGCTGCGAAAATTATGAATTACAGTGTTTGCCACATTTATACAAAACCATCTCACCTCACCTCTCCAACCAGAATTTTGCAAAATAATTTAAATTTGAGAATTCTATCTATTTCTTCAAATTTGAGAATTCTATGTTATTCAAAGATAAGGAGGATAAAATTATTGGAATCTAAAAAATAATGTCGAAAGTCGCTAGATTTTTATGGAGTCCAAATTCTTTGTGGGAATCAAAGGGCATAAAATAGAGATCCTGTAGACATAGAATTGAAATCGAAAGCCAATTTTGTTCATGACTATTATTAATCTTTGAGAAAATTTGTGGAAGGATCGAGAAAAAAGACCCTAACTAAGTATTCATTTTTCTTAGTGACCCACGCAGCAACAAGGAAGTGATGTAGAGGATAACAGTGCGTGATCATGAAGATGATTTAATAATTAATTAAAGATCATTAGATTAAAACAAAATAGAGGGATGTGATTTGGAGTAACTCAAAAGAGTTACTCTTGGAGTCAAAATATCCCTCCTCATACAGGGGCGGTTTCACCCCCCAGCTAGGCTGGGCTAGTGCCCAGGCTCTGCTTCTGCTTTACTTGCAACAAGCCCAACCCATTAGTCGCGACTCCATGCTTCTGCTTCTGCTTTACTTGCTTTTGCCCAGGCTCTGCTTTTCTCTCTATACAAACATTCACTGTGAAATATAAGCTTAGATTCATGATCAGCGTGAAAATCCAAGCAAAATGGTATTTTAGTTTGTGAGATTTGGTGAAGAATTGAGATTTTAATTTTTGAAGCATGATGGTGTTTTCATGTTGTTGTTCAACGTGAAGAAAGGAAGAAGAAGGAGTTGACCTCCTTCCTTCCTTGTTGACCGCGGGTCCCACCTGCAGTTTTGTCCTATATGTTGTTGCTTTTGCACCCCTTTTTTCATATCTGCACCCTTGTTTTTTTAACTCTTTGATTTAGATCTTGTGGCTGTGATGAACCCTTTAGTGATTAAATTTGGACCCCTTGATACATCAATTGGTCCATATTTAATCCAGCTGAGCCAACTTTAATTTTATTTATTTCTTCACCATTTTTATTATTTTTTACACCATTTTTGGCACTTTAATGCCTCTTTTTTATTCGTAAAAATTTATGATGTGAACTAAATGTAGTTAATTGATCATGAACTTTGTTTAAAGATATGCTATGAATAGTTATTTATTAGTTAATTTCTTTTCAATCTGTCAAACATTCTATCTTTACTAAATGTAGTCTATTTTTATTATTATATTTACTTTAAACATGTTATAATTATGAAAAAAAGTATTAATCTAAGTTATTATACATTATATGATAATATAAATAGTTTTAATACATTTTGTGAAACGTTTTGATAAATTCACACCGCGAAGACCGTTTTGTTGAAGTACAAGGGCATTTACCTCCTAATTTTATTTAACACGTCATTGTCAGCTTATATTTCTTCTCTCTTATTTCAAATTGTACTTTTGTTAAAAAATAATGAACCTCTTTTATTTCTATTTATGACTATATATATATATATATATATATATATATATATATATATATATATATATATATATATATATATATATATATATTATGTCATATATGAATTCGGGATACAAATTTCGCCTAGGCTCTAGAAAAATCCTGGCTCCGCCACTGTCCTCATATATATATATATATATATATATATATATATATATATATATATATATATATATATATATATAGGGGTTTGCTAGGATACACCCACTAGTTTTTATTAAGGTGTGTTTTAGCAAAGATATAACTAAAAAGTTGTTAAATACACCTTAAGGTGAATGTTGCTAAAACACACCTTCTAAAAAATAAGTGGGTGTATGTTAGCAACTCTTATAGGCATTTGCTAGGATACACCCACTTATTTTTTAGAATGTGTGTTTTAGCAAGTTATAACTAAAAAGTAGTTAAATACACCTTAAGGTGTAGCTTGCTAAAACACTCCCACATAAAAACTAGTGGGTGTGTTCTAGCAAATCTCATATATATATATATATATATATATATATATATATATATATATATATATATATATATATATATATATATATATATGTCCAATCACACTTCAGTGTCATGTCATTTTATATACTACTTTCAAAATATTTTCATAAATATCTACAAAGTAAAAATTACACACTCACACATATATAATCATCTAAATCTTATTATGTTCTTGCAGGTTGTATCAGTATATCCATGGTGCAAATTTAAATTCTTCCAAACTTGCAATTACTGCTCCAATCTTAACAAGAATCCCTTCATCAAAATCTTCAGAGGTTGGCTATAGTGTAAGAATGTATGTATCACCTCACTTTCAAGGGAAACCTCCACAGCCAAATGCTGAGCTGAAGTTGCAACTTGAGAAATGGAAAACTCAATGCATAGCAGTTAGAAAATTCAGTGGATATGCAAAGGATGATAACATTAACAAAGAAATTGAAGCTCTTGTTAATAGCCTAAATAAACACTTGGATGAAACTTCAACAATAATACAACAAGATACAAGCTCATATACCATTGCTCAATACAATGCTTCGTTTCATAATGCTGAGCGGGTGAATGAAGTTTGGATAAAAGTGTCAGGATTCAGAACTGATTGCTGAACAGATTATCGATTGTTTCAGTGACATTGTTCTTAAAGTGTGTCTTGTTTCAATTTTCCACTGTCAGTTCAATGTAAAATAATGCTCCTACCTACTTGAAGGGGTAAACATTGTGTAGAGCTCTCTGTTTGAATTTAGTTGAGAATATGAACTGATTTTACTTTGTGAAACTTCACTTCAGTAAATGTTGGATTCGTATGAGTTTCAACTTAAAAGTGGTGATGCTAGTAAATCTAGCAGTGATCAACTTAAATCTGGATGTTTCTCACTTACAAATAAAATAGTTTAATTAGTGATAAGGAAAGAGGATATTAACAAATCTAATTACAATCAATAACAATATCTTAACAATTATTCTTAAACTATTTGAATTTTAAGAAATCGTTGCAGTAGACTAATGATTTTAAAAATGCAATTAAAAAAAGTACTCCAAATACAAATACTAAAATAATATATTTGTGTATTTTATTATCTAACCATTGACAGTAGACCTCAAGTAAAAATACAACATCACCGTGAAGAATAGAATTAAGATTTTACATATGGTAAGAGGGAAAAAAATAGAAACATTTGCATGTTTCCATATTATTCTATAGTTACACATAAATTATTCTTTATTTTCATATATATCAGTTACATTAAAAGTACAAACCAAAGCTCTCAATTTCGCAAGAAGCTACTCACATTTGATTTGAAGTTGCCATGTAATATGGTGACGAACTTAGTTGAGATGTGTGGCATAGTTGTTATGAGACTAGAGACCTACACTTGTGGTCTGGTCTGGACAACATAGATTTTTCCATCCTTGACAACACCTTCAATGTCCTGAGGAGTGCCATACAACTCTTCGATTGCATTTCCTGCACTGGCAATGCTTGACAAGATTGACTGGCGAAAACTGCCATCAGTCATCAATTTATCTGATGAGTAATCTAGCACCACTTTCTCTTCTTCATCCATTGGCACACTGTTCAGAAAGAAAACTTGGTTAACCATCCCAGATAACGTGATATAGATGATTGTTTCAAAGGGTTCACAGGATAAATCAATCTCTTGGTGTACACAATATATCGACAAACTGAAATTTCATACAGAAACTGATAACTGCTGGTGAGTCTATAAGCTCTCGGAGTGGTTTCGTATTTCCATTCTTAAAATATTTTAAAAAACTAGCCGAAGAAGGGGCAGTTCTGACTCCAACCTTCAGATAAACCAATATCCATGATCAGGATCCTTACAGAGAACAAAGATCACGAGACATGATGTATTTGTTGGAGGGTATTCAACGGAACACTAGGGTGAATCCAAAGGTTTTACTGAGGAAGATTATCACCCCTGAATTGGGAAAACATGTTTCTGGGAAAGAAAGGTAGCAACCCATCCTCATTGTTGAACATAAAGTGCTTCTGCAAAACCTTGTAACACTGTCAACCCAGATCATTGAACGTTAAGTGAATCTGTGAAACCTTGTTGCACAAAGAGTCAAATTCATCTTGTTACTGAAGCCCGCATCTCAGCACCCTGGCTTTCATCTTGGTCCCAGTACTAGCTCGGCACTAAGTTGGGGGCAACTATTCAGACATGTTCCTAAGGGCCAGTGTCATACTAAGCCCAACAAAAGGTCAACTAGTGGTGGCTATCTACAGTATCAGACAGCAAAGCAATCTGACCAAGAGGGCTAGTCCCCTCTACAACACACTGCCAAGGTAACAGTTCCCCAGGAGTGACCTCGTCCAAGCCACATCAGAAGGATTTGTTCCTACCCTATCCTTTATAAGGAGACCATCAATATGGTATGGGCATTGTGCTGGCCAACATTGTTAAGTGTTAAGCTACGGGTAAGTTCTGCTGGACCCATTCATGTTCAATTTAATTGGAATGACTAATGAGTCATCTTTGACATAATTTTTACCTCATCTTCATATTTTATTACTAGCGTAAAAAGAGCTACTGGAAGCCACTTCATTAATATAAATTAAACATGTGGTTGGATTAGTTTATCAAATTCCATTTGTTCTACAAAATATGCTCATCGAAGAATAGATATCGAAGTTTACCTGTCATATAGACCAGCACCAGCGTAACCTTCGAGATCTTCACCATTGGAATCAGATCGAAAAATTATTGACCGTCTTATAAATAGCCCAATAGGTTTGCTAGGATAACCCAAGACCTATAGAAGCCCAGAAACATTAGCAAAATAATGGCAAATTATAAAACAGACGCAGTACAGGTGAAGGTAATTTCATATGTTCACTATGGTGTTATAAAACTAGCCATAATTGTTACTATATCTAAAACTATCTCACCACATCATTATTATTTATGTAGTTCTTTATTTTCATGAGTTGTGTTCCTTATTTGATAGGGATTGAGAAACTATCTATAAGATAGATACGGATAAGTAACATCCAAAATGTCATGCTCATTACTGTCAACATAATGTTATTATTCTCGATATTGTTTTCGCCCTTCTTGTCCAAGACTGACCCTATAACTTCCAAAATAATCATTACAAGAATGATAACAAGCACCAAGCATAAACAACACTGAAAAAAATTCTATAACAAAATCACCTGAGGAGAGTTCAAATCTTGTTTTTTGCAGATAAAACTCAAAGCACGGCCGGGATAAGCTCCAACCAGTGTTTCACCCAGTCCCTTTACAACCTATATCAAAAGAGAGTCGCACAAAATGTCTACTTATTGCCACAATCTCTTCAAATGGTGAATATGTTTCTGCAAATGTGTGGAAGCATGAGCAAAGAATCATGAAATTATTAACCATACCTCAGTATATATTTCTGAAGAGTCTCCAGAGGTCGGGTTAGTTGTGTGGATGACAAAAGCATAGTCAGCATTAATCACTTCTTGTACAAGGACTGACATGGAAAGATAATCGTGGTCCAGCTTCACTTTTCTTGTGCTGAAGTACGCTCTTTCATTCCACTTTGATCCCCAGACCTTTTTTTGAGTCAAGCAAATCAATGAGCAATAAAATAAGTTTACTGGAGTACCACAAAGATTTTGATTTCACTAAAATTTGAAATAAGATGCCCCAGTGTAACAACTGAGGAAAACTTAACATCGACGAGGAATGAGAAAAATCAGTGGAGACTGGATTTTACATAAAACTGCATGGCGAAAGAAAACCACTGCCACAAACTTCAGTCTATTTACTTTAACCCATTCTGTGTGTCATATTAAGGGTCAATAATACATTATTGATCGTTGTGAAAGAGTAAATAAATTCGCAACTAAAAATCAATCCAGAGAAGTTATGTAAACATTACTTCAGGGCAATAAAGTCTGAAGAACATGTGATTTCCATAACACATTATTTGTACAAAGTATTTAATATGAACGATAACATGTAAAAATAAGCCTACAATAACACATTAATATTTTTTCTAAATCTATGTTGACCTGTGTTGAAAATGTAAGAGTAGTGAAATGTGGCCCAAATATACAAGAAAATGAACTTGTTTCATTTTGGAGCATGATATATACTTTTAATGACAAAGGCATCAAATAGAGTATATGGAGAGAAGTCTCACTTTTTTTATAGCCGTCCATGCCTGTCCCCAGCGTTTTTCACCTTCATCCCCCGGCCAAGGCATCCCAGAACCCTTCATCGTAGTTTTCAACTCCTCTATCTGAAATAATCAATTCAATGGTTTCATCTGTATGACCATAATACACCAATTTACAAGTAAATATGGAATACATGCTTGAAATGGGAACTCCATTAAAATGAAGTGACTAGAGAAAGATTCTTTAACCTTGTTAAAGTTGTTTTCTTAATTAGTTTTTAGGCTGATATGTAGCCTCTGTTCTTATTTGATTTCTTTCCTTACTATATCTCTTCTGTGCTATAAATCTGGACCAATATCTTGAACAGATTGATATACATGAAATGCACAAAGTAAGACCTTTTGTAATTTCGTTGCCGATCAGTTCCTGAATTTCTTCAAACATCTTTCTCTATGTACACCTAGGAGTGGATGCTATTTCTGGTGTTTATACGGATCTCCATATTTCTTTGTTTGTTACCATTAAGGAGGAGACTGTCTTCCTACTTTCTAGGTACGGCTTAATGTACAGATGTTTTGCTAATTCCCTAAATATTTTTCTAGTTTCAAGGAAAATAAAATAATTTTCTTCATTTTCATATGCAACTATAATAATCAAAGATAGAACTAAGAATGTCATATCATGCCAATGTTAAGATTAAGATTAAAAAGAACATACCAACTTGGGAGGTGCATTCAACTGTAAAACTGTTTCACGAATCTCCTTGAGGGCACCGAAGTCTCCTTCAGTTAACTTCTTTTTTAAAACATTAATCTTCTCAGCCACAGCCTGTTGATTAATATGCCGTTCGAGATTGTTAAACTACAGGAGAGACTTGTATAAAGTAAATGAAAAATAAAGAACTAGATGTCATTGGTGCATCTAAGTAATCTTTAAGATTGAATCCTAAGGACTAACAGGCTTTAATGTTCTCCTTTGCCAGAAGTAGGTTCTTGGCACGAACCTTATTCTAATACTCCCTGACTATAACACTCATACAGGGAAGCCCATTTTACAATAGGGTTACTCGAGACATAATACGAAAAGTTCACTTATCACAAAATTTATGATTAATGAATTATTACATTAAAGTTTATATTTAAAATTATGCTCCAATGGATGTATTTTTTAAAATTTATAATTTCCCTGGTTCAAATACAATAGATTAGCAACTCAACAGCCAGAATCAGAACCAATGTTAGTGTGACTATGTATTACTGAAATAATATCTCCCCTATGTATTACGGCCATTTATGCAGCATAATATCGTGTAGAAAATATGGGATAATAAGTAGAACCTGATTTGACTTGTCAGAGACAACATGTTCAAAAACTCCAAATGGTATGGCAACCGAGGTAGGAATTCCAACCCAAGAAGGCACCTTTCCTTTTAAGTACGAGATATTACGGGATTTTGCTCCAACCTGGGAAAACACAAGTTATATTGAAGGAACACAGAACTAGACCAGCGACAGTGTCATAACATAACAGGTGTTTGGCCAAATAATGGCTAGATAGACAGACATAAGTAGAAACAACTATAAATACTTAAATTTAACGACACATTTTTAAAATCTAACCATTTCACCAGTGAATTCTTCAGAAGAGATAGCATATCTACCACTGAACTGCTTTTTGACCAAAGATAAAGATGGAATAGAATCAACTTCTTTCAGGTCGGTTGATTTGTCATCAATATTCTCACCTTCCTTGACCTCACTGTAAGAACCCCAACAAAATAGTGTTAAGATGGTAATTAAACTGCAACTTAGGTTGTTCACCAAGGTGTAAATTGAACTTTTTAGCAAAAAGGCATTCAATCATCACGGAAAAGGATATGGTACCTAAAGTGTAAACTAATAAAACAGCAGCTTTAAGACTCGAAGCTGAAGTATAAATGTTACCTATAAACAACCTCAGCTGATGTAGGCTTTAACCGCAAGAGCTTTCCTTTATTTGCTTGGAGGTCAGCAAAGATATTGGGATCAAAACATGTCGCAAAACACACCTGGAAAACTTAAAATCTTAGTTCTTCCAATCAACACATAAGAAAATCTAATTAGAAATAAATAATATCTTGTCAATTATCACACAAAAGCTAGGCCTCTTTCCAGTCGATGGGCAGAGCAACATGAATCAGACAATGCTAGAGAGTCCTGACCATATCTTATCATTTATCATGCTAAGAAATAATTATCTTACTATTTACCATGCACATATAATTTTACATTAATAAAAGGAAAGGTGCATGCTCATACATTTTTTCTTTATGAACCTGATAAAATATGACCTATATTGTAATTAGTTGCATGCTTATTATATCCAATTTTTAAAAAATCACCATGCAATATGGATATGATAATTATTTTATAAATTGTTTTTTAGATTAATGAAAATCACAGTCAATAAAAGTTTAGCAAATGGTGCAAGTTTGTCAAGTATTACAAGTGACAACATTTTAAATTGGTCAAGTTTGAATTTGAACATCGTATCAATCCACAGAAGTTCACCGTAAGAGTGTTAAATTTAATGATAATCAAATTGCAAATCAGCCTAAATTGAAGCAATATTGTTTGTAACATAAATTTAAATAATTTCTTTGAAAACTTAGAAATTTTTGACAAAGTGCATAAATTTACATTTTAACGATAATATACTACAATGTCAATATCTCATTATATTCGAGGAGTGACAGTGACAGAGCCTTATTTGACTATACCCCACTAATCAAAAAGAACCTGTTATCGGAAGGACGATACCTTGCTATTTCTTGCCCGTACAGATACATGAGAAAGAACATCTGGCATATCAGGTGTCAGGACAGCAACTGTACCGTCTGGAATTTCCTCCTCTCCTCTCACGCTCTTGGCTATCAAAATTGTAGGTCGCTCATATGTTTTATTTTGAACAGCTAGCAACTCATCCACAACCTCAACATATCCAACGGTTTCAACTGGGCTAATAACCTGCCAACTGTTCCAGGAAACTAGAATTGTGTCATCAAGCCATCAATATCAAAGCAACCAAATAATGACTGACATGACAGTTTAAGTGTGCTATATTATACTGAAGGCGAAATCATTGACTCAAGTTGAACAAGCATGATCAATCCCACCTTCCAAGATTAGCAGTCTTTCGGAGTACTGGATCTAGTCGATTTACAAGAGTAGACAAAGAAGCAGCAGATCCAGCACGGATAATTTCTTCAGTAAATATTTCCACCTGCAAGAGGAGATATTCAGGAGAGAAACAAGAGCACAAAAACAGAAAAATTAAATAAAATTATAAAATACATACAGCCCAATTTTCCACGCCAAGTAATGATCCAAGATATTCTGCTGATGGCTGAAGAATTTTCTGGTATGACTCTGCTTTGTTTGTGAGTGCAAGACGTGTTCTGTCAAGAACTGACTTTGCATACAATGCCCAATGAGTGTCTTTACCTTTACACATGCTTAAGGCAAGATTCCATCCCTTTAAAAAGAAAAAAATAACAAATATTAAATTATGATCTTCATTTAGCTAGACAGATAGACCGTGAACATCTACAATCACTTAGACATTACTTCCATTTCTCTTCTAGTATTATCATGATCCCTTCAAAATCAGTTTTGAGGTGTTTGATTTTGCACAAATCAATTTCAAATTAATATGGAACAAGCATTAATAAAACTCCCACATCATTTGTTATTATATTATATAATCATAAACTGTGTAATTGACCAAGAAAAAAAAAAGAAAAGAATATTTGTGCATAATGAACAGCTGAAAACAAGAAGATGGAAAGGGTCATGGTTCTGTCCAGAATCAACCTCATAATGGATTTAAATGTTTAGGGTAATAACTGGAATCCTACTTTGCCACCGTCAATGAAGTTCAGCTTGCATTTAAAGCAAAACAGTATTAAAGAAATGCACCACCCAACTCTTTGCTAGTGTAGTGAATCTTTTTTCAGATGAGAGACCAGCCTAAGGGTCTTGAAATAATGATATGGCCACTGAGTATGAAATAAAAATAAACATATCACTATACTATACCTTCAAACAGTAGATAAGATCTTCATTGTCGTCTGATGAAAGTGCAAGGTTTTCAAGAACCAAACAGATAAAGTACATTATTTTCTGCATAGTCCACACATCAGCATATCAGGTGTCATATTTTTGCATATTTAAGTTCTATAAAATACTGATTTTAAAAATAAATACATATATCAACATTTAAGAACTATTACACCCCCAAAACAGGGAATCACCTCAGGTCCAGCATTGTTTAATTCCTCGTATCCCCTTTCCACTGCTGTTCTAACTGCAGAATCAAGGGCAATATCCAAAAATAAAAGATCTTTCAGGCGACCTTGGGACTTATTGAGGAGTAATGGTCGTAGATCCTGACGAGCCTCTAGCAAACCCTATTAAAAACAATCATGCATACATATCAATAGCGGAAGTGTAGGGGATATATGCAAACTGTTACGATTTATCTAGAGAACATCTTAATTCTACTTTATCAGAATGAGAAATATTGTTGAGTATATCAAATTATCCCCCAAGAGGAGGTTTTCCATATTTCAACATATTTTTTTATTTGTGTTGTGTGAA
Source organism: Medicago sativa (assembly GCF_051527215.1). Classification (NCBI taxonomy): domain Eukaryota; kingdom Viridiplantae; phylum Streptophyta; class Magnoliopsida; order Fabales; family Fabaceae; genus Medicago; species Medicago sativa. Next base: position 62,515,696 of record NC_140756.1, read on the forward strand.
GAATTTAAGATAAAGGAGGGAACGAGATAAAAAAAAATATACAGTCTTAGAATTACGATTATGGTTTGATCCTGTGTTGAAAGTCCCACAATGGATAGTGATATAGTCTAAATAATGGTTATAAGTGGTGGACATCCCTCGCCTAACAAGTTGATTTTGTAGTTTTGAGTAAGGCCATAAGCCCAAGTTCTAAGATATTATCATTCTCTATCTTAAAATTTGTTCGGCTACTTGTTATCGAACAACTAGGGTCACATTGTAGATGTACAGTCTCAAAGTTAATCCAGGGAGAGGACTCTTGTTTTAAAGAGTAGAGCCTATGAAGATTACGAATCACATGGTCTCAACTACTTTCAGCATTCATCCTCGGATTTGGCTTATGCAGTTAGTGTGGTGAGTCAATTCATGCATGATCCAAGGGTGAGATATTTGCAAGTTTCAGATCGTGATCTACAATTTCTCAAAGTCCATCTAGGGAGAGGACTCTTGTTTAAAAGCGTGAAAGCCTAGCTATGTAGGCGTATACTAATGATGATTATGCAGGTTCAATGAATGACGAACATGAATATCAACTTCAGACTATTGTACCCTCCTATGTGGGAACTTTGTTGCTTGGAGGAGTAAGAAGCAAAGTGTAGTAGTTCGATCAAGCGTTGAGGAGAATTTAGAGAAATGGCACAAGGAATTTGTGAGCTATTATGGACGAAAATTATGCTACAAGATTTGGAAATACAGTGTGAAGGCCCTATTAAGTTGTTTTGCGACAATAAATTGACCATCAGTATTACTAGTAATCATGTTCAGCAATGACACAAGACAAAACATATTGAGATAGACCGAAATTTCATTGTAGAAAATCTAGATAATAGATTGATAACTACAATCTACGTTCCTTCGGGGCATCTTCAGGAAGATGTGTTAACAAAGAGATTACCAACAGAACATTTCAACCAACTTACTTGCAAGATGGGAATGATAGATATCCATTTACCAGCTTGAGGGGGTGCTATAAATAACGTATATTAGTAATAATTGTAATCAGACCGTTAATAGAATCGTCTCTTTAAGCATTTTTGTGTGTGTATTCTATTTACTATGAAATATATAGGAAATATTTACTACAGTATTAAAGTAGCATATACCTCAATCAGAGGTTCAACATTCTTTTCCTCAACATGTTCCATGACAAACTGAACCAATTCCTGCTTGAGATAGATCAGACAAATAATTGTTATAGTTCAGGAGGTATAACAGTATCACCAAAAAAAAAATTATAAAAAGTAAGGTGACATTACAGAAAAACCAGATGGCAAACCAGGCACTGGGTTTATCTGCACCCCAACCATGAAGCCCTGACCCTGAGGAATAGAAGAGTATAAATTCATAGCATGATCACTAAATATAAGAAAAACTATCCTGGGCAACAGATGTCTTAATAATCTTGTTACCTCAGACTTGTAGCCTAAGCAGTTGGTAATAGCAGATTCAAGATCTGCACCTGAATGAACTGCCTGCATATTATATAATCAAGCTAAAATCATCATATGGCAAAACATAATTGATAAGTTGGCCAAATATGTCAAGGGTGCTGGTAGTTAACCAAAGATTAATGTTTTCTTAGAAGAGCACCAAAAGGGGGAATGAGAGCATAAACAACTATTCAAATAATCTGTTGCAGTAGTTTGAGCTTATATAATGCAAGATAGTAATTCGATTGAACCTTGCCCCTCCCCTTGCAGCTTGTCATTAACAACAACAAACTTTATCCAGTACAAATTTAGCTCCAATTTGTTTTTTCTCTTACGGTATCAGGGGTACAGTGCAACATATCTATCGTGATCATATTCCAATGTATATGCAACCATTTTGGCAAAACAATAAGAATCATGACAAAGAGAAAGATGTTGAATAGAAACCAACAACATTTTAAACATATGCGAAATCACAAGTTGGAAAAGAAGAATAAGAAAGCAAAATCGAACTCAATTTAAGCCACATATGAATCCAACCTTCAATGTCCTCATGTAGTGTCCAAGATCTCGCAAAAGACTGTCCTTCTGATCTCTGCTAAAACTGGGTTCATTATGGATGGCACGGTCATAGCTCAGAAGACGTTCTTTTGTTATTCCATTGTCATTCAATGTTTTCCAGTAAACACCAATATCAAAGTCGCTACTTATATAATCAATTAGTGCCTGGGAAAATTTTCACCGAAATATCAAAGGTGATGATGACAAGGAAACCATAAGTATTACAAAGAGATCCACAACAGCATATTACCTGACAGATTACAACATCATCAGGACTAGTATTATTGTGTAACTTCTGGTGCCATTCCTCCATCATTCCACCTTTGCAATTATTTTTGCTCTACAAACCGATAGAAATTTTCCTTGTAATTCATGGTCAATGTAGAGCGGAGAGAAATATGCAGAAACTAAGGAAAAGAAAATAAAAATCATATCTACCTGGATGACAAGGATTTCATCTCGAATACGCTGTCCCACATCACCTTCACCTCCACGACCAACGGTAGAAAGGATCATCCTCACAACTTCCCTGTACTGTGGATAACTTGCATAAATATCCTGGAGCAACTCTGTAAGCCTGTCCTGGGCTTTACTTATCTCACTGTTCAATTCAGTAACCGATGCTTATGATCAGAAGAGATTAAGCACAGAAAAAGAGATATATTATAACAAATGAATTAGCCTGTTCACAAAAGAAAGGCAATAAACTGACCAAATCTTACGCAGAAAGCAGGATATTGTGATTCATAATTAATATTTTCCGGAAGGCTTAAAAAAATTAATGTCTGGAGTGCATAAACAAAGTGATACTAAACATTTATAGGAAGTTCACCGTGGCTTCACGTTGTAATTTTTGTTCCATATGAGCTGCCTTGTAGCCATAAATCTCATCCACACCAAAATACCCGCAAGACCCAATTGACCAGCATTTTTGGCTTGATCCATCAAATCCGCCGCAATATTAAATCTGCAAAAACAGATGTATAAGTGACTTACCCAGATTTTAATGAACAAAGTAAGATCCTATTAAGTATTTTGGTGAATGCATTGTATCAAAATGGGCTACTTCAGATCCAAGAGAATATATATATTGGTGAACTCAAAGCATGCAGTCAAGGAATACATAGATTAAGTTCAATGATAAACCATTTACCTCTAAATTGTTCTTAATAGTTGGGCTTATAGTTTTTCTTCGTCTGCCTCTTCATAACTATTGCATTATATTCCTTTTTTTTCAACCCTCCTTACACATGTTTTACGTGTCTTCTCCATACATACCCAAATTACTTAAGACAAGACTCAACCATTTTTTTACAATGGTAGCTACCACAATATTTTACCTAATGATTGTATTTCTAATCCCATATAATCATGCGTAACCACACATCCATCATAGAGCTCTCATTTCAGCAGCACTGAGTTTAATTCCTTGTTGGCATTAACATCCAACATTTAGAACCATTATCATTGTAATTTTTTTTTTAAAAGCCATTATCATTGTAATTGTGTGATAAAATTTTCCTATAAGTGATATTTTACTATTATAGATCACGCATGAACCATTTCTCATTCATATTTTGTCTACCTTTCTTCAATCTTATGGTTGGCACCATTTTGTATGATAGGAAGATGAGATTAAAATATATAATAATCAAAGGCCAGGATTTCAAATGTCTGTATGGGAACAGGTACTATTGTACTCTACTTAGACCTTACCCATTGTCATCCTTGAAAATTCAACCCCAAAAGCTAGCACATGGGGTCAGAGTTGTTCCCTTTCAATAATCATTGTTTTAAAGTTGACCATTGGTCCACAACCACAGTTATTTAGAGGAAATATTTGTATTTTGGAAACATAAAGCAACTTGATCGGAATAGTAGCATTTAATGCCTAGGTTCATGTATTTTCATACATTGCACTCGTATTTATTTTCCTCAAAAACATATAACATAATTAATTACAAAGTATGTAACAGAATATAAGGTTGGTTTAGTGGTTGGGGTGGGAGTGTTGCTTAAGGAGTTAAGTGAGAAGGAGGTTGAAGGTTCTATCCCTATCCACCACACATAACACTAACATCAGTCATTGAAAAAAATAAAAAATAAAATGTGTGTAAATAAATCCAATCTGCTGAGTGCTAATCACTCGAGCATTTCACATTTTTCCTAAGTCTACATTAAAATCCCTCTAGTCAACAAGGTATAAGAGCCGGTTCAATCCTCCTCTTAATTTTTTCACCTCTGTGTTGTCGTCATAGTAAGCCAAAACAAACTCGGTACCTGGTGTACAATGATTGAAGGCAGCTCAACTAAACCATTGACATATACAATACATGTAACATGGAGAAATAGTATTTGGCATAGGCGGCCCAATAAGACTACAATCATAAACCCAATTTGAATCCTAAAATCCTACGGTTTTGCCCTCAAAGATTATGAGTATAAGCAAAATCTTATTTTCGAGAAACTCTGTATAATCCAATTTTAGTTGCTTTTTGTATGAGACTTGTGAGTTTGATTTAACGTTTTAATTACATAAGTATTTCAAGTGTTATGCTGTTGATATATGAGTGTTAGTGTGAATTACATAAGTATTTTTAAGTTTTAATTGTGTAAGTTTTATGCAACTGTGCTATTATGTGAGTTATTCTTATGAATTTAAATTTAGACAAGTATTTAAAGTGTAATTTAAGGTTTTTTGTCTTATGCTAATTTATATGCATATATAATATGCATATATTTGAGTTTCATGAATTTTGTGTAATCCTACGACTAATGTAACAATTCTACATTTACGATTTTACCTCCCCTTACCGATTATGCGTAAAATCCCAAATTTGATTACCTTGACTACAATTATCGGTTGAAGACCATGGGCCAGTCTTCAAGCCACATGCTTCGCAATAAGGCAATAGCAGATCATGATTTTGCATGAAAACTTTATCTCTAATACTTAATGACAATGACAAATAGCAGCAATTAGAAAAAGCAGGAAAACTTTTTTAGGGATTACTTACCTATGCATAAAGGACTTTTGTGCCTCACTTTCCATATCTGCTATTTTATCCAGCAAGAACTTAGCTGTACCTTTGCCATCACCAACATCCTTCAATGGAAATAAATGCTTGTCAATCAAAATAACATTGTGATATCGACGAATATATGTCAAGTTAGGGGAACCAGTGATACAATTCCACGAAGTGTAACCTTTTGTATCTGCTTCTTCCCACCAAATTCAATAGAAAAATCTGATCCGCTGTTCTTTAACCACTTTCCGTCTGATAGAATGACAAAAGTTAATCCTCTAAATGTGTCATCACTGACCTCTATATCTAAGGACTGGACCTGAAAATTGTATTAATATTATCAGAATTTTTAAACCCGGATCTCAAAGACCTAAAAGATTTAAAACAACTTCAGATTGTTATTGTAGAAACCTCAGAAAAAGGATCAGATGAAGAACCAGCTTTAAAAGGTGTTTCTGCAGCCTTATCCATAATAACAGACCCAGGGGGCAGAGAACTTGCAGGTGGTGCCTAAGATTGACATTGCATTTCATGTAAATACAAACTCAATGAGATATACACGCAACAGATACGTCAATTAAAACATTCAACTCTCAAGTCAATTTTAGATTTAACATTATATACTTACCAACCATTCTCCAGGTGTTGTTTTAGATAAGGCCCAGTGAAGTATAGCAGGTGTTTTGTAGTCTGTAGCCAGGTGAACCTTAATCTTACCACCATCTTTGGTAATAAGGACCTTAAAGAATGATTGAATTAAAATTAGAATCATAACCAAAAGAAGACCTTCTGGCGAAAAGAGATGAAAAAAAAAAAAACAGCATGTTGATGAAAGTGTCTAACCAAAAGATTATTATCAGCAAGCTTGTAAGTTTTTTTATTCAAAACACTATCAGTATCATATTCTTCTTCCTTTGCGTTGGCATATCTTTCAATTATTGTCAAAGACTTTGGAGCATCTACAAATTGTTGGTCTGCATCTGCAAGTTGTTGGTCTATGTTTTTAGCAGCATTTCTGTTGATAAGCTGCATCAAATCTCTTTTTTTCCTTTGTATTCTATCAACGCGGAAGTATTGTTTGTTTTTCAATTGCTTGGAAACTTTTGTTTTTATCTCTCCTTTGGCAATCTTCTTTTGTATCTCATCCACAGAAGCACCCTTCTCAAGCTCAGCTTGCAATTCTTTTCTTGCTTCCTCAAATTCAATCTAAGTCAATTACGGAAAGAGAGCAAAAAAGCCTGATTAGGTGAAATGAACACTATAATGTCAGCAGAAAAGAAGATATGAGAAAGGATTTGATAAGGTTACAAGTTGTTGTTCTGGAGAATAATTAGGCTTCCCCGCTTTTTCCCAGCGTATAAAAGCTTGAATCTGTACAAGTTCATCAGGGATGGTCTTTGTTTTTGAAGCAGAAGACCCCTTTACTTCAGCAGCATTAGCTTTGTTAGGCTCCTTTACTTCAACATCGTTAGATTTGTTAGTCAACCTTGCACGAATGTCTTGTACAGAAGTACCCCTAGCTACTTCCTCCAATAACTCACGTCGAGCCGCTTCATATTCCTCCTAAAAGAAGGAAAAATCTAATAAAAACAATGCATTGGGAGACAAAATGCATTAGTTCTGACTTAAAAATTGAAATGTATTTAGCGAACACTTTGTTGAATTCAAAATCCCAAGTTCCAAGTTCCAACAACTACAAGAAAATGACAGCAATGTGATAAAATCCATTTCCCAGACTATGTCGCATTATCTACAGAACTGTATGGACTACACAGTACTAGTTGTGAACCTATTATATTAAAAAGAAGGACTGTTATCATTATTATTACTAACTAATATTTCATGGAAACTATACACTGAAACCAGTGAGTGAGCCTTAAAACCAATTACATACGGAGGATCATGAAATAATTGTAAATGAGGACCAGGACCAAGTAAAAATAAAGACATGGACCAGGAAGGTAGGGGTGATAGCAAAATTAGTTTGAGCATACATAAGTATAACATTAATAGTAGATTCAAGAGACTGGTCTTTTTCAGACGTTATGCTTGTTGGGTGTAATCAAGGATGTGTACCCTGGATAGATCAAAAAAACAGGTTCGATATATTCTCTAAAGACAAAGCATCAAAGCAACGTAGCAATGAAATTGGGAAGTAAACCAAACCAAATAGGAAACCATGAAAATCATAAAAAGAATAAGCTGAAAGGAACATTCTAGGAAGCAAAACTTTGCAGCTAAATGCAAACACATGAACATGACTTGATTACTGACCTTCTCTTGCTCCGGGCTGTATGACTGCTTACCCTTTCGCTCCCACCTAATATATGCTTGAATTTGTACAAGGTCTTCAGGAACTGAAACTTGCTGAGCTACCTTATCTTTTACTGGTAACTTGATGTGAAAGTTCCCACCATTGTTTTTATACCTTTACTTAGAAAAGGAAAAAAAAAAAAGAGCAGATAACTATATTGAATTTCACAATAACACTGTGGGTTATATATAATATAGGGTTAAAAAAAGGCTAGATTATGATAAGCGCACCACTTATTCTGAGCTTCGTCAACTATAAGGAACTCAATGGCTTGTGCAGCAGGATCATCAATTTCTATCCTAAGTAAGGATCCAGAGCTAGACTAATGAGAGAAGAATAAAAGAAAAAATAGTCAAACAACAAGAAAATCAATATTCGAACCAGTCAACTCAGTTTAAGAAACCTCTTTTCTTTCGTAGTTGTTGTTGGAACTTACTTTACCAAAATGGGTTCTGAGAGCTCTATTCTTATAAACTTGAGTTCCGTCTGGGCGACGAGAAGGAAGTACCCACTTCCTGGAAAACAGTAAACAAGGGAAAAAGATCTCCTTCAAGTAACAAGATATATTGCAATACAAAACAACTTAAACACTTGATAAATATCCAAATAAATTGAAAAATATGATACTGAACATACCCTTGACTTTCACATATAACTCCCCAATGTAAAACCATTGAGCCACTAGTATTTGAAAGCTGAATATCTACTTGCGTTGCGGCTCCTGATCCTGAAGAACCAACATTGACCTGCTCCATCGCGTAAAAGCAACCATTAGCTAATGAATTACTAATTTACTATGATTTCATTTCTTTTGGATAAAAACAATTTAATTCATCAGACCAGTTGAATACCTGCAATTCAATATTTCCTTCGAGGTTGAACTTCTCCGAAAGCTGCTCCAGCCCCAAAAAAATCAAGTCATTATACCATTCCAAGTTAACGTTAAGAAAAATAGACAAACAAAGACACTCTTTGATTCATCGATTAAACTACCATCAAACAAGTCTATTTTAGTCGTATAAGCTATAAGTTATAAGCTATTAGCTTGAAATTTGTCATTGACAAACAGAGCAATAGTAACAACTTCTGACAACACAATAATCACATACAACGAAATCAAAACGATGCAATGATGATGATCAACGCATACCTGCGAAGCTGCATTCGATGTTAACACGGCGCGCGGAACAGTTTGTTTACTTCCCATAGCTACTTTCCGTTTCCTAACAAACAAACTTGGATTCCCGCGGAAATTTGTAGAAAGGAAAAGCTTCTTTTCTTTATCAACACTCTGCTGCGATTGGAATAAAGTAGAATTACCAATTACTCCTCGCTTACTTTGATGCTCCGCAACCGTTGATGTTTGACAAAGAAGTGTTTGATGAAAGATGCTATGACTCATCTTTGATATGGATCCACTCACTCACTCTTTCTTCTGCATCAATTTGAAACTTATAATCAGAGAAATTAATGATTAAATTTAGATGATTGTGTAAAGGAATTAGTTGAAAATGTGATTATGATTATGATGAACCTTTGATGAATCGGTGAATCTTGAGAGAATGAGAGTGGAAAACGTTGGGAAAATGAAAATATCTAAGTTGATGAATGAAGAAAAGAAGAAAGTTTTGAAGTGTGTGACAGTGTATGATAGCGGTTGATTCGCTAGTCACTCGTGGAACCAAATATCAACGACGAAGGACACGTGGCGAGATGAGATTGGTTGGGGATTGTATAAATGAGGTAGTCACGTGCGGAATCGCATGGGGACACAAGAGCGTAGGGTCCGTGAATGACGATACTTTCTTTTTTCTTCTTTGATTGTCCATGGTTTTCTGTTTTATTTCAATCATACCCTGATTTGTAATGTTTTCTTTTTATACATTTACACTTTTTTTTTTAATTATTTTTGCAGCAGTTAATAAATTCTTTAAAAAATATTTAATAAATACATTTAAGGGGTCAACGAATATTGTTAGAAAAGGTTATAAGTGAGTATATAGTTTCAAGTGAAAATCGAACAATTGTTTGGGTGGACACAAAAATTTGATCACCTAATTTATGATAGGCATCGGCGTGTGTATTTGTGATGATTATGGAACCTTTGTGTTATTTAAAGTGCTGCAATTTGATCAAGTCTATCATGTAGTTGTCGTTGGGTCTATATGATGGCCTTCAATGGGATGCAAGATATGCAATTTGTTAATATAGACTTTGAGCTTGATTCAAAAATCACACGGGATGCTTTCCATTCCCGCACAGTCGATGTTACAGTCTAGACATATAATTGACGTGTGTCGAGATATATTTTCCACCTCCTTCACAAACTCCCAGGTCGAGTTTATTAGACGACAAGGTCTCATGCCCTAGCAAAAGAAGCCATATCCTTTAATGAAATGTTATAAGCATCTTTCTTTCAATAAAAACATGTGTTTTTTTTATGTGTGATCAAATAAAAAATCTAAATTATTTTTTGGGTTTTGTTAACTACAAAAAAGTAAATATTTGCATTGAAAACATCATTTTTTACACTTTTTAAACTTTGACTACACAAGTTCAAAGGTACTTATACTATATTTGGTTTCCCTAACTAGTGCCCCGGAAGCAATAGTTAACATTTTCCTTATTTTTTTTAAGAAAAAATCTAAATTATTGTGTCCCCAAAGAATTATTCCGAAAACATTAAGCTTGGAATCAAAATTGGTTAGGAGACGGTATCGCATGAGAGCTATGTCGGTAATTTGTCAATTCGTTCAAACTTCAAACCGTACCATTTTTGTAATTTCATTCATTTGGCCGTCACTTTTGGTAAACTCAACGGACCGCTTTTCTAGATTCTGAGTATATGGTGGATCTAAGATGCACTTTGAAGACATTTATTTGATGAAATACTGATAGTATATGATATTTATTTCATTAATTTCTGTTTATGATTAACACATTTACGGTTTTGAAATAATGTGTGGGACTTAAATATCTCATGTCCGTGTCCGTTGGATAAGTTTAATAATTTTTTTTTAAGATTCACTCATTCCTTATCGCCACGTTGTTTGTGTTGTATTATTTTTTGTTGCTTTCCTTTTTTTGGCTACAACAAAGACAAAAGAAAACATTAAAAATGAATGAGAAAAGCAAAAGTATAAGTGCATGCCCTTGATTAAAACCAAATTCTTAATTGATTAGTATCCGCATATTATTATGGACACAATGTGCAAGCAAATCGTGCTGATGAAGAAATGTAGCATCAATATGAAAATGCACAAGCTTTCACAAGTTACAAGTACAACACAAGATAGCAAGTTAAAGGGTAGAAATATACACAGAAATGATAAGTGAACACAAAAATACATAATACAAAGTGTGTGATGAAAATTGAGGTTAAACATCAAACCGTACGTAGAGACTTTTAAACTTGGCAAAGCCACACAAATTCAGAAAGATTTTGCAAATTTTCGCGGAGAACAAGCTCATATATGGGGCCAGTGGGGTCACCAAAGGTCCAAAAGATATCATAGGCATATTACCGACTTACTCCTTTGAATAAGGACATTGGCATTAACAACAAAGCAAGGTATCAAAAGTAGTATAGAGACAAGGAGAGTGACTGAAGATGAAACTAAGTTGTTTTTTTTTTTTGGTGGTGTAAAACTAAGTTGGTTTTAGATGAAACAAACTAGTTGGTTTTAGATCCCCTGCAGTTGAAATTTGTTGAAATTCATACAATAATACTTATCATGATTTAATTCAATGCTCAATTTTTTTTTTCCATTGATTGAATTAAATGTGTACTTTTCTTTGAGTATATTACAGTATTTTTCACGTACTTGATGTTGACTCGTATTCATCGTGGACGTGTCTGACATGATGACCTGCATTGCCTCAAACTCCATTTCCTCCTTTTTTTTTAAGATGTTTTCTTTCTCCGTAAGATATGCGGGTTTTTCTATAACTGCGACTCTTTTATCCATTGTATCATAGACGACCTTAGAAGACATTTCAGTTGCATTTGCACTTGCCTTTATCTTCCTTTTTGTCGCATTTTACCCCATGGGTCGCTTTATTGGAGATGTTGAATTAAATTCATAACTTGAGGGTGCCTCTGGATTAGGTGATTATGAGTATGCCCCACTGGTATAAGTCTTTGTTCTTTTTGAAGAAGTTGCAATCGATGCTCCCATCCATTTAGGTTCATCTTTCAACAATCGCCGTGCAGACTTAAGAGTGAATGGTACACCATCATCTTGAGAAGAAAAAAAAGCATGTGCATTATTCATGATATCATTCCCCGAGGTTCCACTTTTCATTTCATCAACATCTGAATTGTAGCACCCGAAAAAAAGTTGAATGAGACAACTTATTCGATGAAATCGAGATTTTAATTGACTAGGTTCCTTCTCTCACAACTTTGTCAACTTTTTTTTTTTATCATTTCCCACAATATGATCCTTTGAAATATTGAGCCATGTTTGAACTAGAAGTATATCATCATCCCTTGTGAATAGCTCTCGAGGCTTTTTGCTAGCAGAACATTTTTTCCCCTCCCAAACATAATATTTTCAAGACCAACTTGAGTAGAAAATTGTTGAACTTGACATTTCAACATCAACCCATTTGGTGTTTCAGGTTCATAATGAGTACACTCTACACTTTGGGGTATCCATTTGAAGTCAATAAAATATTTTAGGGTTAGTATGTGGCAACGGGAAAATGGTTGGGTTTGTCGGCAGTGACAAAAATTGAGAATTTTTAGAACTTTGGTGTTGGTAATTTTGCTTGTTGATAATTATATTGATTGGGATCCATTGACGAATATAAACAAATGAATAATGAAGAGTAAAGAGATAAAATTGTGAATGTGAAAATGATCACAATTTATAGGATCGTCAATTCTACAGGGTCTTGTATGCCTGCGTAAGGTTGTTAACATAAAGATTTGACATTCCTCGTCTGAAGGCTCTAACTTCGTCTATGAATCTTAGAAATGCATCATAACTCTTTCTTACCTTAGTAGTTCTACAAACAAGTAGTTCTATCTCGTATATCTTACCAAAGGAAAAGAATAGAATAAACGTTATAATGAAACATTCGAAAATGATGACCAGGGACAACGGCCCAATCAATATCTTTTGCACCACATGTTTTTATGTTCTATCAGATTCCCTAGGTATGTCACACCCCCTAGGGCTTCATTCGGGCACCAAGATTTTTGCATATAAAATTTAAGTAGATCTCATAAAATAACTAAATAAAAGACTCTAATTAAATTGATCTAACAAACAAATTGAGTTTCATCTTATAATCCTACCCAATTAGGGTTTAGCTACTCATAGTAATGATAAACAAATTACAAAAAAAATAAAATAAAACACACTCTAGAGAACAAGGTTGAGGAAAGATTGCTCCCTTAATGCTCCTAGTGTTTGCCTTTCAATTGAATCGCTTTGTTCTGAATGAGAATTTGTGAAATAAAGGAGTTGTATTTATAGGCTGATTTCCCAATGGGTTTGGGCTGAACAATTGAGTTTTTTTTCCTCAAACCCGCAACATAAGAAGAAAAAAAAATCCACAAACACGCGCGCGCCGCACATGGATCCATACACCTCGTGCGTGGTGCTTAAAACAATGCATTTTTAGCACTACTTTGCACACCTGGGGCGTATAACAGCATGCCTGGGGTGCACAACTCCTTCTTTCAACACATTCTTGCCTTTTTCTTCATCTTCTTTAGTATTTTTTTTCCTTGAAATTTATATTGGGACTTGAAATAGAATTTCTCCAACTTATAATATTTTTAGAGACCTCTTGAAATAACATAATAATATCATATCAAATTTGCCCAAAAACGTGACATACAACTAATAAATCGATACGTTCCTTCATAACCACATTCACTCGCAAACTTATTTCCAAGCAAGTTAATCAAATATCATAACTTATTTCCACTATGGAGAAAAGGTTATCATTGATCCCAATACAAACTTAGCCGGATCAAAAATAGAACAAAAACAAGTGTAAAAATTGTTAGTCCAATTTATTTGATTATTGTCAATTTCAGGAAGCATTTAACACATAAGTGTAAAATTTTAGAATATTTACTCATAAGTGTAAAATTTTAGTGTATTTGCTCATAGGTATGAATTTTACGTTACAAAAAATCTGATTGTTTTTCCAACAAATATCCGTATGACGTGGCATTATCTGGTAGACCACATGGCAATACCACATTGATCGTCAACGACCATCTCATGTTGACTAAGAGAGAAACTGACGGAGGAGATAAATTGATTAACCTTTAACAATTTAAGGGTTTTGTAGAGAAGTAATTTTTTTTTTTTGGTAGATGTAGAGAAGTATTTACAACAAGAATTTACATTTAGGAGTTTTTTTTTTTCTTCCTATCACTTACTCTTAAAGTTTATTAGGTCTTGCCATCACTTAACCTAATTTTTTCCCTCTAATTCTATTGCATTAATTGCTAATCACTTTAACCCTAATATTTTTCCCTCATTTTGCATTCATTGTTTGAATTTCGAATTTTCAAGAAAGAGGGTTTTGGTACATTTTCCCTCACAGCCGAAACTTATTAATAATGGTCTGCTTCTTTTATCATTTTCAATGCATTCATTTGGCTGATAATATTAGTGACCCTTGGTATACTCAATGGAGAATTAAACAGATACCAACACAGCCCACTCAATTATCTTTCCAATGCAGCCCACTAAACTGCAGTATATAAATGCCATTCATACTCTCAAAAAGTTCATATACTCATCTTGGAAATGCCATTTCGTTTTTCTTTATGGCAGAACCTTTCCAATCCTTCTTTCACACTCTTCCCTCTCATATACTAGCAACCTAAGGTTAGTTGAATTTATTTTTTTTTTGGTAATGAAAAGTTTAGGTGGGTTCGGCTCCGGTCACCACCAGGGTCAGGGCACGCCTCCGGGCCCAAAGGGCACTTATAGAGGTACTTACAGATCACCCACCAACACTGCCCTCACATCGGCAGAGGGAATCGAACACACAACCTTCTGCAAGGAAGTGGCCCGTTCCTTACCAACTGAGCCAACGTGTGTTGGTTAAGGTTAGTTGAATTGTATAAACTCTTTTTTTTTATTTTTATGCTTTTATATTTTTTATTTTGCATTAACAAATCATATTTCTTCACTTTTTTTATGTGTTTTCCACTGTGGCTATTCATATTCCTGAAGGAAGATGGCGCCATTTTTTATGTGCAGATTAAAGAGGAATAGTAGAAGAAAAAGAGATGGGATGAAGAATTAACCATCGTTGTTGTCACCATGCTTTTTCAATAGTTTTGTGTTGATATATATTATATCTCTTTGTTGAGAACATATGTAGAATTAGTGATGGCATTGGTTAAATGTACAGAAATAATGTCTTCTGTATTACTTTCCTTCATGGTAGGCACCTCAGAGATCTTGAGAATATTTTTAGGGGGAAGGCAGGGTTAAGTGTGATATAAGTTTAAAGAATTGTAAGCTAAATAAAACAATCCAAATATTGTTGTTAATTCTTCTTCTTTGCTCAGTGTGTTTAGCATTTCATTGCAGGAAAACAATTTACATAGATTTCCTTAAGGTGCCTAAAGCAAATATGAAGGTCTTCTATTTTGTTTGTGGATTGAGATAATGCAAAAGTTTCAGTTGTTTCTAAGCTTTACTGAAAGTTAAGGATATTTGAATTTTTTTCTCAACCTATAGAAAATTGGTGTTTTTGCCTGCTATTCAACCTATGGTGCTTTTGACACAAAAACAATACAACAAGAGGAATTGTGATTTTGAAGGCTAAAAATGTTTTTTTGGGTCCTTTGAGAATAATTGATTTTTGTTTTGAAGGTTTATTATTGTTATTTAGGCATGAGTGGTTTTCATGTAACATAGGTTTTTGGAATCAAGTAGTGACCAATTTGTATAATGTTGATTATATTTGCACTTGCAATTTTTTGAATAAGTTTAGATGATTACAAGGAAGAGAACCAATTGTAATTTTGATATGTGAAGGATTGGAAATAGAATGTTAGATCCCTGTCATTGTTTAATTTTTATTTTTTAATATTCGTTTGTTTCAACTAAATGATTTCATGTCATCGCCTACTTCTTTATTATTTGAACTTAAATAGTGTAATGACTGCAATAATTATGTTGAAGAATGTATATCAATTGTTGGATATGTAGGGCATATTTAGTTACATTTGATTTATTTCCTCACAGATTTAAAATTCAGGTGCAAAATTATGAAATAAAGAAACATTGAAATTATAAATGCAAGTATTTGCCATTTAAGCTAATTAAGATATAAAGAGAATTAAGACCTATACATTTTGGTTCCATTTTATTATATATAAATTATCAAAGACATTCTATGATGTTTAGGCACGAACACGTCAACACCAATAATAATTTAAGAAACATATGTGTTTCATAGAAAACACTAGACTTATGTGTCATGTCGGTGTTGGACACAATACATGTCTGACACCAGGACACACCTAATCTAAGAAGTGTTTGTGCTTCATAGAAAACACTTGAAGGATTTTTTAATTTATTTATTTTAGGATTTTTTTTACCATTACTTATTCTTATATATTATAGTCAAAATGATCCGTGCGTCGCACGGGTCGAAAGTCTAGTACTCTAAAAAAATTGTAAGCTTTCAGTTCAAACAAATGCATTCTAGGGTTTAGGGTTATATACTTGAGCTTGTCAGAAACAAACAAAAGTTTCTAGACTTCAAACTCCAAAGGAACAACCGAAGTACTATCTCCGTATTGCCGTTTTAAAGGAAGAGAGATCAGGTTCGCTGCAGCACCATTCATTTCACTTTGTTACTCACGAATTTGTTATTCGTAGCCCTGTTCTTCTAAAAAAATTATATTTTCTATTGCAGGGTTTTAGCAACAATGTATCTTCAGTGTTACATAAATGATAATGGTGACAAAGTTTACACTACCAAGGTAATAATTATCCCTATTTCTATTTTAAACACTACTCATGAAATGTGAATTTAAAGTTTGAAGCATTGAACAAATCATAGTGCTATGTTTTTCTTTATTTGAGCTTAAGGGCATGTTTGAACGGTGGGATTGGATCTATCGGATTAGTTGGTCCTTTGCAGTATACCGAGTTTTAGACAAAAAAAAAAAAAATTATGACAATTTCATAAGCTGTTTTCAGCTTATTCGTATAAGTTCTCAAGGATAGTTTATAAAAACATCTTATAGTTTATACGGAAATAGGTTGATTTTGTTTGATCTTTTATTACCAAAATAGCTTACGCAAAAGCACTTATAAGTGCTTGTGCTATAAGCTGCAAATGTGTATCCAAACAGGACCCAAGTTATTCTGGTTCATGAGAGAGGATGACAAGTTCAAAGAGCTTCTTACATATGCTAATAAGTGAATCTGTGATTAGGTCTAATTTTAAAGATGGGTTTGCACTGATAGGTTGCATTACATTTTAAATTGATAGTATATTGTGATGACCTACGTAGCACTGACACCTTAGAATGAAGGCGTATTCGCTGTCTAACACATGTTGGTATCAGGCACAAACACGTGGTTATATTAAATCACTTCTCTTTTCTAAATTTATTACCAATGTCCATGAGTCAATGTTGTGTCTGGTGTTTGTCCAATGCTACATATGTAACAACGCAAGAGAGCAAGTTGTGTTGCCACAATATGACTGTCGGAAGAAGTATATTTTTTCATGGAGATAAAGAGGGTTTTTGTGTGCATTACTGAATTCAGCTGCCCCTTTTTTGTAGTGAAATATATCACTATCCAAGAGACCATAAAATGCTATGTATATGGAAGACATTTTCATGCATATTAGTATAAGAATTTTGAGACATGGGCAGAATGTTGGACATTAGCATCAAAGATATTAATATTTTATCAACGAAACTTCCAAATTGACAAGCTTGTCTGAACTGCAATCATCTTCACATTTAGTGTGGTTTCAGAGTCTGCATTTTCGTTTGTTCTTTCCCCCTTTGTTTTAGCTTCCGCTTTATGATCACTTTCTGTCCCAAGAAAAGAAAACGCTTTATCATTATGTAAATGGTTATTTTAGGGGTCACTGATGTTAGTTGCTCTTTGTTTTCAGAAGGAATCACCACTGGGTTCGGCAACAGAGTCAGCTCACCCAGGTAAATTCAGGATAATAAAGTGGTCTTTGTAATTATCCATTTCAAAGCAAAAAAATGGGTACACTTAATTTTCTTTTGACTCACTGCATAATTGTTAGTTCTGATGTTGCTGTATGTGGTTAGCCATGATGTGTTTGCTTCATTTAGAGTTTTTGGTTTATTGAATTGTGGTGGGGGATGCCTAACTGTACACTCTGTATGTCTGAACCCACTTACCGTGTTCTTGGTAACACACTCGTTTTCTTTATGTTGCGTCCTGATATGATCCCAACCTGTATTTTTATCAAAGCTGCAAATGTGAGCTTTTGCATAGACTTTCGGTACCACTATCGCCGGTCTTTTGACTTTTCAAACATACACTTGTATATCTTAGAAATGAATTGTATTGTCCCATTAAGCTAACAGTTTGATCAATCCTGTTTAGGACTTACTTACATGTGATTATCATGTTAGAAGTTAGCACTGAACAAATGTGAGTGAAAGTGAAGATGCCCTGTTTCACTATCAGCTTACTGGTTTAGATTTATCTGCATTTGCCTTTGAAAGGAAGCAAGTACCCATACTGAGTGCAAAAGAATAAGCTCTAACTATTTTTAATTTGACTTAACCCTAAACCCTTCTACGACCGTAACTGCGGTTGCAATATAACAGATTCAGAGGTATTTGCAAGACTGCAACGACATCACAAATGCAATTGTGGCCACATTGGCCATGTTTCTCAATGGTATTGGAATTCATCAACAACTGATCTATGGTTTTGATTTCCACATGGGAGTCGATGCATATAGTTTAAATTTGAACCTTAGTTTTAAGTTTTAACTCATACTCTCAAATATCAGTCTATATATTTTACTTGGTTTCTCTTTATTCTTTCTGCTTCTAACACCATTACTTCACTGATTTTGGTTCATTAATATGCATACATTTTTTTTTTGTTTATATGCAGCACGCTTTTCACCCGATGATAAATTCTCAGACCATAGGGTGCGTCTGAAGAAGCGCTTTGGTCTTTTGCCAACTCAGCAGCCACCTCGGAAGTACTGAGATAGTGAACACTTATCATTTGGAGAATGTGCACAATCCTATCTAATAGTTGTGCTTTCTTCCTTGCTATATTTTTGTTCATTGATGGCTTGCATGACAGTTATGTAATGATGCAAGTATTGGTAATGGTTAAATGAGAGGATATAGACTCTTGGAACTGTATTTTACCACTCCTTGTTTTTGGGATGATGTTTATGCGACACAATCAGCTTTTTGGAATATCTATATGCTTATTACATTTTCAGCATTTTATGCATTTTAAGCTACATGTTAATTTTTCAGAACTATTAATTATGATGAAGATTATACTACTGCTGAAAAGGAAATCAAAGTTTTAAAGATTTGTCTAGAACTTAGGATTTCCATTTTCAATTGTTGTGGATGTATGAGGTTAAGTGGTTAGATCCAAGTTTTTTAAGAGGTTCGTGAGTATAGAAACCACCAGAGCAGTGTCCACGGATATTTCAAAACACACACCAAGTGCACCACAGGAGTAGGAAATCAAGACTCCTTTTCCCACTGAGTTTCTCGCATGACCTATGCAATTCGGGTTATAGAATCTGAATGGTATAAACACCCCATAAAAACCTCCAAAAACAAGTTAAAATATTTTGGATTTTAGAATCCGAGTAGGGTGCGCGAGAAACTCATAGGGTGGGAAAAGTAATAGTCAGAAATCAATGTATGCTGATATTTTGATCCATTGAGCTATTTTTGCAATCCTATTTGTAGTCATAGTTTAGTCAACTCAATTAACCACCTAAAATAGAAAGGAATTTTTCACACCTTTGATATCACTTTGGATGTAGATAGTATAAAAAAAAGGGTCAATTTTACATCATCTAGGAGTACACTTTCAAACAAAATATACCCTATACATATGTCAAATAAGATCCTCTCAATTTTTACCCACCTAACACCTTACAAAACATCCTTGGCCATTCAATTGCTGTTATAATGATCACAGGTCAGAATTCAAGTTAAGAAAGGAAGAAAACTAAAAGAATATATGTATATTATAATGTATTTGCACCATCATTTACATAGAAGTCAAGAAAAGTGAATATTTTCATCATGGAGTAAGCAAATTTGTTATGAATAAAACATGATTACTGGGTTACAGAGAAGATGATTTTGGCGTGCATCATTTGGATATGGTGTCTAAATACAGTTGTGATATCATTTGATTCATTCTTGAATTTTGAAAACGGTAGCAACTAACACATTTTTCATATTTAGCTTGTTTGGTGCTCTGTTTTAGCACCTTGACTTTGTAAATTACTGTAACTTTTGCAGGTGTCTTCCTTTTCACACCTTGTGCGAGGTGAGACACCGTTGTCTATAATATATCTCATTTTGATTTGTTAAAAAAAAACACATTTTTCATAATTTTATTAATCATTTAAAGGTTTATATAAATCTTATATGTAACAGTTATCAACGAGCAACTCGTTTTAAGACTAGCTAGCCACCACCTTTGATTTTTTATTTTTTCTACAAGAGTGTAACGTCAAAAATCACACACAAAAAGTTCAAGGAAGTTAGAAATTGCGAGTTCAAATCCACTTCTCAGCTTATTAAAGGTCTCTACATTTTTAAAGTCTTTACATTTTACCATATGAGTTATACATACGAGATTGTTATCAATATTGTATTATTTCTTTGATTGTTAATGAAATGAATTGATGATCTTCTTGCTTGAAAATAGAGAGAGAAAAAAACTAGCATCTTCTTCAATTTCCAAATCTGTTGTATTTTTTTGGTATTGTCTTCCTTGTTTTCTCTCTTTCAATTTTACGTTTGATTCTCAATAATACACTCCTTAATTCAGCTGCATATGATCTTCTATAATAAAACCATATTTAATTTAATAAGCCAAGGTTATCCTCATAAAAAATTAGCTAAGGTTGTGATTGTGAGAACAATCCCTAAGTAACTTTCCTCTCAGAAAAAAAAAAAATCCCTAAGTAACTTTCTATTAATGTACATCACTACCCTTAAAAAAATAAAAATAATGTACGTCACTAGCTAATTTATTATTTCATCGTTTTCTTGCTTACGTCTTATCAGCATCACGTTGAAGAGAAAAATACATTTTCTTTTTTGGCTGCTAAGGAGAATTTAGGAGGAATCTAACAAGTAACAACGGGGCAGCATCTTCCTTGATTCTAAATCGAATAAAAAATTCCCATCACAGGAATCAGAAGCAAATAAAAATTAATTAATAATAAAAAGGAAAACCTTGCTTAAAATAATACTTGAGCATTCGAATGTCAACTGTAATAGTAATACTTGAGCATCTTCCTTGATTCAAGACACTATATCATTGCGACTTTTGAACACACGTTACAAGTAATTATAGTGTGTTTAGCGTTTTTTTTTTCTTCTTAAATCTTATCATTGTCACGTTTAAAATAAAAAGGTACTAATACTTTGAATCGGTAACACTGCTACATTTTCTGTACCAAAGCTAGCATTTTTGTCTATTTGCATATGGATTTCCAAGCTTCAAATATAAGACTCACATGAAAACATAGATGAAAGACCATATATTTGAAAATTAAGAGGCAATAGGAAAAGAAAATCATGGATTTGAAAAGTTGAAAATTCAGATGCAAATGAACGAAAAGGACAAAATTGAAATAAAAAAAAAAGAACATAAATGACCAAATTGTTATCTGAAATTAATTTAAGGGACTAAAAGTGTAATTTTGGCATTTTTAATTTATACAAAACAACCTCTAGTTCTAGTTTCATCATTGATGGGTGGTTTTGGGTCAATTTTTGATTCGAAATCACCCATCTTCATCATTTTCTCTTTATTTCAATCTACATAAGTGATTTTCACATAAATTTAGGTTTTTTTTCTTTGTGATTTCGTCGACTGAGTGCGACGTTGTGTTGGTCGTCGTCTTGTGCAACATTGTTTGGTTTTCCATCTTGTTGCAATGTTCATTTGATTCACATGGAAAAATCAACTATTCAATCAATGATTTGAGCATAAACATTATATATCCAGAGACATGACTATTACAATCACATTAATTTTATCATATTATTTGTAGACATTTTGTCGTTATATGTTATTGACTTGAATGTTGTGAGTTTAATCGTATATTTATCATTTACGTTTTTAACGATATTTAGTAGTGTACTCTATCAATTTAAATAAATAAATATCTTAAAAAAATAAATAAAAAGTTAGAGCACTCCCTTTAAAGAAAAAAGAAAAGATAATTAGCTGAGGAGTACTAACTACTAATGAGAAGTTTCTTCAAAAAAAAAACTACTAATGAGAAGTATCACTCAGGACAAAATTGTCATTTCATTAATACCGTACAAAATAAGAAATGCTTAGGTCACAAGAAAGGGAATCTCATAGGAAGTCAACTTAATTAACTATGCAGTAATGGAATCATACAAAGTCAATAAATGCGATTCCAAGATTCCTGAATGACAAATGAAAAGCAATATAGTAGAATTTGTTTAGAAAAACAAAAAATTAAGAAATATTGGTAAAAGATGTTGGCAAAATTATACAATTCATCCCGTAATTTAATTTCAAATATCACTTTCGTTATTTACCTTTTTGTTTTTTGATTTCATAATTTATGTTATAATAAGGTAATACTCTCGTCCTTTATCTTTATCTTTTTTCGATTCAGTCTTTTCTGTTATAAAATGTTAACATTGCTATCTTTTTTGTGAGATTATTCAATAAAATTTGAGTTTTTATGTTTGCATGATGAAGATTTAAGTTTGTTTATGAGTCTGATGAATATTTTTATGAATTTTTTATTTTGTTTTGATAAAAAGGGATAATAATGTTGACGTTTTATAACGTAAATGACAAAATCGGGAAAAGAAAAAGATAAAGGCCGAAAGTGTTACCTAATTATAATATAAATAATTAAATTGGGAAAAATATAAGATAAAAGACCAAAATGCTATCTGAAATTAAGTTAAGAACGAATTGTGTAATTTTGCAAAAAAATTTACTACTAAAAGATACACATTTGTTTTAATAACATAAAAGGGTTTAAATTAAAAAAATTAATAAGATCTATAGTGGATTATCTATAATGTTGATCCACCTTAAACATTTAAAGTTAAAAACAGATGGAATTGACCACTATAAGTGATATAAGTGACATAAGTACATAATTTATGAGACCAAAATGAAATATAGAAATTAATTAAGTGATCTAGTTTCCAATTAAGCCTTCATAAGTGATGCGATATTGGATATAAAGTAAAGGATCTAAAATAAACTTCAATATAGTGAATGTTAAATATCACAGTAAATTTTTCAAAATCCCGTAAATCACCGTGATTTCGACAAACTCATCGTAATAATACCAAACATGCACACAAGAAGTCTTCCCAAGCTTCATTGTCAGGTAGAACTCTCCAAAGTCAATGCATGCTACTCAACTTGTTACTGTGAATCTCTCTTTAAACCAACTCCTTGTCATGAATGCATGTTGATCGATTGATAGATCCACAACTAGAAGTCAAAAATCAAAAGTTGAACATTTGCTTCATTCCAACAAGTCCCTATCTTTTTGGATTTGATATTTAACACCATTCATTCTTCCCACATCAAAAACAAAGTTAAAAGAATGAGACTCGGCGTTAGGAAGAGTGTTTTACCTTCCAAATGTGCCTTTCTTACCAATGAAAAGTCATATATTAGACACACTATTCTCCAAGTCTCATTTTCTAAACCAATAAATTTATGAACGTTTTGCATCTTGCCAACCTTGAAAATACAAATAACCATTTTTCTATCTTTTACTTAGCTATCTGCATGGTCCATCACTCTTTGTTTATTCCACAAGAGAATATTCAAGTATCTTATCACGCAATCATAGGAAAAAATAGTGTGAAATAACCTCGTAGAAAACGGCACTTAGACCTCTCCAATTGAGTTTTCTTAATAGTTAAATATTATTTTAATGTGTTAGCCATTATTTTGAACTTCATAAATTAGTTAGAATCTTATTAGAAGAATCTTAAAAGAGAGTTTTATAATATTAAAGGTTAAATATGTATTTATTCTTCATATTTTTTAAATTTTCGTTTCCTGTTTTTTTAAAACTTTTCCTCGACTTTTATTATCCACAAAATTTTTCATCAACTTTAGTCCTGTTACTAGATCAATTCATGTACATCCTAAACAATTTTGAACGATTTTTCCCGACAAATGTTTAGAACTTGTAAACATCTCTAAACAAAGTTTATAATTTTTTAGCAAGTGATTAATTAAACGAACAAAACTGAAAAAACTAAAGTAACATAAATTTAAACTTATAAAATGTATATGCAAAATAACATTAATTTAGACTTATAAATCAAATTTTAAGCTCATTTTTAAGAGACTTCCAACATATATAATACATAAAATACAATGTATATGCAAACTTCGGTAGCTTCAAAGTCTCAATTTATTTATGTATTTTATTTTGATTTTATTTGCATTAATGTTGGATCATGAGCGGAGTCTGATGGATCATCTTAATAATTTTTTTTTAAGACATTGTATTTATAGACCCTCTCACTTACTAACTCACCACATTCACCAAAACAAATAATACTACTTAAAAATTCCCACAATATTAAAATGATATTGGATCGATTCTTAAATTCAACTCGTATACTCACGTTATTGGGATATATACTTATGTATTACAATAAATGGGAGAATAATTCAAAATTTTAACTCAATTTTAAAATGAAAAAACTTAGATAAACAAAATATGACAAAAAAGATGGATAAAAAAATATTAACAAAAAAGCCTCTGTTAAAAATTCCTTGCAAAGTTATCCAAGTTTACCCGGTACACTAAAAGTTTAATAGAACAAACTTGGTTTAATTTTTTAGTTTAATAAATTTCAAATTCACGCAAATCAACTAAAAAGTGATACATAGACTCATATTCCATATATTAACTCGCGATTTTAACATCATTGTGTTGAATAAATCTTGCTTGGACACAAATCAAAATAAAATATATTAGGACACACAATAAAAATATTTAAAAGAAAAATAATTTAATTACATCATATAATTCTCTTCATTTTTTTTATTATTTTACTCGCGTTTTCAAATAAATTTGATTTGAGTTTATATCCAAACAAGTATTTCTCCATTGCCTTATATATACATCAAAGCAACGTGCTTCATTTCTCATTCACTTTTAAGCTAAAAGTCAAACAAAGTAGTTGGCTTTATGCACAAAATCTTGGATGTCAAAAACACATTAAAACTTCTTACACATTACCTCAACACAAATCAAAACTCCCATAGCCCTATCCAATCAAAGAAACACAATCATGAACATAGAACATCCAACACCATCAACCAATCAACCTCAACAACAACAACAAAAATTCTCTCTCCCCGTAGATTCAGAAAACAAATCAACCATATTCAAAATCCACTCAATAGCAAAACCTCACATGCTAGCATTTCATCTATCATGGTTCTCATTCTTTGCATGCTTTGTTTCTAGCTTTGCAGCAGCACCACTTGTTCCTATAATCCGTGACAACCTTAACCTAACAGCGACGGATATAGGAAATGCTGGTGTTGCTTCTGTTTCTGGTGCTGTTTTTGCAAGAATTGCAATGGGAACTGCTTGTGATTTGGTTGGTCCTCGTCTTGCTTCTGCTGCTTTGATTCTCTTGACTTCACCTGCTGTTTACTTCACTTCTATTATCAATTCTCCTACTGGTTTTCTTCTTGTGAGGTTCTTTACTGGCTTTTCTTTAGCTACTTTTGTTTCTACTCAGTTTTGGATGAGTTCTATGTTTTCTACTACTGTTGTTGGAAGAGCAAATGGTTTCTCAGGTATTTTTTTTAATAATTTTTTAATTTATGTAACTTTTTTAAAGTTTAAATAAGTTATTTTTACATTAAACTTTTAACTTTTTTTTCAGGTTTAAATATGGTTTTTCTTTTGGTTTTAGTCCTTGCAAATATATTAATTTTTATTTTTGATAGTTATTATTTTATTTTAATCTCTGCCAAATTTATTCATATTGAAATTTGTTCGAGTAATAAATAGAATATTTGATTTAAGTATCTCAAAATAAAGACTACTACAAATATTATAAAGACCAATTTTAATATAAACAAATTTTACTGAGGATAAAACAAAACAACAATTCTAAAAAGAAAAAAAAAAATAGAAGAATATTTTAAATGCATATTAAAAATTTATTTATTTATTTATTTTGCTTAAAATATGGTTTCTCAGGTGGGTGGGGTAACCTTGGTGGAGGAGCAACACAACTCATCATGCCACTTGTATTTTCCCTTATACAAGATTTTGGTTCAACAAAATTCACTGCATGGAGAATTGCATTTTTCATCCCAGCATTTTTGCAATCTTTGACAGCATTTTCAATTTTAATATTTGGTCAAGATTTACCAGATGGTAATTATCATAGTTTAAAGAAATCAGGTGAAAAAGAAAAAGATGAAATTTCAAAAGTAATTTACCATGGTGTGTTAAATTATAGAGGGTGGATTTTAGCTTTGACTTATGGTTATTGTTTTGGTGTGGAGTTGACCATTGACAATATCATAGCTGAATATTTTTATGACAAGTTTAACCTTAAACTTCACACTGCTGGAATCATTGCTGCAAGTTTTGGTTTGGCTAATGTTTTTTCTAGACCAGGAGGTGGTTTATTATCTGATTTAATGGCTAAGAGATTTGGAATGAGGGGTAGATTATGGTGTTTGTGGATTTGTCAAACGTTGGCTGGTGTTTTTTGTGTGATTTTGGGACTTGTTGGATCATTAAGTGTGTCTGTTGTTGTTATGCTCATATTTTCTGTTTTTGTTCAAGCTGCTTGTGGAATGACTTTTGGAATTGTTCCTTTTGTCTCAAGAAGGTATGTTTTCCTTTCATTTTTTAATTATTTTAATTGAATAAATTGTGTTTGATTCCACGATAACAAAAATTGATAAGTATGTAAAGAATGACAAAAAAATGTTTCTCGAGTCAAAATTCGAACCCAGATTCAATAAAACTCATAACACTTAAGGTGCGTTTGATCTGCAAACAGTAAGTTCTAAATAGAACAACACAACACAAGGCAGAAGAGAAGAGTACGTGACAAATTTGTATGATATTGAATAACTTTTGGCCTTATACAATTTTTTGTGGACAAAATGCTATTTTGATATTTTAAACAACTTGTATCTGTGATAAAAAGTTGTGATGTGGTTTGGTGAGAGACGAGAATTTCAATTTTTGTTCTGTCCCTTGCCTTCAGTTTGTCTTGTCTTTGAAACAGTTTTACAAATTAAACACTGTACAACTTGAGTTGTCCAATCCTATCCTTCATTTTTCAGCAAATCAAACACACCCTTAAGTTCAACAAGTTAGTTGTCGAATTATATATTTAAACATACTTATCATGTGTTTTCTCAATATCCTTTGATCATATAAGTCTTGTTAATACATGTCAAGTTTCCATTCGATCAATAGTTAGTTTAATCAATAGATGTCTAATCACTTCATAAAATATTTTTTCTAAAAGTGCAAATTCGAAGTGCTCATTACATTGTCAATGGTTCACCTTGAAAATGAGATTAACCACCTTAATAAATAAAAGAACCACAAATTTAATGGCCTAATTTGTTAGAAACTATCATAATATTAGTAGCGAAATCATTCTTATGAGACTTGATTGGAGACCTAGTTGGTCTTTGAGAAATGAAAGAAAAACTTGTAACACGGTCAAAATCGTTCAAAATTGTTTAGGATGTACTCCCTCCGGTCCTATTTATAAGAGAAATTTGGATCAACAAAAGTGAATGTATTTGGTCTAATTTTTTAACGAGATACATTAATTTTCGTTGACCAAAATTTCTCTTTTAAATAGGACCGGAGGGAGTATAACATAACATTAATTTTTTGTTCTTAGCTCTAATATATTTGCTTTAACATATGCAACAAATTCAGGTCCTTAGGAGTCATATCAGGAATGACAGGAGGAGGAGGGAACGTAGGAGCAGTTTTAACCCAACTAATTTTCTTCAAAGGATCAAGATTTTCAAAAGAAAGAGGAATAACTCTAATGGGAGCCATGATCATAATATGCACCTTACCATTATTCTTATTATATTTTCCACAATGGGGTGGCATGTTTTTTGGTCCATCATCTACAAAAGTCACAGAAGAAGATTACTATTTGGCTGAATGGAACTCAAAGGAGAGGGAGAAAGGCTCTCATCATGGAAGCTTGAAATTTGCTGATAATAGTAGAAGTGAAAGAGGTGGAAAATTCAACATTTCAACTAGGCCTTCTGAGGATGTTACACCACCACAACATGTTTGATTTTTTATTTTTCGTTTGTGTGTGTGTGTGGTGTAAATTTGTGTATCTTTATTGGAACAATAAAGTTTCAATGTCATTGTTCTTTAGTTACAAATTCACATGGTTTGATAGAGTTTGCAGTTTCTTCACTCTTAGGCTTTGTTTGCGAGTTTGGAGGGGAAGGGAGGGGAAGGCTTGGAAAAAAGGAATGAGCAAGTGGAAGAAATAAAGAAAAATGGGAGGGGAGGGCTTTGGGGGGTTAACTTTTCTTCATAATACTAAACTCTCCTCATTTGGGGGAACTAAAAAATTGTATTGGAGGAGGGTTTTGGGGGGTTTGGGAGGGTTTATATGAATTCTTCAAATTTAATCTATGTTGCTATATTAATTTTAAAATTAAAAATATAGTAATCATATGCATTGATTTATCATTCTCTAAAAAATCACTCTTTTAAATTTTTTGAAAGATTTCTCCATTTTCCCTCATATTTTCCACCCCTCAAAGTCTTCCCTTCCCCTCCCCTCCAAACTCGCAAACAAAGCCTTAAGTAACATACTTTCACCCTTTCTATATGGAGTTTGTAATATAAAGGTTACATTACTTAATCACATAGTAGAAGTAAAGTTGTTGTTGATTGCAAAACTCAAAAGTTTGCATGAACAAGAAAATGTATATTTCATTGTTTATTCACATATGTATTGCTTGAAAAGCTCAAGTAACATACTTTCACCCTTTTTAACTTTTTTTTTTTTTTTAAAAAACAATTTCCTCTTAAAAAGTGGCTTTTCAGGTGGTTGAGGTGAGAAACACTTGTGTGGACCACCAGGACCAAGAATTTTGGTTTGGTCATACACACAAATTTTTTCCTTCTCTCTCTTCTCTTCTCTCTTCTCCATTTTCTCTCTCTTCTCTCTTCTCTCTCTTCTCTTTTTTCTCTTTGTGTGACCAAAGACCACTTGTGTGGACCAGGACCACACAAGATTTTCTCGGTTGAGGTAACCTTGGTAGAGAAGCTTGGAGAATTGCATTTTTCATACCATTTTTTTTATCAATCTTTGATGGTTTGAGGAAATCAGGTTAAAAGGAAAAAAATTGAATTTTCAAAAAAGAAAGCCATTCCACGAGAAGCTTGAACAAAAACAATAACCATAAGTCAGTGATACGACACAAGTGATTGACATTGCTGCTCAAGAGATAGAAAGTCCCAAAGGAAGAGAGTGAGACTAACATGGAGGAATCAATAGATCGGACATCCCAATACTTGGCAAGAGGGTATCAAAGAAACCAGCCTGGATGAAAGATTAGATATCTGGGACAAGGAAGAATCCTAAGAAATAGCAACAATTCCTGTTATCATTTTACTTTGTCATTCTGTTATCAGTTCCTTGTTATTTTTGCAAGTTGTTATGCTATGATACTATATATGCTGGACTTGGTATCCAATTGAATCATGCTGAATGAAATAGAAAAGTCTATTTCTCTGTTAAATTCTCTTTTCTTATCTCTTAATTTTTAGGAGTTTACACTCACTCACTGGAAGAGTGACATTCCTTGTATACAACTATGGACCCTAATGAAATCTGTTGGAACAAAATGTGTTTAACAATAAACCTTAAAGAGTTTTGATGATAACAAGGTATTAAAAATTGTAAATTGGATTAGCTAATATTTGTTCAAGTGTACAGGACCATAATTATAAAGTTACATCATCATTGGTTCTGAATGAGCAAATAAAGAGCTATGGAAACAAAAAAAAAAAAATTTGAAGCTTGGACGCTCCTGAAGGCAACTTGCTCCTGAAGAAAAAGCGCTCCTGAAGTCAAGCTGCTCCTGAAGAAATAGCGCTCCTGAAGAATAGTGCTCCTGAAGACAAGAGGTCCAGAAGTCACATCATCAGAAGCTGCATCATCAGAAGCTGCAGAAGTCATCTCATCAGAAGCTGCATCATCAGAAGCTGCCTCATCAGAAGCCATTTCACCAGAAGCTGAATATCAACTGGATTTGGAAAGAATCAAGAATTGAAGAATCATCAATGCAAAAGCTGTCTATTGGATTCGAAAACACAAACAAAGGATTAGTGGAGCTTGCAACGGTCATTTCAAAGGTGTTTGAAGGTGTGTGTTTGCAATTTGGACGAAAGCGTTGACATTGTACTTTGTACGAATTGTACAACCACGTTCTCCACTACTCTGTTTTGTGTCTGCACTTCAAGACAAGAAAACAGCTCCAGAATACGGTCTCGCCTGCATAGATGTTCCTTTGGATAAGGAATGGATTTCAAATTTGTTCTTCATAGGACAACAACCAAATCAGGCAAAAGATCATTGGTGAAAGATCAAGCTTCAACAACGACTCTTTGGTGTGCTGGCAATTTCACAACGTCTCTTTCACACCTCTATATAAAGGAGTGAAGACCTAGAGAATTGGTAATGCAAGAACGCTGAACGAAAGACTCACAAGATTTTCACAAGTACCAAACCTCTGCTGAAATTGTTCTGCATTCACTTAGAATTTCTGTGTCTCAAAGTCATATCTTAGAAATTCTTAAGTCCATTGAGTCTGTATCTGATTTGTATTGTGAGCACCTCTGATTGTATATCAAGTGTTCAACCTTAAACAATTTTCTGTGTAATTTTGTTTAGTTAGGAAGTCTCTTGCAGTTGTGCTTGAGCAGGAAGTCTCTTGATTGTGTTCTTGAGCAAAGGAAGTCTCTTGCTTGTGTGCTTGAGCATTGGAAGTCTCTTGCTTGTGTGCTTGAGCATTTGTAATCAGATATTACTCATAGTGAAATCTCCTTGGAAGTGCAAGGGGGACTGGACTACTTCCGGATTGTGGAAGGAACCAGTATAATTGCTTTGTGTCGTTCTTCTTCTCTCTCTCTGTTTTATTCCGCTGCATTTAGATTCTGATCATCACTTCAGAAGCTGTCTCACTTAGCTTCTGATCTGTGTATTCAGTTATTTAGAGAAACGAAGAATTTTTCAAAACACAATTCAACCCCCCTTCTTGTGTTTTTCTCACCTTCAATTGGTATCTAGAGCCTTGGTCTGTTGTGTATCACTTAACCGTGCAACAGTCAAAGATCTGAGAAAAACATGACTACTCCTCCTCCTGATGGTGATACTAGCTATAAAAATGTCTCACATGATTATAGTGATAGTAAGAAAACCAGTGTTGGAAAAGTTCCAAAGTTCAATGGAGATGCTGAAGAGTTCTCTTGGTGGAAGACCAATTTTTACAGTTACATCATGAGCCTAGATGAAGAATTGTGGGATATTCTGGAAGACGGCGTTGGTGGTTTAGTCCTTGATGAAGAAGGAGCTGCTGTGGATAGAAAGAAACATACTCCAGAACTGAGGAAACTTTACAAGAAGCATCATATTATCAGAGGAGCTCTTGTCACTGCCATACCCAAAGCAGAATACATGAAGATGAGTGACAAATCCACTGCTAAAGCTATGTTTGCTTCTCTCTGTTCAAATTATGAAGGGAGCAAGAAGGTCAAAGAAGCAAAGGCTCTCCTGCTTGTACATCAGTATGAGTTATTCAAAATGAAGGATGATGAAACTATTGAGGAGATGTACTCAAGGTTTCAAACCTTAGTTTCTGGTCTACAGATTCTAAAGAAGAGCTATGTTGCTTCTGATCATGTAAGCAAGATACTCAGAAGCTTACCTGCCAGATGGAGACCAAAAGTGACTGCCATTGAGGAAGCTAAGGATTTAAACACTTTAAGTGTCGAAGATCTTGTTAGTTCTCTCAAAGTTCATGAGTTAAGTCTTAATGAACATGAGTCTACTAAGAAGAGTAAATCAATAGCTCTTCCATCCAAAGGCAAGTCATCAAAAGCTCTCAAAGTGGTTGAATCTGAAGAGGAAGAACAGTCAAGTTCAGACTCTGAACCAGATGCTGCTGAAATGGCCATGCTCTCAAACAGACTTCAATATCTGGCCAAGAAGAACAGAAAGTTTCTCTCCAGAAGGGGTAACTCCAGAAGCTCAAGGAAAGAAGATCAGAAGGGATGCTTCAACTGTAAGAAGCCAGGTCACTTCATTGCTGAATGCCCTGATCTTCAAAGAGAAAAGTCAAAGGACAAGTCAAAGAGGTCTACCTTCAAACCAAGCAAACTCAAGAAGCAGATTAAGCAGAGTTTAATGGCAACCTGGGATGATTTGGGTAGTGAATCTGGATCTGATAAAGAGGAAGCTGATGAAGATGCAAAGGTAGCTGTTGGGTTGGTAGCAACAGCAACTTCAGAAGCTGGATCAGATTCAGACTCAGAAGATGAAAATGAGGTATATTCCAAAATTCCCAGAGATGAACTTGTTGAGTCACTTAAAGAACTTCTTACACATTTTGAAGTAAGAACCAATGAGTTGAAGGATTTAAAAGAAAAATATGCTGATTTGGTACAACAGCAAAAATCAACTCTATTGGATCTGAAAGCTTCTGAACAGGGACTTAGGGGCTTTGACTTCATGTGTAAAACATATGAAGACCAGCTCAGGTTCTTATGTCAGAAGCTACAAGAAAAGTGTAATGAAAAACCTTTAAGTAATCATGAAATTGCTCTTGAAGACTTCATTATATCTGGCATTGACAGAAGCAGAGTGGCTTCTATGATTTATAGCATTTACAAGAACAATGGCAGAGGAATTGGCTTTCCAGAAGTGAAACTGGAGAAAACCAATCTAAAGTCTTGTTGTGAATGCATCAAGGAAGGTCTGAAAACATTCTTTGTACCAGAAGGGGCTGAGTTGGAAACTGTTGTTCAATCAGAACCTGAAGCTTCTAGTTCTAAGGCTAAGATTACTTCAAAGCCAAAGAACTCTAAGTCAAAGGCTATGATCAAATCTGATTCCAAAACTTCAAAGGTTAGGATCCTGAAAAGATCAGAACCTATTCCTCAGAGTCTGGTGAAACCAAAATCTGGGGTTCTGAAGTCTAAGTTTCAGAAGAAGACAGTTACTGCTTCTGAAGTACCAAAACCTAAGGTGATGGCTAATCAGAAGCAACCCAACTCACAGCACAAGGTACAAGAAGTGAAGAGTAAAGCCTTAAGTACTAACCTTCCAGGACCCATAGAACAATGGGTACCTAAATCTAAAAATGTCAATAATGCAGGTATGTCTAAGAGCAGTGCCAAAGCAAAGATCATGGTACCTAGACAGCGGTTGCTCAAGACACATGACAGGAGACAAGTCCATGTTCCTCAGCCTAACAATGAAAGAGGGAGGAAATGTGAAATTTGGAGGCAACCAGTCAGGCAGGATCATAGGTACAGGAACTATTGGTAATTCCTCTACCTCAATTAATAATGTATGGTTGGTAGATGGTCTTGAACATAACCTTTTGAGCATAAGTCAATTTTGTGATAATGGTTATGATGTGCTTTTTGAAAAACCCAACTGTACAGTAATCAACAAGAAAGACAAATCCATTGTGTTCAAGGGAAAGAGAGTTGACAATGTCTATAAAATCAATTTTTCTGAACTGGCTGATCAGAAGGTGATCTGCCTACTATCAGTGAATGATAAGAAATGGATGTGGCACAGAAGGTTGGGACATGCTAACTGGAGGTTAATCTCTAAGCTTAGTAAGTTACAACTTGTGAAAGGGCTACCAGACATTGACTATCATTCAGATGCACTTTGTGGTGCATGTCAGAGAGGGAAAATTGTGAAATCATCTTTTAAAACCAAAGACATTGTCTCAACCTCAAGACCTTTAGAATTACTCCATATTGATTTATTTGGACCAGTAAGTACTGCATCCTTATATGGAAGTAGATATGGATTAGTCATTGTTGATGATTACAGCAGATGGACTTGGGTGAAATTCATAAAGAGTAAAGATGTTGCGTGTGATGTATTCAGTAGCTTCTGCACTCAAATTCAATCTGAAAAAGAATCAAAAATTTTGAAAGTCAGAAGTGATCATGGTGGAGAATTTGAAAATGAGCCATTTGAAGCTTTTTGTGAAAAACATGGAATTTTCCATGAATTCTCTTCTCCTAGAACACCACAACAAAATGGAGTTGTAGAGAGAAAGAATAGAACTTTACAAGAAATGGCCAGAACCATGATTCATGAAAACAATTTACCAAAACATTTTTGGGCAGAAGCAGTGAATACAGCATGCTATGTTCAAAACAGGATCTATATTAGACCTATTTTGGAGAAAACAGCATATGAACTCTTTAAAGGAAGAAAACCCAGTATCTCTTACTTTCATCAATTTGGATGTACTTGTTACATTCTGAACAACAAGCTCTACCTAAAGAAATTTGATGCCAAGGCCCAAAGAGGAATCTTTTTAGGTTACTCTGAAAGGTCAAAGGCATACAGAGTGTATAATTCAGAAACACTCTGTGTTGAAGAATCTATGCACGTTAAATTTGATGACAAGGAGCTTGAAGATAAAACTTCAAAGCAGGGTGAAAGTTTTGCAGAGATACAGGTTCCTGAAGCTACTCCAGAACCTGATCAGATAGCTGAGTCTGAAGATAGTCCAGAAGCTGAACCCACATCAGAAGCGCAAGATGAAACTGCTTCTGATGAAGCACAAGATGGCTCACATCAAGAAGATCCTCCCAGAAACACATTCAAACACAAGTCTTCACATCCTGAGGAGCTAATCATTGGAAACAAAGATAGTCCAAGAAGAACAAGATCACATTTCAGACAAGAAGAGTCAATGATTGGACTAATCTCAATGATTGAACCTACAACAGTTGATGAAGCACTTTCAGATGATGGATGGATCCTAGCTATGCAAGAAGAGTTGAATCAATTTCAAAGAAATGATGTGTGGGATCTGGTACCCAAACCTCAGCACAAGAACATTATTGGAACAAAATGGGTATTCAGAAACAAGCTGAATGAGCAAGGTGAAGTAACAAGAAACAAAGCCAGACTTGTTGCACAAGGGTATAGTCAACAAGAAGGCATTGATTACACTGAAACGTTTGCTCCAGTTGCAAGATTGGAAGCAATCAGGTTACTTCTTTCCTATGCAGTTAATCATGGCATAATATTATATCAGATGGATGTCAAGAGTGCATTTCTCAATGGTGTCATAGAAGAAGAAGTGTATGTTAAGCAACCTCCTGGATTTGAGGATATTAAATATCCTGACCATGTTTTTAAACTGAAGAAATCACTATATGGCTTGAAACAAGCTCCCAGAGCTTGGTATGATAGACTAAGTAATTTCTTAATCAAAAATGATTTTAAGAGAGGACAGGTTGACACTACACTCTTCAGAAGGACCCTTGGGAAAGATATTCTTGTTGTGCAAATATATGTTGATGATATAATATTTGGTTCTACTAATGCATCTCTTTGCAAGGAATTTTCTGAGTTAATGCAGGATGAATTTGAAATGAGCATGATGGGAGAGCTGAAGTTCTTCCTTGGCATTCAAATCAATCAATGCAAAGATGGAGTCTATGTTCATCAATCAAAGTACACAAAGGAGCTTCTGAAGAAGTTCAAACTTGAAGATTGTAAAGTGATGAACACTCCAATGCATCCTACGTGCAACCTGAGCAAAGAAGATGAAGGAGCTAAAGTAGATCAGAAGCTGTATAGAGGTATGATTGGTTCTTTGTTATACCTCACTGCATCTAGGCCAGATATTTTATTCAGTGTATGCTTGTGTGCAAGATTCCAATCAGATCCTAGAGAATCTCATATGACTGCTGTCAAGAGAATCTTCAGGTATTTGAAGGGAACAACTAATCTTGGACTCCTTTATAGGAAATCCTTAGATTATAAGCTAATTGGATTCTGTGATGCTGATTATGCTGGTGATAGGATTGAAAGAAAATCAACCAGTGGCAATTGTCAATTTCTGGGTGATAATCTTATATCCTGGGCTAGCAAAAGACAAACAACTATTGCTATGTCTACAGCAGAAGCAGAATACATTTCAGCTGCAAGTTGTTGTACACAACTACTTTGGATGAAACATCAGTTGGAAGATTATCAGATAACTGCTAACAGTATTCCCATTTATTGTGATAATACTGCTGCTATTTGTTTGTCTAAAAATCCAATTTTGCATTCAAGAGCTAAGCACATTGAAATCAAACACCATTTTATCAGAGATTATGTTCAAAAAGGAATTTTAGATATACAATTCATTGATACTGAAAATCAATGGGCTGATATATTTACTAAGCCTTTAACTGTTGAAAGATTTGATTTTATAAAGAAAAATTTGAACATGCACTTCGTGTCTGATTAAATGTTTGCTTGCTCCTGAATAGGATTTTAGGTTCTGAAGTTAGTTCAGAAGCAGTAGTCCATCAGAAGCTCTTTATTGAGGTTCTGAGGAAAACACGCTTCTGATGATGACATCAGCATCTGAAGTCCAGAAGCTGGGTTTGTTGCTTCTGAATAGTTGAATAAGTGGAAACGTTGGGAGTTACTTTTTAAAGTAACTTCTGGCCCACTAACCTGGTAGTTACTCTGTGAACTTCTTACGTGGCCTGTATGTGTTGGTGTATAACTAAAAAGGGCAATGATGATTTAAAAGCTTTGAAAGTACTTTTCACGCGCCCCCAATTTTGTCATTAATGTTATGTTTGTTTGTCTCTTTTGAATTGCAATCGTTTTACTTTTAACACTTTGTCAATTCACACACTACTCACTCACAACAAACACATTTGCTCTCAAACCGTTTGCGAAGTAAGCGCATTCTCTCAACCTTAGAACCCTAAAAATCTTCATCTTCTTCAAATCTTCGTCAATCATCAAATGGCATCATCAAGCTCAAAAGTTTCAGAATCTACTTCAAACAAGCAAAGCGTATCAGAATCTGGGTCCATCTACAGAAAAAAGACTATGGATATTCCATGGGAATCCTTGATAGTCCAAATAGAGTCACCAGTGGATTTTACTTCACTCAAGAAGTACGAAGTAAACATGGAAGGCTTAATAGAAACACAGGAGCTGTCTGAGTATTTCAGAATGCTAAATGGGCCAACATATGTGAATTTGGTCAAAGACTTTTGGTTAAAAGCTGAAGTGTACAATGAAAAGCCTGCAAAAGTTGTAAGCAAACAAGCTGGGTCAAAGAAAGGGAAAATGGTCATGGATATGAATCCTACATCATTTGACAGCTTAGAAATAAGGTCTGAAGTGATGGGCATTCCTATAACCATCACTGAGGAAGTTATAGCTAAAGCTTGTAGAAGGCATGCAGAGGGAAGATTCCAAGAAATAGTCAGGAAGGAAGATGTCCTGCTACAAGGTTACTACAACACTCTTTTGGGTGGGAAGAAGGATGCAAAGCCTTCTGAAATGGAGATTCACAACAGGATGTTGGTGAAGTTCAGTAATGATTGCTTCTTTCAAAGAGCAGGAGGATCTGACCAACCCAACAATCAACAGAAGCTAGCAATTTACTTCATGGCTATTTTGGAAAAGATAAACTTCCCAAGATATGTAATGGATCATCTCTGCTGGGCCATAAACGAAAGCATTACAAGAGAAAGAAAACAAGTACCCTATGGAAGATTGCTGTCTGAAATCTTTCATCAAGGAAGGGTGCTGGAGTTCTTAAAAAGGACAAGGAGTGCTTCTGATAAATGTTTCAAAGTCTCTACTGCTGAAAGGACTATCAGTAGCAGGAGCTTACACTCTATGAAGTTCTTCAAAGAAGCTCCTAAAGATGAGAAATGGTTGGAGTTGACCACAGAAGAATCTGAGATTATCAGAGACTTTCCTTCCATAGTTAAGGAAAGCAATCCTGAACACTTAGCTAGATTAGTAGCTGAGTACGTCTTGGAGGAAGATGCGAGGTCTCAGGAGGAAGCTGCTCTTGCTAAAGGAAAAGGCAAGAAGGCCAAAGCAGTTGCTGTGTCAGAAGCTGCTGTTTCTGATGCACCTAAAGGGAAAAGGGCCAGAACTAGTTCTGAATCTGATGCTGCTCCTACTAAAGGAAAGAAGGCCAGAACCAGTACTGAGTCAGAAGCTGCTATTGCTAAAGCTGCTAAGTCTGAAGCTAAACCTGTTTCTATCAAGGATAAAGGAAAGATGCAGAAGATTGGTGCTGCTTCTATTCCTCAGAAGAGAAGAAAAGGTAAGGCAGACTTGGTAATCACTCAAGAGCAGCTGGAGGAAGCTCTTGAAGAAATGGAAAAAGAAGAGGCTGATCCCAAGCTGAAGAAGAAGAAGGCTCCCCTTCAACTTGTGAGTCCTATGGTTGAGATGACTCCAATAAGGAAAAGGATGGCAGATGAACGTGCTTCTGAACTTATTGCAGACAAAAAGGATCTAAAAGCACAATACACTCATCAAAGAGATGAAAAGCTCAAGGCCTTGGGATTGGAAGATTGTGATAGGTTCTACAAAGATAAATTGGCTGAAGTAAGAGCCATTGCTGGTAAGCCCACTGAAGACAATGAGGAAGACGATATGATGCTCATGTTTGAAAATGCTCCAGAAGAGGGAACTTCAGAAGTAGTTCCTCAAGCTGCCGATCCACAAGAGATCACTTCTGAAGCTGGCCCTGCAGATCAGGTAATTCAGATTCCAGTCACCTCTATCCCCATTTCACCTTCTTCAACATCTGTACCTGAACCAATAGAAGACACTTCTGTCTTAGACAATCTTGCTCTCCATTACTCAGGTGAGTTACCCATAGACAAATCCACCTCAGAAAAAGCCTCTGAAGCAACTCCAGAAGCAGCTGCTTCTGAAAACGTTGTTTCAGAAAACCCCCATCAACAAACACCTGAACCACAAAAACCCACAACACCCCCACAATCACCAACAGCTACCATTGACCCCCAACTCAACACTCAAACATCAACTTCACCACAACAACCACCATCTGAAACTGAATTTCAACCTTTACCTGAACACTCTCCTGAACCAACTCCCATGGATGTTGACATCTCTCTAGTCAATGTTCAAGCCTCAACCTCCACCACACACATTGATTCTGACCAGCCCTCATCTTCTAACACACAAACACACCTTACCATTCCAGTTCCTAACCCTATTCAAGACTTAGAAATCAGTGATTCTGATCTTGAAATCCTTGAACATCCACCCACAAACATCCTGGAATCTGGATATATCAATTCTGAGCTTCTGACAATCCTTAGTCAATTGCTTAATCTTGTGGATCAACGAAGGACAATTGATCTCACAAGTGCATATGAAGACTCCTGGGCATCACTTCAGAACCGGGCAACTGAGCTAATTGAAAGCTTAAGGGCTAAGTGCATCAGAAGCAAGGAAGCTTCTGTCAGGAAGTTAATGGAGCATCTGAATCAGAGTCTCAGAGTAAGAAGTTCTACACTGCTCCTGGCAAACCAGCCTTTCTTCTTAGAAACGGATTACTTGACCAGAGAAGCAAGGTTGTGTAAGCTTCTGAAGAAACAGATGGCACAGCAGCAGCAAGAAGCTAAGGAAAGGGAACAGGCTCTTCTCCAGAGGCAACAACAGCTTGAAGAACTGTTGCAGAAGAAGATTGAAGAAATGGAGGAGATGAAGAAACAACATCAAACCAACACTTAGTTGCACACCCTTGTGTTTTTCTTTTTGTTTGTTGTTTGTTTTGAATTCCTAGTCCTTGCTTCTGAAACCATTCTGTCTTAATTCTCTTTGCTTCTGAATGCTTACTGATTCTGACTGTTTAGCTGCTTCTGACAAT
This sequence comes from Medicago sativa, assembly GCF_051527215.1. Classification (NCBI taxonomy): domain Eukaryota; kingdom Viridiplantae; phylum Streptophyta; class Magnoliopsida; order Fabales; family Fabaceae; genus Medicago; species Medicago sativa. Next base: position 62,555,291 of record NC_140756.1, read on the forward strand.
TGAATATACATGATTTTTGCTCTGATTTATTTAGTTCATTGCTTAGTATACTCTCTCACGTTTGAGTTTTTCTCATATCTTTTTGTCTTTTGTGCTTAGATTTATTTTAATTTTTTTTGATAATGACAAAAGGGGGAGTATATGTGACAAGTATTTAAAGGCTCTGAGCCCCATTAATGGCATTTGAAATTTTTGAAAAACTTCTATCTTTTTACCTTATTGGTATAAGCTATGAATGAACGAAGGAGTATCAAAATTCAAGTAAAGTTAATTGAACCATTCTTCTTATCTATAAGTAAATTCTTTCAATGATTCAATTTTGCTTTTAAGCTCTGATAATAATTATTGCGCGCAAAATGAATTTAATTAACCTGGATAGAACTTAGGGGGAGCTTACAAACCTCACCTTAAAGACTATCAGACTCAGGGGGAGTTTGAGCTTACAAACCTCAGATTCTGAGCTTACAAACCTCAGAACCCCAAAGTCAACTTGTTAATTAGATTAACAACAATTGATCAATTTTAAATACTTTTGTTTGTCATCATCAAAAAGGGGGAGATTGTTGGAACAAAATGTGTTTAACAATAAACCTTAAAGAGTTTTGATGATAACAAGGTATTAAAAATTGTAAATTGGATTAGCTAATATTTGTTCAAGTGTACAGGACCATAATTATAAAGTTACATCATCATTGGTTCTGAATGAGCAAATAAAGAGCTATGGAAACAAAAAAAAAAAAATTTGAAGCTTGGACGCTCCTGAAGGCAACTTGCTCCTGAAGAAAAAGTGCTCCTGAAGTCAAGCTGCTCCTGAAGAAATAGCGCTCCTGAAGAATAGTGCTCCTGAAGACAAGAGGTCCAGAAGTCACATCATCAGAAGCTGCATCATCAGAAGCTGCAGAAGTCATCTCATCAGAAGCTGCATCATCAGAAGCTGCCTCATCAGAAGCCATTTCACCAGAAGCTGAATATCAACTGGATTTGGAAAGAATCAAGAATTGAAGAATCATCAATGCAAAAGCTGTCTATTGGATTCGAAAACACAAACAAAGGATTAGTGGAGCTTGCAACGGTCATTTCAAAGGTGTTTGAAGGTGTGTGTTTGCAATTTGGACGAAAGCGTTGACATTGTACTTTGTACGAATTGTACAACCACGTTCTCCACTACTCTGTTTTGTGTCTGCACTTCAAGACAAGAAAACAGCTCCAGAATACGGTCTCGCCTGCATAGATGTTCCTTTGGATAAGGAATGGATTTCAAATTTGTTCTTCATAGGACAACAACCAAATCAGGCAAAAGATCATTGGTGAAAGATCAAGCTTCAACAACGACTCTTTGGTGTGCTGGCAATTTCACAACGTCTCTTTCACACCTCTATATAAAGGAGTGAAGACCTAGAGAATTGGTAATGCAAGAACGCTGAACGAAAGACTCACAAGATTTTCACAAGTACCAAACCTCTGCTGAAATTGTTCTGCATTCACTTAGAATTTCTGTGTCTCAAAGTCATATCTTAGAAATTCTTAAGTCCATTGAGTCTGTATCTGATTTGTATTGTGAGCACCTCTGATTGTATATCAAGTGTTCAACCTTAAACAATTTTCTGTGTAATTTTGTTTAGTTAGGAAGTCTCTTGCAGTTGTGCTTGAGCAGGAAGTCTCTTGATTGTGTTCTTGAGCAAAGGAAGTCTCTTGCTTGTGTGCTTGAGCATTGGAAGTCTCTTGCTTGTGTGCTTGAGCATTTGTAATCAGATATTACTCATAGTGAAATCTCCTTGGAAGTGCAAGGGGGACTGGACTACTTCCGGATTGTGGAAGGAACCAGTATAATTGCTTTGTGTCGTTCTTCTTCTCTCTCTCTGTTTTATTCCGCTGCATTTAGATTCTGATCATCACTTCAGAAGCTGTCTCACTTAGCTTCTGATCTGTGTATTCAGTTATTTAGAGAAACGAAGAATTTTTCAAAACACAATTCAACCCCCCTTCTTGTGTTTTTCTCACCTTCAAAATCATCAACGCCTTTTAATCCAAACTTGACGCCCAAGCTACTGCTTTTCAATCTTGATTCAGTCGTCCCTAGAATCACACTGAATCCATCCATTCAACTCTTCACAACCATCTATTGAAGTTGATCCAAAGATGGCATCATTCCGCATGGAAAACCACAGCCACCTCTTGGATTTATTGGTCCAGCGTCCTCATCTCTCAAGCTCAGTGTTCCTCGTTTTGATGGGTCAAACCTCACTGATTGGTTAGTGTGGTGAACCGTTACTCATTACTTTTTTCATTATCGGACTCAAGTGTAGTTTGCGACGAGAATTATAGTTCCACCGTCCACCGATACCGATGGAAGCATTTGCTATGGCTCAAGCATATGAAACACGGTTAGATGATAACTCCAACCACAATAAGTCTCGTGGCCCATCTAATACTTCTCATAACACCCAAAACACTATCAGCCAAAACACTTTTAGCGTAAACACATCCCTAGCTAACTAATTCCACCAATCCTAAACCAAATACTCTTCCTCCCCTCCTACCAACACCATCGTCCCTTCCTGTCTATAATGTTTCACCAGCTGAAATCCGAGATCGTATGGCCAAGGGCATGTGTTTTAAATGCAACGAGAAATGGGGACCATCTCACTGTTGTCGTAGCAAAGTACTTCTACTCATGGGAGTTGACGACAAGAAGTTCCAACGAAACTAGAGGATCATACCACGTATGACATCTCCGTGGTATTTCGAGCTTACATGCTCTTTCGAGTCAATTGCAAGGCCTCTCATTACGAGTTTCAGGTATCTATGGAAAATTTCAGATTCTTATTGATAGCGGGAGCACCCATAACTTCATCAAGCCAACATTGGTGGAACACTTGGGTTTAGTGATTACACCATGTTCTCGCTTTTAAGTCGCCACCGGCTGCGGTACGTTTTTGGTTTCTGAACATTGTTGCAAAGCTACACTGTTACTCCTTTAAAACATTCCATTTTCTGTTGATTTGTTTGTACTATCAATCGAAGAACCTGATGTAGTCTTGGGTTTTCATTGGCTTCAATCCTTGGGGAAGGTTTCTCATGATTATTCCCTTCCCATGTACCCTCCTCTGTCACAGAAATCCTCCACAAATTTGAAGCCTTCTTTCCACCCCAACCGGCCTCCCACCGCACTAAATAGTGGATCACCGGATTCACTTAGTTGAGGGTACTAAACCTATCAATGCCCAACCTTACCGATACCCTCAGTTTCAAAAATATGAAATGGAGAAGTTGATTCGTGAAATGCTTGATCAAGGAATTATCATTCCTATCCATATCCCTTTCTCCTTACCGATATTATTGGTTCGAAAGAAAGACGGTACATGGAGCTTTTGCGTTGATTACCGTGCATTGAATGCGATGATAGTAAATTATAAGTTTCCTATTCCCATCATTGATGAATTGTTGGATGAACTTGGTGGGGCAACTGTGTTTACCAAATTACACCTATACGTGGGATACCATCAGATTAGAGCACACTCTTGAGCAAGACGGTGTTTCAAACACATGAGGACCACTTTGAGTTCTTAGTCATTCGTTCGTTCTAACGAAGGCTCCATCTACATTCCAAGCAACAATGAACCAGTTATCCTCTCAATATCTCCGGCGGTTTGTAATCGTTTTTGTTGACGACATCCTCATATATAGCTTTTCTATCGGGGATCATTGGAGGCATCTGGCATTGGTTTTACAATGCTTGCTAACCAATTGTTTCTATGTGAAGCTCTCAAAATGTTAGTTTTATCAGGAATCAATTGAATATTTGGGGCATATTGTCTCTTCACAGGGAGTTCGTGTTGATCCCACCAAGCTAAACGCTATGGATCGGTGGCCCGTTCTAACTAATGTCAAACAACTTCGACGATTTCTCAGACTCACATGGCATTGTCTTCTTTTTATTTCCAATTACGCGAGCATCACTGCCATGTTAACTGATTTATTGCGCCATGATTATTTTTTTTGGTCTCTTGTTGCTTCGTCGGTTTTCGCTGCCTTGAAACAAGTTATGATTGTTGCACCAATCTTACGTTTTCCTGATTTTTCTCAAGAATTTATTATTGAGACATACGCTTCTAATATGGGCATTGCGGTTGTGCTTATGCAAGAAGGTCACCCGCTTTCATATTTTAGCAAGAAGCTTGGTCCTCGGATGCAATCCGCTTTGTTTACATTAAGAAGTTACATGTTATTACTGAAGCTGTGCTCAAATGGAGACAATACCTTTTGGGTCATTTTTTTGTTATTCGAACTAACCAACAAAGCATTAAAGAGTTGTTACAATAGGTCATTCAGACACCAGAGGTCATTCAGACACCAGATCAGTAGAAGTATGTCCGTAAACTCTTGGGATTTCAGTTCGGATTGAATATATGCCTGGTGCTTCTAATTGTGTAGCAGATGCATTATCAAGAGTTCCCGCAAAATGGTCTGAGATTGATTCTCATCCTGACTCAACATTTATGGCATTGGTCACTATCCCTACATTTGGGATTGCTCAACAACTTCAAAAGGAAAATGATTCATATCCATTTCTTTTAGCATTTTATCAACAACATGCAGAAGGAATCCTTTCAATTCCTTACTCTATTGTTAATGGATTGGTTCTTCATAAGATACAAACGACTTAGCTTCATTGGTCATCATTTACACACATACTCATAATATTTCACCATTGTTTTATGACATCAGCACGTTCATCATTTCATAGCATCATTAAAATATATCACATAAGACATAAACATCATGACATAAACATATACTTCAGTTACCCCTATATGAACCATATGCATTTACACTGATGTGTTACTGATCGTACATTCATCATTCGTCATTATGCAATATGATATGATGCATGTAGACTTACCAAACATCATATGAAAAACACATAGACAACATAACATCTTTACAACACAGTCATTTTCGTCATTTTACATGTTATTATAAAACAAGCACGTCATTCGTCATTATTCGTCATTCGTCTTAAAATAATCATGACATCACCATACTTTATAATCTTACATTATTAGAAACTCATCGTTATTTAACATCATATGTTCGTCTATTAATATATAGCTCATGTCATCAATAAACCTACGTCTTGTTTAGAGTCTACACCCTTCATTTGGTTTTCTATCCATTCTCTACCTCTTTCACTCTAGTGACATTCTTTATCCTTCTCTCTTAGTTTGCGGGTTCCTACCCCTCCATCGTCATTCCTCATATTGGCTTCCATCTATATGCAACCAAGCTTATTAAGTTTTTAGACTCTACCTTTCTATATTAACACATTGTTATTATTGTCTTTAACCTTAGACACTAACATCACACGCACATTTTACTCAGGTTTGTATTCTTTATTTTAACTTGCAATGTTAAGCTTATTCTCTTACTATGGTTTTTCTATTATCTCTTTGGTTGGTTTAAGGACTACCCCTAACAATTCTCTTTTCTTCATTTATCCACCCTTCTTCAGTTCTAGCTTGAATGTCACTATTAATTTGTGTTAATCGCTTTCAATTATGCCTAAATACACTTCCTATTCTTTGTATAATACTTTAGGGTCATTACCTTTACTTTAGGAACTCATTTGGAGAATAAAAGTTTGGTTTCCTACACTTTGGAAGGGAGCACGACGTCGTGCTCCGCAAAACTCACAAAACAGTACACTTGGGCAAAACTGCACACACGGGTCGTGCCACTAGGGCACACGACTGTGTGTGCCTAACAGGTACATGAAATTGCAGTGTTTCTATGATTTTTCTTTAGGGGACCTAAAACTCACCAATTTTGTCCTAATTCATCACCATATGTTTACCCTTTCATTCAAACACCAATTCTCCATTAACCTATTATCTGCTCTTTTTAAGGCTAATGACTCAATTCATAACCCTAAACTAGTTTCTTTAGATTTTAATCTTTCAACATCGTCATCATACACATTAATCATTATTTTTTCATCGAATTCCACATCATAACAACAATAACATCTTAAGAGTTAAAACAACCCTCAATCATAGAATTAGATACCCTAAAGTGAAAGCATTCTCCCCCTTACCTCGAATCTCTAAAGTCACAACTTTTTGCCTCTCTTATCCGGAATTAGGGTTTTCTCATTCTCTTCTCTCCTCTTCTCTTGTTTCTACCTTCAACAAAAGTGATCATTCAAATTCTCAATTTTTCTATTTATATTTGGGATGACCTCTCATTATTATTTCTTTCTCTTCCTTTCTCTATTATTTTACTTTAACCTCCCCCACTTATTTATTTCTTCTATTCTACACCTCCCCCCTTCCATATTATTTTACTTAATCTTCTTTTTGATCATATTAATCATCATAGTACATCCTTAGTCATCAAAACTTTATTTCTTTATAATTTAACATAATATTCAAGCAGCATGCATCATTTAAATCATAAAAATCTATAATCCTTTATTTAACCTCCTTAAATCATTAATTGTAAAATTTGGGGTGTTACACCCAAAGGTGGTGTGAGTGGACTTTATTGGGGGAGTTGTCCTCGTGTTTATTACGATGATAATAGGAAGGAGATTTTTTTTTAGGTCAAACCACAGGGAGATGGTGTGTGGCTACTGCCACCACCACCTGAGTCATGCGGAAGAGAGCCTTTATGATGGCAACGAGAAGGAGCTATGGTACAGGATCCTCATTTTCCTCTTTCCCTGTTGTTGCACTCCCAGCTGTGTTTAGAAGAGTGGTAGTTTTCTAGATGCACTGGGCATCCTCAATCCTAGTTGCAATTTTGGTAGGATTTTACCTTGATTTTCCAATACTTGTGTAAGTAGTGTGTTTTACTATTGGAGCTGGTTGAAGATATTCACAAGCATATCATTCGTATTAGGAGCGCCGATGACGCCACCGAATGTTGGAAAAATTGTGTCGGATGATTTTGATTTTGCATATGAGGGATTTAGAGGAGGATGAATTGTTGACGTATGAGGGATTTCTTGAGTACCTAGAGAGGGAAAATTACCCCCTTGGTGAACTACATAGAGTACACTGAATTCACGTTCTCCGTGAGCCTAAGAAAGAATGTTGTTCATGTGGCCTTCAAATACAAGAGAGAGCATTTGAAATTGGAGGGATCTTATAGGATTTTCATTGTGGAATGAATCTTGTTGCAGTTCTAGAATTGCATGTGGCTGTGTAATCTAAAATGGACTAGAACGATGAGCGGTTTGCAAAAATACCTTTTCAAGACAATTGGAACGATGAGTAGTGCGATGGAGATGATTTTTCGGTGAGTAGGAAAGGATTATGTAAAAAAGGTTAGCACTCCAACGCTCAAGTTAGTGAGACAATGAGGAAGGAAATGTGTAAAAAAATTGCTGAAAATATGATCGTACCTTAAGTGTGGCTCATGAGTGCTGCATGGTTGTAACCACCTCCGTGAAACCATGTACAAGATGTAGGGTGGCATTAGTGATTACCACAACGGCCTAGATTAGAGGTGTGTTCCCACGCAGTGAGGCGCACATGAGATATTATGTACCACCCTGAGCGTTGAGGATTATGCGTTAATGTTCATTTACACATTGGGCTAGCGATATGGATAAAGGCCCACTCCGAAACACATAGGATCGACTTGGGAAAAATTGGGGAGGTGAAATTGGTGGTGTCGGTGGGGAAATTTAAAGATAGGAAGCAAAAAATTTAAAATAATTTTCTTGTCTGTTTGTGTATCTATGTAAAACAAAACTAGAATGAAGATTGGGATAAGATTCTAAGGATTATTCTACCGGCATTGGTGGTGGTCAGTGAGTGTGTCAGTGAAACTTGGAAGAGAAAATAATGGTGGAATATGTTATGGGATAAAATCTAATGTTGAAACACTATGGTAAGAGTGAGTTTCTCACTTGATTTAATGAGCAAAAATCAACTTGTTCATATTGGGAAAGTGAAGACGAGAAAAACATAGTTCAATTTCAATTGAACTATGTTACCTTAGGCTCAATAATTAAGCATTCTCCAACAATACAATCTTCCTAGTTCAATTTCTACATGCAAGAACTTCATCAACATAACCCTAAAACACACCTAAAGAGAGATTTAAAGTTGATGATTCTATGTTACCTTAGGCTCTCTCAAGAGGATTTTAGAAATACTATATACCATGAACACCTTTTTGCCATACAATCAAATTTCAAAACCTTTCAATTTGAAATGTAATTCTCTTGGTAGAACACTCGATGACGATATTCCAATTATTTATCCATCTACTGATACTATATCACATAACACAAAATAACCAAATTTCACTCCATTATCAACTACACCAGACCATAGCCATACAAATGCAACCAAACTAGAACCAAAAACATTCACCACAGTTCAAACATCACAAGTTCAAAATCTACAGCCCTCGCCTCCTCATCCTATTAGGCAAAGGTATCCATCATCTTATCTTGCAAATTATTTGTGAAATGCTTCAGATGGTTCAATAAAATCAAAGTCTTCAAGTACTCTTTATCTTATCAACTCTTATCGTTATTTTTTACATTTATTACCTTCACATCAAGACAGTATGGTTATTGACAAATGTCTATGGAATCTGAATAAGATGAATTAGGTCAAAATGACACTCAAATTATAGTAGATTTTCCACCTCATGTGCAACCTATTGGTAGTTAGTGGGAATACAAACTTAAACATATGGGAGATGGTCTCCATGTGATAATTTAAGGGCTTGAGGTTGCAACATGGTCTCCATGTGTAGCTTGTGATGTAAGCATGGATAATATAACAATCAGTTGTTTTCTAAATTTGACTTTGAAAGTTAGCTTTGGTATTGTATAGCTTCCATTTCTAATATGCAAGTGAACACTAGTAACATGCATACTGTAATTGAGATTTGTATTAAATCTTTGTCACCGCAATGTAAAATGGTTGTCTTTGCAGCCATTATCAATGTAATTAACATAATTTGATATCACACAAATAGGAAAATATTTGATGGTACCAAGCCAATATTAATTTAGTTTTATAATACTTATGTGGATGAGAATCATACAAAGGTGCAATCTTATATTCTAACATGCATAAATTATAAATTTTAAAATCATTCTCTGTCCATGTTCGTGCACCTAATATTTGCTACATTAACAAGGTGTTGTGGCAGCCCACAATCCTTAACATAGTCAAATGTAATATATATATATATATATATAGATATGGTACATAGGGTCACGATTTTGAATAACACTAATCGTGACCCATATGCTTTACAACTTGTGGAGAGACGTTCTGTTATGGGTATTGACGTGGAAAATGATAGTGAAGGCACGCGTAGAGTGAGTAATTGTGTGAATAGACCTCACCCTAGATGGGACCAATTTGTTAGCAAGTGAGCATAAAAGGAATGAGAGACATTTGTGATGGGTGTGAAATTATGTGAAGTCACCTTTCTCTTCTATTCTCTCTTTTATTACCTTTACCCTTAATTTTTTTGAACAAGCACCTTTACCCTTAATTACTGCACTGTTGCTCTCTTTTGAAGTTTTCCTAACCCGTGTTTTTAATTCTTAATTATTATTTAAAGCAGTGACAGAGGCAGCAGCGGCGATAGAAAAATTTGTTACATTCCATTGAAATTAAAATTAAAATCTTAAACAAAAAATTTGGAAGATAATGGCAGGTTCATCAAAAGAGGGACAAGTAATTCGCGTTCACAACGTTGATGCATGAAACAATATCCTCCATGGGGGAAATGAATCCAAGAAACTGGTATATTTTTAGTATCTTTTAATTATATATCAGACTAATTTTTGTTTATTTTTGCCTTCGAAATATGGATCCCTATTTATGGTTGTTATTTGTGAACGTGACATGATTATATTTTTCTTTTTGTTTTGTTACATAATGCATCTGCCATTAAAATATTGATGTGAAAAAGATTTTCTATATGGATTTGATCATCATTTGTTATTAAAATATTGATGTGAAAAAGATTTTCTATATGGATTTGATCATCATTAGGTTTATAAATTATTATGTGTATAATTCTTGGACGTACTGTTGTGTGTTGTGTTTTAGCATAAAGTGGTCGTTATGTTCGGTTGTCTCATGGATTCAAGGCCTTCTTTTGAACCATTGGTGCCTTTGATTCACGACATTGTCTAAGAAAAATGTTAATTTTGGGGAATATTAATTTGAAAAGATTGATGTTAAGGCTTAATTAGGCTGCTATTAAACCTCATAATTGTATCATAAGTGTGTTTATGCTTGATTGTCGCATTTTAACTGTCCAAGTTCATGTAGCAACCTGCAGTGGTGCAAATCATGTTGAGTCACACAATTGTAGCTTGTTTGTTGACTATATGTAGCACCAAAATTTCTAATTGAAGACATGTTTGGTATCTGAGACATGTTAGTATTGGTCACTACACAACTCCTGTGCATGTAGTCACATTCAACCGTTTATTTCCCTCTTAAATTACTAGTTAAAAACCTGTGCTTCGGATGGATTGAATACTGTATTTTTTATAATCCTTGTTATATGTTTGAATATGTTTATTAAATTGATTTGTTTGAGACGAAATATGGTATATCTTACAAATGCGTAATTGCTAGAATTATATGCTTCCCATGACATATAAGCTACTAATATGTTTTTTCTTTTCTGAAAGCATGCAATGAAATGTTTAGAACATTCATATTTCTAAATGTATTTTTAGAAGTCTGTTTATGACTAAAACTGATTAGTTTCTACTGTTTCCAACAATGGTTAGATGTTTTGCAGAACATATATCAATTTTTATTTTGAAGGATAAAAATATTTTGGTGATAAGATATAGCAGATGTCACATATTTTTACTAAATCAATGTCAAAGTTACAGATTCTTAACTCTAGAATGATAACATAAACTAAAAAGGATAGTTGCATTGATAAAAGATGAGCAAGACAAGGGATAATAGTTAGCAAAATACATCCCTTAATTAGGCCTGAGCATGATAAACTGCCTAGTTCATTGATGAGAACAGAGATACAAAATAGAAGCATGCCTTAGTTAGGCTTGAGCATAACATATTGCAGAGTTCTTAGTGATAATAAAAGGGATACAAAACATAAGCATTCCTAACAGCACGACCTAATCATCGATTTTGAAAACATGAACAGTTAGGAATCCACCTTTGTTGTTATTCATCCAAATTCTTGTCATTGTTGAATTGAGTCAGATCTTTTGCCTGAAAAAACAAAATAAGACCACGTAAGTATAGAAATGCATAGTATCTAGTACTTATATATGTAAAGATTAGTAATTAAAATTAGGAAGAGAGTTTATAAGTTGTAATGAATGTGACCTAGTAATGATGCAATTTGTATGTTTTGGGAAGAAGCTTGCATATATTGTCTTATCTTGCAATGAAATGGTAGGTGATACAGCTATATAAATTCTCAATATGTAGACATTTGAGATGATGAATATGAGCAGTTAGAACTGAGGGAATATATAATACATGAGTGTTGGGAATGTAAATAAGTAATCTCTGATGGTAGCCATCTGCATGTCTTTGATAGTAGGCATCTGTTGGTTGATATAAGCCAAAATTAGAACTGAGGGAATCATAAAATGTAATAATTTATAGTTATTTTATATAACTTAAAAAAGGATAATTCCCAATAGATGTTGAACTTCCCATGTGATTAGTTGCATCCAAATATTGAACATTATATAATATAAATGAATTGAATAAGGACATATAATAAATAAAACATCATAAAAATAAATGATTATTAGAACATAACTTGATTTAGAGAGTTTAAAGATAGTTAGAAATAACTTACTCAATATACAATATCAAAAGCCTCCTCGTACACAACATTCATTGTAGTTTTAAGTGATGTGTTATCTGAATCATGTATCAATATCTTTAACCCTTCTTTTGATTTGACTCTTAAGAATGCAACATATAAACTATCCATGGCTAAATACATGTCTTGGCAAGTAGAGTCCAACTTTGTCTAGAGTTTGGCCTTGTGATTTATTGATAGTCATTGCATATGAAATAATGATAGAAAACTGCCTTCTGATTAGTTTAAAAGACCATTATGATTATGATGGAGACATAGACATCCTTCGAATGTAAGTGATATTTTTAATATTTATCAAATAGTTTAATAAAGAATGAGTATAGCTCTTACTTAGATTTGAACTCAGCAACCTCAGGGATATTAGGATTGAATAGAATTTGGGTGTCATCCCAAGTATTAGTAAAACAAAGAGGATAATTTCCTAAAAGATATAATTCAACTATTAAGATCATATATGTATAACAATCATAAATAAGTTACCAAAATAAAGAATACATGTGTGAAATAAATACGTTGTGGTGATTTGACCCTAACATGTTTGAGAACAATGTAAAATTATTGAGCATCATCTGAGGCAGCTATCCCATCACATAATTGTTTTGCATAGTCATCCCAAAGGCTAACATGAAGCATGTTTGCACTAAAAACCAAAACAGGTGAGAGCATCAGAAGTGTAACACAAATATGCATTATAATGAACATATATATGAACTATTAAAGGAAATAGATTGTTATATTTGGTATCTTTGAGAAAAAAGTGATTGATCTTATCTTTAATCCACTTCTATTTGTAGAAGTTACATCATGAAAAGCTCCAATGGCTTCTAATATAAAGGGTAAAAAAATGAGCAAAGTAAATAATTAAGGTCAAGTTTAAAGAAGGGTTCAGTTTCACCAATAAACCACCAACAATCAAGCCAGTTCTATATTTCCCTGCAAGTATTTCTTCAAAACTTTTGAAATGGTGAGATGTCAAAGAAATGTTCGAAAAATCTTCAGAAGTGATGACAGTAGCACATGTGGCAGTAAGTTGGTATGGATGATTTGTTGCTTTTACTACAATGTCATTATTGCTGACCTTGAAGTTTTCAATTTCATAAGTTTTGCTATACATCAGAATAGGCTTAAACTCTGCAACGACTTACTTAGGAAACGTAAGGTGAATTGTATCACTCTGCATAATTCACAAATAGTTTAACATAGACATATAAGATGAATAAAGTCAAAACCAAAAAGTGATATTTAGATTTAAACTTCCATAATCACCATTTCAACATGCTCTGACTTTAACTTGTTGATAACAGACCACATATCAACAATTCTGATTTGGTTCGGTGTTCTTTACTGAACATGTGTTTATCACATTCATTTCCTAAAACATTGAAACAGGAAGCGGAAACCAAAATGTCGCAGTTTTATAATGTTGTTATTACAGACATATGAAATGAATGTAACATTTTTGTAATCAGAAGTGAAAATAAGAAATAAAAATAGAGAAGATTTTCTCAAACCCTTAGGTTGTGAATTCTTCAAGTAGAAACCAAAATGCCGCAATTTAAAATGTTGTTATTACAGGCATGTGAAATCAGTGTGACATTTTTGTAATCAAAAGTGAAAATAAGAAATATAAATAGACAAGATGTTAGTATATCCCTTAGGTTGTGAATTCTTCAAGTAGATGTTCGTATTCATAAACAAAGTAACTTAATTTTAACTGCTTAAATTTTGTTCAGAAACCAAAGAATCATTTTTTGAACTGGTTAAATCAGTATCATAAAACCAAGCAGTTTTTTTAAATTGTTTAAGAATCAGTTTAGAAGCAATTCAGCTTGTAAATTAAAACCTCCAAATCAATTTCTTAATATCATTTGGTTCAAAATTCAGATCGAAATTCAATGAATATATTTTCAACTGCTAAAACATTGTAACAGGAAGAGAAAACCAAAATGTCGCACCTTAAAAATGTTGTTATTACAGGCATGTAACATCAAGTTTAGCAATAAGACATTTAACCAAATATTAAGCCGCAAAGGTTCATTGATACTGGTATAAAAGAAACATGTCATTTGACAAAATTTTACTGCAACAAAGGTTCTAGGATAAATTATTGCATGCATTTGGTAAAACATATGTTTATCAAAGAGGAAAAAATGTGTTTATTACAAGTTTTTGTAAAACATATATCCATATATCCATGAAAGAGGAAAAAATGCAGCAGGCTAAAAATGTGTTTATCACATTCATTTTCTAAAACATAAGTCCATCAACTCTTTCTAATCAAAGACATTAAATAATTTTTCATTCAAATGTCAATTATACTATAGGAATACAACCATCCACAACTGTCATTTATTCAACCCAAACAAAAAATCAAAGTGTCATTTATACAACCATCTACAGAAAAACAAAGTCCAAAGTGCAAAATCAGAATTGCAACACCAAACATGCAAAGATTATACCTTCAAGTAAAAAAAAACATCTTTCTGCAAAGAAAACATCTTTTTACAAACATACAACAAGACAATCTTTTCTTTGAAATTCAATCACAATCAAAAAAGAAAAATGCAAAAATTAAACCTTTAACATGAAATAAAAAGGAAAAACAGAAAATACACCCCCAAAATGCAAAAAACTCATTCAATATAAACCATACATGCTCTCAGATCCATGAAAAAAAAAATACAAATGGTACCTATGATGAAGAAGAAACTGAAACATTGTTTTTGGATGAAATAGCTCTCCAAGTAAGATGGATGGTGAAGTAGGTGTATCATGGGAGAGAAATATTGGGAATGCTACATAAAAATAGACCAAATGCTGATGAAGTGGCACTCTCCCAAAGTTTAAAGACTTATTGGATTACCCTCTTGAGGGAAAAATTGGAAATTCATAAAGCATCTATTTTGATATATAGTTAATAGATTATCGGTGTATATACATATATGTCAATGTCGTGTCTCATGTACGTGTTAATGTGTCCTACGTATCACTGTATATTGAAGATGTGTTTGGCGTCCAACACTCGCTTACCAATATATCATACATCTAATATAAGGTTTATATATATATATATATATATATATATATATATATATATATATATATATATGAGTCAGGATCAGTTGACACCAGGTGTCAACGGATTCGTTGACACCAAATCTCAACCATTTATTCTATTTAATCAAAGGCTAATTTTAGTGCCATATTTCTCTTTATTGTGTATCCTTTCTTGCAATCACACACTATTATTGTATTCAATGATTAAAAAACTCAAATTGGAAATATGATCATATCATGATCCTCCTTATTCTCTTGTCTGCAAAATTAAAATACTCTTCTTTTCTCTTCTTTTTTATAGCAAAACAACTTTTTGGATCTCTGCAAATTTGACTTATCGACTAAAATCATTTTATGAATTGTTTCTACCTATTCAAATCCAATATTTGATCCCAATTTTGTATATCCCATGTTTCTTGCCATCCCAATAAAACTTGAATTTAACTATTTAATTGAATCGAATGGTGGAATCTCAGGACAATAATAATAGTAATAATACAAATTATCATTTTTTACAATCGAATATTAATAACTGATTGCGGCTAATGCACCACACCATTGGTATAGAAGAATCTGAATTGTTACTACGTTAAATTGTTAATCATTATAAAGTAGATTAAGCAATTCATTTGAAAGAGATTCTGTAGAAAATTGAACATTTAACATAAACATAATCTGGGCATGATAGAGAGAAAGAGAAACATAAGAGAGAAACTTTTAACGAGTGTCGATTGAAATTTCCAGAAATTTAATACAAATGATAATTTGCAAAAAAATAAAATTTCCAGAAATTCAATTAGAAAAAGGATGAAAAGGATTGATGTATATTTTACTAAGCGTAGAATTTATCTATCAAGAATCAAAAGGCAATCCAACATCATTGTGATCCCCTTTTCAACAAATTTTTGTCAATTTTTCATAAAATAATAACTACTTTGAATATGAATTTTACAATAATATGTTATTGGCATCCATACAATTAAATTGCACTTAATGATATTATAAAGAACGAGATTTTTTTATTGTCAAAAAAAAAGAACGAGATTTTTTAACCAAAAATAAAATAAAATTAAAGAGCAAAATTAAAGCACACCAAAAGAGTTCACCGTTACTTAATGTGAGTAATTATGAGCCTTTGATTAAAATGAAACGGAGGGCTAAGATTTGGTGTCAACGAATCCGTTGACACCTGGTGTCAACGGATCCTATCTCTATATATATATATGTGTGTGTGTGTGTGTATATATATGTATGCATGCATGTGTAGTAGTATAATCAACTGATACAACTTAATGACAAGAGATTAAACTACTTTATCTATGCAAATACACACATATGCATGTCATAACGTTTCAAGAATATTGCATTGATAGATTATAATTTGGCCTAATACATCATTTTGTCCTTTAACTTATTTTTGGTTTTCATTTTGGTCCTCTAACTATAAAGTGTCTCAATTTGGTTCCGTAAGTCTTCTGCTGTTTACTATTTTGGTCCTCTCCGTTAGTTTTTAACTTTAAATGTCTAAGGTGAACTAACTTTATAGGTGGTCCACCATAGACCTTATTAAATATTTTATTTTCAACCGTTTGATAATTTTTTAAAATGAAGACCGTTGAATCATTGAGGGATCTATTAAGCTTATAATGAACCATAAACACCTAATTTTTTTCCTCCATCTTCTTTCCCATCGTTCATCTTCATCCCAAATAAAACTCACATTCATCTTTATTCATAATATTGAGAAATAAAACAGAAAATAAAAAATATAACAACTTTTTCAACAACCACAAACACTTCAAACTCAATCCCAACAATAACAGCAATTTTATCAACAATAAGAAAAATTCGAAATTCAATATTAAGCAAAATCGAACAACAACCACACTCAAATTTCCTCCTGAGATAGAGATTCAATTCAAAAACTTGTGGAATACCCAATAAATTTAGTTCCATGGAAACACAAAGGGACAATAGCCAGAATAGAACCCATAATTTGAAGCCCTAATTCCCAAAATTCTAACCCTAACTCAATTTCAGAACCTTCAAATTATAAGAATGGTGGTGTAATTTAAGAAGACCCTAATTCCAGAACCTTCAAATTATATTCTTTCTTCTTCAAATTCGGGTTCTAAAGTAGTCGATTGGGTATAAAGAGCCTTAATATCAATCTTATCTGGTTCGTTCCAAAGCAGCCACGAGAATAATCTTGATGTGTCGAATATGTGGAACTCATGAATTTATGAGGTTGAGGGGATGAATTGATGTTAAATCTGGTTTTTATTTGTTGGTTAAATGTTGAATTTTTTTTGGAAATTTAATATGAATATGAAGAAGTGGTGGAAGGAAGAAGATGAAGAAAGGGAAAAAAAATTAGGTGTTGATGGTTAAGTGTGGTATACAATGGACCTGCAATCGAATGGTCAAAACAATATCAAAAAATATTAGACATTAAAAAACAAATGGACGAGACCAAAATGGTAAACGGCAGAAGATTTATGGGACCAAATTGAGACACTTTGTAGTTAAGAGACCAAATTGAAAACCAAAAATGAGTTAATGGACCAAATGATGTATTAAGCCTTATAATTTCTATAATTTGTACATTCACATAGTAGACTTTCTTTAACAGAACAACAATCAGCAATAATCATGAATAAAAGGTCAATTCATTTCAGAAAATTACGACACTTTTAATATAGACAAGTAATTCATACGTGAACACAATCTAATTGGTCCCATATCAAAATTGAAAACCAAAAATTCAGAATCTTCATCACTTACACATTCACATAACAAAATTTCTTTGACAAAACAACAGTCAATAATAATCATGAATACAAAGCCATACGATTTCAGAAAATTATGAAACATATATTACAGATGCATAACTCATATATGAATACATTCCATTTGACCCCACATCAAAATTCAAAACCAATAATTATGGAAAAATCGCGTACTAGGAATGATACAAAAACATGACAACAATTTTTTCACAAACTTGCAACACACTTTAAAGTACCAATAATGAGTCAAATCCAAAAAAAAAAACCATGTCCAAAATGAGGGAAAACGAGTATAGATTCCAGAAAATTAACATTTGTTCTAAAAGGAGGTGTTGGAAGAAAGTTATGAACCGAATACCGAGGATATGTCAATACGGGTTCAGAACTAGCAACTCGATTCTTTCATCATATACCTTATATGCATGTCAAGTTTACAAAATTACTCACACATATGAGAACATATTAAAATATCTAAAGATAGAAATAATTAAGCATTTTTCTACAATACATACTTTCTAGTTCAATTTCTACATGCAGGACCTTGATCAACATAACCCCAAAACATACCTAAAGAGAGATTTAAAGTTGAAAATTCTATGTTACCTTAGACTCTCAAAGAGGATTTTAGAAATACTATATACCATGAATACCTTTTTGCCTTACAATCAAATTTCAAAACCTTTCAATTGGAAATGTCTTTCTCTTGGTCAAACACTTAATGTTGATATTTCAATTATTTATCCATCTATTGATACTATATCACATAACAAAAAATAACCAGATTCCAATCCATTATCAGCTACACCAGACCATAGCCATACAAATACAACCAAACTAGAACCAAAAACTTTCACCTCAGTCCCAACAACACCAGATCAAAATCCACAGCCCTCGCCTCCTCATCCTATTACGCAAAGGCATCCACCATCTTATCTTTCAGATTATTTGTGAAATGCTTCAGATGGTTCAATAAAATCAAAGTCTTCAAGTACTCTTTATCTTATCACATCTTATCGTTATTTTTTTACATTTATTACCTTCACATCAAGTCAGTATGATTATTGACAAATGACTATGAAATCCGAATAAGATGCATTAGGTCAAAATGATACTCGAATTATTGTAGATTTTCCACATCATGCGCAACCTATTGGTAGTTAGTGCGCATACAAACTTAAACATATGGGAGATGGTCTCCATGTGATAATTTAAGGGCTTGAGGTTGCAACATGGTCTCCATGTGTAGCTTGTGTTGTAAGCATGAACAATATAACAATCATTTGTTTTCTAAATTTGATTTTGAAAGTTATCTATGGTATTGTATAGCTTTCATTTCTAATATGCAAGTGAACACTAGTAACATGCATACTGTAATTGAGATTTGTATTAAATCTTTGTCACCGCAATGTAAAGTGGTTGTTTTTGCAGCCATTATCAATGTAATTAACATAATTTGATATCACACAAAAAGGAAAATATTTGATGGTACCAAGCCAATATTAATTTAATGTGCTATAATACTTATGTGGATGAGAATCATACAAAGGTGCAATCTTATATTCTAACATACATAAATTTTTAATTTAAAAATCTTCATTTGTCCATGTTCATGCGCCTAATGCTCGCTACTTTAAGAAGGTGTTGTGGCAGCCCATCATCCTTAACTGAGTCAAATGTAATATATATGGTGGCTCTACAACTTGTGGTGGGACTTTCAGGAAAAAATGCTACTTTTATAGGTGGACTTGCTATCAAACTACATTTAAGTACTAATTTTAAAGTTAAGTTCCATGAGCCGATGAACGCTATTAAGATAGCTTGTAAGAAGGATTGAGGTATGCTTTGATTAGAGACTAACTCCCAACTAGTTAATATATGCTTTCAAAAAATTTAGTATTGTTTATTGACATCTAAGGAATAGATGACTGAGTTGTATGGAGTTAACCATGTTTTTTCGTTTCTCATATTTTTAGAGAGCACAACTAGTGTGCTGACAAAAGTGCTTACATTGGCCTTCAACATAATTAGTTTATTTGGTTGGATTTTACTCTGCTTCACTCTTTGGATTCTTTAAATCGGAACAAATGAAGATTTATTTAATTTATATTTTGTTGATGTTGATATTTGTCACGGGTTCTTTTCCTTGTAAATTTTGTTGTTGTTTGCTCTGTACTTCTTGTTGTTGTCGGGTATTATTACTGGATTTTCTTGACAATGTTTTTAATGAGACATATCTTGAGTTCTCTTAATTATCTTGTGTTTTGGTATAGTCCCTTTAAATATTTGTGTATCTTTCTTTTTATTTTAATAATATTTCTAGATTGTTGCAAATTATAGGTGGTGATCATAGGGTTTCAAATAGTTGAAATGTCTTAGTTTATCATGGGATATCTATGCACTTATCTTCTTAAATAAAAAGAGGATAGATGAATGTTATTGAGTAATTTCTTATACTTATGTTAATTGAATGATGTTTTAATTTTTCTTTCAATATAAAAAAATTGAGTAACAAGTTGTGATATCTTTCTGTGCGATAGGCTTAGCTGTTAGCATCAAATACATTATGAGTGGTAATTACAATACTTCATATATATAATTAATAAATAGCAAAGTGAGATTATGAAAGGAAACAAATATAAAAAGTTGTTACTATTTTGTATGCTTGCTTAAAAAAGAGGCAAGACAAAAAAAAGAAGCTTAAGTGGATAGTCTAGCTGCTATGATTGTGTGCATATCTGTGAAGGGGATCACTTGTCTTTTTATTAAAACTTATTAAGGATCTTGAAGGGAGGTTTTGGTTATCCTTAAAGCCAAGTAGAGGAAAAAAGTGACTCTTCGGTGTGTTTTAATTGTTAACGAGTGTCTCAAATTGATTCTCAAGTGCAATTCTATTAAATTTTCTTAATTGTTACGTCTAGATAAAACATAAGATAGACAAAGAGATATAAAATTATAAAGGAAAAATGATATTAAATGTGTGATTGTGATATAACAATTGAGAAAAATTGAAAGAATTATACTTGTGAGAATTTATTCCCGTCGTCGGGAGATTTTTTTAAAACTTTAAATAGTAAATTTTTATGAAATTTTGTATATCAAATGCATTGGAAATAGACACTTAACGATTATATAAGATTTCATTTAAATTTTAAGATAAAATTATATTTGATTCAAATTTGAAATTAGCATGAAATTTGTATCCAACTTTTTATTTTTATTTTTAGCATAAAATTCAATTGCTTAATTAGGTGAACGATAAATTTGTCAAAAGATAAACTTTTAAATAAAAACCCACATGGATTGATACAGTGGTCTGTGTTTGAAATCTTAAAGTGTGTTTATCTTAAAATCTCATTAGCATTTCCCTTAAATAGTACTACTATGTCAACCATAAACCACCATGTCAACCCATGTGAGTCACTATGGAGAATATGTGTTTGAAATCCTGTTTTCAATTTCCAATATATTTTCATAAAAACATATTATATAGTGTCCTTAAACAGTGTCCGAGGCACTCGTTAATATTTCATTATTATATTTGTGTGTGTGTGTCTATATATATATATATATATATATATATATATATATATATATATATATATATATATATATATATATATATATATATGAGTTTTGCTAGAAGCTACCGGTGAAGATGTCTTTTAGCAAGCCACACCTCAAGGTGTGATTTCCACTTTTTAGTTATAACTTTGCTAAAAGACACCTTCATAAAATGTGTCTTCTAGCAAAACCCTGCGTGTGTGTGTGTATATATATATATATATATATATATATATATATATATATTGATTTATATCATCGTAATCTCCAGTTCTCAATCTCAACCATGATTTTTTTAATTGATATTAAAACTTCTCACTCTTCCTTTTAAAATAAACTTTCCCATCAACCAAGTTAAACTAGTAGTTGTACATTGTTCATGGCTAATGTGGATTCTCAAACTCAAAAGCAAAGGTTTATCGACACGTTGCAAAGTAGAAAAGAGAAAAAAACAAAAATGGGCTATTATAGAATTGCATTGCTGGCATGGCTGATGAGAAGAGAGAATGAAAGAAGTGGGTGACTAAGATGATATATATCATTGAAAGCAAAGTGGGGATGAATGATAATAATCAACCAGCTAGTGGATTCACTTATGAAACACAAGAAGCATCCAATAATGAAAAGTCAAGCAAAAATGAAAAAGTAGAAGGTTTGGTAACCACGTTTTAAAGTTCATTGTATTTTTTGGTTACTAAAGTTCATTATATTGACATCCATATCCTTATATAACGCAACAATTTCAGGTGGATATATATTATGTGGAATCTCCTCTAAAAAAAATATATATATTATAAGGGATCTTGAAAACATATTTTGGATTCAAATTCCATGTGTGACACAGTTATTGATTTGTGTTGTCTATTTTCAAATCAGTAATGAAGATATATTCAGTCGTCTTTTTTATCTCTCCGATAACAAATTAGCGACTGTGGCATACATGTTTTCGTTAGGTTGGGGGAGGGCGGTGAGACATGGAAATGGCGTCGGAGGTTATTTGATTGGGAGGAAGAATTGGAGAGTGATTGTTGTGCGCTTTTACTACCAATTGTTTTGCAGGCTGATGTGAGTAACAGTTGGACTTGACAACTTCATCCCTCTCTAAGATACAATGTTGCTAGTGTTTACAATTATCTTACATCAAGAGACCAATCTCTACATAATAATCATACTTCCATCTTTTGGCACAAAGAGGTTACTTTAAAAGTCAACATTTTTGCTTGGCGCTTATTACGTAACCGCCTTCCAACAACCGACAACTTACTCATGAGAAGGGTACTCCAACAAAATGCATTCCTTTGCTCAGACGGTTGTGGTTATGAAGAGGATAGTGACCATCAATTCTTGCACTGCGAATATTTGGTCAAATTTGGTTTGATTTTATACTTGGCTCGGGTTTGTCTTAGTCAAACCAGCTAATGTTCATGACCACATCCTTCAGTTCAGATCGTGGGGTTGCTTCTCTAAAACCATTTCTTCTGCTCTTTACATGATATGGCTCTCTTGTGTTTGAATTGTTTGGCGTGACAAGAATTCTAGAGTCTTCCAACAAACGGAGAATTCTATTAATCAGCTTCTAGATAAAATTAAGCTCCAATCTTTTTGGTGGTTGAAGGCACATCATCCTAATTTTGCTTTTAATTACCACACATGGTGGCTTAATCCTCTTTTATGTTTGGGAGTTGTTATTTAGTTTGAATTTGTTTCAGTAGCTCTGTGTTTCTAAGCGTGTTTGCTATTTGGCTATAACGCTTGGTTTTTTTAGTAAACTTGACGTAAGAGATACTTTGTTTCCTTAGTTCTCCTCAGACACTCCTTAATTATGCTTGAGAGACTAAATGTTTGGTTATTTAATCCATTTTAGCTTCTTAAGAAAAAGATTATTTAAAGATAATTTGATTAAGGTATAATATAAGTTGATCGATTGCTTTCAGTTTCATTTTTATTTTTTATTTTTGTTTTTGAATATGACTGATTTCATTTAATACATGTAACTACAAGTTTTCTAATTTTTTTTCTACAAGAATAGAAATAGCATGTAGTGTGCTGTCGATTGCACATGAAGAATTTTTTTTTTTTGGATAAGGACTAGATAAAGGCTTGAATACGAGTGAATCATTATTTTGCTCTTAAAAATTATAAGGACGTAACAATTTATTCATGAAATTAGCAAAATTACAAAATGATTCAAGAAATAAAAAAATTAACGACTACATTAGTTCTTTTGAGTCAGTCAATTTAATCTTTGAAATTATTCAGAAGAGACTAATGTGATGGAGAATTTATAGTTTAAAATAACATTAGTAGAGTCACATAAATTATATACAACATAAATACTAAATAGGGAAGCTGTGACTATCAAATTAGGGTAGGGATCTTGATTTTCTTTTTTCCAATTTACAGCAGTAAAGAAAAATATATAAAAGGGGAAAAAATTTCAAAAAAAAAAAAATGCTTAGGTACTTAGGTTAAGGTTAAGATTGTCAAATAAAATCCAACAATGCTTTTTATATATTAATATATTCTAATGGACACTTGTACAATAATATTGTCTCATTACTTTGCAACTTTTAATAATGTTTGAAAGGAAAATAATATTATCACAAAAAAGAAAGGAAAATTATAATATATTTGGATAATGAAAAGGTGAAACCACTTCTCAATCATCAACTATTTAAAGCAATGATCAGAAACTAACTTCACTATCTTTTTCCATAGAACCATTTTGGAAAAATCCTACAAAATCAATCTATATATAGAACCTGATTTTTTTTAGCTTAAGGATGGATCTTTGTTGGCAAAAATCTATTTATGATTCCTAAAAGAAGAATGGAGAATTTGTGTGAAAGGGTCCTCATAATGACCCTTCACACTCTCCCACCTTCAACAGTTTGCTTAAGCTTAGCCATTGGTTTCTATGATCAGTGATCACAAGAAGAATATGGAGAATCAGAAGAAGCTAGTTAGTAAAGAATAATTAATTAGCGCATGTTTGAATTCACGTTGAGTTTGACATATCAGAGTGTGCGATTGTGTTTTTGACAAAAATTACACTTAGGAGCTCAACGAAATCACGGTGCTACCATGATTTCGTCAAACTCACTGTGATTCTTACCATGGACTTAGTTCTCCATAGGAAGAGAAGCTTTGGCTATAGGTTGGTAAACCGGCAAGTCACAAAATGGCGATGGACCGCATTAGAGGTCCTTATGGCTATATATATATATGTATGTGTGTATGATTCTGTTGTGATTCTTCTTTGAGTAGAATATATATTGTAATAGACAAAAATGTTGTTCTTTTGAGAAGCTACCAACTTGTGATGTTTCATGTTACTCAAGTTGCAGCTGAGTAGAATCCAGGTTTCATGTTATTGTGATCATTTGTTTCTTTGATTGTTGTTATATATCTAAGTGTTTTCTTCCTATGTGTTTATATTTGCTATGTTGTGTAGGATTGAAATTTCATGCATTGTGTACATGACATAGTAATTGATCTTGGTCATTCAATCTCAAATCAATGATGTAGATTATTAAAAGTTGATTTTAATCATCGTTTTACTCAAATCTTGCATCTTCATTTTCTGCAAATGATGTGTCAGTGTCACATAGACTCAAATCATATTTTAGTACCATCAAAGTATAATGATATAAGTCTCCATGAAAATTGAACCTGTTATACTATTTTGTAACCTCATCTTTTCCTTTTAGTAACATGAAGAGACTAATCTCAAACCAAATCAACTCTCACACCATGCACATGCATATATACAATTTTACAGTACAATCCTATGAATCATTGGAAAAAATTGCCATTCTAATCAAAATATAATCGGAAACACTAACGGAAAATGCATGAAGAATCAGAATTTGGTTTGCAGAATGATTATAAGAAACTCATCTCAGATTTTCCAAGTCCCTTTTCCATATTTTAAGAGAGAAACATATAACATATAGAGTAGCATTGCTGGCATGGCTGATGAAAAAAAAGAATGAAAGAAGTGGGTGATTAAGATGATATATATCATTGAAAGCAAAGTGGGGATGACTGATAATAATCAACTAGTGGATTCACTATATGAAACACAAGAAACATCCAATAATGAAAAGTGGAGGGTTTGGTAACAATGTTTTAAAGTTCATTATTATATTGACATTTATATCCTTCAATAGTACAACAATTTCAGGTAGCTATATATTATGCGAACCTTGATAACATATTTTTTATTTAGATTCAATGTGTGACACAGTGATTAATTTATGTGTCTATTCTCAAATCAATAGGGAAGATTATTTAAAGATAATTTGATGAAGGTATACTATAACCCAGTCACTCTCAAATTGATGATTGATTTTTTTTTTTTTTTTTGTGTGTGTGTGTGTGAATATGACTGATTTCATTTAAATACATGTAACTGCAAGTTTTCTAATTTTTTTCTACTAAGAAAATAAATAACATGTAGTGTGCTGTCGATTGCGCATGAAGATTTTTTTTTTGGATAAGGACTATATAAAGGCTTGAATACGAGTGAATCAATATTTTGCTCTTTAAAATTATAGGGAAGTAACAATTTATTCATGAAATTAGCAAAATTACAAAATGATTCAAGAAATTAAAAATTAACAATTACATCAGTTCTTTTGAGTCAGTCAATTTAATCTTTGAAATTATTCAGAAGAGACTAATGTGATGGAGAATTTATAGTTTAAAAACATATTTTTAATTTGTTTAATTTCAAAAACTGGATTTTCCAACTGCTATATTTTGATGAACTAAATAAAATTGATGACTCAGTATAGTAGAGTCATACAAACTATATACAATACAACATAAATACTAAATAGGGAAAAAAAATCAATGAAGTGGCTCTAGTGATGGTTAGTGTCAAATGAAATTAAAAAAAAAAAGGTTAGGTACTTAGGTTAAGGTTAAAATTGTAAATAAAATCCAACAATGCTTTTTATATATTAATATATTCTAATGGACACTTGTGCAATAATATTATCTCATTACTTTGCAACTTTTAATAATGTTTGAAAGGAAAATAATATTATCACAAAAAAGAAAGGAAAATAATAATATATTTGGATAATGAATAGGTGAAACCACTTCTCAATCATCAACTATTTAAAGCAATGATCAGAAACTAACTTCACCACTATCTTTTTCCATAGAACCATTTTGGAAAAATCCTACAAAATCAATCTATATATAGAACCTGAAATATTTTTAGCTTAAGGATGAATCTTTGTTGGCAAAAATCTATTTATGATCCCTAAAAGAAGAATGGAGAATTTGTGTGAAAGGGTCCTTACAATGACCCTTCACACTCTCCACCTTCAATAGTTTGCTTAAGCTTAGCCATTGGTTTCTATGATCAATGATCACAAGGAGAATATGGAGAATTAGAAGAAGGTAGTTAGTAAAGAATAATTAATTAGCGCGTGTTTGAATTCACGTTGAGTTTGACATGTCATATCAAAGTGTGCTTACAAAATCATGGTGCCACCGTGATTTCGTCAAACTCAGTGTGATTCTTACCATGTACTTAGTTCTCCATAGGAAGAGAAGCTTTGGCTATAGGTTGGTAAACCGGCAAGTCACAAAAAGGCGATGGACCGCATTAGAGGTCCTTATGGCTATTTATATGTATGTGTGTATGATTCAGTTGTGATTCTTCTTTGAGTAGAATATATATTGTAATAGACAAAGATGCTGTTCCTTTGAGAAGCTACCAACTTGTGATGTTTCATGTTACTCAATTTGCAGCTGAGTAGAATCCAGTTTTCTCTTCAGTTTATGCAAGATGAGTAAGTAGGTAGTTATTGTGATCATTCATGTTTCTTTAATTGTTATGTATCTAAGTGTTTTCTTTCCATGTGTTTATGGTTGCTATGTGGTGTAGGATTTAGATTTCATGCATTGTGTGCATGACATAGTAATTGATCCATTTACTCAAATCTTGCATCTTCATTTTCAGCAAATGATCTGTCACATAGACTCAAATCAATATTTTAGTACCACCCAAATAATGATATAGGTCTCTAAGTGTTAGCGGCCAACACTCGGTGGGATTTAGTCCCACATCGGATAGATAGGATTCTTGAGAATAGTTTATAAAGAGAAGGCACTCCTCATTGTATAAGCCAGTTTTGTAAGGATGAGTTAGACCCGGATTTTTGTTACATGGTATCAAAGCCTATCTGGTCTATTGGTTCTGGTCTATCTATCTGGTCTATTGGTTCTGGTCTATCGTTGGTTGGGCATTTAACCCAACCAACATAGTATTCTTGAGAAGAGTTTATACCTCATCGTACAAGCCGGTTTTGTAAGGATGAGTTAGGCCCCGATGATTTTTGTTACATGGTATCAGAGCCGTTGGGTTTCCTGCGTACAAGCCGGTTTTGTAAGGATGAGTTAGGCCCCGATTGAGAAGAGTTTATACCTCATCGTACAAGCCGGTTTTGTAAGGATGAGTTAGGCCCCGATGATTTTTGTTACATGGTATCAGAGCCGTTGGGTTTCCTGCGTACAAGCCGGTTTTGTAAGGATGAGTTAGGCCCCGATGATTTTTGTTACATGGTATCAGAGCCGTTGGGCTTCCTGCATTTAGCGACCAACATAGGATTCTTAAGAAGAGTTTATACCTCATCGTACAAGCCGGTTTTGTAAGGATGAGTTAGGCCCCGGTTTTTGTTACATGGTATCAGAGCCTATCTGGTCTATCGTTGGGCTTCCTGCATTTAGCGACCAACATAGGATTCTCGAGAAGAGTTTATACCTCATCGTACAAGCCGGTTTTGTATGGATGAGTTAGGCCTTGATTTTCTTTACACTAAGTAGATGAATATTGAACCTGTTATATGAGTTAGGCCCCGATGATTTTTGTTACATGGTATCAGAGCCGTTGGGCTTCCTGCATTTAGCGACCAACATAGGATTCTTGAGAAGAGTTTATACCTCATCGTACAAGCCGGTTTTGTAAGGATGAGTTAGGCCCCGATTTTTGTTACATGGTATCAGAGCCTATCTGGTCTATCGTTGGGCTTCCTGCATTTAGCGACCAACATAGGATTCTCGAGAAGAGTTTATACCTCATCGTACAAGCCGGTTTTGTAAGGATGAGTTAGGCCCTGATTTTCTTTACACTAAGTAGATGAATATTGAACCTGTTATAGAATCTTGTAACTTCATCTTTTTCTTTTAGTGACATGAAGAGACTACATCTCCTATTACAAGCTTAGCACCTCAAGAAAATATCTCAAACCAAATCAACTCTCACACCATACACACGTATACATTTTTACAATACAACCCTATGAATCATTGGAAAAAATTGTCATTCTAATCAAACTATAATCGGAAACACTAATGGAAAATGCACGAAGAATCAGAATTTGGTTTGCAGAATGATTATAAGAAACTCATCTCAGATTTTCCAAGTCCCTTTTCCATATTTTAAGAGAGAGACATATAACAATTCATTCCAAGTATCTGGTACTCCAGGCAAACACCAATGGCTGCAATCTTCGTATAGCGAAGAAGAGTTCTGCTTCACTGATGTCTTATAATCTTTTCGGTATACAGAAGGGTGTCCGTCTTTTCGGTAATCTGTAAGTCTACTTATGTTCATATATATCACTTCGGTTTTCATATTTTGGATGACATGCTCTAGGGCGCGCATTTTTGAAGGATGCTTTTGTAAGTAAGTTTCATTATATATTGGCTCAGTTTCTTTGTGGCACTGTCCACCTGAATTCCATTGTCCACCCCTACAAGGCATTACAATTTAAACATTAAGGTTTATCAGATGAATATTTAAAAAAAAAAAAATTGTGGAAGAGGGAAAAGTACCAGAAATGAGTAACTGAGTATCCTCTGAAGAAAACCTGCGTATGATTGGCGTTAATTTTTCGATCAACCCATTTAGCCCATGTGGTCAAAGCCCTCATATAAGCATCCAAAGCTTTGAGTCTTGGATATACATGGTTTCCTTCTTGATAATAATCTTCTCTGTAACAATATCAGAAACCTTAATTCATATGCTTATTAGGAACAAAAGCAATAATCAATATATGGCAGAATATGAAAAAGTATTTAATATATTGATTAATAAAGCAACCTCACATGAAAAAATTGCAAACATGATAATATGGTGTGTAGGATTCAAAGTTGATATTGTGCTAAATTTATATTGTTCTTTATTCTTCTTTTGGTAGCTTTATTGCTATTTATGGTTTTAATGTTAGCGGCGAACACTCGAGGGGATTTAGTCTCACATCGGATAGATAGGATTCAAGAGGAGTTTATAAAGAGGAGGCACTCCTCACCGTACAAGCCGGTTTTGTAGGGATGAGTTAGGTCTCGATATTCGTTACATGGTATCAGAGCCTATTGGGTCCTAATTATGTTTCGAGTATAGGATTCCTACACTTTAATTATGTTTCGAGTAGGACACATATTCGCTGATAATTAGGCAGACGCTAAAGTGTAGCGAGTTGTTCTTGTCTCTAACAACAAAGGTAAACTTGCAAACTAGACAGTAGTATTCTGATAAAGTTATGTACATTGTAACACATAAAAGACAAGTACGCTTTGCTGTTAGCGATGTAGGCATAATTGGTCAGAATCCATGATCAATCGCTGCGTTCTTGAGTGTTTATCTTCATAATTACTTAGGAGCCGAATTTGCCATTCTAACATTATTATTGAAAAAATAGGGACTAAAACTGAACTAACCCTTTTGATGTTTTCTCATGTGTCCACCAATGGCCTGTATTGAAGACTATAATATTCGCATCCTGATACCTTGAAGTTGTGTGATCCATCAAATCCAATCTTAATGTTTCAAATGAACCATTTTTGCCTTGGAAAGTTGATTCTCTAACAAGGAATGGTGAAGCAACAAAATCCACTGAACAATTGTAATCCTGAAAAAACAAACCAAAATAAATTGTATCTTAAAATACCATTACATTAAGATTCTTACTTGACACAATGTTGTAGAAAAAAACATGAAACTTGCCTCAAATCTAAAAGCATAGACACCTTTCTTTTTAAACTCCCTTTTCCCTGAAATTTCAAAAACACGTTTCTTGTACCGGAGGCTTTGTCGAAGGATACAAACAAGGGATTCCCACATATTCCTGTTCAATGAATCTCCGACAAAAACCAGCCTCTGCCCGCGCAACCTCTCGAGAAAATCAGTTGCATTCAAACTGATAGGTATCACATAACATCAATAATTGTCTTCAAACCAAAATTGAGCCTAAAATGCTAAACTTACAATACTATTGAACTATAACATTTTTCAAATCAATGCATTTCCATACAATATAGGCAAAGTTAGCAACACTACATAAATAGTAAAACTCAAACCCTTTTACACAATGTTGTTATTCAAGTTTCACATTATGTTCACTAGAAGAAGCCTTTCATCCCTAAACTTAATTGCTATAATAAATATCATATCTTTCTTATTCTACATCTTCATAAGTTTATATACAAATATTCTTCCTTAACTAGTAAATAATAACATTTCAAAGTTGTTAGTGAAAAATATTTAATCATCTACATACCTTGGAATGTGACATTTATTTGGCTTCCACTTCCATTTTACATATTCAAGATCAAGCCTCCCATTAAGGTGACAATTAAAATCTCTATCAATGAAGGGACAAGAACCTAAAGGATAATATGGCTTTGAATCATCTCTTACCCACTTTCCATCAAAGATATCACATTTATCATATAAACCAACCTTCTTATTCTCCATTTGGTCATCACTATGAGTGACTAAAGTTACATTCTTATCCTTAACCAAATCTTCTTCATTCCTTCCCTCAACAATACTACTATTTCCATTGTATGAAGCATCATTGGTCACATTCACATTGTTCTTCACATTAGGACTAACAAAACTAGAATTCTTCTTCATGTCACCATGTAGTTCATCTCCAACACTTGACACATTTACTTCACTAATTCTACCAACAATAACACATTCTTCTTCAATTCTCTTAAGAGAATTCTCAGAAGCATTGTTCAGATAAACACAAGAGTGATTAGTACTATTAAAAGAAAAGGGGTGTGAAACTAAAGAAGAATTTGTGTTAGAATTGTTGAAAACTGAAAGAAAGACTGAATTTTTAGGAACTTTAAGGGAATTACTAAGAAAAAAAAGAGAACACAAAAGCAAAGAAGCACCAACACATAAACAAAACTCAGAAAATAGTTTTCTTCTAGTTTTTAAAAATGGTTCTGAGAATGAGAATCTATTTGAATCCATTGTGAAAAAAGTACATGCATGCAATCTTGGGTTGTGTGAACAATGAAAAACCTTAGAGGTTGAATCATGTACTTCTTCAAGGCTTAGAGTACTGTGTCCTTATTGAAGAAGCTACTAGTTCACAAAGTTGTATAGTGTGACAACTGTTTCATTACAATGTTAAACATGTCACACATGTATATATGACAAAGACAACCTCTTAATTCCCGTCAAAGGAAAAAAAAAAAAAAAAAAAAGAGACTACCTCTAAAATAGTAAATGCCTCTTTAAGTCAGCCATAATTACACTTTTTTAATTTTTAATTTTATTTAAAAAATGTTAAAAGTACACCAGAAACACTGGTTAAGAAAATCAATATCGAAATATTACATTAAAAAGTAGTAAAAAAATGATAAAATTAACTTTTTAAAAATAAAGAAATTATTGTTTTCGATGAAAAAGTATATGTTTTTTAAAGGCACAAGTTAACACAACCTTTTAAAAAACTGTAAAATTAAAAAATCAATTTTTTTTTGTCTCTCTAGATCATGTTCAACCATTTTTTCAAGCAGTTCCATTACCAAGATATGCAAGTGAAAGTTCAACTCCATTAAATTTAAATGATGTGTCATATTTTCATTGGTTAAGACTAAATATGAGGTGTTAGGTGAGAGACCAATGCAAGAATTTCTCATGTTTTATTTCTTTTAACTGGTCTCCGAGACACTAGTTGATACGTCCATTTTCATTTTTATAAATAAAAAAAAAATGTAAACGGTGCATACTATTTTTGCTCTTAACTCGTGTTTGTCAAGGAAAATAGATTTTAATCAATCTTGAGATGTGTTTAAAATATGGTGCTATTTGTTTAATGTTTACTCCCTTCGATCACATTTATAAGTAAGAAATAATTTTTTAGGTTCATTTATATATAGGTCAAATACATTATTTATTTAATGAATATAAAAAATTATCTTTTGACTTATAAATATAATCGATGTGAGTACTTATTATTCGGTATACTGTAAAGTTGATACTCCCTATCTCAAGAGATATTTCTTCGAGTTTTTACATGATTATTAAATAAATGATTTCGAATATAGATTTTAATGGTAAAATATTTTCAATTATTATAACACTCATGAAATACTTAGATAACTGAAATACAATAAAAAAAAAAAATATGTTAGTCGAAAATAATGATAAATAGGTCTAAAATTCAAAATTTTACTAAAAGTTTTTTTTTTTTTTGACTATCAATGTTACTATAAAAGTTTTAAAATACTAATAAATGAGAAAATTTCATAAAGAAGCTTGTTGAAGAAGGGAAACGTGGCGAAGAAGAGAGCAAGAAGCTTTTATGTCAGTGATGTTGATGCAAACGGCGAGCATGCGGTGGTGTTAGTTTTGCACCGCCAGTGTTCCCAAGTGATGAATTGCACGTGTAAGTTGTTGCACAAGCTTTGCAGGGCACTTTTTCTGTGAGTTTTGATGAAATTTCATAACTTAAGAGCACGCTGTTTTCGAAATGTAATACTCCCTCCGTTTCAAAATAAGTGTCGTTTTAGGTGTTTACACACATATTAAGAAATGCAATGATTAAAAGAAAAAGAATGGTTATTTTACCAAATTATCCTTATTAACTATTGGTTAGTTTTAAAAATAATATTTTGGAAGTAGTGTGCAGAGTATTAATTGGAGGGTACTTATCCTTATTAACTATTGGTTAGTTTTAAAAATAATATTTTGGAAGTAGTGTGCAGAGTATTAATTGGAGGGTACAATTGAAAAGAAAAAGTTATTATTGCATTGGAAACTGAAAGCGACACTCATTTTGAAACAAATTTTTTTGGCCAAAGCGACACTCATTTTGAAACGGAGGGAGTAAAACATTGCCCGTTGGAGTGCACTTGCGTGGGACCATGCATTCAAATTTAAAATTATACAGTACAAAATATTATGATTTCATTAGTTATTGAACCATGCCATTAACTCATATATTATTCATTCATAAGATAATAGAGTACTCTTATTTTCTCTCTTTCTCTCATTCATCTCTACTCATCTTCTTGTTGATGAGTTTCATAACATGTGAAACTCATTCTAGATCATCTACAAAGTTGTAAAATAAACACAAAAAACTTGATTAAACACTAAAAAACATCATATGATTGTTGTATTTCAAAGTAATAGCAAATTAATGTTTTAATGAAAACAAACTTAATTAAACATAAAGATCAAATAGATTCTAATATGTGTTATTTTCTAATAAATTTCTTTTAGTGTTCTTTAGAACATGATATTACAAATGTAAGGATATAATAAGAAACAAAAATCATAACAACATCAAGTGCTAAGAAGGACTATAGAATGATATGAAGGACTTCATAATAAGATTAAAAGCATCTCATGGACACATCAAAATGAAGAAAAAGATTGACTAAGGAAATATAAGATCAAAAGTGGATCCCACGTCAATCTGATGAACAAAATTCTTCAATAAAAAGGAACTTTAGACTTGACATCAAAAGCACTTCATGATGACTATTATAAGAAGTCCATAATTAATGTTCATTCTCATCGGGAGGGGATTTCCTCCAGTGTGTTTTTCTCCTGTTTTCTGCAGTGTGGGAATCTACACCATTAAATTTATTATCTCTCATAATTTCAATTTTTTAGCATTTAGATTTTCAAGTATTTATTTTTGTTTAAAGATTGAGATTTAACTGGACTCTCCAGTCACTGGAGAGGATCCATTCTCATTCTCATCCATGAAGCACAAGAAGTGCATATCTAATAACAGACAATTTTGTAGGTTATTATATTGCATCTATCCCCCAAAATTTATTAGAAGTTGAGTAATTGCATGACCTATGATATATAATTAGTGACTATTTAGGAATTTATGTTTTTAATTAGTTTTTAGTATTAGTTAGTCGTTTTAAATTATCAATGCTTATGGTGGATGTTTTGTAAATCAAGTTGACGAAATGCTCTAGATATACATAGAGATACAACGTGGAACTGAAGTCTGGCGAAGTATGAAGATACATCGTTAGGATGTGGTCTAAAGATATATTGTGGTGGATCTTCCGAAGTGGTCATACGATTGTACAACCTCGTGTGGTCCTCGCTTATCATTGCTTAAAGGCTAAGTTCTAAGAGTTAGAATCAATCATTGGTAGTACGAGGAATAAAGAATATGATGTGTACTGACTAGATAAGATAATGACACCCACTACAAGAAAAATGCGGGGAAATAGTCACTTTAGTCCCTGAATGGGAAGCGATTCGTCAATTTAGTCCCTGAATGCAGAGAAACTTCAAAATAGTCCCTGAATGTAAACTCTGTTAGTCAATTTCGTCCCTGACGTTAAATAGGTCTATTAACGATGACGTGGCGGCTGATGTGGCAATATGATAACTGTCACGTAAGATTGGGGAATTAGTCACTTTAGTCCCTGAATCGGAAGAGATTCGTCACTTTAGTCCCTGAATGCAGATAAATTGCAAAATAGTCCCTGAATGTAGACTTTGTTAGTCAATTTAATCCCTGAATGCAAACTTCGTTAGTCAATTTAGTCCCTGAATGTAGACTCCGTTAGTCACTTTAGTCCCTGAAATTGACCATGTAGGGACTGTTTTACAATTTATCTGCATTCAGGGACTAAAGTGACGACTCTCTTCCGATTCAGGGACTAAAGTGACTAATTCCCCATTTTTTAGTATTGATCCTAAGATTGATAATGTATGCAACAATACTTGTGAGGGGTTTAACTCAAGTATTTTGAAATA
This sequence comes from Medicago sativa, assembly GCF_051527215.1. Classification (NCBI taxonomy): domain Eukaryota; kingdom Viridiplantae; phylum Streptophyta; class Magnoliopsida; order Fabales; family Fabaceae; genus Medicago; species Medicago sativa. Next base: position 62,590,631 of record NC_140756.1, read on the forward strand.
CCGAGCGAAACCGATTGTGACTTTATTAGAGGAGATAAGGTCACACATAATGAGAACTATGAAATCAAACCGATTGAAGTTGGCCAACATAAGTGGACCTCTATGTCCAATGCAACAATCTAAGCTGAAAAAGCTGAAGATTCAAAGCAACAAATGGGGAATTAGTCACTTTAGTCCCTGAATGGGAGAGGAATCGTCACTTTAGTCCATGAATGAAGAGTAATTGCAAAACAGTCACTGCATGGTCAATTTCAGGGACTAAAGTGACTAACAGAGTCTACATTCAGGGACTAAATTGAATAATGAAGTTTGCATTCAGGGACTAAATTGACTAACAAAGTCTACATTCAGGGACTATTTTGCAATTTATCTGCATTCAGGGACTAAAGTGACGAATATCTTCCGATTCAGGGACTAAAGTGACTACGTTTTGCCACGTGTTTACGTTTTGCCAAGTCACAATCTTACGTGGCAGTTATCATATTGCCACATCAGCCGCCACGTCATCGTTAACAGACCTATTTAACGTCAGGGACGAAATTGACTAACAGAGTTTACATTCAGGGACTATTTTGAAGTTTCTCTGCATTCAGGGACTAAATTGACGAATCGCTTCCCATTCAGGGACTAAAGTGACTATTTCCCCGAAAAATGCCAATTTGCCAAGGATTTTGACAGGGACATGAAACCCCTGGCAAATTTGCCAGGGAAAATGCCAAGAAAAACCCCTCACAAACGACATTGGGGAAAGCTGGGACCACTTGCAATAACACAGGGGTTTGTCCCTCGCAAAAATACATAACCCCTGGCTTTAAAAAAACCGCCAAAGTGAAATTCAAACAAGCTGACATGCATCAGCTTTTTCAGACCAAAACCGAGGGAAAATAACACGGCTGCCCCTCGCTTGTTGCATAAAGCCGTGAATCACTGGCCCAAGTCCAGCTGACTTGACTATGCACTGTGCAAAGCTGAAAAGCTGGCCTGCCACACATAGCTGTCACCTAACCTGCTAAGATTTGACCAAGTATGTGAGGGGTAGCCCCTCGGTTTACCCCTGGTTTATTTCTATGCATATATATTTTACTCCATTCTATCCAAACCGTAGTCATTCACATTCTCAATGGTTGAGACTTAGAAAAAAAATTTTGCATATATATTTTACTCCTCCAGTCATGCATATAAATTTTACTCCATTCTTTCATACACTTTACTCTTCTTCAACACCAATAAACTTCTCTAATTTGGTAAATCTCTCATAACTTCTTATATTTTGTGTTTTTATGCTTTACTAGCTACTTATTAACATATATATTTTGTATTGTATCAATGTCCAAGTTGACCTCCTCATGTGGTTCCTTGCTAAGCTTGGTTTTGGATTTTTTTTGGTTTTGGATTTGTTCTTCTCATCAAGCTTCAACAAATTAATTATTTATCTACCTCTAAATACAATTGATATATATGATATTTTCAAATTTATTAGTAGTTTGAAATACATGATGTTTGTTTTTTTTATATATATGATGTTTTAATTTTTCATGATCTATTTTTATTGAGCAAAAAAATTTCTATTTTTTTAATAAAAAAAATTGTCAAAGAAAATAATATATTAGAAAAAATGTTAAAGCTAGAGAAAAAATTGTATAATAATATATACTGTTATTTTTTTTTCCGAAATTCAAATAAATAAATGTTATAGAATGATATATGTTGATGATGTTGGATGTTATTTACATGATGTTTCTTTAATTATATGTCTTTTAATTATATTTAAAAAAAAATATTTATTTTTTATTATTTTAAATAAATTTTATTAATTAAAATGATTTTTGAAACAAATAATTATATTTCAAAAACAACTTTAAAAAAATCGATTTTTTAATTAATTTAAATACATTTTATTAATTAAATTATTTTTAAAACATTTAATTAATTAATAAAAAAACCAGTTTATTCAATAAAACATTTTTTTTTAAAAAAAATAATATACCATTTGACAGGGGTTAAACCCCTCGCATGTCCCTGGCAAAATCTGATATGATTTGACCATCCATCAGTCAGTCAGTGCGTCAGTCAGAGCAGACTGCACAGTTGCAGAAAAAAGTGAGGGAATATGCCAGGGGTTATGACAGGGACAAAGCCAGGCCATATGCCAGGGGTTTAGCCCCTCGTTTTTTTCCCAGGGGTGTAACCCCTGGCAAAATGTTAGCGACGAGCGGTTTTGCCAGTGCTTCCGCCCCTGGCAAATTCCCTCACAAACGTCCCTTTTCCCAGGGATTCTGTCCTTTTCCCAGGGATTTTGCCCCTGGCAAAAGGTAATGTTTCTTGTAGTGACCTCATAGTGGCAATGACCAAATGGTAAAACTTGTAGTGGTTGGCCTTGTAATAAAAAAGGACAACCACATGTTAATGCCAAGGGTCTAAAATTTGCGTAGTTGAATTGAGTAGTCAAGTTCCAACTAAGGTTAACAACCACTAGAGTTTCCCCTCCATCTCAACTCTTTCATGTAGGAACATGAGTGTGTTATACCCTAATCTTGGACCTAAAAATACTTGTTCAAAATTCTCTTTCATCTTTGATACATGTCTATTACTCTTGAAGAATTGCCAATTTGCTATTGTTTACACTAACATTTTACTCTGCTTTATCTCTCAACTTAGCTTTACAAATCTTTTCAACTGTGTATTTGTCCATGTTTTCTTGCATTTCAAGTCATCCAAAACTTTTTCTTGCATTACAAGTCATCTGAATTGTCTCTGAGCAGTTGCATATCTCTCTGCATTTTGTTTCAATGTCATTTGCAAAATTCATGAAAAAGGGTATTTTAGTCATTTCCTGCACTCAAACTCCTTTTAGTCCTTGAAAGTTGTTTGAGTCTTTTCAAATGGTTTGAATAAGTCCTTATTTCAATTCCATGTCAAAATCCATTTTAAGAATTGCATTTGAAGTCATTTTAAGTCAATTTAGTCCCTAGGGGCATTTTAGTCTTTTCATATGTTAAAGCCCTGTTTAATCTCTTAAAATTGTCTCTGAGTCTTTTAATTTGCTTGTATAAACTCTTGCTTTAGTTCTCTGTTAAAAAATCATTTTAAAAATTGCATCTGAGTCATTTTGAGTCGTTTTAGTTCCCAGGGGCATTTTGGTCATTTCACACGAAATTTTGACAGAGAGAGGTTACTTTAAAGTACCTCATTTAAGTAGTTGGTTCATTTTAGTCCGTTTTGTCATTTTTAAACGTCTCACTTTACGTTATTTTCAATTTACGTTTTAAACCAATTTGAGTTAATTTTTTTTTATTAAGTCCTCAAAGTCTTCAAATTTACATTTTAGTCCTTAAGTCAAACTTTTTGTTTTTTAGTCTTTTTAAGTCAATTACAGAACAGTCCATATTTGGTCCAATTTTATTTGTAGTTTTTTTTTATTTGCAGGTTGGTCCTTTTAAATTTCCAGAATTGCAGAAAGGTCCTTGAGCCAAGTTCAGTCCAGAACAAGTCCAAAAACACGTGGCAGTCTCACATTGCTCCAGAATATTACACCTGGCCTATAAATAGAGGCCAACTCATCAATGCACAGAACGATCACCATTCAATCACTGACACATCATCAAAAGGTCCTAACAAACTTTCTATCTCTCCTCAAAACCCTAGCCACCGTAACAAACTATCAACCTCCACAAAAACAACCGTAACAGAATCCCAACCACCGCAACAAACACACATTCACACCAATTCATCAAAATCCACACCAATTTCATCACAAAAAGCTAAAATTCATCAGTGATTGTACGAAATCAGTTCGAATTAGCACGAATTCTCAGAGATTCATCAAGAATCTTCATCATCGAATTCGTACCTTCGCAATTCAAGCGCAAGCGCGATCACGAAGGATTTTTGAGAAGAGAAGAAGAAAGATCAAAAGGATTCGAATCAGAGAAGAAGAGGAAGATAACTGATTTATTTTCAGTTCAAGAACTCACCAGAAGCCTTCGCAAGGATCTGTTTGTTCAAATCTCCCACTCAAATCCAGGTAACGCACAAAACCTTCTCATTTCTACTCTAAATCTTCATCGAAGGTTCATAGGCCAAAATAAACGGTGAAACAACGTGGATTAACAAGTTTGAAACTTGTTCTTTCGAAAAACTTTGAAAAGATTCGAAAAAAGTTGGAAACGAAACCCTAGGAACACCAATCCTCAAAGATCCACCGTTTATTTTCGAAAACAGAGTTTATAATCATCATCAGCAAAGAAAATAGGTTAGATTAGGGTTTAGTTTCAAGAAGATTAGAAAAAGATTGAAAACCCTAGAAACCGTAAGTTCAAAGTCCGATCTACTTCGTTTTCATCACAATTTCACAAAAATAACCTTAGATCCGTAAACAGGGGAGGAAGACGAACATTTCTGGGTGATTAAGTCAAAAGTTAGCATCAGTTCGTCGGAGAAGATGAAGATTCCGATGAATCTTCATCTTCCTCCGCCGTCCTCCGCCGTCCTCCCCAGTTTTCGGCAAGGTTAACGTTGCAGAGAGTTTAGAGAGAGAAGGAGAGAGTTAGAGAGAGAAAGAGATGTGGAAGGTGAGAGGAAACCGGTTCAAGGCCTTATATAGGCCTGTGAACCGGTTCAACCCGCTCCAGGATCCATTTCCTGCATTTCTTAGGCCCAACTGCCATGCCTGCATGAATCCTGCTATGTGCACCCCCTCCCTCTAGTGTGTTTGTGCTTTTCTTTGCTAATTACACCCCTGTCTGTCCAAAATTTTTCATAAAAAATTCCTAAAAATTTTCCATATGTTCTTGACATTTTCCTGGGCATTTTTGTGATATTTTTATGTGTTAAAACCTGAGGGAAATATATGTGGTATTTTTTGTTAATTTGTTTACCATTTTTGTTAAGTTTGTGAAGTTTTTGTATGATTTTGAGTCTAAAAAACCCTTTAAAATTCTAAAAAATTTCCTACATATTTCTTGTTAGTTTTGTGATAGTTCTATGATGATTTTGCATATTAAAGGTTAGTAAAAATTTTGTGATATCTTTCTTGCTTACTTGTGATGTTTAGTGTTAAAACTTGTGAAAATTGTATGGCCTTGATCCAAACTTTTGAAACATATTGTTGATTGGTAACACGTGAATTTGTGATGAGTTTACATCTGTATTTGATGTGTTTTTACTGTATGTTAATATGTGAAATTAGTTTCTTGTTTTACAAGTCATGTAAATGTGTGTATGTGAAAATAAAGTGCTAAGTATACCTAAAAATTTATCATAGTTCTTGACTAGGGTATGTTCTCATAACTCTCACATTATTGCTACAACAAAAACCTCTTGAGAATTGTTAGAATGAGAGAGTTATAGGTCATATCCATATTGAGATGTATGGTGAATTTTTAGAGCATTTTGACAATTTATTCTTGTTAATCTTACCACATTTTGTTTAACATCTTCTTGCCTTATTCCTTTATCCTATTATATCTAGTGCTACTAACCCTTTCATTTCATATTTCATGCATCCTATAAGCTTCTCTCATCTCATATTCATCTCTATTTTTCTTGCAATTTAATTCTTGCCAAGATTTAGTATGTAAAGACCTAGGAACTTTGTATTTTACTTTATGCTTTTTAAATTCTTGCAAGACCATAGAATGTAAACTAGGGCATGATGTAAAGGACAATGGACTCTAATAATGTACACCGACACAAGCACCGACACATGCACACACATCACATAGATATTTTTAGATATATGTTTAGGTTATGCATGTTTAGATGTATGTTTAGGATTGCATGTTTAGATGAATGTTTAGGTTTTACACTTAGAAAAAAATCAATTTTCCAAAAAACATGAACAACATCACTCAAGTGATTTTCTTAATAAACCTTGGGGTCCAAAACCCCATTGATTTTCTCTTTTATTTTCTTAATCAAATTTCAATGAAAATTAATCATACTTGACTTTTTTTTTTCCAAAATAACTAATCAAACCCCACATTTTTCTCAAATCTCATGCCTTTAAGGCCTCTCTCTCCCATTCTTCAAAATTCCATTTTTCAAACTTAAAATCAACCAACAAAAACAAAAAACATTTTTGGAAGAGAACTACGGTGGATTTGATCCCTTAAAAGGGTACGTAGGCAAGGACAATATTCCTTCAATTCAAATAAAATAAACAATTCAAACACTTTCTTCTCCCTCCAATTCTTGACTTAGAAAACCCTTAGGTGTAAATATCACTTTTCAAATAGCATTTAAAAATAAAGCGCGCGCGTAGAAAGTAAAGACGGTTCCTATAGGATACTATAGTCGTTATGGGCGCCTAACACCTTCCCGTAGCGAAAACAACTCCCGGACCTCGATTCTCAAGGGTTTTGCTTACTTTTTCCCTTCCCAAGAAAAAATGAGATATCACCGGTTAAAAGGTTCAAACGTAATCAATGCTTGACACCCGAAAACCAAGATTAAACAGAGTGTTAGTTCTTAGTGAATTAGAGATAGGATTGGGTGATGTTTCAAGCTCACCTATTTTCTTGAGTGTAATATGTTCATAACTCGAATTTATCTTTCAATTAAGCTTATTCAAGTTTACACTTTTGTTTCATTTCATCTTCAACTTTGTGGTTAAGTTCATTATGAACTAAACCCCTTCTTGTGATTTAGACATGATGAGCTATAACTTTAGGCTTTTTAAAAACAAAGTGTTTTAATGACAAATCTTTGAAAGTAAAACTTTGTCACTTTTATTTATAATGGCAAAATCCCTTAGATCAAAAGGAGATGGGAATGAAAATGTTCGTTTGATATGAGTTATGTCCCCAAGGACTAAAAGGTGATGGGAACAAGAATGATTACATTAATTTAAACAATATCTTGAAAATGCCTAGAGATGCGCCAAGATCTATCTAGGATTAATATCATAGGCCACGACCCAACCTCTCCCAGGATGGAGAGCTACTGATGACCAACCTAGTATGTTGCATGTTAAGTACTGTGATTGAACTCTAAAAGGTGTGTCTTTACATGCTTAACATGATGGCTGAGTCGATAGACCATAAAGACCACCATATTGCCATAAAGTTATATCTCTATATACCTTGGTGAAGCTCTATCATAACTGAATCATTGTTTAAATCACGTTTTTTTTTCTTTGAGAACTTATAAACCTTTTCAACCTTCTTAACTGGTTTCCTAAACTGTTATTGCTTTTAAACTTTATTTTATTGGTGTGAGACCAAATGATTTATTTTATTTCCTTGCAAACAAGTTTACCGCATAAAAGTTATAGAAAGCCCCATTAGTCTATTTCTCCAAATATATTTTCGTTCATGGGATCAATAGAGTTTCATGTAGTTACTTATATTGTTTGTATAATTTTTCTTGTTTTGAAGAAGCTAAATATTAGCCCACCTAAATTGACACTCAAAAAATCGAACATGAGACCTCAAGGAGCAGCACACTCTCATATCTCAAACCAATACCACCAGACTAATCCAAATGGATTTTATTTGTATAATTTAGAAACAGTCCTACATTAAATACAATATTATTTTTATTAATATTCATAAAATATTGACCGAAAGATATTTTCAACAATAAAAGGAAAATACTCATTTTGTTTAATTTTTACTTGTCATTTTTCTTTGTAGATAAATAAAATGAAAATAGTTATTGGAAGTTTACACATAAGTGAAGGAGCTGTAATTCATCTCCAATCACAAAATTCGATCTAACAACTTCATTTTTTTCCTTATAACTATGATTAAACAATTGTTTTTATTAACGTGTTATTTTTTAAGTTCAATACAACATTAATTGTTATTTTACCAATGACATGATTAACTATTTAATGTAAAGAGAGAAAGAAAAAAAAAAGAGAGCTTATACAAAATAATTAATTAATGACAGGCAAAATCCCTTTATGTCATAAAAAATATTAATCGGTTAGTAAATAGTTAATTGTACTATAGAAAGAAGAAAAAAAACAAATATACATCTAGTATTAGTTTCCTAAATATAAATAATTATTATATTCAAGAGTACTTAGACCTTTTACAATGGAGCGCGCACCTATTTTGAATGCTTAAGTAGATCATACATGTACACATCATCAGTTTTATAATTTTTTAATATTAATACTGAATAAGTATCTAATCTTTCTAACCCAACAACTCACAAAATATTATTAAATTGGTCACACCAATAACTCTAAATCATTAAATTTCAACAATTACCATTTATTTTAATACAATTTATTTAGGAAGAAATAAAAATGTGAAGAGAGAGAAGGTGATGTTAGTAATCATGGAATCCTAGGGATAGAGATCATAGTGATCAACAAAAAAGCAAGTATATGAGTATTCATGTGGGAGATACTCATAGAAATACATAGTAGAATGAATAGATTGATAAAAGAATAAGAGCCATGCTATTTGTTACACGAAAAACACAATGGTTAAATTGATTAGTTAAGAAAGGATAAAGGTGGGATTTCACGCAATACATAGATTATAGTTGGTGTTATTCTTGCATTTCTTCTCTTCAACTTTCATAACAAATAGAATTACCGGGAGAATAATAAGAGAGTACAATGGAGAGAGTTATTTATATGGGTGAGTCTAACTAATTCATAACTAACTAACTAACTATAGTTTACTTATTAACTAACTATGGTTGATTCATTATACGCTAATAGGTGACCACTATTCTCCACAACCACCATATTTATTTGCTCCACATAATGAGTGTTTGTTTAGTATAATGCTAAATATGTGAAACCCACACCATTGTAGATTGTCTTATATGAGATGATAAAAGATCTCTTACATCTTAATCAAAGTCTTGAATGAAGACTAAATAATGTGAAACCCACACCATTGTAGATTGTCTTATATGAGATGATAAAAGATCTCTTACATCTTAATCAAAGTCTTGAATGAAGACTAAATAAGAAAGAAATGAAAAATCGATAAATGACCATCAAAGTGATTTGTATTTTAGTTTATGTAAGAACTCTTTCAATCCATCACCACATGAGTCTTGATCAACAACATTATTGTTGTCTAATTCTCACCAATAAGAGCAAAATATTAAAATGGATCATGCTAACCGGTATCGTACGACATTATTATTAAGAAAATTAAAATTGAAAGTGATTTTTATATTGAAAAGAGTTTTTATTTTACATTTTTAAAAGTTTGTCTACACAAATTCCAACTAAAATTTATGATATTTCTTTCTTTAACTAGAGCAGATAATTGTTAGTATTTTTTTAATGGTAAAATATGCATTTCATCCCTGCAATTATAGGTCATTTGATTTTTCATCCCTGAGCTTACTAATCCTTCCATTTTGCCCCTGTAAAAATTAATCATTTGAAAATTCGTCCCTCATTAGAGTTAATCACTCATACGTTACGCGAAATGACCAAAATGCCCTTAGTTGATGAAGGAGGGTATTTTGGTCCCTTTCTGTTTAACTGGAGCAACTAAGGGCATTTTGGACATTTTGCGTGACGTAGCAATGATTAACTCTGATGAGGGACGAATTTTCAAATGATTAATTTTTACAGGGGCAAAATGGGAGGATTAGTAAGCTCAGGGATAAAAAAATCAAATGACCTATAATTGCAGGGATGAAATGCATATTTTACCCTTTTTTTTAAAGGGCGTTTTTCATGACATGAGGTTCAATCATTTTTTTATTTACGTCCAAAAATTTTCAATCATTGTTCCGTGAGCATTTTTTCTTTTGGTGAATATTCTGTGAGCAATCTTGCACCACAAAAACCTCAAGTCTTTATTTTTCTATCCATTGTTGTGACCTAAGGAGGCAAAATGATTTTGTTAAAGTATTTTAATTGAGATACGGTAGCATTGAATAAACAATTGTTTCATTCAACTTCCTTCAAAAAAAAAATTGTTTCATTCAACTAAAAAAATGTAAAAGTGGGAATTACTGTTTTTTGACAAAAAAATGAGTTGCTATCTTTTTTTTACAAAAAAAAATATGAGATGCTTAAAATTTACTCGATCGAAAAATAGGAAATGCTAGCTTGTGCCCAAGGGCACAAGTTAATGAATTAAATATAGTAATTTTTTGTTAGAACGTCTGTGCGTTAAATTTAATTTTCGAATTTGTAATAAATAAAATACATAAAGTTTGAGGGAATATTTTTATTTTTGGGTTTCTTATCTTGTGCCTTAAAGGCACAAGTTAACTAAAAAAAATTAAGTTAATGATAGTGGGACCCACTTAATATTAGCATCCACTATCTATTTTATGTGTTTATTTCTCTTCCATTTAATTTATCAAATGGAGAGGATCCTAATCCAGAAGAACAAACAACACCGTCATTCAATTGGCCCGCCCGTCTTCCCATCTCGTGCTACGACTTTCTCACCTCTTAACAGCAAAAGTTGCAATCATTCAAAAGCTTAAATTTCGAAAAGACAAACTTGCACTAACCTACCTTTGAATTTTAAACGCCACTGTAGTGTGTAGATGGTTGCTGAATTATTTGAAACATTTATTGGATTACACATATGCTCAATACTCTCTCCATCTAATATTAGAAGACCTTTTTTACCAATGTGCACTCTATGTAGGCCGGACCTGGGATGCAAACAGCTCAATGGAATTGGGTCTTCCTAAGGTATGAACTTTAAAAAAATAATATTATGTAGGCCGGACCTGGGATGCAAACAGCTCAATGGAATTGGGTCTTCCTAAGGTATGAACTTTAAAAAAATAATATTACAGCCAAGTAGTACTACTAAGTACTTCCCACTAATAACAATGTTGCTTTTGCAGTAAGTTGCTATGTCGTTACACTTGTATATCGTTCTAAATCTATCATTAAAGTAGTGCTTATGACAATCAATAATTATTGTTGGCTTAAAATTGTACAATATAATTTATTTTTTCATCTCAAAACGAATACAACCCATTCATTTGTGTCAGGTTCTTCATGTATACGGTAGTGATTTTCACCTTTGGGTGTACCGCATATATACGGTACCTTGTATTTATCCTTTAATAAATTTAAATAGAACATTGTTCTTTAAAAAAAATGATTTTTTATTTTACTACTGATCTCTTTTCACTTATAGAGTCGATCCTACTTCCTTCTGTCCTTTTTATAAGAAACAAAAAATATATAATCTAAGTTTTTTTTAATGACGCCAACAACGATTTTATTGTAAAATTTTTTTTATTCAAAATTATGAATTCTACATATGAGTTTACTTTAAAGGAATGACTAAAAGTGAAGATGAACATTTTTTAAAGGACTAAAAGTTAAAGAAATTTTTTAGAAGGATTAAAACAAAAAATTAACATGTTTATAAAGAATAAAAACATGAAAAACATGGTAAAAAAGTCTTTACTTTTTTGTACAAATGGTCAAAAAGAGTCCAAGTAATAGGAGATGTGATACGCAATTATTAATTGTTTTTACTTTATTGAGATTTGAGAGTTATCTAGCACAATGTACCATTACAATGTTACTCCAAATAAATTTCTCCATCGTAATTATATCCCCCGTTCTTAATTACAAAACTAATTATAATTTTTTTTTAATATAAGATTATCTATAAATTTTTAGATGTAATTATTATTTATTATATATAATGTATTCTTTATTAGCACTATCAACTTATTTTAAAATATGAAAAGGCTTACAATAAAAAGTGAAGAAGGGAGTATAATTGCGAAGGAATGGACCAGGGAGTATAATTACATATTACTCCCTCCGTCCTTAGTTATAAGCACCCATCGAAAAAAAAATTGTCTCTAAATATAACATCTTTTTCAAATTTTTAGATGCATTTATTTTTTTTCTTCAAACATAACCATAATTAATACTCCCTCCGTTTCAAAATACATGTCCAATTTTTGCAATGTGCACTATTCACTTGACTTACTTTGACCATACTTTTAAACTAATATATAAATACAAATATTAGCATGTAAGATGTTGTTTGATTTGTCTCGACAAATATTTTTAAAATATTAAATTTTTATAATTTTTTACTTTAGATAATTAAATATATTAACGGTCAAAATTGTGCATTGGCATATGTGAAGTGGTTGATTTGGACATGTATTTTGAAACGGAGGGAGTACTACTAATTTATCTTGAAATATGAAAAAGTCAAATTTAAATACACCATAAACAAGAACAATTCAGTAATATCCCCACACAAAATGAACATATTAATTACATTTTCATCTTTTGTTAATCTTTGTAAAATTTGCAACGAGGGCTTAGATTAAGGGACGGAGGGAGTAGTACAAAGACTTTTTTAATATATAATTTTTGTAAGATGATCCAATAAAAAGGAACGAATGCACTTAGTTTTTGATGAAATTTTGTTTCTATTTATTTATATTTTTTAAGTTTAATATAACATTTTTATTTATAAATTACAATTTTTTTATAAAAAAAATGAGAGGAATAGTGTAAATGATACTAAACTATAAAGTATCAAGGGAATTGTGGGAAAAGATAATGATAAAATTAAAAATAATAAAATTTATTGATTATTTTATGCATTAAAGGTTAGAAAAGGACAATTGAAAAATATCGAAGAGGTTACATAATTGAATTTATCCTTTCAAACAAAAAAGATAATTGAATTTATCTATAAACTTGTGGGCAGCATTAAAGTTTTGTTCTTGGTATGCTATCCCTTCCAATTTGGTTCCCACCTCTATATAAATCCCTTAAGATGCAGCCATTACTACTCAGTACCTCACTACTCGTTATACCAAATTCTCTTTTGCTTAAAATAAAAGAGGGGAAATAACAGCCACACCAACACGGTGTCATACACAACAATTGTAATGGCAACAAAGAAAATTCAAGAAAAAGATATAGAAGCTCCCATCCATGGAGACATCTTAGAGGCCACACTTTCGTACGTGCCACTCATTTACTTGGCGCCAGCCAGTTACTTGTCAAAGCAATGGAACCATGCAGTATTGAGCTCCCTCCGCCACGTCAACCCCGTGAAGCCGTGGCTCACGGTTCACACTCAAAATCCCCGAGCTCCCAACGTGACCGCGACCTATGCTTACGACCCACGCTCCTTAACGTGGATTCAAATTCACGCGCCACAAATCAATCACACCTCATCTCTAAGATCATCACACTCCACGCTCCTCTACACACTCTCTCCCACTGAATTCTCCTTCTCCTTCGATCCGCTCCACCTTACGTGGAACCACGTGCCATCACCACATGTTTGGCGTGTGGATCCCATTGTTGCACGTGTGGGAAAGTGCATCGTTGTTGCTGGTGGGGTATGTGATTTTGAGGACGATCCTTTAGCAGTGGAGATCTACGACATGGAGTCTCGTGATTGGATTCGGTGTGAATCGATGCCGGAGATGATGAAGGATACCACAACATCGACATGGCTCTCTGTTACTGTTGTCGATGAGTTTATGTACGTGACTGAGAAAAACTCAGGCACGATGTACTCATTTGATTGTAAAATGATGATGTGGCAAGGTCCCTACGATTTACGAGGAGAAGAGAGTGTATTGCACTACGAGACGGGAACATTGAAGAATTGTTTGGTGGTTGTGGGAATAGTAGGTGATGCGGAAAACGTGAAAGGAGTGAAAGTGTGGGAAGTGAAAGAGAAATTAGGATTAGGGTTAAAAATGGAGAAATTAGGTGTGATGCCGAGCAAAATGGTGAAGAAACTAAGAGGCACCGAAAGTGAATTGTTAAATACGATTAAATTGATTTCGATAGGAGACTTGTTGTATGTTTATAATACGTCGGAACCAGAAGAGATGGTGGTGTGCGAGGTTTCAGGAAAAGGAGGGTGTGAGTGGTGGAGCGTGAGGAATGCAGTGGTGAATGACGAGACAAGAATGGGAAGAATTGTATTGTGCGCCGGTGATGTGTGTTTGGAGGATTTGAAGAGCGCGGTTTCAAGAGATTGTAAGTTTGAATTGAAACAACAATGAAAACGGGTTGAAACTTGAAGAGAGGAATCAACTTCCAAAAAAAAAAAAGAGAGATATATAGATTTTGAATCAAATATGTTTGATTTTTTTAGATTATTTTACTTATTTTCTTAGGGAGGAGGTAAGTGTTTTTCTTTTCACACATTATTATTTACCTTATGAGAGTGAGATTTAAGTGATAAGTCATGGGAATGTCTATGTATAAGGATAAGGAGAAATAAGTAACAAGGTACTGAATGTGGATATATATATATATATATATATATATATATATATATATATATATATATATATATATATATATATATGCTTTCATCTGTGCCTCATTAATGGCTGGCCTTTATGATCCTTGTAATGTAGAGGGCGTCAGCCTCGTTAATTCTCGGATATTTTTGGAGTACTATTCAATTTGTGACATATTAAATCGATAAATTTCAAAGAATTAAATACACTCCGCTCAAAAATATAACCATTTAATACACGATTTATAAAATAGAATTACTATCATGGATTCTTTAACATATGCCTGAAAACACAGGTTACTAAGATAAGATCCATGTAACTTTCATGGTTTGTTTGGGAGAAAATATGTGCAACAAGAAAACCAATCATAGGGTTACATCAGTCGGAGTCACGTAACGTAGTGCCCACAAAGCTATTGTTTGTGGTGCAAAAATGCTCACAGATAAACGATTGGACCACGATTCATAAAAAAAAAACACCATTTTAATTAACATCTTGCTCTTATTGGTGGGAAACAGAAAACAATTAGTACTCCCTCCGTTCCTTTTTAAGTGTCACTTTTGGAGAAATTTTTTGTTCCTATTTAACTGTCACTTTCAAAGTTCAATGCAACAATAAATGTTGTTTTACCAACATACCCTTAGTTATTTATTGTGGAGAGAAATACATGAAATAAGATATTAAATGACTAAGACTATTATAGTAAAAGTATAGATTATTGTATAAGAAAAATTAACATTTATTGAGTATCTTGATTTGTGTAAAATGTTAAAAAGTGACACTTAAAAAGGAACGGAAGTAGTATCATGTACACCATCCGGTCACTATTATAAGCAAAAAACAACATTTTAGATTCATTCATTAAATGATGTATGTAGTCTTTATTATAGATCACATACATCATTTAATGAATGAACCTAGAATGTTGATTTTTGCTTATAATAGTGACCGGAGGGTGTAAGTTACAAGTAATTATCATGTCATTTGCTTCTCACTTATCTCATGGATTTTTTTCGCTTCAAAAATGTTATTATTTGTTCGTTATTACAAGTACATGATCTATGAACAACCATGTGACAACCAACAACAACGTATTTTCATTCGTTTCGCATAGGTTTTTTTTTTTTTTTTAATGGTTTTTGTCTTACCTCGATTTTTGTGAACATCCATTTGAAGAGAGGAAGATATATGTTGCGCAAAAGGATTTCCTGGTTAGGTTGTACAAATAGCACGGCTCTTACAAGTATGCACAAAGCAAAACAAAATACGTAAAACAAAAATTTGATTTCCTTCATGGATTTTTGGCAATCACGCAGTCGAGACATTATGACTGTTCAATTAAGTTTATACGGCTTAAAAAATACTTCATCCGTCTCTAAATAATAGTCGTTTAAGGTTTACGCACGGTTATTAATAAAATAATTAGTTGTGTTGATTTTGATGGTAAAATTATTATCATTTACTAAAACACCCTTATTAATTGTAATTAGTTGAGTAGTTAAGTTGAATGAGATTCAATAAATAAGGATATAATAATGGAAAAAAATAATAAATGCTGCATTGATATTCTAAAATGACAATTATTTTGAGAAAAAGAAAAAATGGTAAAGAGACAATTATTGTGAGACGGAGGGAGTATTACGATTTTTTTTTTAATTTATAATTCAAATTATTGAGCTTGAATATGGACCTTGTGATTATGATCAAACGGTTATTGATATCGACATACCACAATAATAAAGCGCACTAATACAAAGTTTTGAAATGGATAGGCTTCTGGTCTAACCGGGGAAATGTCTTAATTAGCATGATTTGAACTTTATATTAGAAATATGTGAAGCCATGGCTAGATTATGAAGGGAAAAGTAAGGATTAATTAAGTTCTACATAATTCCAAATTCTGGTGCATACATTTATTTAATTGTATGCATTAACATACGTCCATGAAGAGTTTGATTTCCCTTAAATTAGATCCCAATTTTGAATTCTAGTACACTTCATCATAATTGAGATCTAGTAACATTGTGGTATCAAATAACCAATACTTTCTCATAATTTTTTTTAATCATTTCTAACAAAATGAGAGAATCAGAAGAATTGAACTTGATTCATAAAACTTATTATAAATTTCTCGTGCAAAGAGAAATATACATACAGAGCAATCACAATACAAACCTAGATTCCATAAAGTAGAAGTTCCATATGGTTGCACACCGTAATGAATCTTAGTCATTGATTTTAGATTGGTCGATACAAACTATACAATTGGTAAGTTAGATGTAGTGCTTGTTTGTTTGTGCGGTGAGTGACCGCTACCGCACGTTTAAAGTCAATCTTACCATGGTATTGAGAAGCTAGTTGGTGTAATTTTACGCCAACCGTGCCTTTTCACCGTGGTTTTGTTATTTCCAAACGCATACTTAAACAATCCCGGGCAATGATTTAGATCGGATGGATGCGATATGTAATTGCGGGAATCCATTTCCCTCATAATACGAGTTATGGTTTGTGAACCAATTACATCAAACATTAAGATATGACAAGTCACATGTATTAGTATTTGACTAAGTTTATTTATGATGTATTCTTCTAAAAGATTCTAGTTTTGAGAAAGTTGAGGATGTGTATTAAGAGATGTGGAAAAGATGAATATGTAGTACATATACAAACAATGATCTAAATCTAATCTTCAAAATGATTTTGTTAGGCTATCTAAATGGTAGCCTTCATTCAGTGATTGATAATTTTGGAATGTGTAATCAATGTACAATTCTTGATGACCCAGGAAATGATCTAGATAACCAAAAATGCTTCAACTTCACTATCAAAATAAATAAGCCGTAACATGGAAAATGCATGAGATTCACTCCCAAGTACCTGAATATACAAAATGTCAAGAGGTAAGTATGGTCATTAGAAATTAAAGTATTAATTCAACTACAAAATGTGACTAAACTATCATAAACTATCATAGAAAATTAAACTACTTTATAAAATGTGACTCAAATACTTAAACAAATTGTCCGTAAGACCTAGCTCAACTGACAATACCAATATTGTTAGGTTGAACACTTTAACCCGAGTTTGAACCTAGTACCTCGTAGTTGTGTGTGTGTGAGAGAGATTTAGGCTGTGTTTGCCACTTCTTTTATAGACCGTATAAAAAATCGGAGAAATTGCTTCTTGTCCGTTCAATCATCAAGTCAATGTAACAGTGTCCTTAATCTAAAATAACAACATGCTCCCATGGGAAGAATAAGCACATGTAAATCAGTGATAAATTGATTTATAGTTATAATGGCTCTGACAGCATTAACCAAGAGGAAGCAACATCGGATAACGGATAACAACCGATCCTAAAGTGAAGCGAAGAGATAAAAGACGATGGAAAAGTGAAGGGAATTTAGTTTCGTATCTTTGTATATAAATAACTCTTTAGAGACTTTGAAAGGTATCAAGAAATAATAAGTATTTAGTGAGTAAAATTTGGAGTTTGGCACTGACTCGAAGAGTGCAATTTATTTTACGTATCAGGATCTATTCTTTTGAAACCTCATCAATCCATGTTTAATGAGAGGACAATATATTTGAGCAATGGTGACGAAGTGAAATTGAGAACATACCATAAGGGAGCATATGGAGATGACAGATCAAGGAAAGGGTAAGGCCACCTGTGAGTTGTGACAAATTACAATCATCAAAATATAAATGACAAATCCTTCATGTATATAATTAAAAGAAAAAGGATGATAGTTTTTACCAAATTGAAACACAAGCATGGATTATCCACTGACTAATAACAAATGCAGCTGTCCACAAGAGAAAATATGCAAATCGAAACACTGGAAATCTCTGCATGTTTAGGAGTAAATAGGTGTTAATTTGAAGTTTTGAACTTGATCCTTGAAACTGTTACTTGAAATTAAGTTAAGGAACCACGCGTGTAATTTTGTCTTATATGTTTGATATATAAAATAAAAAAATTACAAATCATAAACTGCTAAAAAAAACACTCACCATACAATTCAATGATGTATCACCAAGGAGGAAAACAGCATTAATGGTGTGCATACAAAAATTCATCTGCAAGAATGAAAAGTGAAATGTTTTCAAAATGAAAGAAAAGCATCTTATGAGCTGCAAAATGGAAGACATGACCTTATACTAGTATCATATGACATTGATATACATTCAATGCAAATTTCAAATTACTTCACTTTTCCTTAAAATTTGAAACTGTTTCAGGTATGACTCATAGTTACTAGACAGTAGTATTTAAATTTGAAACTAGTTGTACATTGTAAACTCTAAGCTTGGAATAATTGAAAGCACTGCAACCACTCTGCAGTTGAAGATGTAGGAACAATTGGTCGAACTTTGTTTTGAAACATCGTGTGTTCATTGCTTGTGTTTTTTCGTATCTTTATTCTTTAGAATCGGGAGTGTTGTGCTAACTTCATATGAGTTTCATGTCAAAATGATAAATGAAAGACCAGAGACAATTTTGATCATACTTACAAAATCAAGTTTGTCGTTATTGAATGCTCTCACTGGATAAAGGACGAACCAAAATACAAAGTCAGTGAGAAATACAGCACCTGCACAAGTCTATAAAGAAAATGAGAAAAATAACTATATCAATAGTTTGTCTCCTGAATTTGATGAGAAATAATTGAAACTTGTCAAACAAGTTAATCACACAATGAAATCCAAAATATATGACAGTATCTATTAAAAGTGGTCATCATGAGATGTGGTATCTAGCGGCCATGATTGCAACCATCATGGGATGTGTCAGCTTTGTCTCTTATCAAATAATGTTCAATGGTCAGCCCAGATCCAGTTTCACCCTGGAGAGAGGGTTGAGACAAGGTGAACCCCTCTCACCGTATCTTTTTATCTTATGGCTGATGTTTTGTCAGGTTTAATCCACAGAGAGGCCACAAAAATTCCATCAATGGCCTGAATCGGAACCTCAAATATCACACCTCCTGTTTGCCGATGATAGTCTCCTCTTCACAAGGGAAAACGCCAGTGAAGGACAGAAAATTTTGCAAGTCCTATCCACATACCAACAAGCTTCCGGACAAATGGTCAATCTAGATAAGTCTGAGGTCTCCTTTAGTCAAAATGTGCCAAAAGAAATATGATTTGTGAAATGATGGGAGTAACAGTGGAGAGCCACACCTGATATCTACGCTTTCCGGTTCCTTTTGGGAGATCAAAGAAATCCATTTTTGGTTTTGTCATTGACCATGTGTGGAAGAAGATTAAGGGGTGGAAGGAAAAGTTTTTGTCCAGAGCTGGCAAACAAACCCTCATAAAAGCAGTAGCCCAAGCAATCCCGAACTACATCATGAGCTGCTACAAGATTCCTGAAGGCTGCTGTAAAGATATAGACTCTCTATGTTAGCCAAATTCTTGTGGGAATTAGGAGAGGATTCTAGAAAGATTCACTGGTTAAGTGGGGAAGCATAAAGGTGGTCTGGGTTTTAGAGGCTTCAGTGATTTTAACAAGGCTCTCCTTGGAAAACACTGTTGGATACTAATTTCCAGTGAAAGCACTCTACTTGATAGATATTACCCAAGGGGAACTTTTTTGGAAGCAAATCCTGACTATAATCTGAGTTATCTGTGGAGAAGCATTTGTATTGCTAAGGATATTATTGAGCAGGGTGGAAGATGGATCATTGGCAAGGGGGACAAAGTCAAGATTTGGAAAGATAAGGGGGCCACAGACCATGGCCATCTCCTCACAAAACCTCCGGGCTCGGGTCTGCAAGATGATGCGAAAGTTGAAGAATTGATTGATCCAGCTACAAGACAATGGAACAAGGATATATTAACAAGCCACTTCAGCTCTTTTGAAGTAAATAAAAAACCCTGGCGATTCCAGTGCCTTTCAGCCCCCTTGAAGACAAATTTGTCTGGGATTGTGAAAAAGATGGGTCTTATTCAGTGAAATCAGTGTATCATCTTATCAGCCTAGCAAAGGATCTGGCCTCACCAGGCCCCTCAACCAATTTGATAGTCCCCTCTGGAAAGCAATCTGGAATATTCCTTTGTCAAATAAAGTGAGGAACTTTGTTTGGAGAATGGCTTGAAATATCCTCCCTACTACGAAAAATCTTAGCAAGAAGGGCATTGCGCTTGATCCCCTTTGCAGTCCGTGTAATGTGGAAGAAGAGTATGTTGACCATCTTTTCCAGTTTTGTTTGCCTCTCAAATTGGAATCCATGTGCCAACATCAGGAGCTTTGAACGATTGGATATTGAACTGGCTGCAGTGTAAAGAAGAGCTAGGCTGTCAAGTGTTTTGTACCACCCCTTTGGCTCGTCCGATCTGCTCGGAACAATGTTGTTTTAAAAAATGAGGCTGCCAAACCCACTGCTATAGCAATTTCTGCTTTGTCGTTCATTCAGGAGTTTAATGCAGCAAACAGGAAACAGCATAACCTGAGAGAAGATGATACAGGAAATGGTCATGAGTACTCTCAGCAAGGTACGAGAATCATGGTGGATGACGGTTGTTTTGAGGATGGCAGAACTGGCTGGGGTCTGATAATCATGGTCGATGACTGTCATGCTCTAATGAGTAATTTAGGCAATGTTTCTGGTGAAATATAGCAGTTGGCAAAGCAATGTTGCAGCTCACAATTTAGCTGTTAAGCTAGAAGGTTTGGTGATAGATGTTGGCAGGGGAATGCCCCTTTTATCGTTCCTATATGTTTCTGTAATCACAAGATTTACAACATGAACAATTGTGTCAGTCCTTCTCTTCACTTGATTCAATAAAATCAGCTGTTTAACATATAAAGATTACACGTATGTTGCTGTCTAAATTATGTGAAAATGTGTTACATTCACATTCTTTGAAATCCCCTTTCTACGACCATGTGACTTTCGTAAAGCTCGGAGCACCTCCTTACGATCTTTATCCGACAGTCTCGCAATACGTTTCAGATTTTGAGCACAATGTCTAAGATATCCACTACCTTTCTTCTTTAATAATTTAGGCGCCTCTACATGAGAAGCCAAATTACCTATTGATTCTTTGCCACGTACAGTTTGAATGCTGTCCTTTTTAAACTTATTCATCCACTCTAAACTCCAAGGACCAGCTGATGTAGAAAGCACACGACCTGGAGGACAAGAACTAGTTCGCCTGGATTGTCGCTTCTCACCATTCTGCACCAAACCGTACTTGCTGGTGCGTCTGCAATCTGCTGCATGAACCAGCGTTTGCTGAACTATTGGCTGGACCGTGACAGAAGTAGATATCAAATTTTGTTGAGTTACAGAAACCGCTTGCATCACCGAAGCTGTTGCCTTCTCTGCTGAGTGCATTTTCAGTGATTCTACGCTGCAATTTGCTTCTGAATTAGTAAATGGCACATCTATATCAGCTGCCTTCTCTACTGAATTCTCCTTATCTGTTTCGACATTGGTAACAGCTGCTGCATTTTCAGGCACAGCTACATGTTCATTCTGCCAATCAGCCGAAAGTTGGTGCATTAAAACATCCACTTCCCCACTTGCGACACCTTCATCATGAACACTATCCGGTGGAAACTCATGATCACCTTGCGTCTCTTCTACATCACTCAAGAAAGTGTCTTCACCTAATGCAAATCCCCATTCTTCAATAATTTTGAAATCAAGTAGTTCCCCATCCACCATCACTTGGGCTCCCGTATTAATAATATCCAACGACGAGGTTGCTAACAAAACTCGAGCATAATCAAAACGAATTTTATCCATAGTAAAGTCATCCACCCGTAACAAACGACCACAATCATAGACACAGAGTTTAAAAAAATCCGGATTCCACGCATGTAACGGAACCCCATAGATCCTCACCCATGCACCTCTTTCACTGGCAACAACTTCCTTCTTCCATCGCACCGGATTAGAGAAAAAATGATTGAAAAAATCAGCCGCTTCCTTGAGAAGACTTCTAACATCCCCACCATCTTCCATGCGCAATAATACCCTGTCTGCCCCCAAAGGGATAATATCCAATTTTTCAAAACCGGCGTCAAAAATCCGACGTTGTAACATGGGGATAGCCTCACCGTTTAAAACAGTAACCACCAGACCACTACGTGCCCACAGAAGATCATCCTCCGTTGATTTATATATAGGAACAAACTTTTTCTCGACGGGCACTACCTCCACCACCTCTTTACTGCTGACAACTCTTCCAGCTCCATTCCCACCACCTACCTCCCCACCTCTCACCACATTAGCGTACCCTACACCCTTGGATATACCTCCAGCTACATCATGCACCCCACCAACCTTTCTATTTTCTTCCTCCTCACCATTCCTCCACTCAACCTTACTTTTTTCTCCCTCTGGTTTTTTAACTCCCTCAATAATTTTTTCTCCCTCTCCCCGTACTCTACTCACACCCCTGTTGTTGCCATTCCTATCAAAATTAGCCACCTTAGCCACCACCCTCCAATCACCAAACCACACGTTATTTACCGCCTTCAAAAGTTTATCGACATCTTTCACATTTCCATACCGAACAAAACCAAAAGCCCCGCCATTAACATTACGTTTACGTGCCAAATACACATCCTCCATAACACCACACACCTCAAACCCTTGTCTCAAAGTAACATACGAAATATCATGCGGTACATTTGTAAAATAAAAGGAAACAAAATTCGAGTTCACCGTGTCCGACTGTCAATGTTGCACTGCTGCCTTCTGTCGAGAGACTGATCTGCCATGTTTATTGTGATGAATTACGCGCCCCTCAGCTGGACTATTGTGAGCAACACGTTGCGTAGGTGCCTTCTTGCGTGAAACAGACCTACCACGTTTTGAATGATCAATCTCGCGCCCCTCAGCTGGGCGACTGTGAGCAAAAGGCTCCCGTTGTCTGGAACGTGCCTTGGCTGAACCACGTGAGGGTCCTCATATGTCAAAGCATCGCGGTCGCTAACCCTACCTGATCGTACATACCGTACAGTAACCCTGCCGTCTTGCCCTATCTCTTGATCACCGAAATCAAAATCTTCCTCTGAGTCATACAAATTTACAGAACCATGTCGCACCGAAACCCTAGACTGCCGTTGACGTCGCTCCCTCGAACCTCCATGCCGCTGAACCTCCCGAAGCCTGTCCCGTTGTCTGTCCACCTGTTCCTGCGCTTTCCAATTTCGCGATCTCACGTCGAACCGTTCTCCCCTATCCCCCCCATTTAGTGGCACCCTGCTTGGCCCCCGTCCCCCCCTTTTGTACCTTACTTCCGGCGAAGGTGAATGCCGACGCGGTTGTCCCCGGGGGTAATGGAGATAACCGCCACGCTCTCTCTCTAGACCACGCTCTCTCTCTCTCTCTCTCTCTAGCCATTTATGAATTAAATTTAGTAATTTTTTATAGAACGTGTGCATTAAATTTAATTTTTGAATTTGTAATAAATAAAATACATAAAGTTTGAGAGAATATTTTTATTTTTGGGTTTCTTATCTTGTGTCTTGAGGGCCACAAGCTAACTAAATTGAGTTAATGATAGTGGGACCCACTTAATGGTAGGATTCACTATCTATTTTATGTGTCTACAACTTTTTAGATTCATTCATTAAATGATGTATTTGGTCTATATTATTGACTAAATACATCATTTAATGAATGAACCTAAAAAGTTGTTTTTTGCTTATAATAATGACCGGATGGGGTATTTCTCTTAAATTGTATACTTCCATTTATTTTATTAAATGGAGAGGATCCTAATCCAGAACCACCGTCAAGGAACAAACAACAACACCATCAATCAATTGGCCCGCCCGTGTTCCCATCTCGTGCTACGACTTTCTCGCCTCTTAACAGCAAAAGTTGCAATCATTCAAAAGCTTAAATTTCGAAAAGACAAACTTGCACTAACCTACCTTTGAATTTTAAACGCCACTGTAGTGTGTAGTTGGTTGCTGAATTATTTGAAACATTTGTTGGATTACACATATGCTCAATACTCTCTCCATCCAAATATTACCTTTTTTACCAATATGCACTTTAAAAACATCTCAATGGAGTTGGGTCTTCCTAAGGTATGAACTTTAAAAAAATATATTACAGCCAAGTAGTACTACTAAGTACTACCCCACTAGTAACAATGTTACTTTTACAGTAAGTTGTCGTTACACTTGTATACCGTTCTAAATCTATCATTAAAGTAGTTCTTATGACAATCTACAATTATTGTTGGCTTAAAAATGTACAATATAATTTATTTTTTCATCTCAAAACGAATACAACCCATTTATTTGTGTCAGGTTCCTCATGTATACGGTAGTGATTTTCACCTTTGGGTGTACCGTATATATACGGTACCTTGTATTTATCCTTTAATAAATTTAAATAGAACATTGTTCTTTTAAAAAAATGCTTTTTTATTTTACTACGGACCTCTTTTCACTTACAGAGTCGAGCCTACTTCCTTCTGTCCTTTTTATAAGAAACAAAAAATATATAATAAGTTTTTTTTAATGACGCCAACAACGATTTTATTGTAGAAAATTTTTTATTCAAAATTATGAATTCTACATATGAGTTTGCTTTAAAGGAATGACTAAAAGTGAAGATGAAAATTTTTTAAAGGACTAAAAGTTAAAGAAATATTTTAAAAGGATTAAAACAAAAAATTAACATGTTATAAAGAATAAAAACATACTACTTAAATCTTATTTTTTCTTTAAAGATATTTAATCTTACTTTTAACGACCATGAAAAGCATGGTAAAAAAGTCTTTACTTTTTTGTACAAATGGTCAAAAAGAGTCCAAGTAATAGGAGATGTGATACGCATTATTAATTGTTTTTACTTTATCGAGATTTGAGAGTTACTCCCTCCGTCCCAAATTATAAGAAAGAAAAATCACACTTATTAAGAAAACTAAAATATACTCCCTCCTCCGTTTCTTTTTATAAGCAAATTTTACTTTTTAGGTTCATTCAATTAATGATGTATGTGGTTCATTAATTGAATGAACCTAAAAAGTAAAATTTGCTTATAAAAAGAAACGGATTGTTTTTACTTTATCGAGATTTGAGAGTTACTCCCTCCGTCCCAAATTATAAGAAAGAAAAATCACACTTATTAAGAAAACTAAAATATACTCCCTCCTCCGTTTCTTTTTATAAGCAAATTTTACTTTTTAGGTTCATTCAATTAATGATGTATGTGGTTCATTAATTGAATGAACCTAAAAAGTAAAATTTGCTTATAAAAAGAAACGGAGATAGTAAGAATTTGGAGTATAGTTTTTTGTGTTTTCTTTGAAAAAAGTATTATAGGAAGATGTAAAAACAATTTTCATTAGCTATTGGTTATAGAAAAAAATTAAAGAGAAAAAATTGAATGTAATTTGCATTTAATTTTATGAGAATAAAGAAAAGTTTTTCTTGGAAAAGAAATTTTTTAGAAAAAAAAGATTAAGTAGGACAAAAGTTTGTCTTTTTTGCTTATATTTTAAGACAAAGAAAATGATTTTTTTTTTTCCTTATATTATGGGATGGAGGGAGTATCTACTAGCACAATGTACCATTACAATGTTACTCCAAATAAATTTCTCCATCGTAATTATATCCCCCGTTCTTAATTACAAAACTAATTATAATTTTTTTTTTTAAATATATGATTATCTATAAATTTTTAGATGTAATTATTATTTATTATATATAATGTATTTTTTATTTATTTATTATATCTTATTTATAAAAGGTCTTAAGTATCTTATTTATAAAAAGTCTTAAGTCTTTTGGGTAACTTTTTGGAGCCAAAAATGTTGTTGCACTTTTCCTTCCTAATTTTTTGCTGTTTATTTATATTTTTAGAAAATGATCGTGTATCTTATTTATAAAAGGTCTTAAGTATTTTGAACAACTTTTTGGAGCAAAAAATGTTGTTGCACTTTTCCTTCCTAATTTTTTGCTGTTTATTTATATTTTTAGAAAATGATCGTGTATCTTATCTTATCTTACTTATAAAAGGTCTTAAGTCTTTTGAACAACTTTTTGGAGCAAAAAATGTTGTTGCACTTTTCCTTCCTAATTTTTTGGTGTTTATTTATATTTTTAGAAAATGATCGTGTATCTTATCTTATATTATTTATAAAAGGTCTTAAGTCTTTTGGACAACTTTTTAGAGCCAAATATGTTGCTGCACTTTTCCGTCCTAATTTTTTGCTGTTTATTTATATTTTTAGAAAATGATCGTGTATCTTATTTATAAAAGGTCTTAAGTATCTTATTTATAAAAGGTCTTAAGTCTTTTGGACAACTTTTTAGAGCCAAAAATGTTGTTGTACTTTTCCTTCCTAATTTTTTGTTGTTTATTTATATTTTTAGAAAATGATCGTGTATCTTATCTTATCTTATTTATGAAAGGTCTTAAGTCTTTTGGGCAACTTTTTGAAGCCAAAAATGTTGTTGCACTTTTCCTTCCTAATTTTTTGCTGTTTATTTATATCTTTAGAAAATGATCGTGTATCTTATTTATAAAAGGTCTTAAGTATTTTGAACAACTTTTTGGAGCAAAAAATGTTGTTGCACTTTTCGTTCCTAATTTTTTGCTGTTTATTTATATTTTTAGAAAATGATCAAGTATCTTATCTTATCTTACTTATAAAAGGTCTTAAGTCTTTTGAACAACTTTTTGGAGCAAAAAATGTTGTTGCACTTTTCCTTCCTAATTTTTTGCTGTTTATTTATATTTTTAGAAAATGATCGTGTATCTTATTTATAAAAGGTCTTAAGTATCTTATTTATAAAAGGTCTTAAGTCTTTTGGACAACTTTTTAGAGCCAAAAATGTTGTTGTACTTTTCCTTCCTAATTTTTTGTTGTTTATTTATATATTTAGAAAATGATCGTGTATCTTATCTTATCTTATTTATGAAAGGTCTTAAGTCTTTTGGGCAACTTTTTGAAGCCAAAAATGTTGTTGCACTTTTCCTTCCTAATTTTTTGCTGTTTATTTATATCTTTAGAAAATGATCGTGTATCTTATTTATAAAAGGTCTTAAGTATTTTGAACAACTTTTTGGAGCAAAAAATGTTGTTGCACTTTTCGTTCCTAATTTTTTGCTGTTTATTTATATTTTTAGAAAATGATCGTGTATCTTATCTTATCTTACTTATAAAAGGTCTTAAGTCTTTTGAACAACTTTTTGGAGCAAAAAATGTTGTTGCACTTTTCCTTCCTAATTTTTTGCTGTTTATTTATATTTTTAGAAAATGATCGTGTATCTTATCTTATCTTACTTATAAAAGGTCTTAAGTCTTTTGAACAACTTTTTGGAGCAAAAAATGTTGTTGCACTTTTCCTTCCTAATTTTTTGTTGTTTATTTATATTTTTAGAAAATGATCGTGTATCTTATCTTATCTTATTTATAAAAGGTCTTAAGTCTTTTGGACAACTTTTTGGAGCCAAATATGTTGCTGCACTTTTCCTTCCTAATTTTTTGCTGTTTATTTATATTTTTAGAAAATGATCGTGTATCTTATTTATAAAAGGTCTTAAGTCTTTTGGACAACTTTTTAGAGCCAAAAATGTTGTTGTACTTTTCCTTCCTAATTTTTTGTTGTTTATTTATATTTTTAGAAAATGATCGTGTATCTTATCTTATCTTATTTATGAAAGGTCTTAAGTCTTTTGGACAACTTTTTAGAGCCAAATATGTTGCTGCACTTTTCCTTCCTAATTTTTTGCTGTTTATTTATATTTTTAGAAAATGATCGTGTATCTTATTTATAAAAGGTCTTAAGTATCTTATTTATAAAAAGTCTTAAGTCTTTTGGGTAACTTTTTGGAGCCAAAAATGTTGTTGCACTTTTCCTTCCTAATTTTTTGCTGTTTATTTATATTTTTAGAAAATGATCGTGTATCTTATTTATAAAAGGTCTTAAGTATTTTGAACAACTTTTTGGAGCAAAAAATGTTGTTGCACTTTTCCTTCCTAATTTTTTGCTGTTTATTTATATTTTTAGAAAATGATCGTGTATCTTATCTTATCTTACTTATAAAAGGTCTTAAGTCTTTTGAACAACTTTTTGGAGCAAAAAATGTTGTTGCACTTTTCCTTCCTAATTTTTTGGTGTTTATTTATATTTTTAGAAAATGATCGTGTATCTTATCTTATATTATTTATAAAAGGTCTTAAGTCTTTTGGACAACTTTTTAGAGCCAAATATGTTGCTGCACTTTTCCGTCCTAATTTTTTGCTGTTTATTTATATTTTTAGAAAATGATCGTGTATCTTATTTATAAAAGGTCTTAAGTATCTTATTTATAAAAGGTCTTAAGTCTTTTGGACAACTTTTTAGAGCCAAAACTGTTGTTGTACTTTTCCTTCCTAATTTTTTGTTGTTTATTTATATTTTTAGAAAATGATCGTGTATCTTATCTTATCTTATTTATGAAAGGTCTTAAGTCTTTTGGGCAACTTTTTGAAGCCAAAAATGTTGTTGCACTTTTCCTTCCTAATTTTTTGCTGTTTATTTATATCTTTAGAAAATGATCGTGTATCTTATTTATAAAAGGTCTTAAGTATTTTGAACAACTTTTTGGAGCAAAAAATGTTGTTGCACTTTTCGTTCCTAATTTTTTGCTGTTTATTTATATTTTTAGAAAATGATCGTGTATCTTATCTTATCTTACTTATAAAAGGTCTTAAGTCTTTTGAACAACTTTTTGGAGCAAAAAATGTTGTTGCACTTTTCCTTCCTAATTTTTTGTTGTTTATTTATATTTTTAGAAAATGATCGTGTATCTTATCTTATATTATTTATAAAAGGTCTTAAGTCTTTTGGACAACTTTTTAGAGCCAAATATGTTGCTGCACTTTTCCTTCCTAATTTTTTGCTGTTTATTTATATTTTTAGAAAATGATCGTGTATCTTATTTATAAAAGGTCTTAAGTATCTTATTTATAAAAGGTCTTAAGTCTTTTGGACAACTTTTTGGAGCCAAAAATGTTGTTGTACTTTTCCTTCCTAATTTTTTGTTGTTTATTTATATTTTTAGAAAATGATCGTGTATCTTATCTTATCTTATTTATGAAAGGTCTTAAGTCTTTTGGGCAACTTTTTGAAGCCAAAAATGTTGTTGCACTTTTCCTTCCTAATTTTTTGCTGTTTATTTATATCTTTAGAAAATGATCGTAAAAGGTCTTAAGTATTTTGAACAACTTTTTGGAGCAAAAAATGTTGTTGCACTTTTCGTTCCTAATTTTTTGCTGTTTATTTATATTTTTAGAAAATGATCGTGTATCTTATCTTATCTTACTTATAAAAGGTCTTAAGTCTTTTGAACAACTTTTTGGAGCAAAAAATGTTGTTGCACTTTTCCTTCCTAATTTTTTGCTGTTTATTTATATTTTTAGAAAATGATCGTGTATCTTATCTTATCTTACTTATAAAAGGTCTTAAGTCTTTTGAACAACTTTTTGGAGCAAAAAATGTTGTTGCACTTTTCCTTCCTAATTTTTTGTTGTTTATTTATATTTTTAGAAAATGATCGTGTATCTTATCTTATCTTATTTATAAAAGGTCTTAAGTCTTTTGGACAACTTTTTGGAGCCAAATATGTTGCTGCACTTTTCCTTCCTAATTTTTTGCTGTTTATTTATATTTTTAGAAAATGATCGTGTATCTTATTTATAAAAGGTCTTAAGTCTTTTGGACAACTTTTTAGAGCCAAAAATGTTGTTGTACTTTTCCTTCCTAATTTTTTGTTGTTTATTTATATTTTTAGAAAATGATCGTGTATCTTATCTTATCTTATTTATGAAAGGTCTTAAGTCTTTTGGGCAACTTTTTGAAGCCAAAAATGTTGTTGCACTTTTCCTTCCTAATTTTTTGCTGTTTATTTATATCTTTAGAAAATGATCGTGTATCTTATTTATAAAAGGTCTTAAGTATTTTGAACAACTTTTTGGAGCAAAAAATGTTGTTGCACTTTTCGTTCCTAATTTTTTGCTGTTTATTTATATTTTTAGAAAATGATCGTGTATCTTATCTTATCTTACTTATAAAAGGTCTTAAGTCTTTTGAACAACTTTTTGGAGCAAAAAATGTTGTTGCACTTTTCCTTCCTAATTTTTTGTTGTTTATTTATATTTTTAGAAAATGATCGTGTATCTTATCTTATATTATTTATAAAAGGTCTTAAGTCTTTTGGACAACTTTTTAGAGCCAAATATGTTGCTGCACTTTTCCTTCCTAATTTTTTGCTGTTTATTTATATTTTTAGAAAATGATCGTGTATCTTATTTATAAAAGGTCTTAAGTATCTTATTTATAAAAGGTCTTAAGTCTTTTGGACAACTTTTTGGAGCCAAAAATGTTGTTGTACTTTTCCTTCCTAATTTTTTGTTGTTTATTTATATTTTTAGAAAATGATCGTGTATCTTATCTTATCTTATTTATGAAAGGTCTTAAGTCTTTTGGGCAACTTTTTGAAGCCAAAAATGTTGTTGCACTTTTCCTTCCTAATTTTTTGCTGTTTATTTATATCTTTAGAAAATGATCGTGTATCTTATTTATAAAAGGTCTTAAGTATTTTGAACAACTTTTTGGAGCAAAAAATGTTGTTGCACTTTTCGTTCCTAATTTTTTGCTGTTTATTTATATTTTTAGAAAATGATCGTGTATCTTATCTTATCTTACTTATAAAAGGTCTTAAGTCTTTTGAACAACTTTTTGGAGCAAAAAATGTTGTTGCACTTTTCCTTCCTAATTTTTTGCTGTTTATTTATATTTTTAGAAAATGATCGTGTATCTTATTTATAAAAGGTCTTAAGTATCTTATTTATAAAAGGTTTTAAGTCTTTTGGACAACTTTTTGGAGCCAAAAAAGTTGATCCGCATATTTCCTTTACGATTTTTTGATGTTTCCTTATAATTCACATATGTCACCTGATTTATAAAAGTTCGGAAGTCTTTTAGACATCTTTTTGGACCCAAAAATGTTCTTGAAGTCTAAATTAGTTCGGGGGTTTTAGGATTCGTCTATTGGAACTATTATCAATGATTTTTTTTTCATAACAAGGATTGGACCGTAATCCCTATCAATGTATTTCCCATTACAAGGATTGGACCAAGGGTCAACATTAATCCCTTATCTTTTTACGTTAGTTTTGGATGTTTTTATAAAACACATCCAATAGCTAGCACTAAGATGTATGGGTTTTGTGGATGATGTAGTGTTAATTGGAGAGTCGAGGCAGGAATTGAATGGGATGTCGGAGACCTGGAGTCAAGTCTTAGAAGCGTAAGACTTTTGTTTGAGTAGAAGCAAGACATGGTATATGTAATGTAACTTCAACAAAATACGAAGTAGTTCAAACTTAGAGGTGAAAGTTGGAGATCATATCATAGAAGTTACACAGTTTATTAGATATCTTGGGTTCATTCTTTCAACAAAAAAAATCTTGGGTTCATAGTACAAAATGATGGAGAAATAAAATCAGATGTAATTCATTGTATTTAAGTTGGATGGTTGAAATGTATAAGAGCCTCATGTGTTTTTTGTTATACAAACGTGCCGTTTAAGTTGAAATGAAAAATTTGTTATACAACGTGCCGTTTAAGTTGAAATGAAAAAATACCAGACAGTTGTCAGAACAAAGATGTTTTATGGAACAAAGTATTGCCGGTTAAGAACCTACGCGTGAATAAAGTAAGTGTGTGGAGATGGGGATGTTGCGTTGGATGTGTGGTGATATTAGATGGGATAAGATTAGAAATGGCAACATCGTAGGGATAGTTGGGGTAGCACCTATATTATAAATATTGTGGAAAATAGGTTTAGGTGGTTTGGACATGTATAGAGAAAACCTGTAGATTTTATAGTAAGAAGAGTAGATCAAATAGAGGATATTCATATTACAAGAGGTATAGGAAGACCTAGAAGAACTATAAGAGAAACTATCAGGAAAGGTTTATAGATTAAGGAGTTGAATTTAAATATGGTTTATGATAGAACAATATGACTTACTTCAATCCGTGTAGTCAAACCCACTTAATAGGATAATGTTTGGTTGTTGTTGTTGTCGTCATCTTTTGGAAGCATTAACTCATGCTCAACAACAACTATTATCCATTTCATGATCAACTACCACATTTAATTGTCAATGAGATAATCAACTTTCCGTGCATCGCACGGGTCCAAAATCTAGTATAATGTATTCTTTATTAGTACTATCAACTTATTTTAAAATATGAAAAGGCTTACGATAAAAAGTGAAGAAGGGAGTATAATTGCGAAGGAATAGACCAGGGAGTATAATTACATATTACTCCCTCCGTCCTTAGTTACCCATTGAAAAAAAAATTGTCTCTAAATATAATATTTTTTTTAAATTTTTAGATGCATTTATTATTTTTTTCCAAACATAACCATAATTAATACTACTAATATATCTTGAAATATGAAAAAGTCAAATTTGAATACACCATAAACAAGAACAATTTAGTAATATCCCCACACAAAATGAACATATTAATTACATTTTCACCTTTTCTTAATCTTTGTAAAATTTGCAACGAGGGCTTAGATTAAGGGACGGAGGGAGTAGTACAAAGACCTTTTTAATATATAATATTTGTAAGATGATCCAATAAAAAGGAACGAATGCACTTAGTTTTTGATGAAATTTTGTTTCTATTTATTTATATTTTTTTAATTTTAATATAACATTTTTTATTTATAAATTACAATGTTTTTTTTAAAAAAAAAAGAGAGGAATAGTGTAAATGATACTAAACTATAAAGTATCAAGGGAATTGTGGGAAAAGATAATGATAAAATTAAAAATAATAAAATGTATTGATTATTTTATACATTAAAGGTTGGAAAAGTACAATTGAAAAATATCGAAGAGGTTACATAATTGAATTTATCCTTTCAAACAAAAAAGATACTAATTGAATTTATCTATAAACATGTGGGCAGCCTTAAATAACAGGACAAATGGCATTCTATATATGGAGATAAAGTTTTGTTCTCGGTATGCCATCCCTTCCAATTCGGTTCCCCTCTCCTATATAAATCCCTTAAGGTGCAGCCATTCCTACTCATCACTACCTCACTACTCGTTATGCATAAATTCTCTTTTACTTAAAATAAAAGAGGGGGAAAGCACACACAATACATAGTTGTAATGGCAACAAAGATAATTCAGGAAAAAGAAGTAGAAGATCCCATCCATGGAGATATCTTAGAAGCCACACTTTCGTACGTGCCACTCATTTACTTGGTGCCAGCCAGTTACGTGTCAAAGCAATGGAACCATGCAGTATTGAGCTCCCTCCGCCACGTCAACCCCGTGAAGCCGTGGCTCACGGTTCACACTCAAAATCCCCGAGCTCCCCACGTGACCGCAACCTATGCTTACGACCCACGCTCCTTAACGTGGATTCAAATTCACGCGCCACAAATCAATCACACCTCAGCTCTAAGATCATCACACTCCACGCTCCTCTACACACTCTCTCCCACTGAATTCTCATTCTCCTTCGATTCTCTCCACCTTACGTGGAACCACGTGCCATCACCACGTGTTTGGCGTGTGGATCCCATTGTTGCACGTGTGGGAAAGTGCATCGTTGTTGCTGGCGGGGTGTGTGACTTCGAGGACGATCCTTTAGCAGTGGAGATCTACGACATGGAGTCTCGTGATTGGATCCGGTGTGAATCGATGCCGGAGATGATGAAGGATACCACAACATCAACGTGGCTCTCAGTTGCTGTTGCCAGTGAGTTTATGTACGTGACTGAGAAAAACTCAGGCACGATGTACTCATTTGATTGTAAAATGATGATGTGGCAAGGTCCCTATGATCTACGAGGGGAAGAGAGCGTATTGCACTACGAGACGGGAACATTGAAGAATCGTTTGGTGGTTGTGGGAATAGTTGGTGACGTGGAAAACGTGAAAGGAGTGAAAGTGTGGGAAGTGAATGAGAAATTAGGAGTAGGGTTAAAAATGGAAAAATTAGGTGTAATGCCAAGCAAAATGGTGAAGAAACTAAGAGGCGCCGAATTGTTGAATACGATTAAGTTGATTTCGATAGAAGACATGTTATATGTTTATAATCCGTCGGAACCAGAGGTGATGGTGGCGTGCGAGGTTTCAGAAAGAGGAGGGTGTGAGTGGTGGAGCGTGAGGAATTCAGTGGTGAATGACGAGACAAGAATGGGAAGAATTGTATTGTGCGCCGGTGATGTGTGTTTGGAGGATTTGAAGAGCGCGGTTTCAAGAGATTGTAAGTTTGAATTGAAACAACAATGAAAACGGGTTGAAACTTGAAAGAGAGGAATCAACTTCCGAAAAAAACAGAGAGAAATATAGATTTTGAATCAAATATGTTTGATTTTTTAGATTATTTTACTTATTTTCTTAGGGAGGAGGTAAGTGTTTTTCTTTTCACACATTATTATTTACCTTATGAGAGTGATATCTACTTATATATATAAGAAAGGAAATGTCCATTGAATTTACCAATTTGCCCCTATGAGGGGCATTTTGGTAATTCAATTATTGGAGGGTTTTTTTTTTTTAAGGTTTGACCTATGAATTTCCATTTTTGCCCCTAACCAATTTTTTTAATTATTTTCTTATTTTTATATTTTTAATAACATTTAATTATTTTCCAATTTTTATATTTTTAACTATTTTTTCAATTTTTCCTCCCAAATTCAATTGCTTCTACATTGCCGTTGTGGGAGATTAAGGTATCGTTTGACCCGACTTTTTTTCAAACTTCTCT
This sequence comes from Medicago sativa, assembly GCF_051527215.1. Taxonomy (NCBI): domain Eukaryota; kingdom Viridiplantae; phylum Streptophyta; class Magnoliopsida; order Fabales; family Fabaceae; genus Medicago; species Medicago sativa. The sequence goes on from NC_140756.1 coordinate 62,625,624, forward strand.
ACATTTTTAAGGAGACGTTAGGCCGAATACAATATCAATTAAGTACTTACTAAAAAAAGTACTTTTTTTGAACGCGTAAAATTGAATGGAATGAGCTTTGACCAAAAGCTGTTGAATGTTACTTTAAAAAACTACTTCTCGACAATTTATTTCACAAGCACCTCTTTTCAACTCACGCCGGATACTTTTTCTTTATTTTTCAATATTATATTTCAATATGTTTTTTTCTTCCATTTAACTTTATTTTTTTTTAACCGTTCCATTAATTTTTTAAGGAGATTCCATTTAATTTTATTACTTTTTTTCAAAGGAATTTTATTATCTTTTTATCACTTATATATTTAATTTCAATATCGTTTAATCATCACAATGTCACAAATATTTTTATTCACGCTGTCATTTAATGATCCCAAATATTTTTATCTCCTTTCTTCAACCTCGCGAATATATACACACATTAACGTTTAGAGTAATATTTTATGTCCGTCTGTCTGTTTTTTTGTTACGCTAATGCATATAATTTTTTTAGTGTTGCTTGGTTGAGTGCTACCTCACCAATTTTTTTAAATATTTTCCAATTTTTATATTTTTAAAAACTTTTAACTATTTTACAATTTTTTTATTTTTAACTATTTAAAACTAAGTTGATGGTTCATGGTTTTTAAGGTTTATATTTTGACATATTACAATGATTCACAATTATCCGTCATTTTACCATCTATCCTTTCAATGTAATCTTCCAGACTGAATATTACTAAGCATATGTGAAGAGACTGAATATTGCTCTGTTGATATTACTTTTTTGACGTCAAAGAGATTTTTTATTTTTTAACGGTCAAAATATTAATAACAAGTTCCTACACAAGACGCTAAAGAGTTTAATGTGTTTCTTTCGTTCATTTTGTGTCATATAAATATTGGTGTTAATCCCTTTTTGGTAACTCTATGACAGTAGCGCTCACTTTTATAATTTTAACTATTATGTAATTTATGATGTTTTCCTGCTCTTGATAAAGCTTTCATAAATATTTTGATAAAGTTTCTTAATTTTTGTGCAATATTCATTAATTTGTTCATTTTTCCTTCGGAACAATTTTTTTACAAAATACGTTACTGAACCCCATGCCTTAAACCATGCATCACAAATATTTGGATTATGCGAACTTCATTCTCAAATTTACTAAGAATGGTAATATTCCGTAATTTGAAATCTCTCCTTTAAAACAAGTTTTTAAAAGTGCGTATAATTCACATGAAAGGACTCGATACTAAATTGCAGTTAATATCTGCCTTTGCTGTAGATCATGTGAAATGATTTATATACGTTGAAACTGAAAGGCAAAATGATATAAATCAAGTAGAGAGGCATTCAACTATCTGTCTGATTCAGAAGTTTGTTCACCTGAAAGGAATGGATACTAAATTACAGTTACTATCTACCTTTGTTGTAGATCATGTGAAAGGATTTATATACGTGGTACTAAATTGCATTTAATATCTGCCTTTGCTAGGGGTGGCAAAAATACCCATGCCCACGGGTACCCGTGGGTAAAATCCGTCACGGGTATGGAGCGGGTAGCTAAACTGGTATCCACGGGTATAATAAACGGGTATTTGACTACCCATTATTATCTGGACACAGACACGGATTGGATTGTATCCATACCTATGGGTACCCATACCCGATAATAAATTAAGTAAATTACTAATATATCTTTATATATCATATCTTATTACTTAAAGTTGGTACCTTATTGAAGAAAATTTTACCCCCCACCTAAAAATCCTCAATAATAACCTATTTTTATTTTAAATTTTTTTAATTCATCTTATTAAGTTCACCGTTTCCACTTCATTCACATCATAAAACATATAGATTATATAAGAATCATGAATTTTCTATGAATTATGTATGATTTATGAAATTTTGAGTGGATTATGTATGGATGTTTAAAAGTTGAAGTTTTTTGGTAATTAAAAAAAGTTATTATTTGTACCAAAAAATAAATAAATTCAAAACTCCATGGGTACCCATGGATACCTCAATACCCACGGGTACCCGTATAGTGAGTACCCACGAGGATACGGGGCGGGCACGGGTATCATACTTATCCAACGGGGCGGGGACGGGTATCATATTATCCGTACCCATGGGTATCCATTGACATCCCTAGCCTTTGCTGTAGATAATGTGAAAAGATTTATATACGTTGAAGCTAAAAACACAAAATGATATAAATTAGGTAGAGAGGCTTTCAGCTATCTATCTGATGCAGAAGTTTGTTCGCCTGAAAGAACTAGATACTAAATTGCAGTTAATATCTGTCTTTGCTGTAGATCATGTGAAATGATTTATATATGTTGAAGCTGAAAGTCAAAATGATATAAATCAGGCAGCTTTGGTAATAGGGTTTTCATTGGTTTATAGATAGATATCAATTATTACTGGAAAAGTGTTTCTACAGCTGACAAAATATGTTTTCATTTGTTACTTGTGATCAAACCATTTTAAAGATTTAATTTTGTAATCCGTAATGTAAGAGTACTCTAAATATTGTATTATGGTTTATAATTATCTGTCATTTCACAATCTATCCTTCCAATATAATATTTTGTCAAATACGTTACTGAACCCCGTGCGAAGCACGGGTTTGTAACTAGTTTAAGTGATAAGTCATGGGAATGTCTATAAGGATAAGGAGAAATAAGTAACAAGGTACTGAATGTGGATATATATATATATATATATATATATATATATATGCTTTCATCTGTGCCTCATTAATGGCTGGCCTTTATGATCCTTGTAATGTAGAAGGGCGTCGGCCTCGTTAATTCTCGGATATTTTTGGAGTACTATTCAATTTGTGACATATTAAATCGATAAATTTCAAATAATTAAATACACTCCGCTCAAAAATATAACCATTTAATACACGATTTATAAAATAGAATTACTATCATGGATTCTTTAACATATGCCTGAAAACACAGGTTACTAAGATAAGATCCATGTAACTTTCATGGTTTGTTTGGGAGAAAATATGTGCCACAAGAAAACCAATCATAGGGTTACATCAGTCGGAGTCACGTAACGTAGTGCCCACAAAGCTATTGTTTGTGGTGCAAAAATGCTCACAGATAAATGATTGGACCACGATTCATAAAAAAAACACCATTTTAATTAACATCTTGCTCTTATTGGTGGGAAACAGAAAACAATTAGTACTCCCTCCGTTCCTTTTTAAGTGTCACTTTTGGAGAAATTTTTTGTTCCTATTTAACTGTCACTTTCAAAGTTCAATGCAACAATAAATGTTGTTTTACCAACATTACCCTTATTTATTTATTGTGGAGAGAAATATATGAAATAAGATATTAAATGACTAAGACTATTATAGTAAAAGTATAGATTATTGTATAAGAAAAAGTAACATTTATTGAATATCTTGATTTGTATAAAATGTTAAAAACTGACACTTAAAAAGGAACGGAAGTAGTATCATGTAAGTTACAAGTAATTATCATGTCATTTGCTTCTCACTTATCTCATGGATTTTTTTCGCTTCAAAAATGTTATTATTTGTTCGTTATTACAAGTACATGATCTATGAACAACCATGTGACAACCAACAACAACGTATTTTCATTCGTTTCGCATAGGTTTTTTTTTTTTAATGGTTTTTGTCTTACCTCGATTTTTGTGAACATCCATTTGAAGAGAGGAAGATATATGTTGCGCAAAAGGATTTCCTGGTTAGGTTGTACAAATAGCACGGCTCTTACAAGTATGCACAAAGCAAAACAAAATACGTAAAACAAAAATTTGATTTCCTTCATGGATTTTTGGCAATCACGCAGTCGAGACATTATGACTGTTCAATTAAGTTTATACGGCTTAAAAAATACTCCATCCGTCTCTAAATAATAGTCGTTTAAGGTTTACGCACGGTTATTAAGAAAATAATTAGTTGTGTTGATTTTGATGGTAAAATTATTATCATTTACTAAAACACCCTTATTAATTGTAATTAGTTGAGTAGTTAAGTTGAATGAGATTCAATAAATAAGGATATAATAATGGAAAAAAATAATAAATGCTGCATTGATATTCTAAAATGACAATTATTTTGAGAAAAAGAAAAAATGGTAAAGAGACAATTATTGTGAGACGGAGGGAGTATTACGATTTTTTTTTTAATTTATAATTCAAATTATTGAGCTTGAATATGGACCTTGTGATTATGATCAAACGGTTATTGATATCGACATACCACAATAATAAAGCGCACTAATACAAAGTTTTGAAATGGATAGGCTTCTGGTCTAACCGGGGAAATGTCTTAATTAGCATGATTTGAACTTTATATTAGAAATATGTGAAGCCATGGCTAGATTATGAAGGGAAAAGTAAGGATTAATTAAGTTCTACATAATTCCAAATTCTGGTGCATACATTTATTTAATTGTATGCATTAACATACGTCCATGAAGAGTTTGATTTCCCTTAAATTAGATCCCAATTTTGAATTCTAGTACACTTCACCATAATTGAGATCTAGTAACATTGTGGTATCAAATAACCAATACTTTCTCATAATTTTTTTTAATCATTTCTAACAAAATGAGAGAATCAGAAGAATTGAACTTGATTCATAAAACTTATTATAAATTTCTCGTGCAAAGAGAAATATACATACAGAGCAATCACAATACAAACCTAGATTCCATAAAGTAGAAGTTCCATATGGTTGCACACCGTAATGAATCTTAGTCATTGATTTTAGATTGGTCGATACAAACTATACAATTGGTAAGTTAGATGTAGTGCTTGTTTGTTTGTGCGGTGAGTGACCGCTACCGCACGTTTAAAGTCAATCTTACCATGGTATTGAGAAGCTAGTTGGTGTAATTTTACGCCAACCGTGCCTTTTCACCGTGGTTTTGTTATTTCCAAACGCATACTTAAACAATCCCGGGCAATGATTTAGATCGGATGGATGCGATATGTAATTGCGGGAATCCATTTCCCTCATAATACGAGTTATGGTTTGTGAACCAATTACATCAAACATTAAGATATGACAAGTCACATGTATTAGTATTTGACTAAGTTTATTTATGATGTATTCTTCTAAAAGATTCTAGTTTTGAGAAAGTTGAGGATGTGTTTTAAGAGATGTGGAAAAGATGAATATGTAGTACATATACAAACAATGATCTAAATCTAATCTTCAAAATGATTTTGTTAGGCTATCTAAATGGTAGCCTTCATTCAGTGATTGATAATTTTGGAATGTGTAATCAATGTACAATTCTTGATGACCCAGGAAATGATCTAGATAACCAAAAATGCTTCAACTTCACTATCAAAATAAATAAGCCGTAACATGGAAAATGCATGAGATTCACTCCCAAGTACCTGAATATACAAAATGTCAAGAGGTAAGTATGGTCATTAGAAATTAAAGTATTAATTCAACTACAAAATGTGACTAAACTATCATAAACTATCATAGAAAATTAAACTACTTTATAAAATGTGACTCAAATACTTAAACAAATTGTCCGTAAGACCTAGCTCAACTGACAATACCAATATTGTTAGGTTGAACACTTTAACCCGAGTTTGAACCTAGTACCTCGTAGTTGTGTGTGTGTGAGAGAGATTTAGGCTGTGTTTGCCACTTCTTTTATAGACCGTATAAAAAATCGGAGAAATTGCTTCTTGTCCATTCAATCATCAAGTCAATGTAACAGTGTCCTTAATCTAAAATAACAACATGCTCCCATGGGAAAAATAAGCACATGTAAATCAGTGATAAATTGATTTATAGTTATAATGGCTCTGACAGCATTAACCAAGAGGAAGCAACATCGGATAACGGATAACAACCGATCCTAAAGTGAAGCGAAGAGATAAAAGACGATGGAAAAGTGAAGGGAATTTAGTTTCGTATCTTTGTATATAAATAACTCTTTAGAGACTTTGAAAGGCATCAAGAAATAATAAGTATTTAGTGAGTAAAATTTGGAGTTTGGCACTGACTCGAAGAGTGCAATTTATTTTACGTATCAGGATCTATTCTTTTGAAACCTCATCAATCCATGTTTAATGAGAGGACAATATATTTGAGCAATGGTGACAAAGTGAAATTGAGAACATACCATAAGGGAGCATATGGAGATGACAGATCAAGGAAAGGGTAAGGCCACCTGTGAGTTGTGACAAATTACAATCATCAAAATATAAATGACAAATCCTTCATGTATATAATTAAAAGAAAAAGGATGATAGTTTTTACCAAATTGAAACACAAGCATGGATTATCCACTGACTAATAACAAATGCAGCTGTCCACAAGAGAAAATATGCAAATCGAAACACTGGAAATCTCTGCATGTTTAGGAGTAAATAGGTGTTAATTTGAAGTTTTGAACTTGATCCTTGAAACTGTTACTTGAAATTAAGTTAAGGAACCACGTGTGTAATTTTGTCTTATATGTTTGATATATAAAATAAAAAAATTACAAATCATAAACTGCTAAAAAAACACTCACCATACAATTCAATGATGTATCACCAAGGAGGAAAACAGCATTAATGGTGTGCATACAAAAATTCATCTGCAAGAATGAAAAGTGAAATGTTTTCAAAATGAAAGAAAAGCATCTTATGAGCTGCAAAATGGAAGACATGACCTTATACTAGTATCATATGACATTGATATACATTCAATGCAAATTTCAAATTACTTCACTTTTCCTTAAAATTTGAAACTGTTTCAGGTATGACTCATAGTTACTAGACAGTAGTATTTAAATTTGAAACTAGTTGTACATTGTAAACTCTAAGCTTGGAATAATTGAAAGCACTGCAACCACTCTGCAGTTGAAGATGTAGGAACAATTGGTCGAACTTTGTTTTGAAACATCGTGTGTTCATTGCTTGTGTTTTTTCGTATCTTTATTCTTTAGAATCGGGAGTGTTGTGCTAACTTCATATGAGTTTCATGTCAAAATGATAAATGAAAGACCAGAGACAATTTTGATCATACTTACAAAATCAAGTTTGTCGTTATTGAATGCTCTCACTGGATAAAGGACGAACCAAAATACAAAGTCAGTGAGAAATACAGCACCTGCACAAGTCTATAAAGAAAATGAGAAAAATAACTATATCAATAGTTTGTCTCCTGAATTTGATGAGAAATAATTGAAACTTGTCAAACAAGTTAATCACACAATGAAATCCAAAATATATGACAGTATCTATTAAAAGTGGTCATCATGAGATGTGGTATCTAGCGGCCATGATTGCAACCATCATGGGATGTGTCAGCTTTGTCTCTTATCAAATAATGTTCAATGGTCAGCCCAGATCCAGTTTCACCCTGGAGAGAGGGTTGAGACAAGGTGAACCCCTCTCACCGTATCTTTTTATCTTATGGCTGATGTTTTGTCAGGTTTAATCCACAGAGAGGCCACAAAAATTCCATCAATGGCCTGAATCGGAACCTCAAATATCACACTTCCTGTTTGCCGATGATAGTCTCCTCTTCACAAGGGAAAACGCCAGTGAAGGACAGAAAATTTTGCAAGTCCTATCCACATACCAACAAGCTTCCGGACAAATGGTCAATCTAGATAAGTCTGAGGTCTCCTTTAGTCAAAATGTGCCAAAAGAAATATGATTTGTGAAATGATGGGAGTAACAGTGGAGAGCCACACCTGATATCTACGCTTTCCGGTTCCTTTTGGGAGATCAAAGAAATCCATTTTTGGTTTTGTCATTGACCATGTGTGGAAGAAGATTAAGGGGTGGAAGGAAAAGTTTTTGTCCAGAGCTGGCAAACAAACCCTCATAAAAGCAGTAGCCCAAGCAATCCCGAACTACATCATGAGCTGCTACAAGATTCCTGAAGGCTGCTGTAAAGATATAGACTCTCTATGTTAGCCAAATTTTTGTGGGAATTGGGAGAGGATTCTAGAAAGATTCACTGGTTAAGTGGGGAAGCATAAAGGTGGTCTGGGTTTTAGAGGCTTCAGTGATTTTAACAAGGCTCTCCTTGGAAAACACTGTTGGATACTAATTTCCAGTGAAAGCACTCTACTTGATAGATATTACCCAAGGGGAACTTTTTTGGAAGCAAATCCTGACTATAATCTGAGTTATCAGTGGAGAAGCATTTGTATTGCTAAGGATATTATTGAGCAGGGTGGAAGATGGATCATTGGCAAGGGGGACAAAGTCAAGATTTGGAAAGATAAGGGGGCCACAAACCATGGCCATCTCCTCACAAAACCTCCGGGCTCGGGTCTGCAAGATGATGCGAAAGTTGAAGAATTGATTGATCCAGCTACAAGACAATGGAACAAGGATATATTAACAAGCCACTTCAGCTCTTTTGAAGTAAATAAAAAACCCTGGCGATTCCAGTGCCTTTCAGCCCCCTTGAAGACAAATTTGTCTGGGATTGTGAAAAAGATGGGTCTTATTCAGTGAAATCAGTGTATCATCTTATCAGCCTAGCAAAGGATCTGGCCTCACCAGGCCCCTCAACCAATTTGATAGTCCCCTCTGGAAAGCAATCTGGAATATTCCTTTGTCAAATAAAGTGAGGAACTTTGTTTGGAGAATGGCTTGAAATATCCTCCCTACTACGAAAAATCTTAGCAAGAAGGGCATTGCGCTTGATCCCCTTTGCAGTCTGTGTAATGTGGAAGAAGAGTCTGTTGACCATCTTTTCCAGTTTTGTTTGCCTCTCAAATTGGAATCCATGTGCCAACATCAGGAGCTTTGAACGATTGGATATTGAACTGGCTGCAGTGTAAAGAAGAGCTAGGCTGTCAAGTGTTTTGTACCACCCCTTTGGCTCGTCCGATCTGCTCGGAACAATGTTGTTTTAAAAAATGAGGCTGCCAAACCCACTGCTATAGCAATTTCTGCTTTGTCGTTCATTCAGGAGTTTAATGCAGCAAACAGGAAACAGCCTAACCTGAGAGAAGATGATACATGCAATGGTCATGAGTACTCTCAGCAAGGTACAAGAATCATGGTGGATGACGGTTGTTTTGAGGATGGCAGAACTGGCTGGGGTCTGATAATCATGGTGGATGACTGTCATGCTCTAATGAGTAATTTAGGCAATGTTTCTGGTGAAATATAGCAGTAGGCAAAGCAATGTTGCAGCTCACAATTTAGCTGTTAAGCTAGAAGGTTTGGTGATAGATGTTGGCAGGGGAATGCCCCTTTTATCGTTCCTATATGTTTCTGTAATCACAAGATTCACAACATGAACAATTGTGTCTGTCCTTCTCTTCCTTTGATTCAATAAAATCAGCTGTTTAGCATATAAAAAAAAAAAAAACTAGAAAATCGTGTGCAAACTTCCAACTACACCAAACATATTACTACCTAACTAAATATAGGCCTCCTTTGGAAACAAAATTTGTCCCTAAATATACGTCACATTTCAAATTACTAGATACATTTATTAACTATTTCTAAATTGAATCGCTAAATTAAGTTGCCTCATAAATTATTTGAATCAGAAAATTAAATTACCTGATAAATTATCTGGAAAATGTAACCCCACACACCAGCAATTTCCCTGGTATGAAATTCCTGATTAGGACACTTAGGAAGTACAGGAATATCTAAAACCCCTTCAAGAGATGGAGCCATATAAGTGCTTTCTGCATCTATAGAAGCACCATTTACTGTTCTTGCCCCAAATTCATTGTGTTTAAATAAACATCCATATATTGAGAAAGATGATCCAAGCTGAAAGTAAAATTGAGGGCACAAATCACATAAATAATATATGAACTTAATACTTTTAAGAGGAATAGACGCTACTACTAGAAAAACTAAAATTATGGACGAAAATTATTGGCAGAAAAAATAAAACCCCTTTCTAATTTCCTCCTCACAAAATTTAGTGAGAATTAGAGACGGATTTCACGTTTTCCATTTCTAAATTCCCTCACTAACTTAACTATTTTATTTGTGAGATATATCACATTTTCATGTAAATTATATTTGTTTACTGTTATGTACAAGAATCTGAAATTGAAAGCCTTACCCCAAAGTAAATAGTGACCAAAGTGAAGGTCAATCTGTTCAACAGAAGGAAAAAAACACAATACAATCAGTAATTATAGGACATTTTGTAACTCTAAGCAAAAGAACATAATAAGCTATTCCACTTCTTAACAAGCTCTTTCCTTTGTTGACATAAATGTCCTGCCATGAGTATAGTGAAGAGAAAAGCTATTCTGAAAAATCTAAGACTAAAAGTTGAAGGCCCTATTTGGATAAACAACTTAATTAAGTGATTATACTATAAAGACTTATCATATAAGCACTTATGCATAAGTTATTTCTATAACAAAAGACTAAATTAATCAAACATGCTTAATGTAATTAACTTACTGAGTGTAATAGGATAATATGCTAGCTCCTGAAACAATAACATTGGCAATGATCAAAGCCAAAAGAATAACAAAAGAAATGATTCTATAAACAAGTAACCAATAAGGATCAATTCCTTTAACACAAGTATTCCAAGCTTCATCTTCATATAACAATCCTTCTACTACTTGCTGATTTTCATCTCTCTCAGAAGATCTTTGTTTATTGAATCCTTCATACTTGAATATTAAATAAGATGCTAGTGTCATTGAGATTAAAATCCATAGTGCACAAAAGAAGAATCTCCAATTCAACCAATAACTTAATGCAGTTGTATCTGTTGGTCCATTGATAAGTGATAACACAGTATTCTTTGGTATATAACCAAGAAGAATCTCTAATTCAGTTAGGAAAAGGAGCTTTGGTAATTTGGACATTGATTGGTAGAGAAATAAGTAAAATATGATTGATGATAGTTTTAAAAAGAGACAATAATGCAAACTAGAAAGTGCAAAAGTCAAATAAACTCCATGCTTTGTTGGCTGGCAGTGGTAGAGCCACATATAAGTGAGGGGATGCAGAGAATTTTCAATTGCACATGCTGCTATATTTTATTTTATTTCTATTTGAACCTCCTGAATTTTTTATACTGCATCTGGCATAAAGATCTTGAATCTTGCATAATTGACTTGACTTGCTTTTGATATTTATTTATTTTTTTATTATTATTTTCTTATCTTATGACATTTACATTTCTTTTCTATTATTTTTTTATTCAAAATATTTTCTTCTTAATAATTAAATTCATGCTGGAGGAAAAATGAGGTACTGGGGGAACGAGCACAAATCCTATTGATAAGCCTTTACCATTAAACCAAATATGTTGTTGTGTTAAGTTCTTATCTATGAAGCACGAATACGGACACAATACGGACACTGACACACCGACATTGATAATAATTTGAGAAAATCACATAATTCAATGTCTTATTTGTGTGGGTGTCAGACAGGACACGCCTAATCTGAAGAGTATTCGCGCTTCATAGGTTCTTAGTTACAAACATAAATATATATTGTTAACTTAGATCAATCTAAAATATTGAAGGTTGATATTTAAAAAATGTACAATTTTTTATTTTGACATAGATAATCACTTGCCTCTATTATAAATCAGTTTTAAAAAAGACAACTATGTAAATTTCATTTAATTTTATTTAAAAAAAAAACATTAGTTACTGTTCTTTTTTTTTTGTTTCCACGCAAATCTCGTGGATGATTTGTTTCGACCACAACATGTGCAAGTGCAACTGCAGCGCTTTGATTTTTTTTTTTTTTTAGCCATTATTGAAATATGCAAGACACCTCCATATGTTATTTTGATAAGGGAGTTAAGTGCTTATTTTAAGATTAATTGGGGTTAATTAAGGGATGAATCTCTTTTTAGGTTGTGAAAATGTGTTGTCTTTTTTTATTGTTTAATGTTTGTAATTGTCTATTTGAGATGTACATAAATGCGTTCATAATAAAGTGGGTGTAAATTAACATATATATTTTTTATTAAAGTTGCAAAACTAACACTTAAGTTATTAGTTTTAAATAAGAAAGATGAATGATTTTTTTGTTGTGCACATTTCTTTTTGACAGAAAAAAAAAAACTCAACTCATTTCATTAATAATAGTAGTTGTAATAGAAGATGACATGTAATCATGAACTTGAGAACTAACATAACATAATGACACCATAGCTAACAAGTAGGCAGTATTATTTGCTTGTCTCCGAATGGAACTTATCTTAAAGTTTTGATGATTCATAGGTGAAACTTTGCAAGTATTCAGGATCGCGCTGAACATGGACCTGGTGCTGAAGTTGCTAGAGATGTCGTCAACTACTTGTTTGTAATCAAGTTCAATAGATACCGAAGGAAACCTCAAAGTACAAAGCCACTTTATCTCTTCTTTTAGACCTATTGCCTTCGCTTCTTTAGGTTGTGGGAGACCTTTATACTAATTTGTCTTCGCTCCAATGAACTCCCTTTGCTCCCCTCTTAGGCACATTCTGACCCCATAACATCCTTGATCCTTAAAAATTATTGCATCGACATTGCACTTCACCTCCCTGGCAACCGGTCTAATCCACCCTTCTTGACTATGATCTGTCATTCGATTGTTGTGGTATTCTCCTAGTTCTCTCCTTTCCTTGATTTATGCGGACCTACTGCCACTGAAGTAAGACATCACACGCCATACACACTGACATATGCGGTTGTGTCTCTACATCGTTCCACAACTTGTCGTTTCGTCATTTTCAGATGCATCAAAGGGTCATTACGAAATCAAAGAGTGGTTGGTGTTGTAGAGATTATAGTAACTGAAAGAAAAGAGCTACAAAACCATCTGACGTATCCAAGTTGTCTTGTATAATGTGCCATAGACCTGCTGCCTTCCACACCTCTAGTTTTGCACATACGAAAAAGACATGGCATTCATTCTCATATGAGCTCTTGCAGTGCACGGAACAATCACAACGATGTACACCGCGAGTTTGAAGCATGTGTCTCGTGGGTGGACATCCCCTTTCTGCTCTCCACAAGAACACATTTACTTTTTTGTATTCGAAGTCTCTAAATTTTCATCCAGTCACCTTCTCATCTCAGCTCGTTGTTATCCACTAGGTTCTCCATGGTATAGTGACAAGTCGATTTAACCGTGTATTCCATGTGGTTTGTGAATTTCCAGCATTGTTTGTCTTCTCCCATGTTGTCCATAATTGACATGACTATTATAATTACGGCGTCTCTCTCATTAAACACCTCCTTGATAATATCCACTTTTCAATCATTCACGCCTTCCTCAATTAGCTCGCTAACCATCATGCCCTCCATTCCCGTCGGAACGGTGCTTGTCGCATATGATCTCCCTCCATTTAAAAGAGGTCGTTTGACGTGTGGCGCAAAAAAAATATCAATTAATTGTTTCAAAAATATATATTAATAAATATTTCTGTTTTATCTTTTTCAATTTATATGAATATGTCTAAATGAACTACGCTTGGAATTGTAACCACACAATGACACAATGACACAAATGTTTCTCCTATTTTTTTAGAGTTTTGGAGAAAATTATGTGCCACCGATAAACCAATCAATTACAGGGTTGCACAGGTCGGAGTCACGTAATTAATAAAGAGTGCCCACAAAGCTTAATATTTGTGGTGCAAAAATTATTGGACCTCCAGTCATAAATAATCTTTAGTACCATAATGGAATGGTTCTTAGAAAACAAGAAACATGTCACTTTGCTTCTTACCTATCTTTTGGATCTTATGGATTCTTTTTGTCGTTTTTACAAAAATTAAGAATACACACCCAAATAGAAAAACTAATTGTTCCTTATTTTAAGTATTCTTTTTGTCATTTTTACAAAAATTATGAATTATATATTGCATTTAATGTGTTCATTTTGTATTTAAATATTTTTAAATTAGAGTTAAGAATTTTACATTAGATATTTATGATCCAAAAATATGTTTATACTTTATATATGTAAGAGACATCTCTAATCATATATACGTATTTTATAAGGTTGAGCTTGATTAAACTCAGATTTTATGAGTTTGCCTCTCAATTAATGTTAAAGTTAAACAATATAGTACTGAAATTTTATTGTAGGAAAATAATACTTGTACTAGGTATAGTGTTATGGAAACAACATTGCTGATGTTTGAAAATTGCTCTTTTAAGCATATTTAATTGTTAACGGGCACCACAAAAATATTTCTGTTGAATCCTAATTTCCACTCACTTGTGCTTGGGAGTTTCCAATCACTACTTTTTAAATCGATTTCTTGTTTAATTTATTAACAAAGTATCTCTCGTTTAAAGTGCAATTGGTGGTGCTTACCTTTTTTTTTCATCCCCTCAAAAATAAGAATGGTATACACAATTGTTGTGTTATAACATGTAACTGCATAGCATACACACCAAGCACAACAAAAAAATTATATTCCCTTCAAGGATTCTCAACATTCACGCAGTCGAAACATTTGTGACTGTTTGATCAAAATTAAGTGGTTTAAAATTGCAACTTTTTAATTTTATGTGGTTTAAAAAATTGCAACTTATTAATTTTATAATTCAAATTGTGTTTGAATAAGGACTGTTTGATCTTCATCAAAGGATGCTTGAATGCTTGAAATTTATGGAGCCTAATCCCACGGTAACAAAGCACTAAAATAAAGTTTGAAATGCAGAGGCTTCTGGTCTAACTGGGGAGATATAACATGATTTGAACTTAATATTAGTAGACAATATGTGAAGCCATGGGTGGATTGTGTAGGGAAAATTCCTGGCTATACATTCAATTGTGTGTATCAATATATGTCACTGAGGAACCCTTGAATGAAGCCCCTTAAATAAGATTCAGAGGTTCGATTTTGAGTAGTTATATCAAATTACCAATAATTTTATTAATTTTATTATTTCTAACGAAATTATAGAATTAGAAGACCTGAACTTGATTCGTAAAACTTAAGAGATGTATGCATACATAGTATTCATAATACAGACTTGGATTCTGTGTTGTAGAAGTTCCATGTGGTTACACATGGTGATGAATCTCGGGCATTGATTTTAGATTAGACAACTCGAATTATGAAATTGTTAAGTTAGTTTTAAACGATCTCGATAATTAATTTATATCGGATGGATGAGATATATAACCGTGGGAATCCATTTCCCTCATAATACGAGCCATAGTTTGTGAACAAATTACATCAAACAAGAAGATATGACATGTCAAAGTAGTCAGAGCTATTCTTCAAAAAAAAAAAGTAGTCAGAGCTAGAAAATATTCTGGGGGTGGGCCAAAATTATTTTTTATCCATTCAAGTGACCAATTATTTCATGTGCAAATTTAACGCGTAAAAGAGTTTTATTTTTGGATCAACCAAAACCTAAAATCGACATAAAATTGTATAAAATCTCGCAAAATAGAACTATAATTGAATTATTTAAATTTTTTGGGTGAGTCACTACACCACTTTACGGAAATTTGGATCAACCGAAACCTAAAACCGACACAAAATTGTATAAAATCTCGCAAAGTAGACCTATAATCGTTGATTTTTTAATTTTTGGGGGTGGGCCGTGGTCCACCTCAGCCCATGAAGAGCTCCGCCACTGAAAGTAGTAAGTTTATTTATAATGCATTCTTCTAAAAGATTTTAGTTTTGAAAAAGTTGAGGATATGTAATAAGAGATGTGAACAAGATGAATATATGTAGTACATATACAAACAAGGCTTAAACAGGTCTTTCGTCCCTACAAATATAGGTCATTTGAATTTTCGTCCCTGAAGTTACTAATACTCCCATTTTGCCATTGCAAATATTAATCATTTGAAAAATGGTTCTAATTACATCTGATTAGTAACTTCAGAGATGAAAATTCAAATGACTTATATTTGCAGGGATGAAAGACCTATTTAAGCCAACCAACCACCTCGCCCAATCATCACTTGCCACATGGGCACCACGTCGCTAATGACAGCCCACCTCAGCAAAAAAACCTAATTAGGACCAAAAGTCAAATGATTAAATTTTGCAGTGGCAGACTGGAAGGATTAGTAACTTCAGGGACGAAAATTCAAATGACCTATATTTGAATGGACGAAAGACCTATTTAAGCCTACAAACAATGATCTAAATCTAATCTTCAAAATGATTTTGTTATGCTATCTAAATGGTAGCCTTCATTCAGTGATTGATATTTTTGGAATGTGTAATCAATGTACAATTCTTGATGATCCAGGAAATGATTCAGTGATTGATATTTTTGGAATGTGTAATCAATGTACAATTCTTGATGATCCAGGAAATGATCTAGATAACCAAAAATGCTTCAACTTCACTATCAAAATAAATAAGCCGTAGCATGGAAAATGCATGAGAGCCACTGCCAAGTACCTGAAAGTCCAAAATGTCAAGAGGTATGTATGATCATTAGAATTTAGTTAAGTATTTATTCAACTACAAAATGTGACTAAACTATTTTCCATATAAATTGTGAATGGTTTTCATAAACTATTATAGAAAATCAAACTGCATTATAAAATGTAACTCAAATACTTAAACAAATTGTCCGTAAGACCTAGCTCAACCGGCAATACCATCAAATACTTAAACAAATTGTCCGTAAGACCTAGCTCAACCGGCAATACCAATATTGTTAGGTTGAGCACTTTCACCTGAGTAAGGTAACAACATATGCTCACATAGGAAAGAGAAGCACTTGTAAAACACTGATAAAATAGATTTATAGTTATAATGGTTCTCTTCTCTTAAAACCTCATCAAACTCTGTTCAATGAGAAGACAATTATTTGATCAATAATGACAAAGTGAAATTGAGAACATACCATAATGGTGCATATGAAGATGACAAGTCAAGGAAAGGGTAAGGCCACCTGTGACAAATGAAGGTTATCAAATTACAAATGAAGAAAATCATTCATGTATTATATATTTTATAATAATAATAATAATAATAATAATAATAATAATAATAATAATAATAATAATAATAATAATAATAATAATAATAATAATAATAATAATAATAATAATAATAATAATAATAATAATAATAATAATAATAATAAAAAAGAGGATGTTAGGTTGTACCAAATTGAAACACAAGCATGGATTATCCACTGAATAATCACAAATGCAGCTGTCCACAATACAAAATATGCAAATCTAAACACTGGAAATCTCTGCATGTTTAGGAGTAAAATAATTGTTAATTTAAAGTTTTGAACTAGATTCTTAGCATAATTTTTTTTTTCAATTAAAAACATGCTTCATCTTTGATACAAAATTTTAAAAAATTATAAACTATTAACTGCTATAAAAAAAACTCACCATACAATTCAATGATGTGTCACCAAGGAGGAAAACAGCATTAATGGTGTGCATACAAAAAATCAACTGCAAGAATTGAAAAGTGCAAATACTTTCAAATGAAAGAAAAACATCTTATGACATTGATATGTATTCAATGCAAATCTCAAATTAATTTAGTGACCAGTGAAAATGTTGATGATACTTACAAAATCAAGACTGTAATGATTGGATGTTCTCACTGGATAAAGGACAAACCAAAATACAAAATCAGTGAGAAACACAGCACCTGCACAAGTCTATAATGAAAATGAGAAAAAAATAATTATATCAATAGATTGCCTCCTGAATTTGATAAGAAGCAATTGAAACTTGTTAAACAAGTTAATCAAATACTGAAATCCAAATTAAGTTCTACATTAGTTGACCTAATCAGAGGTTTCAAATAGAAGTCGTCTTAACGGTTGAAACCATGTCACAATCCTTGATATTGTAGAAAATTGTAGCCAAATGTGACCGATGCAACCTCAATTTCGGTCACATTGCCATTTTAGAAACATCGAAAACCGTTACAGATCACGATCACATATCTTTATTTAAAATCTCGAAGATAATTTCTCAAGAGATTCATATACACAAATTGAATCACTAAATTAAATTACCTGAT
The DNA here is from genome assembly GCF_051527215.1 of Medicago sativa. NCBI lineage: Eukaryota > Viridiplantae > Streptophyta > Magnoliopsida > Fabales > Fabaceae > Medicago > Medicago sativa. The sequence continues at coordinate 62,643,605 of NC_140756.1, forward strand.
AAATTATTTGGAAAATGTAACCACATACACCAGCAATTTCCCTGGTATGAAATTCCTGATCAGGACTTTTAGTCAGTTCTGGAATATCTAAAACCCTTTCAAGACCTGGAGCCATATAATTGCTTACTGCATCTAAAGAAGCACCATTGACTGTTCTTCCACCAAATTTTTTGTGTTTAAATAAACATCCATATAGTGAGAAACATGATGCAAGCTGAAAGTAAAATTAAGAGTATATGTCACTTAAATAATATATGAACTACTTAAAACATTTTAAAAAAATAGACACTACTACTAGAAAAACTAAAATTAGTTGCGGAAAAAATAAAACTCCTCTCTAATTTCCTCGTCACTAAATTTAGTGATGGAATCAGAGAAGGATTTCACGTTTTCCCTTTCTATATTTCCCTCAATAATTGCTTTTTTTATTAGTGAGATATATCACATTTTCATGTTAATTTATATTTTACTATAATGTACAAGATTGTGAAATTTAAAGCCTTACCCCAAAGTAAATAGTGACCAAAGTGAAGGTCAATCTGTTCAACATAAGAAAAAAGCAAAATAAAATTAGATTAATTAAAATGAAGACCAAACTATTCAAATATGCTTAATGTAATTAACTTACTGAGTGTAGTAGTATAATATGCCAGCTCCTTCAGTAGCAACATTGGCAATGATCAAAGCCAAGAGAACAACAAAAGAAATGATTCTATAAACAAGTAACCATGAAGGGTCAATTCCCTCAACGCATGTGTTCCAAGCTTCATCTTCATATAACAATCCTTGTGCTTCTTGATGATTTTCATCTCTCTCAGAAGATCTTTGTTTGTTGAATCCTTCATACTTGAATATTAAATATGATGCTAATGTCATTGAAATGAAAATCCATAGTGCACAAAAGAAGAATCTCCAATTCAACCAATAACTTGATGCAGTTGTATCTGTTGTCATTGTTGGTTGCCATGTATGGCTTGGTGACCATGTTATGAAACCCATGAGTAATGTCTATGCTAATATTCTTGAATCTTGATGCAATGGTTACTCTTTTAATGAAAATTAATCAAGAGTGTCCAAAATTCTCTCTTCATTCATTTCTAACACAATGGAAAAAAGAATGATAGTGAGACATCACAAAGATTACCTTAATGCTAAAAAAATGTGCAAATTGTATGAATTCCTATAGCAAGAAAAAGAAGTATGTATAAAAGTTTTTTCAAACTAAAATGCTAAAGATTGTTGTTAGAAGGAGAGAATTTTGATATGAGCCAAAAATGAGCCTAAAAAAATTGAGCTTACTCATCAATTTTTTAAGACACTCACACTTATATTCCTTGCTTGAGATGGACTTAGACAAAAATACATAAAGTTCAATACTTCATTAAAATGAAATAAATAAATAAATTTATATAAGAAAAAAAATAGGAAAGAAAGGTTTGGCATTCACTGTTGACAAGTGAAGTTCAGAGAGCATATATGCTTTGCTTCATCATTTTATGGTGAGAGAGAGAGAGAGAGGCAGAGAGAGAGAGAGAGAGAGAGTATAATTTGTGTGAAGAGTATAACTTCCAGCACAAGGAATTTAGAGAAAGATAAATGGCATAAGATGCCTTTTGGATTTGTGGGGTGATCAAAATTTTCACCATATTGGAAACACCTTAGGTGAAGAATAGAATATTCATAACCACAAAAGGCACAGCAATAAGATTTTCCTAACAATATATATGCTTATTTATGGTCTCAAAAGAACAATATGCTCGTTTATTTTTTTTCTTATCGGTTTCAAGGTTTGTATCCTTTGGTTCTCACATGTTTGTCACTATTATACATTGTCACTATTGTACAAGTCAGATTCATACTTGTCTAAAAAAATCTACATTACTCCTTCAAACCACGTTGATGATACCTCTTAATTCTTACTCAAGCCGTCTCAAAACTTAAGTTGTTTTAATAGAATTAAATTATGTCATTGTACAAAATTTATAAAATATTAATTTTGATTTTTCTATTATACCCCTCAATCAATCTAGTTCTTCTTCTTCGACTTGCAACTATTATACATTGTCACTATTGTACAAGTCAGATTCATACTTGTCTAAAAAAATCTACATTACTCCTTCAAACCACGTTGATGATACCTCTTAATTCTTACTCAAGCCGTCTCAAAACTTAAGTTGTTTTAATAGAATTAAATTATGTCATTGTACACAATTTATAAAATATTAATTTTGATTTTTCTATTATACCCCTCAATCAATCTAGTTCTTCTTCTTCGACTTGCAATACAGTATCAGAATCTAAATCTCTAAATCCACAAATACAACTCTTATTAACCAAACCATTTTTTTTAAGCATTTCCTTGGTTAAATGCTTTTATGCTTCACCCGCTTTTTCAATCTAGAGGAAAACGGAAAGAGAAGCGACGATGAAGATCTAAGGCATTTTTTTTATTTCGGTAAAAATATAAACATTGACACGTCAGCATAAACATGCCACTTCAGTAAAAAAAATTGAATGAGGGACTGTTGGTTCTCGATTTTTTTTTTTTTGACCGAACTGTTGGTTCTCGATTTAGAAAACATACCTTTTAAAAAGAGAAATCACCGTCCAAGAGATTATCGGGTTGAGTCACCATCAGATCACTATGTTTTGCGGCATGATCAACCACGTCGCTTACAGAATAAAACAACTCGGTTCAAACCGTGCGATTAGCTATGGTATAAAATCAGTATGATATGGTACAAATACCACTCGAAATCGAAGGGACAGAAGGAGTAGAAGAAAAGGACTCGACGAAAAGGGAGAGAGAAGAAAAATACTCAAAGTTTCATAATATTTTTCGGTGTACTTATGAGTTAGGCGAGCTTCTTTTATAGAGAGAGTTCGTAACAAATTTGGAGTCACTTAATCAGTAACAAACTCAATATTAAACAAACTTCAAAATTAAGCAACCTGCTGATCGTTTCACGAGCGGATATATCCAGATTTTTTTTATTAGATTTTAACGAAATTCATTTGTTACGAAAGCACTTTCAGATTCAGAGATAATGATAAAAATTCATTTAAGAATTTCATATAACACTAGTTCTATCAAATGAAACCTTGTGTTTACTATTTTAACTTCCACTCAGCTCACTTATCTAAACACTACTGGTGTGTTTGTCCTCTCCTATGTGGGACAGTTTTTCAATTCACACAAACACTAATTCTATCTAATGGGACTTGTATTTACTCTTTCAATTTCAACTAGTGTTCCACCAAGGACCAAATTAAAAGTGATTATATTTACATGATAAAATTAAAAGGATTGGTAATTACAATGACCAAAACTCAAATTTGTTATATTTGCATAATCATTTCTATATTTAAGCTTTTTTTTAATAAAATTGCAATAAAAACGGGGAGCACATATGTGAATTTTTAAAAATGTTTAATGTTAAAATTAATACTACATATCAATTCAATGATTTATTATTCCATGTCTATAAATACATTTTTTTATGACAAAATGAAGAAATGCTTTAAACAATCAAAGTTCTGAAACAAAGAGTATTACTAAAAATGTAAATAGTATTTTCTTAAAATTAAAAAACTACATATTGAGACAAAACAAAATTTTATAACAAATATTGCATGACTCGTGAAATTATCAAAGCACGTAATTATTTTTCTTGAGAAAAAATGACCAATTAATTATATACAACTAACTATTTTCTTTCATCATTAGCAAGTTTACATTTTATACCAGCTATTTGCTAATTTACACAAGCTCTTCACAAGTTATTATAGTTTTTTTTTTCAAGTCTTACTCCTTTTGTCTTAGTTTGATCTTACCAACAAGCAAATCAACTGGTAACGATCCGGGTTCAGCTGATGTATCCACTATATCATTAAACTCATCGTCTTCGTCATTGTAGTAATCATAATCATCTTCATCATCACTGTTATTATCATAATCATCGACATCATCTACGCCATCACTTGAATAGCTGTTTTCTGTACCATCTTGAAGGTATACATTTGAACCTTCAAAAGCATCTTCACTTGAAGTAAATGCTGGATAGGAGTGCTCTGTGGCATGTGAAATACCCTCAAATTCTTCTACCTTCTCCAAGAGAGCATCAGGACCAATATTAAATTCTTCTAGCAATAAGGCTTTGTTTGAGTCAATTGCACTCTTCCACAGAGATAACATTTTTGGGCTTGTGCTGACCATTTTGCTGATGTGCTTAGATTGATTATCAGCCACCTCGCCTGATTAACATTGTAAAATCATGATGATGTTGCATAACCAATGTTATCAACCAATTATATATTTTACCATATATGATACAAAATAGAAACCAATTATAACACAAACAGATAGGCTATCATACATGATCATCTATGACATCGGAGGGAATATATTATCCATTCCCAGAGAGGAAAATCCATGTCGAAGAAATTTCGAAGAAACTTCATTCACTGGAACTCCCTGTCTGGGAAACTTCTATTCCTCAATTCCCCCCACCATCACATTATAAAGGTTCCCAAACAATTGTCATTGTATGTATAACCAAACTCTTCATAATCTAATTCAGCCATTCTATACTTCCAACTACCTCGAGAAAATTAACCAAAACCTCAATGCACAAATGCATTTCTAGAATAAATCTTTCTATTCATGGTCACCGTAGAAGAAATCCATACAAAAAAATATTTAAAAATTTACTTTGTATTATCAGCTTGAGAAATGCGTCAAATATGTTCTAAACCCCTACTCTGTTTTAAGAACAGACCATTTCTTACCTAGATGTGGGATTGCTTATAATCACCACATTGTAAACACAAAATACAAATTATTTATATCTTCACTAAGAATATTTCACAATATAGACACTTATATCAGTTATATATATGTATACTGTAGAAGAGTTCCATTCGGACAAGACTTTCAATACAAAAATGATGCAACCAATTTTTTTTCTTTCTCAAACACATACCTTTGTTTTCTAAATCACTTGTAATGGTAGCCTCAGCAGGAGGAAAAACTGGAGCTTGAGGGTACATTGATTTCCAATCTTTGCCCCTCCAAATCAATACTTGCTCATCATCGAAAGACAATAGCACACAAGGAACCAAATCCTGCCAAAGCAAAAAGATCAAATTGCATGCTGTATAATACTACTAGATAATAATTGCAGCAATACTTAAGGATACAAAGATGATGCATGCTATTGTACACTGCACATGACCTGTTTTCTTATTATTATGTTCTATGAAACAGATTCATCATAGACATCAATTACAAAGTCCAAAGCATATTTTGTTGCAGTAAGTAGTAACAAATTGTAACAATTCCCTCCTCCCTAGATCCAAAATATAGAAAAGCCTAACAACAAAAGTAAGCTAATACCAGACTAATTATTGCGCCAGTGTACAAAACTGTGACACAAGTCTCAACACTCACATATAGAAAATGAAATATTTTGGTAGTGGCAACCAGAAAAATTTATAGTGAAATAATCATTCCTTGGTAAGGGTACCTTGAAATTTAAAGATAGACCTAATGATCACTTTTAGCATAACCAGAGAGATGAAAATATGAAAAAAATCAAACTGATGAATCCTCAATCATACCCTTCATGTGAACTTTGCTAGCTTGTACCAAACTAATCAACTACAGAACCCCCTTTATGTAATAAGTTTAACGTTTATATTGGATAGAGAACAAACACTTGGATTACACATAATGTTTTCAGCTGCAAAGCCCAAGTATGTACATTTTTTCTACATCCTTTGAGCATAATGTAGGTTCCCTCTACACTTTGAATTAATTCTATTAACTTAATACAAAGTACAGACATCAAAATTATTTAGTTCAGGCAAAAAGAGTAGAGATAAAAGAAGCAGTGTCCAAGACGAAGAAAGCTAGTTGTCTAGTACCTTAAGCTTGGCACCTAATTTCTTATAATCACTGGGATCCAATCCCTTGCAGTCAATCTTAACCAAATGGCTTCCTTCAAAAGCATCTCTGACATCTTTTACAAGTGTTGTGTATACTCCATTTTTGGCTGCAACACCACACAAGTAAATGAGATGTTTAAATTAAGAAATAAAAGCAACAAAAAAAAAGTGTGATTACCCCTAAAGTAGAATGCAATACAACATTATAAGAGTACTTTATGGAATAAATATGCAGATCAATAAGAAATTAAAAAACATAATGACAAGCCTATTTTACTTGATTTTGATTATCTTTCCTCTAACTAAGATTTTGCACTCAAATCTTCTGCTGGTTTACTTGCATTGAATATTCTATTTACAATACCTTACTCTACTAAACAAAAGATGTTCCTTCTTGACAATCCCCTTAAGAAGTCAAAAGCATCTCATATGGTCAAATCTTTTTATTTGGGCAAGAGTGCTTGACACTCAAGTCTAATGACATGTATATTACCAGACTGACAGCTATTAATTGCATCAAATTGTAATTAATCCAACCTTTTTAAATAGTAAACCTAAAGATTTGAATCTAAGGAAACTCTAGCCACACCTTGTGACTGCAATTACTCTATGCAACTTTTCAAAAAAAATTCATGCAGTGTGTTGTCTGGAAATTAGAAAGAGAGATCTAAAAGTTAATAGATGGTTACCTAATTTACATATTGGCAACAGGCTTTTCCCTTTCATCCGTAATTCATCTGCTTCAGCTTTCGTTAATCCTTCTGGAGCATCTTGTATAAGTTTTGGATAAACAGGAGCAGCTGGCTTCCAGAGCATCACTGGATACTGTGGACGAGTACGGTAGTTGTAATTTCTGCCACGGAAAAGATAAACTACACCGCCAGCTCGATGAATTATTTTCCCCCCTGCTTTCTCCTGTCATGACGGTATAAACATTTAACTTCAAAGCAAAAAAAGTGATCATATGCAACAATCAACTTTAATGCACGGCTCAGTGATTGATTCAAGAGAAGAAAAAGAAAAGTAAAAGCATCAATGAAATCTATATCTGTTGAGAACTCACAAAATGAGATCGAAACCCAGATCGAAAGAATTAAAGGATGGGAGTTGTGGTATTGAACAATGAACTATAAAGTCTAAACAAAAAATGGGGAATAGAATCACGCCAAAGGGTTTTTCCCTTCACAATGGATCTTTCCTTTCAGTCACAAGTTATAAATTATATGGGTCGATCCCTCCCCAATCTGATTTCCGCTATTTACCTAACTAATGAACTGACAGACTACTAGCTGTCTTTGTTTGACCTTAAATGAGATACCCTAACAATACATTCAACTTGAAGCTCCACCTTGCCCTCAAGATGGGATTTGGGGATTCCCATTTTGAGAGACTTCTTGTTGATCATCTCCCAACCATTCCTGTTCCCTTTGAATTTTGATAATCTGTATAACTCTGTTATGAGGTAGTGACATAGGACAGTAATGTAGCACTTATGTAACTATTATGCAGACCATTAGTACCAGTAATGAATTTCTAGCTTAGGATGTAAGTAGGAGATCAGGAAGTAGTTATGGCGGGTGTTTCACAAAGTTGTACATCCTATGGTGTACATTCTTCTGGAGTATACCTTCCAAATGGATGTTTATTATAGTTATACATATAAATTACAAAAACTACAGAAAAGATGCTGTCCCAGAGTTGATGAACTCCTGCAGAGAATATACTTTGTCCAAAACTATCCTAAAGAGAATATACTCTGTCCAAAACTACCGAATACACATCGTGAGAACCTCTTAGCCCCCTACTTATGTCATATACTACGGATAAATTGCTATAAAATGTCTGCCTAATTTGATACATAACTGTTTGACATGATTATATATATAACTGCTACATTTCTGTCCTGCATGATGAACTACACAACTGTCCTACATAGTTTTACATATTAGTCGATGGCAGTAATTTTAGTCATTTTTATGACTAAAATTATTGGACTTTCCGGTGCCATCAAATAGTAGTTGATGACAGTAATTTTATAGATGTTATGATATGGAGTATTAGGCATGTTGGTATTAAGGATGGCTGGTGTCTAGTTCAAGCTTTGGTTGTTTGAGACTACAGGATTTTGGGTGAAGTAATAATGTCTTTCTCAAGCAGAGATCGAGAATGAGAGGGGGTTACATTGTCGTCAAAAAATAGGGTCAATTGCCCATTTGTGAAGGGTTGGTATATATTGTCACCAAACCTTGCGAAGATGGAACTTCATGCATTTGCATGAATAGGATTTTCTGTACAGGATCATCAGAAGGAATCCACTAAAAACAGCTTCTGCACAAACTACTAGTTGACATAATATTATTTTCATTTCAAGATCATAACCCATTGTGCACAATCCTATACTCAGCCAAGAATGATATTATGCAAGTGTTTTTATGTTGGTATCAAAATGACAACGAAGAAAACAAGATTATGAATCAATTTCAAACCTCGATATGGCGGCAAACATTATCCATATCAACAGTAGGAACGCCTTTACAACGAATTTTACAGACTCGGCGACGCTTCCAATGGGAATGTATTAACTCCAACATGTTATGCGTTAATCCATCCCTTCCTGAATCATAAAATCAAAAACCAAACATCATTAACACAATACAATCCTTCACCTTCCACAATTCACAATATATCTATCTATTCTAAAATGGTATTCCAGAATAACATGTGCAATCTTGCACTTGCACTAGTTCTAAGGTTTTGAATAAAGTTTTACGACCACAATCTGAATCATTTATATAGCGATTTTTATGTTGTAAAAACTGAATACACAGCTGCAACTGAAGCTGCTTTGACCTATGAAGCACTCACACTAACATCCATCAAACACGACATTGACACACAGACACCAATACTAATTTGAGAAATGGAAGTAATTTAATGTAATCACGCGTTTCTAATGCTTTGTATCAATTGAGACTTCTGATCGAAGGTGCTATGTCCAATACCGACACATGTGATTACATTCAATTCTGTCATGTTCTCAAATTAGTCCTGGTGTCAACGTGTTGGCGTCAAGTCTGGTGTTTGTGTTTGTGTCTGTGTTGGTGCTTCCTACATCTAATGCCTTCAATCAGAAATGTCGGTGCATCATAGGCAGCTACATTAGGCAACAATGATCGACAATATCAAGGATCAAAAACAAAACTACCCTTAAATTCCAACTCACCGAGATTAACTTGGCGATTATCGGCCATCATAGGCTTAACAAGCATTTGCACCTCCCACTTCTTAAGCGGCTCACCAAGTATCTCCTCTCTACTCACCCCTTCTTCAGGAAACTTCCCAACCGGAAACGGCCCCGGCATTTCAACTTTCTTAACACCTTTCATCCCTTCCGGAGGAGGATTAAACGAATCAAACAGCGGAATATTCTTCTTCGACTTCTTCAACGGTGCTTTCCCTGTCCACGGCCTCGGCATTGTGGGAGGTTCAAACGGTAAAAAAGCCGGTTCACGGATAGCAATTGGTTTCACTTTTGGAGTTTCGGAGTAACTGAACTGAAACTCGAAGGGAGCTCCAGGGAGAAGGTAGGAGACGCCGGATTCGCCGATGATGACGGAGCGGTTGTCGGAGGAAGGGATGGTAGTGGGGTGGGTGATGGGTTTGTAGTATTTGGAGTTGCGGTGGTGTTTGAGGGCGGGGTTTGGGTTTGGTGGTGGTGGGGGGTGTGATTTGCGAGGTGGGGGGTATTTGGGAATGGGGATAGGCGGACGTGGGGTGGCGGATGAGGAAGATGAGGGGTTGTTGGGTGGTAAGGAGGAGAAGAGGTTCCCCCTACCAGCTGGGAGGGGAGAGGATAATGCAACTAGCACCATGGATAGGTGTTTCAAGGTGTGAGAGTTCAGAGTATTTCAGTTAATAAATGATAATTTATGTAAGTTGATATAAAATATCATTTGATGTGTTTTCTTATCGAGTTTCATAGAAATGACAAATTGACAAAAGAGATTAACAATACTTTTAGGCTAATGTTAATTTGTGCCCTCAAGGCACATGTTAAGGGGTAAAGATCCTCTCCATTTATAACTTTTTTCATTTGTTGCAATTTGGAGAGAGATAGACACACAAAAATAAGTGGTGAGTCCTATCACTAAGTGGATCCCACAATCATTATTTTTTATGTGTCTGTCTCTCTTCAAATTGCAACAAATGGAAAAAGTTATAAATGGAGAGGATCTTGACCCCATGTTAAGATACTCATTATAGAAATACACTTATCAAAAGGCGTGCATTCAACTTCTTAAAAGTTGTTATATTGTGTTTTCCAATGCAAAATTGCTCTATTTAGGTTGTTTAACATGTGCCCTAAGGGCACAAGTTAACATGACTCATACTTTTATAGTTCTCATCATTCCTAAAGTTGAGAGTCCTCAAAGATTATTTGATTTTTTGCCTATATCATTGGTTGGATGCTTGTATAAGGTGTCGGCTAATCGGTTGTGAAATGTCATTGGAAGTGTTGTTTCTGACTCTCGATCATCATTCATCAAGGACATGCAAATTCTTGATGGAATTCTTATAGCTAATGAGGTGGTGGATGAAGTGCGTCGCCTCAAAAAAGACTTGTTATTATTCAAAGTGGATTTTGAAAAACGTCTGATTTTGTGGATTGGAATTATCTTAATGATGTTATGGTTCAAATGAAATTCCCAACTTTGTGGCGTAATTAGGTTATGGAATGTGTATCTACGGCAACGACGTCGGTTTTAGTTCACGGCAGTTCTATATAAGAGTTTAATATATGGATTCTCGCAAGTTGAATTTCTTGTATCCCTTGATTGATCGTATAAAAGGTAGATTGTCGGGTTGGAAGAGTCGTAACATTTCTATAGGGGGTCGTTTGGTTCTCCTGAAATATGTCATGCCCTCAATTCTGGTCTACTTTCTTTCCTTTTTAAAGGCTTCCGCGTCTATCATTTCCTATTGACTCTTTATTTAATTGTTTCTTTTAGGTTGGGGGAAATGAGAATTTTGGAAAAATCTCTTGGATTAAATGGGATATAATTTTGTTTGAATAAGGAGAAAAGTGGTTTGGTGGTTAGGAGGATGCGAGAGTTTAATTTGGATTTTCTTGGTAAATGGTGTTGGAGGGTTTTGAGGAAAGGGATAAATTAATATTTATCGTTCGAAATTCAATCTCGTTTTCCCAACGTAAAAATTTCATAACAATTATCAGAGTTTTTCATCACAAAACGGAATGTCACATTTCTTAAAAATCATAAGAATAAATTAATATTTATCCTTCGAAATTCAATCAACAATTCATTAATACTTTGCAGCGGAATTATTCATCATCTAAAATAGTCTTTGGCACGAAGGCCTCATCATAAAAGTCTCATAAATAGTCTAAAACATAATAATCAGTTCAAATCCAACAACTTCATTATAAATCTCTTAAAACAATACGTAAGGAATAGAAAACAGTGTCAAAATTCTCATCTTGTTACGTATCAGAGCACCTAAGGACACAGTGAGAGATAGTCACCCACGACCGCAGCTAATCTTGATTACCTTATAACAGATGAAATCGGCAGCCTCCAGGGTTCTCTCTTCTTCTCCTGTCTTTTCTCCCTTTTTCTCCTTGTTCTCTTCTTTTCCAAAAAGCGGTTTAACGTAAAACTCTTTCTAACCTAAGCTTCCGTATTTATAATACCAATCACTCTTCCTAAATCTATTTAGGCCCAATAACTTATTCTTCTTTCTATTCTAACCTCCAATTCTACTTACACTAATAATTCTCATATTCTAATAAATAATAGAATAATGTCATATAATAAAATACTAACACCTCATATATATAAATAAATCACATAAATAGATTCTAACTTAATAAAAATAATTAAATAAAAGGAGGGCGTTACAACTCTCCCCAACTTATAGAATTTTCGTCCTCGAAAATTTACCTCAGATCAACGATCCTCACTCTCCGTCTGAGTACCAGATAAAGCAAACACCCTCCCAGTAGTCTGCGCCTTCTTAGGCTTCTTGCATTTGCGAACCAATATGCCCTTCTTCCTTGCAGTTAAAACACACAACATCATCAAACTTGCATTCAGTACTAGTATGCCCCTTTTTACCACAACGGTAACATCGTTTCACCTCAATTATAGCAGACAACCTCAACAGGAACTTCTTTCTTCTCAGGTCTCCTCTCATCATTAACTCTATGCTTGCCCTTATCGGCTGGGGCACTATAAGGCTTAGGACGACTCTGCTGACCTTTACCTTTCCTCTCATTAACAATCTTGTAATGAGCCTTAGTATCTTCTTCATAAATTCTGCAACTGCTCACCAGCTCATAAAAGTCACGGATCTTTTGTAACACCCTGTTTTCCCGACGTAAAAATTTCATAATTAAAAATCAGAGTAATTCAACTTTAAACGGAATGCTACACTTCTTAAAAATTCATAAACTGAATAAATAACAATTTATTCTTCAAAATCATTGAACATAAGTAATTCAAAACTTCGCAACGGAATTAGTTCATTCAATATAAAAAGTCTTTGGCACGCAGGCCTCATCAGAAAATCTCATAAGTCTTAGTTCAATATTTATTCATAAAAGTTCATAAACAATACGTAAGGAATAGAAGTAAAGTCAAGTCCCATCCCGTTACGTATCAGAGCACCTAGACACACATGTGAGGAGTCCACTCACGACGCCTCTAATCTTGATTACCTGCAAGTTACCCATACGAAGAGCAACATTTCCAAGCAGAGGGGTGAGATTTCTCAAACAATAATATAAAACATATAAATCATGTAAAGTACATTCAACAACTTAAACATCCTATAATTCATTTATCATATCTAGCAACTTAAACTTCCTTAACTAGTATCATTATTCTTCCTACATTAGTCATATACTTCATATTATATCATCATATAAATATCATCACATATCTACAAATATTAGTCATAAGCATTATCATATATCCTTTTAATCATAGCATCTTAATCATAGACATAAACATCATCATATAACATCAAGTACTAATCATAACCATCTCATAACATTATATATCAACCATAAACATAATCACAAATAATCCATCTTAAATATAATCACGAGGAATCATCATACATCATCATTAGTAAACGTATAACATCTTATCATATTCACATATCAGCATATCATAAATCACATAGCATCTTATCATAACAACTTCATATTCAACCATCATAAACAAATCATAATCAACATCATCATCAATCCTAAACAACATCATCGTCAAACATGAACAACATCATCGTCAAACATCATCATCAAAATCAAACATCATCATCAAACATGAACAACATCATCTTCAAACATCATCATCATAATCAAACATCATCATCAAACATAAACAACATTCTTAATCAAACTCATCATTCACTTCATATTCAATCTTAAGCAACTTCATAGTCGACTCGACACTTGACTTGACAATGCGACTCAACTTGACGATGCAACTCTTAACAACTTAACTCATCGTAAACTTCTTGATATGCAAATGCATGTGGTACCATTCAGGGCATCAAGCCCCCAACATATATGAGCGTAAATAGGCTCTTCAACAAGTGAGCATAAAGCTGTCGGGCCTCAAGCCCCCAATGTAACGCCCGTCTTAATTATTTGATTATTTAAAAATATATTTATATATATAATTTAAGTGAATTTCATGATTGATATGTGTGAATTTTATGATTCATGAAGTTGAGTGGTTTATATGATTTATAAATGAATTTTGTGGGGTATTTTGTTGTGGTGAAGTTGTTATGTTGTTATGACTTATTTTATTATTAAATAAAATAAGATATGATAAATAAAATAAAAATATTAGAAGTTGGGCTGTGATGTGTAAAGAGTAAGTTTAGAGATGAGAAGAGTAATACGAAAAGATAAATAGGGCAAACATAAGTTAGAAACGTTTTTACGTGAAACACTTTTGGAGAAAAGGGAGAAAAGTCAGAAAAGAGGAGAACTAGAGGGAGAGCTGCGATTTCATCATAACCAGGTAAGGGTGAGACTAATTTTCAATATTATTAAGGTTACAATTCTATAGGATGAATTTAGCATGATTAGGTTAAGTTTTGGTGAGAATTGAGAATTAGGTTTAAGATCAATTTTGACGATTGAATCATGAACAGATGTTAGATTGATGCAAAATCAGTGTACAAACCTTAGATATTACTTAAGATGATAATTAGATGCTATTTGGATGAAGGAATCATGAATATAGGTGAAAAGTTGTGATTTTTAGGTTTCTGGCCGTACTGACATTCATCGCTCGCATCTGCGAGCAAGAACACTCGCAACTGCGAGCTAGAACCCAGAGCTCGCAACTGCGAGCAATGCAACTCGCAACTGCGAGTGACCAGTAAGCTCGCCATTGCGAGCAGAATAACTCGCCACTGCGAGTAAGGACTTAGGAACCCAGAATGCACGCTTTGCTCGCCATTGCGAGCAAAGTTACTCGCCACTGCGAGTTAGGCTGTTAGTCGCCCAAAATTGTCCCGATACGATCCTTTCGCACGTGTAGTCTTGAGTTGACCTTAGAAGTAAGTAAGAGAGCTGTTTAGGATACTTTCATAAGCTCCAGAAGTCTGTTAGGTGACTGAGATTAGTAGTGTTGTTGCATGAATGATATTATGATGCTTTATGATAGTTATGTTGATGTAATTCATTCCTTAGATGATGTTAACGCATTCAAGTGTTATTAAATGCTGTATCTTGCTGCTGTTTCCTGCTGTTGACTGTTAGTGTCTTGAAGTTGCATGAGTCGGTCTATGTTGTTGGAATTTAAGAAGTTGTCCATGATTATGAGTCGTATGAGTTGTTCACGTTGTTGTCTAATTTGTTGGAAGTTTGAGTTCATTGCATACTCATTAAAGTTGGGGGCTTTAGGCCCGGCAGCCTTTGTGCTCATTAAAGTTGGGGGCTTTAGGCCCGACAGCCTTTGTGCTCATTAAAGTTGGAGGTTTTAGGCCCGGCAGCCTTTGTGCTCATTAAAGTTGGGGGCTTTAGGCCCGGCAGCCTTTGTGCTCACACGTTGAAGAGCCTATTATGCTCATTTTGTTGTTGAATGGTACCACATGCATTTGCATATCAAGAAGTTTCATGTTGTTTAAGTTGCCAAGTTGTTGTTGAGTTGATAGAGTTGCATGGTCAAAGATGAGTTGTGTTGTCAAGTTGTTGTTGAGTTGATAGAGTTGCGTGGTCAAAGATGAGTTGTGTCGTCAAGTTGAGTGTTAAGTTGATTATGATTTGCGATGAAAATTAGTAATGGTATTTGACGATTGTGTTTGTTATGAAATGAAAAATATGCTAATTGTTAATTGTTGATATGTTATTAATGTTTAAGTTGTTAAATGCATTTTATTGGATTATATGCTTAATGTATTGATTATGAAATCTCACCCCTTCTGCGTATATGTTGCCTCGACCGTGGGTAATGTGCAGGTAATAAAGATTAGAGGCGTTCATGAGTGGACTCTTCACTTGGTGTCTAGGTGCTCTGATACGTAACGGGATGGGGGCTTGCTTTTACTTCTATTCCTTACGTGTCTCTTTTATGAACTAATTTATGAGATTTTCCAATAAGGCCTGCGTGCCAAGACTTTTAAATGTTGAACTATTTTCCGCTGCAACAGTTTTAAGATTTTCATGATGTTGAATTTGAAGGGTAATTATTATTATCTGTTTTGAGATGTTAAAGTAGTGTGTGACATTCCGTTATGAATTAAATACTCTGATTTTAAATGAAATTTTTATGTTGGAAAAACGGGGTGTTACAATTGGTATCAGAGCAGGTCGGTCCGTCCGGCCAAGTAGTGAGTCGAGTTGTGTCTTTAGCAGTTGGAATACCACTATTATGATATTCTAAATGTTGTGTGTTGTGCAGAGAAGAGACCTGGAGGCTGCGAATCTTATTTGCTATAAGAGGACTAGAATGGCTGGAAGAAATGATGCTGCGATTGCTGCTGCTTTGGAAGCTGTAGCCCAAGCTGTGGGACAACATCCAAATGTTGGTGCTGGTGCGAATGCTGATGTGAGAATGTTGGAGACCTTTCTGAGAAATCATCCTCCTACTTTCAAAGGAAGGTACGACCCTGATGGAGCACAGACATGGCTCAAGGAGGTTGAAAGAATTTTCAGTTATGCAATGTACTGATGATCAGAAGGTGCGTTTTGGAACGCATATGCTGGCTGAGGAAGCTGATGACTGGTGGGTGAGCCTCCAACCTACCCTAGAGCAGGATGATGCAGTTATTACTTGGGCTGTGTTTAAGAGAGAATTCCTAAACAGATATTTTCCTGAGGATGTTCGCGGGAGAAAAGAGATCGAGTTCCTTGAGCTGAAGCAAGGAAACATGTCGGTGACAGAGTATGCAGCAAAGTTTGTGGAGCTGGCTCAGTTCTATCCGCACTACACGGGGGACAATGCTGAGTTCTCTAAGTGTATCAAGTTTGAGAATGGTTTGCGTTCTGATATTAAGCGAGCCATTGGTTACCAACAGATCCGTGACTTTTCTGCTTTGGTGAGCAGATGCAGAATCTATGAAGATGACAGCAAAGCTCATTATAAGATTATGAGTGAGAAGATGGGTAAGGGCCAACAAAGTCGCCCAAAGCCTTACAGTGCTCCTGCTGACAAAGGAAAAGGAAGAGCTAATGATGAGAGGAGGTCAAATAAGAAGGATGTTGGTGCTGAGGTTGTTTGTTACACTTGTGGCGAGAAAGGCCATAAGAGTAATGCTTGTACTAAGGATATTAAACGGTGCTTTCGTTGTGGCAGTTAAGGACATACACTTGCAGAGTGTAAGCATGGGGACATTGTGTGTTTTAACTGCAAAGAAGAGGGTCATATTGGGTCTCAGTGTACGAATCCGAAGAAGACTCAGGCTAGAGGGAAAGTGTTTGCTTTGACTCGTACTCAGACTGAAAATGAGGATCGTTTGATCAGAGGTACTTGTTATATTAACAATACTCCTTTAGTTGCTATTATTGATACTGGTGCTACGCATTGTTTTGTTGCTTTTGATTGTGCTTCTAAGTTGGGTCTTGCTGTGTCTGATATGAGTGGAGAAATGGTTGTCGAAACTCCAGCTAAGAGTTCGGTGATGTAACGCCCGTCTTAATTATTCGATTATTTAAAAATATATTTATATATATGATTTACGTGATTTTCATGACTGATATGTGTGAATTTTATGATTTATGAAGTTGAATGGGTTATATGATTTATAACTGAATTATGAGGGATATTTTGTTGTGGTGAAGTTGTTATGTTGTTATGACTTATTTTATTATTAAATAAAATAAGATTTGATAAATAAAATAAAAATATTAAAAATTGGGCTGTGTTGTGAGATGAGCAATTAGTAGTGATAAGAGTAATTAGGAGAGATAAATAGACAACAAAAGTTAGAAAACATAATACGTACGTTTTTGGAGAAAAAGGGAGAAAAGTCAGAAAAGAGGAGAACCAGAGGGAGAGCTGCGATTTCATCATAACCAGGTAAGGGTGAGACTAATTTTCAATATTATTAAGGGTATAATTCTATAGGATGAATTTAGCATGATTAGGTTAAGTTTTGGTGAGAATTGAGAATTAGGTTTAGGATCAATTTTGATGAATAAATCAAGAACAGATGTTAGATTGATGCAAAATTAGTATACAGACCTTAGATATGACTTAAGATGATAATTAGATGCTATTTGGATGAAGGAATCACGAATATAGGTGAAAAGTTGTGATTTTTAGGTTTCTGGCCGTACTGACATTCATCGCTCGCACCTGCGAGCAAGAACACTCGCATCTGCGAGCTAGAACCCAGAACTCGCAACTGCGAGCAATGCAACTCGCAACTGCGAGTGACCTGTGAGCTCGCAACTGCGAGCAGAATAACTCGCCACTGCGAGTAAATACGTAGGAACCCAGAATGCACACTTTGCTCGCCAGTGCGAGTGAAGTTACTCGCCACTGCGAGTTAAGCTGTTAGTTGCCCAAAATTGTCCCGATGCGATCCTTTCGCACGTGTAGTCTTGAGATGACCTTAGAAGTAAGTTAGAGAGCTGTTTAGGATGCTTTCATAAGCTCCAGAAGTCTGTTATGGTGACTGAAAATTAGAAGTGTTGCTGCATGAATGCTATAATGATGTTTTATGATATTTATATTGATGTAATTAATTCCTTATGTGAATGTTAACACATTCAAGCGTTGTTAATTGTTGTATGTTGCTGCTGTTTTCTGTTGTCGACTGTTAGTGTCTTGAGGTTGCATGAGTCGGTCTATGTTGTTGGAATTTAAGAAGTTGTCCATGATTATGAGTCGTATGAGTTGTACACGTCGTTGTCTAAGTTGTTGGAAGTTGAGTCCATTGCATACTCATATAAGTTGGTTGAGGGCTTGATGCCCTGGAATGCTTAGTCATTCACATGATTGGTGAGGGCTTGATGCCCTGGAGCTTTTGCTCACTATGTTGGGGGCTTGATGCCCTGAAGAGCCTAATTACGCTCATATAAGTTGGTTGGGAGCTTGATGCTCTGTATTGGTACCAAATGCATTTGCATATCAAGAGGTTCATGATGTTTAAGTTGTCAAGATGTTGTCGAGTTGATAGAGTTGCATGGTCAAGGATGAGTTGTGTCGTCAAGTTGAGTGTTAAGTTGATTATGATTTGTGATGAGAATTAGTAATGGTATTGATGATTGTATTTGTTATGTAATGAAAAATTATGCTAATTGTTAATTGTTGATATGTTATTAATGTTTAAGTTGTTAAATGCATTTTATTGGATTATATGCTTAATGTATTGATTATGAAATCTCACCCCTTCTGCGTATATGTTGCCTCGACCGTGGGTAATGTGCAGGTAATAAAGATTAGAGGCGTTCATGAGTGGACTCTCAGTTGGTGTCTAGGTGCTCTGATACGTAACGGGATGGGGGCTTGCTTTTACTTCTATTCCTTACGTGTCTCTTTTATGAACTAATTTATGAGATTTTTCAATAAGGCCTGCGTGCCAAGACTTTTAAATGTTGAACTATTTTCCGCTGCAATAGTTTAAGATTTTTCATGATGTTGAATTTGAAGGATAATTATTATTATCCATTTTATGATTTAATTGAAGTATGTGACATTCCGTTGTGATCAAAATACTCTGATTTTAAATGAAATTTTCATGTTGGGAAAACGGGGTGTTACAATTGGTATCAGAGCAGGTCGGTCCGTCCGGCCAAGTAGTGAGTCAAGTTGTGTCGTTTTAACAGTTAGGACATCCTTATTGTGTTATTCTAATTGTTGTGTGTTGCGCAATGAAGAAAACTGGAAGCTGCAAATCTTATCTGTTATAAGAGAACTAGAATGGCTGGAAGAAATGATGCTGCGATGGCTGCTGCCTTGGAAGCCGTGGCCCAAGCTATAGGACAACAACCAAATGCTGGTGCTGGTGTTAATGCTGATGTGAGAATGTTGGAGACTTTTGTGAGGAATCATCCTCCTACTTTCAAAGGAAGGTACGACCCTGATGGAGCACAGGCGTGGCTCAAGGAGGTTGAAAGAATTTTCAGAGTTATGCAATGTACTGATGATCAGAAGGTGCGTTTTGGTACGCACATGCTATCTGAGGAAGCTGATGACTGGTGGGTTAGTCTTCTACCTAACTTAGAGCAAGATGATACGGTCGTTACTTGGGCTGTGTTTAGGAGGGAGTTCCTAAACAGGTACTTTCCGGAGGATGTTCGCGGGAAGAAAGAGATTGAGTTTCTTGAGTTGAAGCAAGGTGAAATGTTGGTGACTGAGTATGCTGCTAAGTTCGTGGAATTAGCTAAGTTTTATCCACACTACACTGCTGAGACTGCTGAATTTTCTAAGTGTATTAAGTTTGAGAATGGCTTATGTCCTGAGATCAAGCGGGCCATTGGATATCAGCAGATCCGTAATTTTTCCGAGCTGGTGAGCAGTTGCAGAATTTATGAAGAAGATACTATAACCCATTACAAGATCAGGAATGAGCGGAAGAGTAAGAACCAACAAAATCGTTATAAGCCTTACAATGCCCCTGCTGATAAGGATAGTCAAAGGGTGAATGATGAAAGGAAACCGGGAAGGAAAGATACTAATGCTGAGGTTGTTTGCTACACATGTGGTGAGAAGGGCCATAAGCGTAATGCTTGTACTGGAGAGGTGAAACGATGCTTTCGTTGTGGTAGAAAGGGACATACTATTATAGAGTGTAAGCATGATGATGTGGTGTGTTTTAATTGCAATGAAGAAGGTCACATGGGTTCACAGTGCAAGAAACCTAAGAAGGCTCAAGCTAGTGGGAAGGTGTTTGCTTTATCTGGTACTCAGACGGAGGGTGAGGATCGTTGATCTGAGGTAAATTTTCGAGGACGAAAATTCTATAAGTTGGGGAGAGTTGTAACGCCCGTCTTAATTATTCGATTATTTAAAAATATATTTATATATATGATTTACGTGATTTTCATGACTGATATGTGTGAATTTTATGATTTATGAAGTTGAATGGGTTATATGATTTATAACTGAATTATGAGGGATATTTTGTTGTGGTGAAGTTGTTATGTTGTTATGACTTATTTTATTATTAAATAAAATAAGATTTGATAAATAAAATAAAAATATTAAAAATTGGGCTGTGTTGTGAGATGAGCAATTAGTAGTGATAAGAGTAATTAGGAGAGATAAATAGACAACAAAAGTTAGAAAACATAATACGTACGTTTTTGGAGAAAAAGGGAGAAAAGTCAGAAAAGAGGAGAACCAGAGGGAGAGCTGCGATTTCATCATAACCAGGTAAGGGTGAGACTAATTTTCAATATTATTAAGGGTATAATTCTATAGGATGAATTTAGCATGATTAGGTTAAGTTTTGGTGAGAATTGAGAATTAGGTTTAGGATCAATTTTGATGAATAAATCAAGAACAGATGTTAGATTGATGCAAAATTAGTATACAGACCTTAGATATGACTTAAGATGATAATTAGATGCTATTTGGATGAAGGAATCACGAATATAGGTGAAAAGTTGTGATTTTTAGGTTTCTGGCCGTACTGACATTCATCGCTCGCACCTGCGAGCAAGAACACTCGCATCTGCGAGCTAGAACCCAGAACTCGCAACTGCGAGCAATGCAACTCGCAACTGCGAGTGACCTGTGAGCTCGCAACTGCGAGCAGAATAACTCGCCACTGCGAGTAAATACGTAGGAACCCAGAATGCACACTTTGCTCGCCAGTGCGAGTGAAGTTACTCGCCACTGCGAGTTAAGCTGTTAGTTGCCCAAAATTGTCCCGATGCGATCCTTTCGCACGTGTAGTCTTGAGATGACCTTAGAAGTAAGTTAGAGAGCTGTTTAGGATGCTTTCATAAGCTCCAGAAGTCTGTTATGGTGACTGAAAATTAGAAGTGTTGCTGCATGAATGCTATAATGATGTTTTATGATATTTATATTGATGTAATTAATTCCTTATGTGAATGTTAACACATTCAAGCGTTGTTAATTGTTGTATGTTGCTGCTGTTTTCTGTTGTCGACTGTTAGTGTCTTGAGGTTGCATGAGTCGGTCTATGTTGTTGGAATTTAAGAAGTTGTCCATGATTATGAGTCGTATGAGTTGTACACGTCGTTGTCTAAGTTGTTGGAAGTTGAGTCCATTGCATACTCATATAAGTTGGTTGAGGGCTTGATGCCCTGGAATGCTTAGTCATTCACATGATTGGTGAGGGCTTGATGCCCTGGAGCTTTTGCTCACTATGTTGGGGGCTTGATGCCCTGAAGAGCCTAATTACGCTCATATAAGTTGGTTGGGAGCTTGATGCCCTGTATTGGTACCAAATGCATTTGCATATCAAGAGGTTCATGATGTTTAAGTTGTCAAGATGTTGTCGAGTTGATAGAGTTGCATGGTCAAGGATGAGTTGTGTCGTCAAGTTGAGTGTTAAGTTGATTATGATTTGTGATGAGAATTAGTAATGGTATTGATGATTGTATTTGTTATGTAATGAAAAATTATGCTAATTGTTAATTGTTGATATGTTATTAATGTTTAAGTTGTTAAATGCATTTTATTGGATTATATGCTTAATGTATTGATTATGAAATCTCACCCCTTCTGCGTATATGTTGCCTCGACCGTGGGTAATGTGCAGGTAATAAAGATTAGAGGCGTTCATGAGTGGACTCTCAGTTGGTGTCTAGGTGCTCTGATACGTAACGGGATGGGGGCTTGCTTTTACTTCTATTCCTTACGTGTCTCTTTTATGAACTAATTTATGAGATTTTTCAATAAGGCCTGCGTGCCAAGACTTTTAAATGTTGAACTATTTTCCGCTGCAATAGTTTAAGATTTTTCATGATGTTGAATTTGAAGGATAATTATTATTATCCATTTTATGATTTAATTGAAGTATGTGACATTCCGTTGTGATCAAAATACTCTGATTTTAAATGAAATTTTCATGTTGGGAAAACGGGGTGTTACAGGTGACTACTTCTCTTGTTTGTTTACGATGTCCTTTGTCTATGTTTAATCGTGATTTTGAGATTGATTTAGTTTGTCTGCCTCTGAGTGGAATGGATGTAATTCTTGGTATGAACTGGTTAAAGTACAACCATGTTCTCATTAATTGTTTTGGTAAGTCGGTGCTTTTCTCTTCTGCTGAAGAGGAAAGTGGAGCAGAATTTTTGTCTACTAAGCAGCTGAAGTAATTAGAACGCGATGGGATCTTGATGTTTTCCTTGATGGCATCCTTATCTTTGGAGAATCAAGCAGTGATTGATAAGTTGCAAGTGGTGTGTGATTTTCCTGAAGTTTTCCCTGATGAAATCCCTGATGTACCACCAGAGAGAGAAGTTGAATTTTCTATTGACCTTGTTCCGGGAACGAAGCTTGTGTCTATGACACCTTACCATATGTCAGCTTCTTAGTTGGCTGAGTTGAAGAAACAGTTGGAAGATTTGCTAGATAAGAAGTTCATAAGACCGAGTGTTTCACCTTGGGGAGCGTCGGTATTGTTGGTTAAGAAGAAAGATGGAATATGAGGTTGTGCATTGATTATCGACAACTGAATAAAGTAACTATAAAGAATAGATATCCACTTCCTAGAATTGATGATTTGATGGACCAGCTAGTGGGTGCACGTGTGTTCAGCAAGATTGATTTGAGGTCGGGTTATCATCAGATTAAAGTAAAAGATGAAGATATGCAGAAGACGGCCTTTAGGACGCGATATGGTCATTATGAATATAAGGTGATGCCTTTTGGTGTGAGTAATGCGCCTGCGTGTTTATGGAGTATATGAATCGTATTTTCCATGCATTTTTGGATCGCTTCGTGGTTGTATTCATCGATGATATCTTGATTTACTCTAAGACAGAAGAAGAACATGCGGAACATTTGAAGATTGTTTTGCAAGTGCTGAAAGAGAAGAAGTTGTACGTTAAATTGTCTAAGTGTGAATTCTGGTTTAATGAGGTAAGTTTTCTTGGCCATGTTATTTCTGGTAATGGTATTGCAGTCGATCCATCTAAAGTTGAAGCAGTATCACAGTGGGAGACTCCTAAGTCAGTTACAGAGATTAGAAGCTTTTTGGGTTTGGCAGGTTATTACCGAAGATTTATAGAAGGATTTTCTAAGTTAGCACTTCCGTTAACACAATTGACGTGTAAAGGTAAAACCTATGTGTGGGATGTTCATTGTGAGAACAGTTTCAATGAATTGAAAAAGCGTTTGACGACGACTCCAGTTTTGATTTTACCAAAACCTGATGAACCTTTTGTGGTGTATTGTGAAGCGTCCAAATTGGGCTTAGGCGGTGTGCTTATGCAAGATGGTAAAGTTGTTGCTTATGCATCAAGACAGTTGAGAACTCATGAACGAAACTATCCTACTCATGACCTTGGATTAGCTGCAGTCGTATTTGTCCTTAAGATTTGGAGACATTACTTGTATGGTTCGAGATTTGAGGTGTTTAGTGATCACAAGAGCTTGAAGTATTTGTTTGATCAGAAAGAATTGAATATGCGACAGCGGCGGTTGCTCGAATTGTTGAAGGATTATGACTTTAGTTTGAATTACCATCCGGGTAAAGCTAATGTTGTTGCGGATGCCTTAAGTAGGAAGAGTTTACATATGTCTGCTATGATGGTGAAGGAATTTGAAATGCTTGAACAGTTTAGAGATATGAGCTTAGTTTGTGAAATGTCGTCTCGGAGCGTTAAGTTAGGAATGCTGAAAATTGAGAATGATTTCTTAAAAGATATTAAGGATGCGCAGAAAGCTGATGTTAAGTTTGTGGACTTGTTGGTTGCTCGTAATCAAACTGAAGATAGTGACTTTAAGGTCGATGATCAGGGTGTGTTGAGGTTTCGAGGTAGGATTTGTATTCCAGACAATGATGAGATAAAGAAGATGATTCTTGAGGAGAGTCATAGGAGTAGCTTAAGTATTCATCCGGGAGCTACAAAGATATATCATGACTTGAAGAAGTTGTTTTGGTGGTCAGGATTGAAACGTGATGTTGCACAATTTGTGTATTCTTGTTTGATTTGTCAGAAGTCGAAAGTAGAACATCAGAAACCTGCTGGGTTGATGACACCGTTAGATGTACCAGAATGGAAATGGGATAATATATCCATGGATTTTGTGACGAGTTTGCCAAATACTCCTAAAGGGAATGACGCGATCTGGGTGATTGTTGACAGATTGACGAAGTCGGCACACTTCCTTCCGATTAATATTAGTTTTCCTATGGCTCAGTTGGCAGATATTTATATTCGAGACATTGTGAAGCTGCATGGTGTTCCTTCAAGCATCGTGTCAGATAGAGATCCAAGATTTACTTCTAGATTTTGGAAGAGTTTGCAAGAGGCTTTAGGCTCTAAGTTGACATTGAGTTCGGCTTATCATCCTCAAACAGATGGTCAGTCGGAAGAACAATTCAGTCACTCGAAGACTTGTTAAGAGTTTGTGTACTTGAGCAAGGTGGAACTTGGGATAGTCAGCTTCCGTTGATAGAGTTCACTTATAATAACAGCTATCATTCAAGTATTGGGATGGCACCTTTCGAGGCTTTGTATGGTCGGAGGTGTAGGACTCCGTTGTGTTGGTTTGAGACAGGTGAAAGTGTGGTTTTAGGACCAGAAATTGTTCAACAGACTACTGAGAAGGTGAAAATGATTCAAGAAAAGATGAAAGCGTCGCAGAGTCGACAGAAGAGTTACCATGATAAGCGTAAGAAAGACCTTGAGTTCCAAGAGGGAGACCATGTGTTCTTGAGAGTTACTCCGACGACCGGCGTTGGTTGTGCATTGAAGTCAAAGAAGTTGACTCCGAAGTTTATTAGTCCTTATCAGATATATGAGAGAATTGGCACGGTGGCTTATAGAGTTGGCTTACCACCGTATTTATCGAATTTGCACGATGTGTTTCATGTGTCGCAGCTGAGGAAGTACGTTCCAGACCCGTCCCATGTGATTCAGAGTGATGATGTGCAAGTTAGAGACAACCTTACGGTAGAGACCTTACCCTTGAGGATTGATGATCGCAAGATGAAGACGTTAAGAGGCAAGGAGATACCTCTAGTGAGAGTTGTTTGGAGTGGAACGACTGGTGAAAGCCTGACATGGGAGCTAGAGAGTAAGATGATGGAGTCTTATCCAGAGTTGTTTGCTTGAGGTAAATTTTCGAGGACGAAAATTCTATAAGTTGGGGAGAGTTGTAACGCCCGTCTTAATTATTTGATTATTTAAAAATATATTTATATATATAATTTAAGTGAATTTCATGATTGATATGTGTGAATTTTATGATTCATGAAGTTGAGTGGTTTATATGATTTATAAATGAATTATGTGGGGTATTTTCTTGTGGTGAAGTTGTTATGTTGTTATGACTTATTTTATTATTAAATAAAATAAGATATGATAAATAAAATAAAAATATTAGAAGTTGGGCTGTGATGTGTAAAGAGTAAGTTTAGAGGTGAGAAGAGTAATACGAAAAGATAAATAGGGCAAACATAAGTTAGAAACGTTTTTACGTGAAACACTTTTGGAGAAAAGGGAGAAAAGTCAGAAAAGAGGAGAACTAGAGGGAGAGCTGCGATTTCATCATAACCAGGTAAAGGTGAGACTAATTTTCAATATTATTAAGGGTACAATTCTATAGGATGAATTTAGCATGATTAGGTTAAGTTTTGGTGAGAATTAAGAATTAGGTTTAAGATCAATTTTGACGATTGAATCATGAACAGATGTTAGATTGATGCATCATCAGTGTACAGACCTTAGATATTACTTAAGATGATAATTAGATGCTATTTGGCTGAAGGAATCATGAATATAGGTGAAAAGTTGTGATTTTTAGGTTTCTGGCCGTACTGACATTCATCGCTCGCATCTGCGAGCAAGAACACTCGCAACTGCGAGCTAGAACCCAGAGCTCACAACTGCGAGCAATGCAACTCGCAACTGCGAGTGACCAGTAAGCTCGCCATTGCGAGCAGAATAACTCGCCACTGTGAGTAAGGACTTAGGAACCCAGAATGCACGCTTTGCTCGCCATTGCGAGCAAAGTTACTCGCCACTGCGAGTTAGGCTGTTAGTCGCCCAAAATTGTCCCGATGCGATCCTTTCGCACGTGTAGTTTTGAGTTGACCTTAGAAGTAAGTAAGAGAGCTGTTTAGGATACTTTCATAAGCTCCAGAAGTCTGTTAGGTGACTGAGATTAGTAGTGTTGTTGCATGAATGATATTATGATGCTTTATGATACTTATGTTGATGTAATTCATTCCTTAGATGATGTTAACGCATTCAAGTGTTATTAAATGCTGTATCTTGCTGCTGTTTCCTGCTGTTGACTGTTAGTGTCTTGAAGTTGCATGAGTCGGTCTATGTTGTTGGAATTTAAGAAGTTGTCCATGATTATGAGTCGTATGAGTTGTTCACGTTGTTGTCTAATTTGTTGGAAGTTTGAGTTCATTGCATACTCATTAAAGTTGGGGGCTTTAGGCCCGGCAGCCTTTGTGCTCATTAAAGTTGGAGGTTTTAGGCCCGGCAGCCTTTGTGCTCATTAAAGTTGGGGGCTTTAGGCCCGGCAGCCTTTGTGCTCACACGTTGAAGAGCCTATTATGCTCATTTTGTTGTTGAATGGTACCACA
Organism: Medicago sativa; assembly: GCF_051527215.1. NCBI lineage: Eukaryota > Viridiplantae > Streptophyta > Magnoliopsida > Fabales > Fabaceae > Medicago > Medicago sativa. The sequence continues at coordinate 62,670,782 of NC_140756.1, forward strand.
TGCATTTGCATATCAAGAAGTTTCATGTTGTTTAAGTTGCCAAGTTGTTGTTGAGTTGATAGAGTTGCATGGTCAAAGATGAGTTGTGTTGTCAAGTTGTTGTTGAGTTGATAGAGTTGCGTGGTCAAAGATGAGTTGTGTCGTCAAGTTGAGTGTTAAGTTGATTATGATTTGCGATGAAAATTAGTAATGGTATTTGATGATTGTGTTTGTTATGAAATGAAAAATATGCTAATTGTTAATTGTTGATATGTTATTAATGTTTAAGTTGTTAAATGCATTTTATTGGATTATATGCTTAATGTATTGATTATGAAATCTCACCCCTTCTGCGTATATGTTGCCTCGACCGTGGGTAATGTGCAGGTAATAAAGATTAGAGGCGTTCATGAGTGGACTCTTCACTTGGTGTCTAGGTGCTCTGATACGTAACGGGATGGGGGCTTGCTTTTACTTCTATTCCTTACGTGTCTCTTTTATGAACTAATTTATGAGATTTTCCAATAAGGCCTGCGTGCCAAGACTTTTAAATGTTGAACTATTTTCCGCTGCAACAGTTTTAAGATTTTCATGATGTTGAATTTGAAGGGTAATTATTAATATCTGTTTTGAGATGTTAAAGTAGTGTGTGACATTCCGTTATGAATTAAATACTCTGATTTTAAATGGAATTTTTATGTTGGGAAAACGGGGTGTTACACCCAACGTAGTTTGACCATTAAGCTGCCGGGCCTCAAGCCCCCATCTTTAATGAGTATGCAATGGACTCAATCTTCCTACAACTTGACAACTTAAACAACATCATGAACATCTATGACATCCTAACATCTTGACATCTTGACAACATAACATCTTAACAACTTGATAACTTCATAACGACTCGACGACTTAACAACTCTTATCATCTTAACGTCTTAACATCTTAACATCTTAGCATCTTGACAACATATGGATCACATAAATAATTCATGTCATATCATAATATAACAATATCAAATGATAATAAACAACATCTTAAAACATCATATTCATCAATCATAAACAACTTCATATAACATCGTATTTAAACATCTACAATAATTCACTATGTATCTTGGTAAAAACATAATAAATTATCCACAACATATTTTCATGTCAAACCAAAGCTACTGGAAATATATCACAAATATCAACAACTTTCATGTTTACAACAAAGATCAATTCAAAACAGAAACATATGAACAAAACGCAAAAACATGAAACAGAGAATGTTGTCACCGTACAATTCTGCTAAGACCTCCCTGTAGTATTTTCATCATAACGCAAGGACCAAAAATTATTTTCACGTCAAACCAAAGCCACTAGAAAGCTAACAAAATTATATAAAACTTTCATGTTTACGCCTAAGACCAATTCTGTACTGATCAATACCAGTTTTCATTTTAAATTCGGAAAAGTTGTGCTGAAAGTCCATAAAAATTCACTGTGACCTACGTGCAGTAATTTGACCATAACTCAAGTTCTATAAATCGTTTTGACGTGAGACCAATAGCATTAGAAAACTAACATCCATACCTACAACTTTCATGTTTACACCTAATCTCATGGTGCTAACCTCAAAACTACTTCCAATAATCATCATATAGATTATCTAAGGTCTATACACAATTTCTACATCAATTCAACAAGTTTTCATCATCTAAATCATCAAATCTCTCTCAAAACCCTAATTCTCAAATTCTCACAAACTTTCCCCAACTTGTTAGATGTAATCTAATGATTTAACAACTTAATATTAATGCAAGATAGTCTCACCCTCACCTTAGATTAATTCCTGAATCAGCGGCAACGTTCTTCTTTCCTAAGGTCTTCTCCTCTTCTCTTGACTTTTCTCTCCTCTTCACTTCTTTCTTGTTCTCCTCTTTTCCAAAAAGCGGTTTCCGGTAAACTCTTTCTAACCTAAGCTTCTCTATTTATAATACTAAAATATTCTTCCCAAATCTATTTAGGTCTAACAACTTATTCTTTTTTCTATTCTAACCCCCAAATCCACTCACACTAATAATCCTCATATTCTAATAAATAATATTTCTCTACTAAATATATAATAATACACAAAATAACAAATATATTTCCACATAAAATAACAAATATATTTCTGCACCAAATAACATATATATTTCTACACAAAATAACAAATATATTTCTACACCAAATAACATATATATATATATATATATATATTATGCTAGTAAATACAAACATATAACATAACAAAATATCACTCAACAAAATATATTAACTAAATTATAAAAAGACATCTAATCTCAACAAATCATATATCCCTCATATAAATCATACAAATACATAAATATATTCTAAAACTAAGTAAAATAATTAAATAAAAAGGAGGGCGTTACATCTTTTGGTAACCAATGGCCCGCTTGATGTCAGCACGCAAACCATTCTCGAACTTGATACACTTGGAAAACTCAGCATTCTCAGTAGTGTAGTGCGGATAAAACTTAGCTAGCTCCACAAACTTTGCAGCATATTCTGTCACAGTCATGTTATCTTGCTTCATCTCAAGGAACTCAATCTCTTTCCTTCCGCGAAGATCCTCCGGAAAGTATCTGTTTAGGAACTCTCTCCTAAACACAACCCATGTAACAACCGTACCGTCTTGCTCTAAGGTAGGTAGAAGACTCACCCATCAGTCATCAGTTTCCTCAGCCAGCATGTGCGTACCAAAACGCACCTTCTGATCGTTCGTACATTGCATAACACAAAAGACTCTCTCAATCTCTTTGAGCCACATCTGGGCTCCATCAGAGTTGTACCTTCCTTTGAAAGTAGGGGGATGATTCCTCAAGAAAGTCTCTAACATCCTCACTTCAGCATTAGCACCAGCACCAGCATTAGGATGTTGCCCCACAGCTTGAGCTACAGCTTCCAACACAGCAGCAATAGCAGCATCATTTCTTCCAGCCATTCTAGTTCTCTGTACAACACACAACAGTCAGAATAACATAATAATGGTATTCCAACTGTTAAAACGACACTATTCGACTCAACTACTTGGCCGGATGGACCGACCAGCTCTGATACCAATTGTAACATTCCGTTTTCCCAACGTAAAATTTCATAACAATTATCAGAGTTTTTCATCACAAAACGGAATGTCACATTTCTTAAAAATCATAAATGGAATAAATTAATATTTATCCTTCGAAATTCAATCAACAATTAATTAATACTTTGCAGCTAAATTATTCATCATCTAAAATAGTCTTTGACACGAAGGCCTCATCATAAAAGTCTCATAAATAGTCTAAAACATAATAATTAGTTCAAATCCAACAACTTCATTATAAATCTCTTAAAACAATACGTAAGGAATAGAAAACAGTGTCAAAATTCCCATCTCGTTACGTATCAGAGCACCTAAGGACACAGTGAGAGATAGTCACCCACGACCGCATCTAATCTTGATTACCTTATAACAGATGAAATCGGCAACCTCCAGGGTTCTCTCTTCTTCTCTTGTCTTTTCTCCCTTTTTCTCCTTGTTCTTTTCTTTTCCAAAAAGCGGTTTAACGTAAAACTCTTTCTAACCTAAGCTTCCGTATTTATAATACCATCACTCTTCCTAAATCTATTTAGGTCCAATAACTTATTCTTCTTTCTATGCTAACCTCCAATTCTACTTACACTAATAATTCTCATATTCTAATAAATAATAGAATAATGTCACATAATAAAATACTAACACCTCATATATATAAATAAATCACGTAAATAGATTCTAACTTAATAAAAATAATTAAATAAAAGGAGGGTGTTACAGAAAAGTGGTTTGGTGGTTAGAAGGATGCGAGAGTTTAATTTGGATTTTCTTGGTAAATGGTGTTGGAGGGTTTTGAGGAAAGGGATAAATTATCGTATAAGGTGTGTGTTGTCTGTTATGAAGAGGAGTGAGGCTTATGTTATGGAGGGGTAGTAGTTTCAATTTGATTGAAGAATTTCAACATGGTTTGAGAGGGAGTAGGTGTGGGTGTGGGGAGTTGGTTTGTCAACAATACAGGGAGGAAAGTGGGTGATGGGTCATCTATGTTGTTTTGGAGGGATCCTTGGTTGGAATGAGGCTCATTGAATGCTAGGCTCATAAGGTTGTATGAATTATCTGATAATAAATTAGTGACGGTAACTAAGATGAATTCCTTAGGCTGGGGAGTAGGTTGTTAAGCATGAATTTGGGAAAGGAGGTTGTTTGCTTGGGAGGAGGATCAGGTGAAAGAGTGTAGTGAGCTGTTACATTATATTCTTTTGCAGGATGGTGTGAGAGATAAATGGGTGTGGCAATTACATCCGTCCAAAGGCTATTATGTGGGTAGCGCTTGTCACTATTGGCTAAAAGTAGTGCCTCTAAAAGTTAATCTTTTCAATTGGCGGTTGTTATACCCTAATTTGGACCCAAAAATACTAGCTCAACTCTTCTTTTCTTGTATTTCAAGTCATTTGATATGTCTCTGCATTTTGTTTCAATGTTATTTGCAAAATTCATGAAAAAGGGTATTTTAGTCATTTCCTGCATTCAAATTCATTTTAGTCTCTAAAAATTATTTGAGTCCTTTCATTTGGTTTGAATAAGTCCTTGTTTTAATCTCATGTCAAAATCCATTTCAAAAATCACAGTTGAAGTCATTTTAAGTCAGTTTAGCCCCTAGGGGCATTTTAGTCTTTTCATGTGTTAAAACTCTGTTTAATTTCTAAAAATTGTCTCTGGGTCTTTTCAATGTGCTTGTATAAACTTTTGCTTAAAATTCCTTGTTAAAAAATCATTTTAAAAATTGCATTTGAGTCATTCTGAGTCGTTTTAGTCCCTAGGGGCATTTTGGTCATTTCACACGAAATTTTGGCAGAGAGAGGTTACTTTAAAGTACCTCATTTAAGTAATTGGTTCATTTTAGTCCATTTTGTGTTTTTTATTAGTTTCACTTTACGTTATTGTCCATTCACCAATTTTAATTCAATTTTATTTTTAATTTTCATTTTAAGTCCTCAAACATCTAAAAATTGCACTTTGGTCCTTTTTCTTCCATTTCAGTCCTTAAAAAACTTTTAAAGTTTGCATTTCTAATTCTTTTTTTTCCATTTCAGTCCATAAAGTCTTTGTCAGTTTCAGTTTTAGCCCTTGAAGTTTTAAAAATTACATATTGGCCCAGTTTGTCAAAATTGCATTTTGGTCCAGATACTTTCGAAATTGCAGGAAGGTCCTTGAGCCAAGTTCAGTCCAAAACAAGTCCAAGGTTACGTGGCAGTCCCACATTGGTCCAGAATATCACGCCTGGCCTATAAATAGAGGCCAACTCATCAATGCACAAGGGGATACCATTCAATCATTGACACATCATCACAAAAGTTCTAACAAACTTTCTCTCTCTTCTCCAAACCCTAACCACCGTAACAAACCTTCCACCACCACTTCCTCCACCGTAACAGAATCAGAAACCACCCTAACCACCCCAATTCATCACAAATTCATACCAATTTCACCACAAAAACTCAATTCAACAATTATTACACAAAATTGATTCGAATTTATAGAAGATTCTAAGAAAAGTTATCATCACTTAATCTTCACCTTCGCAATTCAAGCAAAGATTCGTCAAAGACGAATTTACGATCACGAAGGATTTGGTGAGGGAAGAGAAGAAGAGGATCGAAGCAGAAACAAAGAAGGATCAAACACCAGAAAAGTTTAAAAAAGACGAAGAGTGAGAAGATGAAGAAACTTCGATTTATTTTCGAAGTTTGAGTCAAAATATACATCAGAGACGAAGAAGAAGCTTCAACATCTTTCTCACCTTTCTTTCGGTTCGAATCTCCAGTTTCCAACAGGTATATTCAAAGAACCTTCTCGTTTTCGCTTACAATCATCATCGAAGGTCCATAAACAAAAGTAAACGGTGAAACAACGTGGATTAACAAGTTTAGAACTTGTTCTTTCGAAAAAGTTCAAAAAAGATTCGAAAAGTTTGAAACGAAACCCTAAAAATGTAAATCCTCAAAGATTCACCGTTTCTTTTGAAAATCCAGGCTTATAATCATAATCAGTGGAGAAAATAGCATAGATTAGAGCCTCGTTTCAAGAAGTTACGAAGAAGATTCAAAAACCTAAAAACCGAAAAGTTTAAGTTCCGATCTACATAGATCTAGGTTTCTTTTGTGATTTCTGGTGTTTGATTCGTGTTTAGAATGAAAAATAAACGGTGAAAAGCTTTAGATCGTGAAGTTTTGGTGAAGTTAGGGTTCCGTCATCACCGGCGGTGGTCAATTCCGCCGGAGAAGACGATCGGAAGTTGCAGAGAACGAAAGAACTAGAGAGAGAATGAGAGAGTTAGAGAGAGAAGGAAAGGGGACAAATGAGGCTGAACCGGCCTCTTTTGTTTTTATAGGGGAGTGAACCAGACCGGTTCACCTGAACTAGTCTGGTTCGTCCCTGAACCCTGAGTCCCCACCGTCTGATCTAGGGTTTAGGAAGCTGGATCAATCCAACGCCCCTGATGCGTTTGGATGATCCAGGATCCATGCAGGTTTGGGCTGGGCTTATTTCTTTCGTTTTGTCTTGAATTTCTTGCTATTTTACACACTGTTTTGCTGAATCTTACCCCTATATGTCCAAAACTTTATTAAAAAATTCCTAAAAATTTCATATTTGTTCTTGACAATCCTCTTGACATTTTTGTAATATTTTTATGTGTTAAAACCTGAAAAAAAAAATATGTAGTATTTCTTGCTAATTTGTTTACTATTTTTGTTAAATTTTGTGAAGTTTTGTATATTTTTGAGTCTAAAAATCCTTGAAAAATTCCATGAAAATTCATACATGTTTCTTTACTTTTTTTTGTGGTCCTTTTATGATATTTGTTGTGTTAGAAAATTGATAAAAAAAAAATAGTATGGTGTTTTAGTGCTTTAATTGTGAAACTTTATGTAAAAAGCCTATGAAAATTGTGTGATTTCAATTCCAATTCTTGATGGATGTTTTTTGATTCATGATATATGATTTGTGAAGGTCTTGTTGCTGTTTGAATGTGTTTTTACTATATGTGTGTGCCTTGTGTTTAGTTACTTGCTTTGCAAGATTTGTTTGTGAATGAATAATGAAAATATGCTTAAGTTCATCATTAAAATGCATGGTCTCTCATATCCCTTTGATTCCCATTTTAAAATCTGAGTTCATGTCTTTAAAATGCGTTAAAATGTGAGGATTATAAGTCATGTGAGCTTTGTATTTTGTGGTGTAATTTTAGCTACGCTTTGCATCATTTTTTGCTATGTTTTGTGGTAATTTCTTTGCTTTTGTTATAGTAACTTTTACTTGCTTTATTTTCTTGATATTATCATGTGCTACTAACTCCTTCATTCCATGTTTCATGCATTCCATAAGGCATCTCATTCTCCATCTTATATTCTTGGTCTTTATCTTTCTCGCACTTTAAAATTCATGCAAAAATTAGAATGTAAAGCCTAGGGATTTTGTACTTTACTTTTATGCAATTTTAATTTCTTGCAAGACCATAGAATGTAAACTAGGGCATGATGTAAAGGACAATGGATTCTAATGATGTACACCGACACAAGCACCGACACATGCACACACATCACATAGATATCTTTAGATATATGCCTAGGGTATGCATGTTTAGATGTATGTTTAGGATTGCATGTTTAGATGAATGCTTAGGTTTTATGCTTAGAAAAATCAATTTTCCAAAAAATATGAACAGTATCACTCAAATCATTTTCTAAATAAACCTTGGGATCAAAATCCCATTGTATTTTCCTTTTTATTTTCTTAATCAAATTTCAATGAAAATTAATCATACTTGACTTTTTTTCCAAAAATAGCTAATCAAACCCCACTTTTTCTTAAATCTCATGCCTTTAAGGCCTCTCAATCTCCATTCTTCAAATTCCAATTTTCAAACTTAAAATCAACCAACAAAAAAACAAAAACATTTTTGGAAGAGAACTACGATGGATTTGATCCCTTAAAAGGGTACGTAGGCAAGGAAACAATATCCCTTCAATTCAAATAAAATAAAAAAATTCAAACATCTTCTTCTCCCTCCAATTCTTCACTTAGTAAACTCTTAGGTGTAAATAACTCTTTCAAATAGCATTTAAAAAGTAGAAAGTAAAGACGGTTCCTATAGGATACTATAGTCGTTATGGGTGCCTAACACCTTCCCGTAGCGAAAACAACTCCCAGACCTCAATTCTCAAGGGTTTTGCTTATTTTTTCCCTTCCCAAGAAAAAATGAGATATCAAAGGTTAAAAAGGTTCAAACGTAATCAATGTTTGACACCCGAAAACCAAGATAAAACAGCGGTCTCTTCTCAGTCATATTCCAACCAAAGATAATATGCTCATAGGTGCGATTTTTTTTTGACATTATTTGGTACTTGATTTCAGATTGGTTCGTCTTTGTTATTGTAACTATGAGATCCCTTTTAGATAAACTTTTGCATTTTGGTTATTTAGGTGGTTAAACAAAGCAATCTTGTTTGGCTTTAAACATAGTTTGGCTTTCTTGCGTTTGGGTCCTTTGAAAAGAAAGAAACATGTGCATTTTTCAGCATAAAGAGAAAGGTTTAAAGTCTCAATGTGAAAAAAATTAAGCTCAAGTCTTAATGATGGTTGAAAGCGAAATACACATCGTTCTTTTTTTACTACCATTGTTGGTGGCTTAATCATCTATAGTGCTTGTCATGTGTTTCATAGCGTCTTCCATTTTTGTTTTGCTTTTGTTTTTGATTTTGAACTTTAACATAGTAAACTATCTTTAGTTCGTTGCTAGCACATTTTGTGTTGGAAGGACACCCTTGATATTTTTAATATATCCCTTGTTGCCCGGGGGAAATGGTTATTTAATCATGGTGAGCGTAACTAAATTTGTAATCTTTTTTTTTTTTTGTCGCAGTTTGATATAAGATATATTTAAATTTATACTTGACAAAATTTATTTGATTTTTAGTATTATTTATTATATAGTATACAAAATTTCATGGGTTTTTTGGAAGAAAATTTCGGTTATAGATATTTTCTAGATTATACTTGCACGTAATAGATGCAGAGGCCGCAGTTTGAACCATGGATATCCTATTTATTCATCTTAAGAGGTGAATGTCTAGCCACTAGACTATTTGAACAATTTTTTTTAATGATTTGAAGAATTATGTTTAAGTACCTCTCGAAAAAAGAACTAATTTTAAATAAATTAAAATTCTTTATAACTCTAATTACAATAAAATTAAGTTTTTTTTTATTGTAGACGGACGAAATGACAAAATCATTATAAATAAACTTACACACAAAAGTGGAGATGTTGGAGTTCAAATCCCGACGACGGTGTCCGACCTAACAATTTTGGCATTTTGTCAGTTGAATTAGAATTTGTGGACAACTTTTGTTTTTATTTAGGGAAAAATATATAAAATAAAATAAGTGTTGGTAAAAAAAAAAATGAAAAATAGAGACTTTTATTTAAGTGTATCATATCATGCATTACTAAAAAAAAGAGTATATCCTTGACCAAAAAAAAGAAGAGTATATCATGACATGCAGAATCCACACAACACAATCACGCAAAACCTAACCTAACCAACGCCCCCTCTCCTCCACAGCCGCCGCCGTTAATTCCAGTTTGATAATGAATGATTCAACAAATCGCAACGCCATATACCTAATCGAAAGTCGCATCGATGAACTAGAGAGATATCGAACCAACAATGAACAACTCGCTCGCATTGATGAGTTGAAGATTATTCTTGAAATTCTTCTTGCAATCCCTCCTCCACCGCTCTCGGCCATGGTTGATTTGTCAGATATCGACGTCATACGCTCAAAAGTCGTATCAAGGAACTAAAGGTATTTCCAATCTACAGGAACAAGTTATTAAGGAGGTGGAGAATCTTCTTGCAATTCTTCTTCATCTTAACAAAGAAGATGTCGACATGGAAAACCTACATTCCAGTTTTACTCGCGCCGCAATAGTTCGAATCAATAGGCGTATCGATGAACTAAAGGAAGGTCCAACCAATAAACGAGTTATTAGTGAGTTTAGTTGTCTTCGTCGATCTTTTGTTCGTCTTCTCGAAGGTCAGGTCCACGATTTCAGTGACATACGTCTCGTTAAGGCTATTGTCGACTTGCTTTCCTTTGCTTCACCGGAACATAGTTCCTTTGATCCAGATTGGGTTGATAACCTAGATAACCTTCCTTACTGTGATCCGATGCTTCTTCTTGATGAAAATGATTTGGAAACTATCCATCAATTTGTTTCGATACCTCATGTTTACAACAATATGCGTATTAGGGACGCTATTTCGGAATTCTGTATCAATGCTAACTGGTGGCTTTTATGCAATGCTGATGCTGTTGCTGCTTTTCATCGTCCTTTGTGTGTCAGATTGAAGAAGATCATTTCTGCAATCAACAATCCTAATCCTGTAGTAAGTCCCTAATTAGTTTGGTTTTTAAGAATTTTAAATTTGGTTAAAATTAGTTATATTACGTACCTTGGTTATTGGTACTGTAGTGTGTGTTATATTAAGAACCCGATTCACACAGTTTCAATTTACTCCTAGGGTATACAACTTCTTAGGACAGTGCATACTCATAAATACTATGTGTGTGATCTCATAGTACCATCTACTTGACTCATGGATTGAATCTCAGAGTCTTTGTTTAAGAAACCTTTTCTGCTTAGATTAGAATATGCACTGTCTAGTTTCATGTAATGCACTAATCTATAACTTGCTAGAGGGTTCATGTTCTAGCATTTGGAATTGGAATGTTGTTTCGTTGTATTGAAATAAATCTTGTTTCCGTGTCTAGGACATTTTTGTACTAATGCTGTAGTCTTTAGATTGTTTTCTAGTTTGTCTTTGTTCTTATTAGTGTAACATCTGTTGTAATACTCTATCTATATAATGTATACTATTATGTAGCTTATTTTGAATGAGTTTAATATTTGCATGTTTTTTTAGATACCAGAAATGGGAAGGGAAAAACTCTATGACGACCATGGCCGGCAATCTAATAGTTCAGACGGAAAACGATTGAAAAAGAACAACAAGAAAAGAGCTCCGTAAGTATTTTGATATGTCATCTATCAATGTGTATGCGATATGTTTTTATACATTTGTTAAGCAACATGGATGCATGTGATAAAATGCACTGCTTGCTAGATACTCTTACTAGGAAAATCTGCCCTTTTTAACATCAAGCAAGCATTTTAATTGTTTAGAGTTAACGGTGTACAAAACCAAAGAATAATGTTTGGTAATTGATTAAAATGCTATAGGTTCTCAAGAGTTTGAAGTCTGAGCATGATGGGGAAAATGCTAGAGCAAAAGGTGAGGATGCTATGATGCTAGAGTTTATGGCGAGGATGTTAGAGAAAAAATGAAGGAGATGATGGTAACGACAATGAAGGAATTTGTGTTCGTGCACTCGCCGTTCTCTCATTTGTCTGGGATAGGAAGGCTAATCTACCAAAAAAAGAAATAAATAGGAAGGCTAAAATGTTTCAATAATGTTCATATTTAAAATAGACCATTTCATGCAAAAATGAGTCATTTTGGAGACAGAGTTCAGAATGTCCAGTTTAGAGTTTTCACATATGACTAAACCAAATGTTTAGAATGTTGACATATATAAATTATATTTGATATTAAATTATGTTTAAAACATCATCTCTCAAAATCTTGCACCACTTGGATGCTGCGTGTTAGGATGTTCTAATTCTATCATTTCTTTTTGGAGGACGTTATGCACTTCTCTTTCTAAATCCTTTATAACATTCACCTTTTTTTATTGGTAATACTATTCAAATTATTCCACCATAGTGAGCCACCTCTACCCCCCAACCCCAACACCAGCGCCGCCTCTAATACTATTCGAATTATTCCACCATCGTGAGCCACCTCTACCCCCATTGGTAATACACCTCTTCGTATCTTGCGGCTAGGATTTTAAACCATAAACTCTCACACTCCTCCTTTAACCTCCAACATCATCCACTAAGTAATGTCAAATTGAATTTCCAATTTATCCAAGAAATTTTTCTAGCGCCCCCCCCCCCCCCCCCCCCCCCCTCGTATCTTGCGGCTAGGATTTTAAACCATAAACTCTCACACTCCTCCTTTAACCTCCAACATCATTCACTAAGTAATGTCAAATTGAATTTCCAATATATCCAAGAAATTTTTCTAGCGCCCCCCAAAAAAAAAAGTGAAAATAGACCCAATACAGGAAATGGTACTTGCGGGGGCCTTAAAGAAGGAAAGAAAATAGACTAGAAGTGAGGACAAGACTTCAAAAGAACCAATCAACCGACCAAGGAAAGGTTTATACTCTTCCACCCCGTCAATCTATTTTTAATTTCGATCTAGCTAAGGGACGCCAAAAACTCAACTTACGGGAGTCGCAACCAATAGGTAGCCCCAAATAAAGAGAAAGGAAACGACCTTGTCAACAAAAAATCAAGAACATTGACACCGGCTAACATGCTCTTATGGAATTTGACTTTAAGACCCGATAACGCCTCAAAAAGGATATGCAAAGCTTTTAAAGCGCTCTAATAAGGCCCTCGTCTGATCGACCGACCTTATAACCCATAAAAAGGCCGGCCTCCATCATAACATTTATCATAAAGTTTATTCCTTTTGCAACTATCAAGAAGTGAAAAGGCGAAAGGGGATCATCTTTTTTAAGCTCTCTTTCAAATTTGAACTCTTTTGTCGGACATCCATTCACAAGAACTAACGTTGAAGTAGCACTAACACATTCCATAATCTACTTGCGCCACAAAGTTGGGAAATTCATTTGCACCAACTCATTTACTATCAAAATCTCATCAAGAATTTGATTTAAATCAGATTCTTGATGGGATTCTAATAGCAAATATGTCAGTTAATTTGACATGGTGGGAGTAATTATGTTCTCCATATTCTTTTATCATAAATATTATTTATCGAATAATACATAAATGTGTTTGGTAAGTATTTGTTTTACAAAAGTTTTTAAACGTTATTTAGTTTAAAAATGAAGAAAAAAGTCCAATAGAAGGAATTGGAAAGTTATGGTTAGTTAGGAATTTTCAAAATATGTTTGTAATAAAGTAATAGGTGTTAGGATAATTTAAACAGTCATAAAAAAAAGATAATTTAAACAAATGAGGATAGTCATATCTAAAGTCTAGTTCATTAGAAGAGTTTCATGATTTAAGTATTGAATTGAACATTTTTATCTACGTCACTCCCAACACTATGTGAGGCTATTTTGATTGATACATTTCTGTTTTTAGCACACCAGTATTGGGGCTCACATGATGTTTATTGGTTAATCAAAAGTTTCTTGTTTAAATTATTTGACTATAATGCAGTGCAAGTTGTTAAGGGAGAGAGAAGCATGAAGCATGATAAAGCAAGCCAATCATTCATTTTGGTTCATATATGGATAAACAATAGTTTTGTCAAATTTATAGGAATGATTATTCCAATGACAACTTCATTTACAATCAAGACTCAACTTATAATCAAACCTCAACTTTAACTATAAAAATTACAAAAATCAAATATAAAACACTAGAATCACTTTTGTCGATTGAGGACTTATACTTGGCCAAAAGTTACAACCAATGCCGTGCCATATGGTACAACTTTAACTTTCTTTTTTAAAAACACATCAAATATTTAAAAACTATAAACATAATAATCACTATATATATGCATTATGGTCACAAAGTCTAATGGATATACTAACCAAACAAATCATATACAACTTCTTCCATCTAATCAATCACCATGATAATATTTAACACAACAATAATAGTTAATCAATAATAGTTAATCCTTCATCCATCTTTAATAACTAATAGGGACATACTTCATCCATCCATCTCACTTGGTTGATCATTTCCAATGTTTCTTTTCAAAATGACTACCTGAAAAGTAATTCAAGTAAGAATTATTTCATTATATTGCAGATAATATATTCATCTATATAATACATGTATGATGTATGATATATTTTGCTTTTGGACAGTTGGTATTTTTCAAAAATCAATAGCATGCATATTGCATTAATTAAAGGCTTATTATACATAGATTAATGGTAATCAGCTTCATTTTTCCTGCATATAATTTAGTTTATTATATGCTTTGCATATGATTAAAGGTAGTTGATCCTTGAAAATATATATGGAATTTAAAATATTTACGTACGTGAACGAGCTTGGAGGGATAAATTGTTGCAAATATGCTCTAAAGAACTCTTCATTCTCCTTTTGCAACTCCCTCCACACTGCAAAATGAATATACATTTAATTCACATAACCATATATGTTTCCCAAAGTGTAACATAAGTTTCAAGAGTAATGAAAAGACTATAATCAAGACCTGTAAGAGTAACAAGTGGCTGAATCCCTGCATGTTCTTCTAGTGCCTTTATGCATTGGTCTTGACTCATGTGAAAGATCATGCATCTCTCTATGAGATTTTGAACCTACATTTTCCATGCATGAAAGTTTTGGAGCTTATTATGATATTGAAAACAAGGAAACACATACCATATAATAATAATATTCTTTAAAGTAAATTATAAAAAGTGCGCAACATATATATTATAATATAATATAGATTAATATTACCATTCTAATATAGCTATGTGGATGACAATACAAACAAGGAAGAGGGTATTGGTGAGTGTGATCATGCATTGTGCTTAATTCTATTGCTAATGGACAAAACAAATAGAATAAAGAAAGAAATAGAAGAAAGCAAACAAAGAGAAAAAGTACATAAGATATATTGAGTATATATGTTTTATATAGTATATAGTATTTTGAGTATAGCAATGATGAGTGTCACGTTGTGTTAATGAAATCCAAAGGATAGATTTACCTCATCTTCAAAGAGATAAGAAGAGTGGTTTTCAGTTCCATATAATTATATAATGTGTGAGTGAGAAGGGAAACGATCTTGTCAACAAAAAAATCAAGAACAATGACACCGACTAACATGCTCTTATGGAATTTGACTTTAAGACCCGACGACGCCTCAAAAAGGATATGCAAAGCTTTTAAAGCTCTAATAAGGCCCCCGTCTGATCGACTGACCTTATAACCAGTAAAAATGCCGGCCTCCATCATAACATTTATCATAAAGTTTAGTTCTTCCGCAACTATCAAGAAGAGAAAAGGTGAAAGGAGATCATCTTGTCTAAGCTCTCTTTCAAGTACTGACGTTGAAGTAGTACTAACACATTCCATAATCTACTTGCGCCACAAAGTTGGAAAACTCATTTGCACCAACTCATTTGCTATTAGAAAGAATCTCATCAAGAATCTGATTTAAAATATTTGTTTAAATCAGATTCTTGATGAGATTCTGATAGCAAATATGTCAGTTAATTTGAGATGGTGGGAGTAATTATGTTCTCCATATTCTTATTATCAGAAATATTATTTATCGAACAATACATAAATGTGTTTGGTAAGTATTTGTTTTACAAAAGTTTTTAAATTTTATTTAGTTTAAAAATGAAGGAAAAAGTTCAATAGAAGGAATTGGAAAGTTATGGTTAGTTAGGAATTTTCAAAATATGTTTGTAATAAAGTGATAGGTGTTAGGATAATTTAAACAGTAAAAAAAAGGATAATTTAAACAAATGAGGATAGTCACATCTAAAGTCTAGTTCATTAGAAGAGTTTCATGATTTAAGTATTGAATTGAACATTTTTATCTACTTCACTCCTAACACTATGTGAGGCTATTTTGATTGATACATGTGTGTTTTTAGCACACCAGTCTTGGGGATCACATGATGTTTATTGGTTAATCAAAAGTTTCTTGCTTAAATTCTCTGACTATAATTATCCAGTGCAAGTTGTTAAGAGAGAGAGAGTAGCATGATAAAGCAAGCAAATTATCATTCATTTTGGTTCATGTATGGATTAACTATAGTTCTGTCAAATTTATAAGAATGATTATTCCAATGACAGCTTCATTTACAATCAAGTCTCAACTTGTTTTTACAAAACAATAATCAAACCTCAACTTTAACTTTAAAAATTACAAAAGTAAATACTATAAAACACTTGAATCACTTTTGTCGATTGAGGACTTACACTTGGCCAAAAGTTATAACCAATACCATGCCATATCGTACAACTTTGACTTTGTTTTTTAAAACCACATCAAATATTTAAAAACTATAAACATTAATAATCACTATATATATATATGCATTATGGTCACAAAGTCTAATGGAAATACTAACCAAACAAATCATATACAACTTCTTCCATCTAATCAATCACCATGATAATATTTAACACAACAATAATAGTTAATCCATCTCACTTTGTTGATCATTTCCAATGTTTCTTTTCAAAATGACTACCTGAAAAGTAAATAAAATAAGAATTATATTATATCATTATATAATGATATAATGATATTCATCTATATAATATATATTGCAGATATTCATCTTTATGATATATGTATTCTTTCAAAAAAAAAAAATAATTATAATATATGTATGATATTTTGCTTTTGGACAGTTGGTATTTTTTAAAAATCAATAGGATGCATATAGCATTAGTTAATGGCTAATTATATACATAGATTAATGGTAATCAACTTCCTTTTCTTCCTTATAATTTAGTTAAATTTATTATATGCTTTGCATATCATTAAAGGTAGCTGATCCTTGAAAATATATATGGAATTTAAAATATTTACGTACGTGAACGAGCTTGGAGGGATAAATTGTTGCAAATATGCTCTAAAGAACTCTTCATTCTCCTTTTGCAACTCTCTCCACACTGCAAAATGAATATACATTTAATTCACATAACCATATATGTTTCCCAAAGTGTAACATAAGTTTCAAGACTAATGAAAAGACTATAATCAAAAGACCTGTAAGAGTAACAAGTGGCTGAATCCCTGCATGTTCTTCTAGTGCCTTTATGCATTGGTCTTGACTCATGTGAAAGATCATGCATCTCTCTATCAGGTTTTGAACCTACATTTTTCCATGCATGAAAGTTTTGGAGCTTATTATGATATTGAAAACAAGGAAACACATTCCATAAAATAATAATATTCTTTAAAGTAAATTATAAAAAGTGCTCAACATGTATATTATAATATAGTAGCTTAATATTACCATTCTAATATAGCTATGTGGATGACAATACAAACAAGGAAGAGGGTATTGGTGAGTGTGATCATGCATTGTGCTTAATTCTGTTGCTAATGGACAAAACAAATAGAATATAGAAAGAAATAGAAGAAAGCACACAGAGAAAAAGTACATAAGATATTTTGAGTAGTATTTTGAGTATAGCAATGATGAGTGTCACATTGTGTTATCCACACATATATATATCATTATCTAGAGTGAAGGGCCAAAATAGCTCATGAAATCCAAAGGATAGATTTACCTCATCTTCAAAGAGATAAGAAGAGTGGTTTTCAGTTCCATATAATTATATAATGTGTGAGAGAGATGTCACTTTCTGTTTTTCATATTTCTTTTTAAGGCTGAATTTTTGCATTGATTAAGATAAAAATGTGGACAAGGGTATAGCCACATGAGCTTTAATACTACCTCATATGTTTAATTAAGGGGGTCCTACATTCGTGAAATGCATTGAATTTGGAGTGGTCCTACAAATGCAGAGGAATCACTTGTTTCCCTACAAATGAAATGAAATGAAATGAAATGAAACAGTATATAATAATTTATATTCAATTCAACGTGAAAAGAACACAGGGAAAAAGTACCACTTTAATTTTAAAAGCAATTTCATTTCATATATTGTACTAATTAAGTTGTACAAATGTTACATTTACAGAAATGATAAACATATTTTCATGTGTATGTAAAGTTGTATTTGAGTGAAGATAATTTCTCCCAAATGAGCCAAACTTATGTGGTTACCGCCACAAATTTAAATTTCTTCAACAAAAAAAAAAAAAACCACAAATTGAAATTACACACATAAATAAAAAAAGTAAAAAGATCTAATTATAATCATACTTACAAAACATGCTCTTCTTTCCTACTAAAAGATATTCAATCATATTCTTAACATCCTTATGTATAATTTAATTCTATACGATACACCACAATCATATCTTAACCTAAGGTAAACCATCATAATCATATTTTTCTTCTTCTTAATGGTTGATGAATTTAACTCAGTTTGTAATCCGATTTTTGAGATTGACGGGGTGCGTGGAACATTGATGCCGGATGTCAAGGTGAACATTGATTTTTGATGTTTCAAAGGAAACTACAAATGTTGGGTTCTACTTAGCAGGTATCATCAAGGTATTGTGCAGGCTTCAGCAACAAAGAGTTTGAGGATGACTTGCTCCCCAAATCTGGTCTGCAATATCTCCAAAATGTTGTGGAAATGGATGTTCAAATGTAGTCAAAGCCAAACATTGTTGAAGTTAATTTCGTTGTTAAAAGATGCAAGAACAAAGCTACAAATGGTCTTGTAGGAGTAGCTATATGTCATGGATTGGGAATGTCCTTAACCTAACCCCATTTCATCTATTGTATTCTCTGAATTTCTTGTTTGCAATGAACGAGATATCTTCCAGACCAAAAATATAAACCACCTCTCTTTTCATTTTTTTAATTGTTTTTCATAACAATAGACACAATTTATCTTCATCCTCTACCAAAATTTGATACACCTCCTGAAACACTTCTAATATGTGCAAACAGCTTTCCTAACACAACCATTTACACAAACTTGCAAATTTTAACTTTAATGAATGGTCACAAGTTAGGAAAACTTTTAGACAACAATACCGGACAAAATTCTCACTCAACATTAATTAGTAAACAACACATTTGTATTCTTCCATTCCACGGTGAACATTGAACAAGTCATTGCAAAGGAAAATAATCTACTTTTCTTTAACACATCAACTCAGACTTTTCCCTCTCTTTCACATTTTCATAGCATTTTCAAAACTCAAATTCAAATCCAAAAGTTTTTAGCTTTTCTCACAACTTGCACTTATCTCCCCATGCTCTTTGTGCTTCCACCAACGATCACTTTTTTTTTTTTTTTTGCAACACATTCATGGTGTCTATAAGGGATTCTTTATGACAATTTATGTAACTCTTTAAATCTAACTAGCAGTCAATGTGCCTCTTGTGTAAGAACAGGATAAGGCTGCGTACAATACACCAAATGGTGGGACCCCTTCCCGGACCCTGCGTATGTGGGAGCTTCAGTGCACCGGGTTGCCCTTTATGCATAAGAGCGCATTTTTTTCCATTTGAAATAACAATAAATGATAAATTTTTAGGTTGCATGTTGTGTAAATGTTGTGTCTCAAATAAGAAATACTTTGTCTCGATGGTAGAATTGTTACAAGGGGATAATAGTGGTCGAGTGGTTACTGTCTTTGGAGGTATGTTGTCATAGTTAATGAAAGGGAGAATAACATTAGCTGAGTGATTGTTGTTACGGGATAATAATAGTATTGTTGTTGTAAATAGTTGCTTTCACTGGTGGAGATTGGTTAAAGAGGAAGAAGGGGGCTTAACACATACTTTTGGTGTGCATAATGTAAGTGGTTCCTGTCATGTTTCAATGGAGAATTGGATACACTGTCCTTTTTTTTTTTACTTCTAACAATTGATGCCTCTTTTCTTCGTTTAACATGACATACATATTAGAGATGCAATGCAAGTAATAAAGTAGATTTGAAAGAACTTCAAATTTCAGGCTTCCTTACTAGACTATTCTTGGCTTCATGATTTTGACATCTTCGAACTAACAGAAACCAGGGTCCTTCCTTTGAACCAGACACTCGGTCCTTCCTCACAAAGTAACTACTTTAAAATAGCACTTTTAGAAAGAAAAAAAATAGATACGAAGAGATATACATGGTTTGGTGTCATAACTGTTACTATTTGATCCTCGTAATGGACATCATAACTTCTATAGTCTTGTGAGGAATTGTCTCAAGGCAGCAATGAGAGGAAGAGGATTCTCCAAATGGGCAGCATGCCCACAGTTAGGAATCTCAACAACCTCGTGTATGTCATTCACTTCTTCAAGTTTACTCCCCAGGCCAGAGTTTATTGCATTCATCATTGCTTGAGCAATTTTCTTAAATTTCTTATCCTTCTCTCCGTGCATGATAAGAAGAGGTACTCTACAATTCGGCAAATCTTCCCACAAAGGCCTGCCATGCAGAGAAATAGCAAGAGTTAAATAGACAAATCATCTGTGAATTGTGATGAATAAAAACTAGATTGTTAACATTTGAGGTTATGTAGTTTCTCAATGATGGAAAACACTTCTAAAGCATTTAAATGCCCAATTCATCATATGGCACATGAATCCATATTGTGTATAATTCAACCTGCTTTTAATGTGACCAAAAACCCTTGAATTCTTCCCTATTTTAAGACGAAAAAAATGAAGGCTGGTCTAAGTTTTGTTTCTGGTCACTGACCACAACTTTCAAGATTTGTTTGTGGCCAATTCTCCGTTCATGTATACAGGTCTCTATCCCCTTTTTTCCCATGTACAGTCCATATTCCCCCAACTGTCTTCTGAAATCCTATTGTCAGTTCCAGTATAATATGTTTTCTGCTTTTTTTAATTAATCCTGACAGTTTTTTTACTTCAATACTATGTAGCCATTTCTCTTTCTTAATTATGCTTTAGAGAGATGTTCTTATTTTTTTGGTAATTGTGTTTAGACTGCGACTTTTGATTTTGGAGAACTTTTTTTATTATTATTATTTATGTGAATAGTATAACTATAAATCACTGGTCTTGTACCAATAATCGTTGGCATATCATCTGGTGATCGACTAATGATTTTTTAGTCGTGCATGGATAAGTTAAGGAATGAACAGTTAGTTAAAGGTTAATTAACTTACGGATGCCTTCCTATGCTTAATCCAGACAGCATCTGTGCAAGATTGTGTACATCATTATGCTGCAAGCGACTGGCATTGATTCGATTGAAATGAGGATGGCTTCTTAAGCTGTTTGACAAAAAACAGTTGATACATTGCAGAAGAAATAAGTTATTCAAGTATAGTAAGATAAGCAAAAATCACTGATCTGAAGGTAAGGAACAAAGAGGTAACCTTTTCCACATCTCTCCTGCATACCAGGAGCTGAGAAAAAGCTGTAAACCATGTGCAGTGACCGAACGTGCTCTTGAATCATCTTTAGCTGCACGAATTTTTCTTGCCAACTTATCTTTTAGTCCAGGGCTTGCAGATATTAACACAGCTCCCTTTATCTGCATCATAAATGTTCAAATTGTTTGACCAGTGGTCATAAAAACATCAAAACAAAAACATTGAATGTCACCACTATACCTTACTGCTAAATCTCAGTGCCATATACAATGCGATCCTTGCTCCCATTGAATACCCAACTAGTGTAATTTTTGCTGGTGCTACATGATGAATTAGTTTATGTAATATATCAGAAATTATCTCCAGCGACAACGATGGTTCCTCAGCAGCACTTTTTACACCATGTAATATCGATTTTCCATGACCAGGAAGGTCAATTGAAATGCATCTTGCTGATTCAGAAAAGGTCTTCATGATAGTAATCCAGTCTTCACCACTTCCAAGAAAACCATGAAGAAATACTAGTATATTGTCCTACATTAACCAAATCTGGCAAAGTCAGATCTGTATGTTAAGGTCCCAAAGCTACTTGGAACTAACTATATATTTAATGTCATGATAATTCCAAGAATTATAATCAACAAACTAAATGTAACTATTACTAATATGTGAGGAGACTTCTTTACTTACATTTGTTTTAAGACCAATCTCACAAACTTCAAAAGAACAAGATAAATTGTTATGCTCTACATTCAATTGATACCGACAAACTTTCTCCTCAGCTATAATATTACAGATGACATTCTGGTCGACTTGAAAATCACGTAGTAACAGACTAGCATTTTCCACAGATGCTTCAACTAAACCACTATGTGGATTACGACCAATCAAAAGAGGATCAAGCGTTATGTCTTCTTTAAGCCAACGGTAGGTTCCTAGACCATGAGCAACAGAAGGTGCTTCCTTAACACCGAACAATTTGAATGTATTTGATCTCTGTATTTCAAGATAACTAGAAAACTGAGTATAAGCAGACAGACTCAAACTGCTTTCAAATGCAGAACTGACAACAGCCATCTTCCCAAGTTGGTGCGCCCATTGTGCAATTAACGCTGCATTCTCAAATCCACCAACAACACTTGGCTTGATAACCTAAGAAATCAATATAAAATTCTAAATTAGACAAAGAATTAGCATTTATATAGACAATGGGTCAGCTTATATTTTATTTTATTTTTTAAACAAGCCAGCTCGTATTTTTCTAATTCTGAATATTGAGCAATTTTTGCCAGGGGTCACAATGGTCAAACATTAGCACGAGAAGCATGTCTCTGGCTCAGCTAGTTGAGCTCAATCTATATCAATATATAATAGGAGTACCAAGTTTTGATGTAGTTTTTTCTTCTAATTTTACCCTTCATCTAAACTCCTTTATTTCAATTTAACCATTCTTTACCTAATTAAATAATTGAATTTTATCCTAATTTAAATTTTGAATAAAATCTTATCTCATCTTTTAATCAATCATAACAAATCAAATCTAAAATAATCATATAATTCAAATTTGATTTAAAAATATAGTAATTGAAATAAAAATAATAATAGAATTGTGTCTACAATTTTAATTGTAATTTTTTTCTATGGTGGAGGTTGACTGTGGTCTTCATTCGAGAAAAGCAGATAAACGGGCATGTCGGTATCCGTCTGCATACTAGTAATAATAATAACTGCTTAGTTTGTGGTATACCTATATCATAATAAAAGCTAGAGATTATGGATAGCACTGCAAAACTATTGTGGTTAACTCGTCGTATGAATCTACAGCCTTCCTCAGTCCTGAATACCTAGGCATATAAGTTGGCTATAATTATCTCAATTCTACAGAAAAGAGGCATTTAATTTTGATAATCTAGTTTTTACTATTCGGATTTTGTAAGGAACATAGTATCAGTACCAAAATGAAGTAAAGCTACCCTACTCCATAACATTCGACGGGGATTATTATTTACTTACAACAGCAACTATTCCTGAATGAGTAAACTTCACTAGCTTTTCCAGGGGATTTTCTTGAATTTTATCTATGGTTTCATCTAGGGCAACAGGTAATCCACTTTCTTCACAGAACTTGAGAATATCATCTTCATCCTGAACAGGTTCCTGCAAAGGGGTAATTGGAATCAAGTTTTAAATGCGCACAAACATGTATTATTAAGAAATAAACTCATGGAGAGTATAAAGAATACACAACTTTTTTGTTGACCAATAAAGAATATGCATTTAAAGTCCAAGAATTATAGAAAATGTCTTATGTTCTTATTTACCTCAATATACTGCAGGTTACAATCCTTAACCAAAGAGCCAAATTTCATAGCTTCCTCAAAAGTCCAGTTTCGATTTGCATCTGCACGGATGATAATGTGGCAACCAACTTCCTTTCTTACTTCTTGTATTAATGTGGCATCTTGCACTGGATCCCGACAACGTGCTACCTGTATAGCATTTTAACATATTGGCGTTCTATCTTCCCCAACAAGTGTACTACGAAATGTAGAAGAGATATTATATCATGCAGAAACCAAACAATGAGAGACTAGCTCACCTTCAGCTTAATTGCAGAAAATCCTTCCTTGACTAGTGCGGCTGCAACTTTAGCTACTTCAGCTGGAGATTGATTTGAATCAACTAGCGCACAAATCTGAATTTCTGATGACCTTTCATATTTGTTGTTTTCATTTTTTGAGGGATGGAGTATGTCCAACAAGTTAGAGCCTTTTGAATCCGCTATGGCATTGAGGATAGCCATTTCCAAACCACATCTTACACTAGGAAAAATTGAAGATGGCTGCATGACAGACAATAACAATGTAAAAAATATATTGGTTATGTTTCTAACATTTTGATATGTTATTATCAAGGAAACAGTTCTCCTAAGTTAACATTTAAACTAAAATGTCACTGGTGCTCATTAAGGAAAGTTCCTACTCAAATCTGTACTAATACAATGTCAAAAAAGGACAATCTTAGACGGAGTAAACCACATGAGATTAGAAAGCTTACCAAGATGCCCAATTCATTCCATATCCAATATGAAAATGAGCCCTTCAATAGAGAGAGTAAGCTACTAATATCTACTTGTTCCATGACATGTGTAAGAAACCTAAGTTGATATTCAGCATCTACAAGATTTTCTTTGTGGGTCTCAAGGGGGGCAACCTGCTTGATGCCAATAATATATCAACAGGTAGTGGTAGATAATTTAAGAGAATTTACAAGAAAATGAAAAAGGAATTGAATGGTAAAAAAGAAAGAATCGTTGCAAACAGAGACAAGGGAAAATAATTCAAAATTGAGGACCCGCTACCCACCTATATGGTTAATTTGGTTTGAATGGATAGCAGTTAATCACTCTTGAACTAAGTAAACCACATGACTGATTAGTGGGTCGCTCATTCTCCTTAGATCATTGAGTAAGTCCAAAAAAAAGTAAAAAAAATACTGTCAACACTCAATGAAAACTATGTAAATTTTTCGCCTTTTCGATCAACAGCTTTAGAATGTAGTAGAAAGATCCTCAAGCCACAATGGTTAGGCTATATGTTTTTATTTTGTATAGAAAAAAGTAGGGCATCTTTGGTGAGTAAACATTTTTTGTTTTCAGTTTTAATTACGAAATTGTCACCTTATTTTCCATGTTTTTTTTTTCAGATTTGTTTTCATTGTTTCCTATACAAATATTTGAACACAAAAAGAGTGAAAACAATGTGACAATTTTGTAATTAAAAGTGAAAACAGCAAACAATTTTTCAAATCAGATCCTAAGATGTTAAAGTCTTCTGTTTGTTTCTAGTATTCACATTCAAACAAACCATTAAAGTGGCTTGTGAAATATACCACTGCCCCGTATAGTTATTTCGCCCTCATACTTAAACAAAAACGCTGAAGTTAAACCAGATATGAAATATTATGTACAGCAACAGACAGATACGAACCTCCCCAAAACCAACACTTCCATCTTCAAGAATTACAGATAAAATAAATCCTTCTCTATAAAATTCTTTACAATTATCACCAACAGATGCTGCTGTTGATGGGGAGCTTAATGCAAATCTGCCACAGAATCAATGCATACAATCCAAGGAAAAGAATCAAAGGAAATAAATATTACCATCAAATCCTGAAATAAATAAGAGGGGATTAGAATTTCTGCATTATGTAAAAACTCACCTATATTTTGAACACTCTATTTTATGAATTTTGTATATACAGAACTCATCATTTATAGAGCATTGATTGAAAGGAGCTGAGAGGAATCTTATGGTGTCTTGTGCGGTTTGGAAAGCATTTTTTTTCAAAATACTGGGTCAAAATATAAGGTGTCAGCATAGAGGTAATAATTCATAAACTCAGCAAAAGCTAGAAAAACCATAACCTCTATCAACCTGTGAAAATTGGCATTGGCATTAATGGAACTCTCAATTTCAACCATACAATCCATCTGTTCATGATGAGCTACACAGAGTGCTTCTTCGAGTTCCGCCTTTGTCTTCACATGTAAATGTTTGATACTGCAAGTTTATTGCATTTTTCAGGAAAAAGATAGAATTGGCTCAGCATGGACTAAGAATATAAGAAATCATTGGTTAGAGTATGAACAGACGATTTTACTTGTACTAGCTCTGATTCAATGACAAACCTCCCATCCTAAAATTCTCTTCAGAATTAAGGTTAGAGTAGAATCTAATGATGTCCTTTGCACTACCCCCAATTCAGTAACAAACCTCCCATAGGATCCATTTCCTGGACAAAACCCTCTCTACTTCTATCAATTCCAACTCTATGAGAAAAAAAACTAGCAAAATTAATCCTAGGTTTTCTTCTCCAACTAGTTTCTTCCTGCAGGATCACATCTTCTAACTCATTTGTCAAAAACAAAACTAGTCGTTCCTCCAAACAAAGCATCCTCTGCTATAACTTATCAAGAGTGTCCACTAGGATGACCGAACTAAAGTCATAACTTTAAGAGTACCTCAAATGTCTACAGCTATTACTTCTACAACGTAAATTATATAACAATCCATTACAAGTACGTTTTATAGACCAAACTAGAAAGACCACACTGACCCTTCGTCATGGGCATAAAGCAGGTGTGAGTAACACAACACCAAGTTTTGCTTCCACTAACGACCGCAGAAAAAGAGCAAAATAAAATAAATACATTATAATATTCTAACTTAATGTCTTCAGCTTTTCCTAGCCAAAAAAATGAAAGATAAAATAACTAAGTGGCACTAATTACATAAATAAGCATGCAAATGAAGGGAAGGATATGACATATAGTATAATCAATATACAAAATCATTTTCACAAAATTTATGTCAAATATTTAAATTAGTAGATATGACATAAAGTATAATCAATATACAAAATCATTTTCACAAAATTTATGTCAAATATTTAAATTGGTACCTATGTGCCAAGCATAGCTCACGAATCGAAATGTTGTGAGAGGTGTAGAAATATTGATGCAGTATACTGCGTTCGACTTTATCTGCCAAGGGAAGAACACTGAAAATCGCACCTCCATGGTTATTAACCACAAGAATCGTCATTGGTTTGCGCAATTTCCTAAAAATTGATATATTTTCAGAATATTACCTAACAATCTTGCAAATATAAGTGACAATATATAGCTTTATTTAATAGTAAGTACATCAAGAAAAATAATTAATCTTGCAAACAATTTCCCTAAAAACTTACATTAAACTCTAACGGATCCAAAATCTTCTTAAATAGAGGCATTTTCATATTTCGCAGATGTTGAATATATTTGCATTGTCCTTACGATAAAGAATCATTTTCTGTGTATTTAACCTAGAAATCATTCAACGATTTATCTCCTGTACGATTGTGCATATTCCATTCTTCAAAGAGTGCTAAGAATAACAGGTAAAATTAAAATCAATTTATTCTCTTTATAATCTTATAAATTTCTACGGTCATTAAAAAAATTGTCTCATGGAGGCAAAACCTACTTTTTTATGGGTACAAAATCTAAATTATCAACTGTATTTATGCATACAAAATTACTTACAAGGGAAATCCCCCATAGATACGTACATGCATCTGCCCCTAATAAAACCCGCAGTATAACAGGGATGCATTCAGTTTGTTTCTTGCTTTTATTTTCAATGCATTTGTTTTAACCAATAATTGCAAAACTATCACTTTGTTTCTTGCTTCCATGCACCCAATGATTTTCTCTTTATTTTCTAGCTTGCTAGCCGTATGAATGTGTTAAGTTAGAGAAAAGAGAAGTATAATTTGGTGTAAGCCGTGTGCATCAAGTATCAACTAAACAGAGAATATTGATACAAAGTAATACATGGATCCAAATTATCTTAATTATATGGGTAGTGTTAACTTGTGCCCTTAGGGCACATGTTAAGAGACCTAAAAGGAGAAATATTTTATAAAATTTTGTGCATTCAACTCATTAAAAAGTTAAAGATTAAATGTATTGCACACATTCCAATGAGTTATTTCTATATTTGTTTCATTAACTTGTGCCTTAAGGGCACAAGTTAACATTTCCCTAATTATATTAATCACAAAATTTGGTTCATTACTGCCTGTACAATAATTGTGACTATCTACAAATCAGTAAAATATACAATAATATACTAATAATTTCCATTTCCAACAGAACACATAAACAAACATAATAGGCTTAAATGTGTTTAGTCTCTGAAAATATCACAATTTCAGTTTGGTCCCCCATTTTAAAAAATATCCAAACATGTCCATTATATATTTTATTTTCCTTAATAAATGGTATTGTGCACATGCGGAGTCCTTTGAGGAGACTGTGATCCTACAAGGCGTTTTATTCAGTTGACATTTTGATGGCATGGCCTCTATGGCTTATCATCTTTTTGGTGTGGTAGAAATTTTCAAATTTGATCACATATTCCACAAACCCTAACATAATACTCTCCAGGCTCAAATCACATGTGGCAAGCAATGCAAATTGCAACTAGTATAAACAATACTAACCTAGATATTCACCAAAAAAAAAAAAATAATACTAACCTAGATCAACTATAATATTGTGGCAGGAGGTCAATGAAGCTTGATTTGCATCTACAATGGTGCTTCATTGACATCACCTACTAGAGCCCCACCACTCAAAAGTACTGGATTCTTCCCTACTGGGATTGCTACCAGCTGTCACAACCACAACACAAGCCTCTTTGTTGCCTGCACCCACAACTATTGATCTTTTCATTGGCAATTACAAACTAATACGCGTTTTGAAGAGATTATTTGGGTTTCTCTTATGACATTGTTTAAGTGATTGAGAGAGCTTAAGAAAATTGTTTATGACATTTCTGTAAGTTGTTTTTCAGCTTGTTTGAACAAGATCTCAAAGATAGCTTATAATAACAGCTTACAACTTATAAAAAAAAGTTTAACCATATTCCCTAGTTGATTATATAAATATTTTATGCATAAGTGTTTATATGTTAAGCACTTATTTAATAAGTACTTCATTAAGATGTTTACCCAAACACACCCAAATAATCTACTATTTTGTTGAAATACATGGCCACAGTTTTTATTCACGGGGACCATAAGTAACAATGGTTGGAAAATCCTTCTTAGCATGTTTTATGCCTTGTGATATGTGGGGACCATAGGAATTTTTGGCAGTCATGTCTTATAATTGGTCTTGACCCAGAAATTCAAACTGAATCATCCCATTTTGATTGTTGTGTTTGAGCTAATACTCAAGATTTTGGTTGAAATCCTGCTTCCAAAAAACGGCATCATGGAAGTTTCAAAATAGATGTAGCTAATGAGAGTTTCCAACCATCACTGTGGTCATCACAACCACGTGTAATGTTGAGTATGACGAATGTCTCCACAAAGGATGTCGATGTGAATTTGCGGTGATATAACATAACAAACTAAAAGAGACAATTCAGTACGCAAAAACAATTTCTGAAGGACTTGTTTGAATTTCAAAAACTTAAAAAATGGGGACCAAAAAATGTGGTGATATTTTGAGGGATCAACAATATATTTAAGCGAATATAAAAAATCTAAGAGAAAATTCGGTAAAGATCCTACCGCTGGTTCAAAATTGCCAGACCATTTGTATCATGCAACAATGAAATATCTCCAATTACACAGAACACCTGAATGAAATTATGGAGTAAAAATAATGTTAAGAAGATAAAGTAAGAAATGGTATAATACTAAAGCAGAATATAAACGGTTAAACAATTTTTATAAATATAATTCTATGGCACTAATAGATAAAGTGGGTACGACTATGGATGCCAACAAGCGCTCTTGATGTGCTATGATGGACTCACAACTATACTCCATTATCAAATCCTCCATTTCATCCATCTTTGAAGCAAATCTTTCATGCTTATTCCACTTGAAGACTATTTGAGAGCAGGCTAAGTTTCTAAACACTTAAGAAACCGAAGGCCTTTATGGGGTTATCCAAAACATCATGGGTGTCAATGTCACTGCCCCAAGATATTTGACTATTGTCAACCTCGTATGGTGAAAGTTCTTAGGGCTCTATATGACATCAATGTATTAATAGGACACCAGCTTGCAGAAACTTTCTTAAAGATTTTATGTGCCGACATGCATGCACCAACTTGAGGTAGATAATCAACTTTCTTATAGATTTTATGCCCTATGAAATTGTGGTGTTATAACTGGGTTGCCATACATATTACATCAAATCTAGTTTTTCATATAAAAACAAAACACATTGAGGTAGACTGTCGTTTCATCCGAGAGAAGGTTAACTTAAATCATATATCTACATCCTATGTCAGGGCAAGTAAACAACGGGCAGATTTGTTTTCAAAGGCCTTGAGTTAAGTGCGTGGGGAATCTATGATCTAGCTTGAGGGTGAGTGTTGAGAATTATTATAATAAGAGTCATTAGGAATTAGTCTTGAATTTATGGGCTCGGCCAAATTTATTCTTATATATTACTTACTCGACCTAGTAATATAAATATGAGGCCCACACACTGTAGTGTATCCCATTACATTCTTCTTATGTCTCTTTCTCTCTTTCTATGGGTAGGGTTCTCAAATACTATTTTTGTATTGAATTACAAGTCTACACACGATCCAAGAGTTTGCACCCTCTTTCAAATTTTAAAACCATATTGAACCCGTTACATTACTTAAACTCTGATGAAAATCAATTTCAAGTAAGATGGAATCAGGTCAAGACATTACAGAAAACAAAAACATAACTGACAGAAACAAAAAAGAGGAAAAGTAAATTCAGGTCATTCTTGAGACCAGTAACCTCCCATTCCCATCCAATCCCACACTCAACTCTTTCTTAACTTCTCTCTCATCCAACCTTCATACATTACCTAACTGACTTGCCACGTTGGCAGATTTGTTAAAAGGTTTACCCACCCACTCATATTTCTCATGCAGTCTTCAATAACAGTAACCAATCCTCTGCTCCTGATTGTCTTCTTGTAGAAAAATAGTTATTCAGAAAAGGACATATCCCAAACTTTCTATTTCCTCAAGACACATGAGTCAATCAAGAATACTTCTTTACTATAAAAAATACCTATTTTAAACTAATAGAATATTCCTCCAAGAGACGGTTAACTACAACAACCAGCAGCTAACATATGTAAAATGGGTGCTTACAAAATTATAAGTGGTTACCTTTTTGTTGCATCCTACAGCAAAACCAATGGCCGTGCTAAGTAACCCATCAATACCACTAGCTCCCCTGTTAGCAGCCACCCTCATCAAGGTAAGTGGTAAGTCTGAATTTAGCATAAGAGATGCAACACTATGACCGTGTATGGGCCCACTATGTCCATACATATCTACATCACGAATAGGCATACTGTTACCCAGGAAAAGAGCAGATTCAGGGGAAAGAGCTTTTGACATCACATGTGCAACATAAGGTTCAGTTAGGGAGGACTCAGCAGTGATCTGAAATTGTATCTGCCATTCAACCTGCAAATTAAAATGTCTGAGAGAAAGCTTACAAGAAAATGGCTGCAGCTCTATCCTATATCAAGGCACGATAAACAGACAAACAGAAACCTCAACAGAACGTCACTTCAACAACATTTTAATAAATACCGACTCTGGTAGAAATATTTTTATGTGGCATAAATTAGACAGGTTACTACAAGAATACATCGGATTAGCTGTAACAAGTAAAAAGTTCTCAACATTATCAGAACAGGAAGTAACTTTCGTTGATTGAAATAAATACCATTTTACTCAGCAACTGTAGGCAAGTGCTCCATATGCTCCTCGAATGTGGAAAAGTAACCTTAAGTAAGCAGCCCACAAAATCAAAAATGGTAGTTTGTATCCGATGGGTTACAATATGTGAGGGATCATGACGAAATGGATGCTTGTCAACCATAATATATGAAGAAGGAGCACATTCCTCAAGAATTTGACAGATTCGTTTGCTGGTTATCCTGCTTCCCATCTGGACCAAAAATACACAAATGTAGTACATAAACAACTAGTTTGTGGCCGAAAATGTATATGACAAGAAACAGAAATAAATATAAAGAAGATTATAGACAGAAATACATGGAGGGCACAAAATAGACCAGTGAATAAGTGATACCTGAATAACTACATCAATCTTCAACCAGCTCTTGACAGAATCTGAGAGAAGAGCATGATCAAGATTATCGACAAAAATAAAATTTCTTTCAATATCAGAGAAAGAAGTTAAAAGCTTTCTCAACCGCAACCCTGACAAGATATCTGCTACAACAGGCCACTGGAGGTGCTTAGCCAAAAGAAGAGCAGCCCACATCTCATCCTCTGAATGGATTGCACCAAATAGTAGAAGACCGTTGTTGGCTCTTTGAATCAGATTTAAAACTTCAATCATTTCACCACGAGCATTTATACATGGATGAGACAATTGCATATGAATATACTTGGTAAATGGATCAGCATTAGTCATCCAGAAGTCTAATCCTTTTAAACAGCTTGATAACCAGCTGAGGGGGCTGCTTTCCAAAGGCTCTCTGAAAGGGCAGTTAATATGCACGGGACCACACGGAGAAGTAGTTGCCCGATGTACAGCAGAATCAAGAGTAGTAAGTACTATCTTTGCAGGAATCTGATCTGTTGGTGCAGGGAGATTAAAGAAAAATCTCACAAAAGAACCAAAATGGTTCACCTGATACGTAAGTTCAAAGGAAACCATGTCAAGAACCACCAGAGAAAAAGGTTAAGCTGCTGGGCAAAAACAGGTGAAGGGTTTTTGTATAATAAATCTTTAACACAAACCAAGAAGAAAAGTGAAACATAAGAACGCATCCAAGTTTATTTGAGTTTGAAGAAAAAAAATATATTTCAGATGCCTTTATCATCTATCCTCAATCTATGGTGCACAAGCAGAGAATTGCATTCCATTTTCAGGAAGAAAAAGCATCCAGAAAACAGTTTGAGATCAAACATTATATATCAACGTAAAACGGGAGAATCATGTCTATTGAAATATAAATCACAGAAAATTAGAAACTAATGCAAATTTATGCTGATTTGACACAATAAATGCATCTTGGAGATCTCGCCTCTCCCTTGACCCCCGAATTCAGCATTGTATATAAGTATAACCACCAGTGAACCAATATATTATAATACCCATGCAATGCACCACAATATATAAGAAATTGATGGATCTAACCTGATCAATTGCTTGGTTTGCCCCACAATCCAGAAGCTCTGGCGGTCGATCAGCTGTGAGTAAAATAAGCGGCACAAAATCTTGACTTGCCTCCACAACCTGACCATTTTTATTACTCAATTAAAGTGGTCAAAATTATATTTGTATCTCAACTATCGTGAGCTACATATCCTTCAGGTGAATGAATAATACAATTAAAGTTGATGGAATCATAAGCGACATGTTACAGAATCCATGTATTTGAAATAAACACAGAAAAATATTTTATACAGACATATATACAAGGATTTACACCTATCCTAACAGTAAAGTGTCCCACGTTGGATGTGGTATCTCAATACACCCCCTCACGCTCAGGACTGGACATCTAGAGCATGGACAAAAGCAGGTGGTCCAATAACAACCTATACGCATAGGATTAGACATCTAGAGCATGAACAAATATAAGTGGTCCGATGAATGAGAGATCTAGGATATGCTAAAATACCATCTTAGAATTTGGTAATTAGGCCTAACTCTATGCAGTCAATCTCAATAGGAGAGCATAACATCAAACCCCAAAAAGGCTATAATGGTATAACAAGTAGCGGTATGGCCGGTATGTCTAAGTTCAGGGAAACAATGCAAAAATGTATACCATACACATAAAAAACTCAAACTACACACAAAACTAGACATATAGATAACTAACAATCAAAGTTCATTGTTACTAATATTCAAAACCAATATAAAGCAAATAAGTTTTAGCTTCCCACGCTTAAAATATTGAGCATCTCTTTAAGGATTTGGTTGGGAATGTGATGTTCCCATAATGAGCAGAACAGAGAGGGATATGGAGGCATGTTATACTGTCAGAATACAAAGCTGGGAACAGTAGCAGAACATAGGGAGAACATGAGCAGAACAGAGGAACAACCTCTTTCAGTCCAAACAGCCTGAACAAAGGGAGCCTGCGCAGAACATAACAACCTGCACACAAGAGGAGGGCCACAGAAAGTCGAACAAATGATCACTGGAATGTCCCAAAAGGTGGAGGGCTGCGGAGACAAACTGTGTTTGACTGTTTAGGAGAGGAAAACAAATGAGAAGAGAGGAGATGTATGAGAACCCTATTTCATTGTCGTTTAGGATTTTAGGGGGAAAATGACCAAAATGACTATAAAAAGAGAGGGAGCGGCTCTAAACTGAGGGCATAATAGGTTTTCAAATGGAATTCACCATTGAGGCTGCTATGGCTACTATTTGCGGTGCTACGTCGGCTCATCAATATTTCAATGCTACGCGGTCTCGTGTAGCGCCTAGGGGCCACAACGTCATACAACAGCTCGATGGTGGCCACTGGGGCGGTTGCCGAGTACATAAACCTAACTCAACATCAAAAGCTATCTCAAGAGATGAGGATTGCCCAACCCTTAAGGATTACTTTGCCTATATCTCAAGTCGATATGGGATCTCAACACCCTAAGCACCATAATACATAGGATCTTCCCATGATTACCTTATTTACAGTATTTCTAACAAATATAAAAACTAAGTGGGGATAGGAACCAGGAAAAAATAAAAATCCGATCCGTCCTAAAATAAATAATGTGAAAAAATCCCATGACACAAATGTTGGAAATTATCTCCCATTTAGTGCCAGATATATTTGTTTTTATAGCTATGATATAATAACTCTCCTTACTTTTCCTTAATAATAGTATATAGTTGATTATACAGAGGGATTTCTCAAGCAACTCGGTAAATATTTGCCTATCTCAATAACGAGTATTAGTGGTAGCTCACAGAAGGAATACAAATTAAATCATTAGAATTAATAAATTATTATGCATTCAAGATGACAAACAAATCTGTAAACTGAAAAATCAATATAATGGAACTCACAGCTGGAAGAAGGTTTGAAACTGCAGTGCCTGATGATGTTATGACTACTGCTGGAATGTGAGAACCTCTTCCATATCCAACAGCATGAAATGCAAGTGAACGTTCATCAAAGCATGAAATACAAGTAATTAATTGGTGACTTGCAGCAGCAACAGCAAGTGGGGAAGATCTAGATCCAGGTGCCACACAAAAATACTAGAAAAAAGAATAAATCAGAATCTTGCATTTAGGGGGAACAGCAGATTTATAATCATTTATCATCATCTCACCGTCAAACCAAGTCGTGCACATTCTTCAACTAAAAGTGATGCCCAAACAGCATTGATATTGGCGCTTCCGTTCAGTGAGTGCGAAAATTCAGTGGAATGATCCAACTGATAATAAAAGACAGACATTAACACGAACAAACTTCAGCATAGTTTAAACATTCTAGTGTTATTAAGGTAAATCCACAATCCACTTCATGAGAGAATAAAATATAAATCTGACGTATCACTAGTAAGCATGTTTTTTATCAAAGAGAAAGTGAAAAGATGCATGCATTTTACGGATGATAAAGTTGTAGTTAAAGAATCAAGAGGAGAAATGTGTTCACAGCAGAACTTTGATGCATACAATAAAAAATATGTATATTTCGTGTACTGCAACCATATTCTGGCTTGCCGTCATTCTCAAGTAGTATAAGCTCAGGAAAAGCCAGATAAATTAAAATTATTTCAATCACTAAGACACAGGAATGTCTTTTTCCAATTATTTTTGGCAGATATACAATGAATACATTAAATAAATGTACCATGTTATTTGAAACAGTGAGGGTTGCTGAAAGCCTGGCACAGAATTGACTAGAAGATGGAGACTCTTTCTGCAATAGAGGTGATCAAAATTAAAGTTGTTCATCATCCAGATGATTGCAGACATTTGCAGATCGAAAATGCGAGAAAAATATGATACCAGTTCCATGATGTTGCTCACACTTTCTGTTCCTCCCCGTGCAACAGTGTTTATGTAGACCTAGCAATTCATTCAGATGAGGAAACAAGCAATACTCAATAATCAAATTGATGCAAACAAAAAATACAAAGATTAAGCAAATGGCTTATAAGAATTAGCATCTAACAAGTCGTTATGACCGATGAAAAAGAAAATCCAAAAGATTAACATGATAAAAAAAATATTAACAACTGCATGTTTCAAGTAAAACTTACATATTATGAAAGAAATGAGCTTATACCCTTGGAATAGATCTATCTTCTACCAAATTGAGTTTTCTGAGGGCAGCTCTTACACATTTGGATTTCTCAGCGCTGGAAGTGGACCAGACATGATATATGACCTACACCGAATGAAATATAATATCAGACACACATACAAGTTCATATATTAGGACATATTTACTCATAATTCAAGAAAACTAAGTATGCGTATTAATTTATATAATGTAAATCCTTAATGTACATGGAATCAACTACAAAATGATGCATTACAAATTTCCTTCAAACTTGATATAAGATCTCAGTTGAGTTCACCTAAACCTTTCTTTTCTAAATGATCGTTCCAAACACATATTGAAGGGAAGCTGTTCAACCGGTTATAAAAAAATGCCCTTCTAACAGCTTTTACTTAATAAATTGCTTGCCCTCTTATAAATCTTGTCCAATTCATTGTGTCTCTCTTTCCTTCGGACCTTATTTTCTATATTATCCGGCACGACTCGTGCCTGGTTTGGCATCTTTCCCAGTCAGCTCACGTGGTTTTCTATAAGCCCGTTGCTCTCCAGCTTCATGCATCGGAGTATTGAGTGATGTCAAGCTCCGTCTCTATTTTGTGGTCTCTTTTTTTAATATCCTATACTTCAAATCCATACTGTGAATTATTTTTTCACCTCTGTTTGTAGGTCAGTAATTTAGTATTGATTATGAAAATCTTTAATACTTAATGGTCTTATGTCTTTTAACCAAAATATATTATAGAGTATAAATTATTTACCTTGTT
The DNA here is from genome assembly GCF_051527215.1 of Medicago sativa. Lineage (NCBI taxonomy): Eukaryota > Viridiplantae > Streptophyta > Magnoliopsida > Fabales > Fabaceae > Medicago > Medicago sativa. The sequence goes on from NC_140756.1 coordinate 62,707,599, forward strand.
TTACTAATCGTCGGAATAGCAGTCACCACGCTACCTCTAATCCCACAGTCCCAGTCCCACTATAGCATAAGGTCAGCCACTCCGTGCTGCAGTCCAGGGCTGACAACTATGTGCAGTACAAGAACATTTGGACCAAGCCCATATGATTTCATATAATTCAGCGATAACTCGTAACGCTAATAATAAGTAATAACTGATAGGAACGAAATAAAAATTTATTTATAGTGGTAAACGATCTATTACATTCCAGGTATTCGAGAGATGTGGTGCTCTCCCCCTCAAAATCCTTTTACATAAAAAAGGTAAGCTCTATAATCTCTCCTTACTGGTGCCCCTGGGGCACTAGTTACGGAAACAAGTATAGTAAGAGTTTCTTGGAACTTGTGTAATCAAATATTTAAAAGTGTAGAAAATGTTATTTTCAATTAATAACTTACCTTTTTTTGTGTTCTTCACTAGTGCCCCGAGGGCACTAGTTAACATGACCCTTATAACAAACCATCTCATACATTCTAACTAACTCTCAGTAACCCACTATCTAACTAATTGATTGTGTTACTGTTACCTACCAATAACTCTTAACACTGGTATATACGAAATTAACCAAACACAAACTAAAATATATAATGAAAGCATTGCAAGCACCTGGTTTAGAGAAACTTCGAGCAAATGAAGAGCTTTCCCAAAATTAGAAAGGGAAAAGTTATCCCATGCAAGTGTCATTGTCAGAATAGAAGCACTTTCCATCTCATCTAACTCAATCTGTCGTGACAAAAATTATAGTTTAAATGTCAGTTATGAGACCATCAAACAATATTATAACTGTGGTAATGATAAGAATACATGCTAAATAATTATTAGAAAGAAATGCAACAGGAAGTATAATATTGTTAATCTAATGGCACTATGATACAGATAAAGCTATACCTGGGGGATGAAAAAGCTAAAAGAACCAGCCTCGTGATTAATTCTAACCGAATCATTATCTAAATTAATATCCATAAAACCATAGGCCACTATATCGGTGGAATCAGTTGAGATGAATCTGCAAAAATAAATTCATTCTTTGGTAAGTTCAAAATAAGTAAAATTCCGAGTATAACCAGATACCATCACAATTAACTTATAAATGAAGTTCCATGGCACCACCTTTAAATACATAAATGTTTGTGTGGTCCACTGATATATACGGCAGGAACAACAACTCAAGTTCTGCTAAGATCCAAATCTGATTTAATATTTCCCATTACCCCTTGATCCACCACAAACCACACCAGGGTTTATGTCTCAATGAACAGCAACTATGTATTTGCATCCATTGCTGATTTTTAAAGGTCAGTTTTAACTAATGAAATTAACCTGGGTTGTGTCCTGTACTATGCTTTCATGAGAAACAAATCAGAAGTTTCTACACATTCATATCTTCATTTTTTTTCTCTCACCCATCCAAACCCTTCTTAGTGTCTTTTTCGTCCAAACGACGAGAGGGGAGGGGAAACAACCCTCTTTTGTTTGGTTCATTAAAGAACAAGATAAATTTTAATGGAAGAGAAATGCTAATTTACTTTTCACACCCTTTTTAACATTTCATGTGACATTTTAGTCGATGCATTTAAAAAATTATAAAAATCGTCTTTTCTCCCCTCCAAATCCTCCAATATTGGAGAGGAGCCAAAACTGTGTTACGAGGGAATTTGCTGTCATCCCTTCCAAGAAAAAGAAACCAGACAGTAAAGATTTAATCCCTTCATTCCCCTCCAGTATGCCCTCCACTCACATTCTAATTCTTATAGCCATGTGTCTCCTCATCATTTCCACAAAGAGTCAATAAATATTAACTTGAATCTCTAGCCATCACGGCCAGGGAGAAAAGACATAACCAAAAGAAACAAAGATCCGGTTGAAGTAACAGACCTTTTGATCAAACTCTTGTTTCCAAGGGAAGAATGTACAAAAGAAACTGCAGTACCGATGCCAAAAACTCCACGGCTTCCATTCACATAAAGTGACTTACACGTGGGATCATCCATTTTTTTCGAAACAAAAATCAGAGGAAAGACTTCTGATGACTCTGGTTGACAGCAAAACCAACTCAATGCCTTAGAACTTGGAGGTACCATCACCTAAACAATCAAACGCACACATCCACATAACATAAGATCATCATTCAAACATTTCTTTTCCAACTTTAAGCTGCTTTACACGATCTCACAGTCACAGCATACTATAGAATATATTTCATTATACTTGGCTTCATTTGAAGCTATGGTGTTTTAGATAAAAGGGTAAGATAAATAATAAGAACTTAAATATAATCTACAATAACTTGATAGTAACTTCTCAAAAAACCAACTTGATAGTAACTTAATAAATAAATAGGAAAATTAGAAACTAATATATTTTAAGAGATCATCAAATATATTGTAAGATTAGAAATTAATCCTAGGAAATAAACTAAGATACTCTACTATAATACAAAGATATTATAAGATACTTTATTACTTCTTTGGTCTCATATTAAGGGTTTGTTTGGCAAGCACAATAAGCAAGCTTATAGCTTATAAGTTAATATGACTAAAAAAGACCCGTTTGGCATCTGTCATTTTGTCATGAGCTTACAAAGTATTTTTACCATCTTATAGCATTTTTTGATAAGCTAATTCAAGTAGCTTATAACTTATCTTCTTTTTTTTTTCCTTCTAAATTTACCCCTGTTGTATTAATTCAAAAAATAAATATTAATTAAACATATCTTTTTTTATGTCATTCCATGTTTATAAACTAATCCAACCACTAATTTTACCGAAAACTACAAATTCAATCAGCTAGCTTATCGGTTATCCGTTTTAAGCTAATTTATTGGTTATCCGCTACTTTTTACCAAACAGAGAGGGTAAGTGTATGTTTAGAATGTTTATCCATTTCATATTATTTGTCATTATAGATTACCATTGAATCTTGTTTCACGCCTAACTACTCCACTAAGTGTAACATGCAAATGTAGATGGAATAATGTGAATGAAAACACAACAATATAAAGAAATTTGAGTTTCATGTAAATTACTCCATCCGTCTCACAATAATAGTCTCTTTAACATTTTTTCTTTTTCTCAAAATAATTGTCACTTTAGAATACCAATGCAGCATTTATTATTTTTTTCTATTATTATACCCTTATTTATTGAATTTCATCAAACTTAACTACTCCACTAACTACAATTAATAAGGGTATTTTAGCAAATGATATTAATTTTATCATTGAAATCAACACAATCAATCATTTCCTTAATAACCGTGCACAAACCTTAAACGACAATAATTTAGAGACGGATGGAGTAGTTACTAATTCCACATTGTCACAACACAAATTCCAATTAAAAAGAAGAAGAAGATAGAACTATGGTTGGGCATTGAGATACCTGAAACCTAAGGAATCCAGTCTCACAAGTAGGCGGAGCAAGCTTCAAAATCTCAAGAGCATCCTTGAATTTGTGAAGTCCGTCTTCCAATGTAAGCGCGGGAGGCAGAGTCTTCGTTACGCAGTGCTCGAAAACAACTTCGTCGTCGTCGTTTAGAGGTAATGACCAGTCGAATCTCACTCCACCTGAAACAACATGAAGTTTAGGAAGTACTGTTCGAGTAACTCCAATGGCGAAAGGTGGAGGAGAAGATGAAATGGAGGAATGTGAATGTGGGAAGATGAGAACGAGTGAGGCGTTGAAGGGTGAAGATCGGAGAATTGGTACAGGTAAATTCATGATTGGTTGGGTTTGGAGGGAAGAAAGGAAGGAGATAAGGTATCAGTGACAAATGAAATGAAGTAGTTGGTATTTTGGTACTTGGTAGTCTTAATTTATTTTTATTTTTTTACGAGACAAAAATGTCAAAATTGATAGATGGGATAATTTAACCGAATTTTAAATCTCGACTCCTATGTTTATTCGTGAATTTTTAATATCTGTCAACATTCATCATTGTAAAAAAAAAAAATTAAAGTTGTATTTTTTCGATTTTCAAGTGCGACCAAAACTCACACAATTATAAATTTCATGGATTTAGTTTACTTTAGTGGTAAAATAATAGACCTTAAGTCAAAATGTTAGTTCGATCCCCCGCTAGTGTATTCGAATGGAAGTAAATGTATTTATATTTGTCAACTTTCGAAAAACTCAAAGATATTCTCTGCTTTGAATTGAGACATTGTTATCCCTTTTCTAAATTTTTATTATAAAATTTGTTTTTACATATTTCAATATATTTTTATTTTAATTAAAAAAAGATCACTTATTGTCACCATCTTCGTCTTAAGGAAAAAAACTGGTCACCATCTGATCTTTTATTTGTTGCGTTTTGGAGTCTTGTATGGTTGGTAGTTGGTACCACAACTTGTCCACATCTTTCTCACGTTTTCTGGTAACATAACATTTATTTTTTGGTAAGCTCTAACATACTCCCTCCATCCTATAGTAATTGGTCATCTTATCACTTCATTCATATATATTAAAGAAAAAGATAAATAAAAAAACAAACAAAAAATTAATGATGTATTTTTATTATAATAAACTATGTTTTTCTACTACATATATAAAAAGGCATATATCAATTTTTTTTTTCAAGGAAAAAAGACATGTATCAATTTTGGCAATTAAGATTTAAATAAGTTTTTTTTAATAGTGTATAATGTTGTTCATATTGTAGCAGTGTTGTTCTTATTTTTTTAAACAATACTTTAAATTTTTATTTCAATGGAATTTAATTTATTTATTTTAATTTTTATAAAAATAAATAATTAATATTAGTTAAAAATAAATAGTAAATAAAATAATTCAAATGCAGGTAAGGTTTTTATAAAAAGTTGTGTAATTATTATTTCATAAAAGTATTCAATCCCAAAACCAAAAGGTGTCACAATTATGAATCAACATGTCATTTGGAAATCATTCCAATGTATTCTATGTTTACTAGCGAAAAGTGTAACACCCCGTTTTCCCAACGTAAAAATTTCATAAATAAATTAGAGTTTTTCAACTTTAAACGGAATGCTACACTTCTTAAAAATTCATAAACTGAATAAATAACAATTTATTCTTCAAAATCATTTAACATAAGTAATTCAAAACTTCGCAGCGGAAATTGTAACACCCCATTTTTATTTAATTATTTTTAGTAGATGTGTGAGTATTTTTATATGAATTTATTTGTTAAATAGATGATTTTATGTGAAATATGTGTTTTGGGTGATTTTATGTGATATATGGTGTGATGCTATTTTATTATATGATTTATAGAGTTGTGTTTTATTTGAATGAATATTGTCTTATTATTTGTGGAAATAATAGGAGAAATAGAAATAGGTAGAAATAGTATTTATTTTAGTTAATGAGAATTAAGTAAATAATTATGAGAGTTTAGTGGGAGTTAAGTGAGAAAAAGAAAGAGTTATATTTTTGAGAGTAAAAGAAAGAAAAAAGAAAGAGTTATATTTTTGAGAGTAAAAGAAAGAAAAGTGAGAACAGAAACATTTTCACGTACAATTGAGAAACAACTGGTTTTGGAGAGGAAGAGGAGAAGAACCAAGAGAGAGCTAGGAAGGAATCGATTGTTGTAGCTATTCGTTCATTTTTGCTGAATTAAGGTAAGGGTGGGATTCCTTTCAATAATCATGATATATAATTTAAAAATTGATGAATTTGTTGTTCTTGGTTTCTAGGGTTTGAGAAGTTATGATAGATGATGAATTATGATGAAACTTGTTGTTGAATTGCATAATTATATGTTGTTTTGTTCCCTATGTTGTATACTAAACCTGTAAACATGTTTCTAAGACAATTTGGGTGATTAAGGGATCAAAAATGGGATTTTTGGGTGAAACTATGTTGAAATCGCACTTTTGAAAAGCTGTTTTTTTTGACCTGGTACTGTCAAAAACGTGGCACGTTTTGGGCATCGTGGCACGATTTTAAAATGTCGAAAGTTGGGTTTTTCTGGTCGTAAAAACGTGGCACGTTTTCCAAAATCGTGACACGTTTTCTGCAAACTTTTTCCTCGATTGTTCACTGATTTTCACTCGTTTCTGTGTTGAATTAGCTTTCGGTGTTAACATGAAAGTTGTAGATAATTAAGTTAGCTTTAAAATGGCCTTGGTTTGGAGTGGAAAAGATTTGTAGATTTTGAGTTATGATAAAAATAGTTCAGGTGGGTCTTCAGAAAATTTTAAGAAAACTTAGCATAACTAATCTCTAGTTAGTCCAAAAACTTATGGTTGGTTTTCCAACTTCAAACTTAAGTGTTAGGGATTAAGTTGAGGTGTTTTATGGATATTTGACTTATGTTCTATTGATCAAAACTTAATTGCTTTTGGGGGATGTTTTAGACTTGAGATGAATGTAGTTGATTTATGTAACACCCCGTTCTCCCAACAGCGTAATATTAGTTAATTTAATCAGAGTAACCACACAACGGAGTGTCACACTGCTAATCAAAATTTCATAAATAGAAAATAGCTATTTATTTAAATCAACATTTAAAATATCTCCAAAACTGCAGCGGAATAATTCTTTAGAAAATACTATTTCAACCAAATCCAACATAAAGGGAAAATCTTGGCACAAAGGCCTCAACGTAATCAACATTATTTTCGACAACGATAAACTCCATTATTAAGTCTTTTACCAAAAATATGATACATAAAAGAAATGAAGAAAACGAAAACAGTCGCGACGAATCCCCATACTAATATGTATCAGAGCCCTAGACACTTGAGCCGACCAAACCTACAAGCCATCATTACCTGCAAGTTACCCATACGAAGGGCAACATTTTCAAGCAGAAGGGGTGAGAAACTTATCCAATAATAATAATATATAATTCATCGAATTAATGAAAACAACAACATATCACAACATGCATCATTAATAAAGTATATAAATAAATACATAAGCAACAACATAATTAATTTCAGCAACAAGGTACAACAACAACAACATTATCCACAACGACACCGACAACTCGACAATGCTACAACGACAACAACGACTCAACAATGCTACGACAACAACAACGACTCAACAATGCTACGACAACAACAACTATGCATCATGCAGGTGGTACCAATCTACGCGCGTTGAATGCTAAGCATTCCAGGGCATAAGCCCCCAACAATTTGGATGGTTAAAGCATCCCAGGGCATAAGCCCCCAACAGGTGAATGATAAACATTCCAGGGCATAAGCCCCCAACGGGTTGAATGATGAACATTCCAGGGCATAAGCCCCCAACAGATGTGAGTATGCAAATGGACTCAACTTGTGTATATCAACATACAACTTCAACAGCGACTACAACAACAACATATGTGCCTAAAACAATTATGACACACTCCCCAACTTTGACATTAGATGATACAACAACGTCAACAACGGAATCAACAACATAACATATATTTATAAATCAATTACATTCAGCTCAAGTCTAAAACATCCCCCAAAAGCAATTAAGTTTTGATCAATAGAACATAAGTCAAATATCCATAAAACACCTCAACTAAAGCCCTAACACTTAAGTTTGAAGTTGGGAAACCAACCATAAGTTTTTGGACTAACTTGGGATTAGTTATGCTAAGTTTTCTTAAATTTTGCTAAAGACCCACTTGGACTATTTTTATCATAACTCAAAATCTACAAATCTTTTCCACTCCAAACCAAGGCCATTAGAAAGCTAACTCAATTATCTACAACTTTTATGTTTACACCGAAAGCTAATTCAAAACAGAAACGGGCGAAAAAGTGAGTGTTTTCCAGTTTTGACTGACAGGAAATCGGGGCCCGATTTCGGCAGTTCGGGGCCCGATTTTTGTCGAACCAAAGCTGAAAAATCAGCTCAGAATTCGGGGCCCGATTTTGGACATTCACAGCTTACGGGAAAGACCAGTTTTCACTCCAAAAACCCAATTTTTGATCCCCCAATCACCCAAAATGAATTAGAACAATGTTTACAGGTTTAGTATACATCATAGGGGTAAAACAACCTATATTCATACAATTAAACAACATGTTTTATCATAAATTATCATCTAACATAACCTCTCAAACCCTAAACTCAAGAACAACAATTTCATCAATTTTCAAATTATATATCAAGATTATTGAAAGGAATCCCACCCTTACCTTAATTCAGCAACACCAAACGACAAGCTACCGCAATCGATTCCTTCCTAGCTCTCTCTTTGCCTCTTCTAGGTTTTCTCTCCAAAAGCAGGTTTTCTTCTAATGTTTTCACGTGAAAATGTTTCTCTCCCTTTTTCTTTCTTTTTACTTCAAAAATATCTCTCTTTTCTTTTCTCACCCAACTCCCTTAATTTCTATTAATTTCCACTTAATTCCCATTAACCAAAAATAAATACTATTTCTATAATATTTCTATTTCTCATATTATTTCTATCAAATAATAACAACATTCATTTAAATAATACACAACCCCAATATTCATATAATAAAATTGCATCATAACATATTTCATATAAAAATCATATAAAACATATATTTCACATAAAATCATTTATATAGCAATTAAAGTCATATATAAAATATTCACACATCTACTAAAATATTAGAATAAAAATGGGGCGTTACAATTTATATATATGCTATGTTGCTGATTTCCGTTGTTGATGTCGTTGTATCATCTAATGTCGAAGTTGGGGAGTGTGTCATAATTGTTGTAGGCACATATGTTGTTGTTGTAGTCGTTGTTGGAGTTGTATGTTGATATACACAAGTTGAGTCCATTTGCATACTCACATCTGTTGGGGGCTCATGCCCTGGAATGTTTATCATTCAACCGTTGGGGGCTTATGCCCTGGAATGTTTATCATTCACCTGTTGGGGGCTTATGCCATGGGATGCTTTAACCATCCAATTTGTTGGGGGCTTATGCCCTGGAATGCTTAGCATTCAACGCGCGTAGATTGGTACCACCTGCATGATGCATTAGTTGTTGTTGTCGTAGCATTGTTGGGTTGTTGTTGTCGTTGTAGCATTGTCGAGTTGTTGTTGTTGTCGCATTGTCGAGTTGTCGGTGTCGTTGTGGATAACGTTGTTGTTGTTGTTGCTGTACCTTGTTGCTGAAAATAATTACGTCGTTGCTTATGTGTTTATTTATATACATTATTAATGATGCTTGTTGTGATATGCTTTGTTGTTTTCATTAATTTGATGAATTATATATTATTATTATTGGATAAGTTTCTCACCCCTTCTGCGTATATGTTGCCTCGACCTTGGGTAATGTGCAGGTACTGATGACTTGTAGGTTTGGTCGGCTCAAGTGTCTAGGACTCTGATACATACTAGGATGGGGAAATCGTTGCGAATGTCTTCTCATTCTTTTATGTATCACATATTTTGGAAAAGACTTGCTATTAGAGTTTATCTTTGTTGAAAATAAAGTTGAATTATGTTGGGGCCTTTGTGCCAAGATTTTCATTAATGTTGAATTTTGGTGGAAATTATATTTTAAAGAATTATTCCGCTGCAGTTTATTAAGATTCTTTATGTTGGCCTTAAATAAATAGATATTTTCTATTTATGAATTTTTGAAAAGTAGTGTGACACTCCGTTGTGTGATTACTCTGATTATAATAATTAATATTACGTTGTTGGGAGAACGGGGTGTTACAGAAATTAGTTCAACAATAAAAATAATCTTTGGCACGCAGGCCTCAACATAAAAATCTCATAAGTCTTGTTCAACATTTATTCATAAAAATCCATAAGTAATACGTAAGGAATAGAAATAGAAGACATAATCCCATCCCGTTACGTATCAGAGCACCTAAGACACACTTGTGAGGAGTCCACTCACGACCGCAACTAATCCTGGTTACCTACAAGTTACCCATACGAAGAGCAACATTTCCAAGCAGAGGGGTGAGATTTCTCAAACAATAATATTAAGCATGTAAATCATATAAAGTACATTCAACAACTTAAACATCTTATAATTCATTAATCATATCTAATAACTTAAACTTCCTTAACTAGTGTCATTATCCTTCCTACATTAGTCATATACTTCATCAAGTAATCTCAATTATTATTCATAAAACATCTTATCTTAAATCATGATCATAAGCATCAATATCTAACACCAAATATAATCGTAAGCATCATCATATAATTCACATAAGTATCATTAGCAAAACATAGCATTTATCGAAAACAACTTCATAATCAACTTCATAAACAAACATCATCATTAAATCATAATCATCAAATCACAATCAAACTTCATAATCAAACCTCACTTAACTCGACAATGTGACTCAGCTCGACTATGTAACTCTTAACATCTCAAATCATCTTAGCATCTTCACAACTTAACAATTTGACAACTCGACAACTTCACATCTTAAATTATCTTAAAACTTCTTGATATGCAGATGCATTTGGTACCAATACAGAGCATCAAGCTCCCAACCAACTTATATGAGCGTAAATAGGCTCTTCATAGCATCAAGCTCCCAACCAACTTATATGAGCGTAAATAGGCTCTTCAGAGCATCAAGCTCCCAACCAATCGTGTGAATGACTAAGCATTCCAGAGCATCAAGCCCCCAACCAACGTATATGAGTATGCAATTGACTCAACTTCCTACAACTTAGACAACTTCATGAACATCTATGACATCCTAACATCTTGATATCTTGACAACATAACATCTTAATAACTTGATGACTTCATAACGACTTGACGACTTAACAACTCTTATCATCTTAACGTCTTAACATCTTAACATCTTGACAACATATGGATCACATAAATAATTCATGTCATATCATAATATAACAATATCAAATGATAATAAACAACATCTTAAAACATCATATTCATCAATCATAAACAACTTCATATAACATCGTATTTAAACATCAACAATAATTCACTATGTATCTTTGTAAAAACATAATAAATTATCCACAACATATTTTCATGTCAAAACAAAGCTATTGGAAAGATATCACAAATATCAACAACTTTCATGTTTACAACAAAGATCAATTCAAAACAGAAACATATGAACAAAACGCAAAAACATGAAACAGAGAAGGCTGTCACCGTACAATTTCGCTAAAACCTCCCTGTAGTATTTTCATCATAACTCAAAGACCAAACATCATTTTCACGTCAAACCAAAGCCACTGGAAAGCTAACAAAATTATCTAAAATTTTCATGTTTACGCCTAAGACCAATTCTGTACCGATCAGTACCAGTTTTTATTTTAAATTTGGAAAAGTTGTGCTGAAAGTCCATCAAAATTCACTGTGACCTACGTGCAGTAATTTGACCATAACTCAAGTTCTATAAATCCTATTGATGTGATACCAACGGCATTAGAAAGCTAACATCCATACCTACAACTTTTGTGTTTACACCTAAACCCAGTTCGGAACTTAAACTTGTCAAACTGAGACAATAAAAACGCGTTTTGCACATTGACAGCAAAATCGCAGTTCAGCTGCGATTTCGCTTTGGGGAAATCTTTTCCACTTCGTATTCGATCCAATACTCTCCAAACTTGACCCTAATCATTACCCTATGATTACCCTATCATTAGAACATTAATTATTCATCAACTTACTGTATGCAAATTCAAAGGGTTCTCAAATCTATTAACAACCTATTACAATTATTAAACCCTAATTCTTAAACTCACCAACATCTCATCCAATTCCATGGTTCTAACCTCAAAACTACATCCAATAGTCATCCTATGAGTTATCTAAGGACTGTATACATTTTCTACATCAATTCAACAAGTTTTCATCATCTAATCATCAAATCTCTCTCAAAACCCTAATTCTCAAATTCTCACAAACTTTCCCCAACTTGTTAGATGCAATCTAATGATTTAACAACTTAATATTAATGCAAGATAGTCTCACCCTCACCTTAGATTAATTCCTGAATCAGCAGCAGCGTTCTTTTTTCCTAAGGTATTCTCCTCTTCTCTTGACTTTTCTCTTCTCTTCTCTTCTTTCTTGTTCTCCTCTTTTCCAAAAAACCGGTTTTAAGGCTCTTTCTAACATAAGCTTCTCTATTTATAATACTAAAATATTCTTCCCAAATCTATGTAGGCCCAACAACTTACTATTCTTTCTATTCTAACCCCCAAATCCACTCACACTAATAATCCTCATATTCTAATAAATAATATTTCTCTACTAAATATATAATAATACACCAAATAACAAATATATATCTATAACAATTAACAAATATATTATGATAGTAAATACCAACATATAACATAACAAAATATCATTCAACAAAATATATTAACTAAATTATAAAAAGACATCTAATCTCAACAAATCATATATCCCTCATATACATCATATAAATATATAAATATATTCTAAAACTAATTAAAATAATTAAATAAAAAGGAGGGCGTTACAAAAAGACGGGAACTCACGTGACGTGACCGTCTTTTTTGCTCTTTTTATTGCGCTAACATTTGAAAATTATGAACAGTGTTTTTTTTATGAAATTTTGATTTTGATTAAAACTAAAAATATAAATGTTTGTTGTTTTCAAGTTATAGCAAATCAAACTAACCATGATTATTTATTTCAATGGCACCAACAATATAACAAAAAAAATATAATCTAAATTCTTTTTTTTAATGACACTAACAACAATCTTTATTATATAAAAAGTTGTTTAAGAATATAATTGGAATAATGAAAAAGTAAGTATAAATATACTCATATAGTTTGTTACATTTTTTAAATGATAAAGGAAAAAACGGACATATATATATATATATATATATATATATATATATATTTTTCATACTGTGTTTGTTACATTTTTTTTAATATTTGAATTTATTTTTATCTATTTGTTACATGTGTTATTTGTATTGAAAATTGAAGACATTTTTAAAAAGAGAAAAAGTCAGCTCAGAAGTCTTTATATATAGTATAAATGAAATGGTATATAAAAGAAAATAAAAAAAAAGGAATCCCGAAAGATTCATCATTATGTGCACCATAGGGAAAATAAAGATAGATAGAGGGTTGTGTGATTTGACATGACCTAGTCGCCTTCTAATCTATCTCTTAAGTAAATCAGCTTATCTAATTGTCAAGTGCAACCAGACCCTTTGTTACATAAATCATAATCATCATTGTAGCAGTTCAGTTAAAATAACACAATCCATATGGGGACAAAGTCTATAAATTTTACTATTTATCGACGACACACTAGTACACTTGCTAGAAAATTGTCATCATTATACCATTCTTTGCATCTCGTGATTGATTAGCTTAAGGATGCCAAATGAGTAAAAGGTGTAATCAGATCTCTTTGATTAAGGAAGGCAAAGGGGTAAAAGGTGTAAACGAGCCTCTTTGATTTCTTCATATTTGGCTTCGATTATATTTTCCAGAAATTTTGGATAAGAAGTTTGATCCTTGCTTGATTCCTATTGAAGGATAAGCATTATAGAGGACACTAACCCTTTGTATAGGTGACATCAATTGGATCTTAGTTTTGCTAAAGGAATGTAGTTCTTCTCAGATCTTTGAGGCAAGAAAGGGGGGTTTGTCTCCTTGATCTTAGACATTTGTTAACGAGAATTGAACATGTATTTTAACAACTAGGGAGTTGCTTTATGCGTCTTAACAACTAGCATCCATTATTTTTTTCCATTAAGATTGCAATAAAGTTGAGATAAAAAGTGATTAGTTATAACCTACTTAAATTATTTTATCATAAATTGTTATATGTTAATAAAAATAAATTATAAGTTTAAGTAGAAAACCTGTAAAAAAAAAGTTTATGTACAAATAACAATTATCAAAATGTCCCTTTTTTAATTAAATTTTATGGGCTTATAAACTATCAGTCATAGGCTTAAATTTATGTCTTACTAAATAGAACCTTCGATTAGCTTCTAAGCTATTAACGATCAACAATCAACTATAAACTAACTTACTATTAATTATCCATTGTCTTTATGAAGCAAAATCATAATATATTGGCTTAAATATGCCTTTAGTCCCTGCACTTTCATCAGATTTTGGCATTGGTCCTGCACTTTTTTTGTTTGGAATTGCTCCCTGCACATTGTAAAAATATTGGTATTGGTCCCTCTGTTAACTTTCTGTTAAAAAAAAAAACACAAAACTATTGGTATTGGTCCCTGCACTTTGTAAAAATATTGGTATTGGTCCTTGCACTTTGTAAAAATATTGGTATTGGTGCCACGTGGCATAAAATGATTGGGCCACGTGGCACTCCGTTAGTTTTGTGTCTTTTTTTTAACAGAAAGTTAACAGAGGGACCGATACCAATATTTTTACAAAGTGCAGGGGACCAATTCCAAACAAAAAAAGTGCAGGGACCAATGCCAAAATCTTATGAAAGTGCAGGGACCAATGACACATTTAAACCTAATATATTTTAGTCTTGAATCAAGACATTGACTTATTTATTATTAAAGAAAGGATGTTAAAAAGTCATTCTTTTATGTATGATTGTTTTTTCCTAAGAATGCTCAATTTTTTTTATAGAAAATGATTTTTTAAAAAGGTCTTCATTTTTTTAAATCATTATGCTAATCAAAATTTGTCTTTAACATATAAGAATTTGACTCATCTACAAAATTGTGAATTCAACTTCCACCGCCAACATAAGAACCTCTTAACCACCTCTTAACCAAATGATTTATAAACACGTCTTTAAATGATTGTTGATCCGATGAGTCACAAAATCTATCTCACCTAACTTTTTCTCATTGAATCACTATTATGGGTGTGCATACTAAGGCTAACAGTTAGGAATTAAGAATTGACAGATATCCAACTCAACTGTGCATTGCATCTCACTGTCTTTATTCTCATTTCTAGCACACACTCGTATGTGGTGTGATCTCAAATTCTCAATCCATTGTCAACTTGCAAGTAATAAGTACCCTTAAAAGGGTAAATTAGTAAAAGAATAAACAAACTGAAAAGCACAATAACCAAAAAGGGTATCATGATTCTCAACGCCCACACAAACAAAAAACCACACCGAATAAACAGGACAGAAACATCATCACCTATTCTTTTCAACGATCTATCTTTCTCTTCTTTTTCTTTCTTCTTCATTCATTTGTTTTTCAGATTCTCGATAAATAAATAAATAATCATTACCATGGATTTCATTGACCGATTCAATTCCATTGACTTTCACCATGAATCTTACCCTGTCTATCAAGATTTCTACCTTCTTCCTTTCTTCGCTCTCTTCTTCCCTTCCATTCGCTTCCTTCTTGATAGATTCCTCTTCGAGGTTAGTCACTCTACGCTTTTCAATCATTCTCTCTCTTCCTTTTTTTTATTAATTTTTTAATCCATTATGTAACATCGACACTTCTGATAGAAAACGTCTCTGGTGTCTGGTGTCTGACTCCAACATATGTTATGTCATTTGTTTTAAATTATTATCAGTGTCGACGTGTATCTGTATATGTTGTACAAATGTAATGATTGATTTAATTTTTTATAGGTGAAAATTTTGGAATTTTGTGTTTTTTTTTATAGTGGATTTTAATTTACTACTATGTGATATGTGATAGTTTCTGACAAGTAGTTATGTGATAGAGCATTGATAATTTATGCACCTGATTCTGAAAGAGTGAGGTTGTGAATTTGTTTCTTGTACGAATTAGAGGTGGTGGTGAATTTATTGAAAATTTTTGTGGCATTTATTATACCTTTTTCTATCATTAAAAGGGTTGTTTTATTATAGTAGCATCACCTTTATATGTATCTATCGTTCTATGTATGTATATATACATATCAGTATTTTGGCAATGTTCAATTTAATGTTAGTGTACCTACCACCGTCTACATCTTCACAAAATTTGCTTAGCTATTTTTTTATAATGTAGGAAGTGTTTACCATTTGTAGCTTAAAGTTTTAAATGCAATGTATGCTTCATTTTTCTTCTTCTTTCCATTGTGTAGTTTTGGTTATACCGGACATGACCCTGACACATCAACACCAATAATGATTTTTAAAAAATTATATAATTCAGTGTAATTACATGTGATGATGTCTTGTCCGAGTCAGACACTGACACGTGTCAAACACCGGACATGTCTTTGATCAGAAGTGTCGGTGTTTCTGGGTAACGTAAACCTTTTGCCCCTCTTTTTTCCTCTATGGTCTTCATTACTTATTGTGTCTAATAGTCTATGGATGAAGTTAAAAAAGATTTTTTTTTCTTTCAATTTTGGAGTTTTGGTTTGCTTTGTTATCAAAATGTTATGATGCCTAAATTACCCTTTGTTGGGTATGGTCGTTTATTTTGTATGAATTTTGTTAACCTGAAGTGAATGAAATTTGCAGAAAGTGGCAAGAAGATTGATATTTGGAAAGGGGAATGAGAAGCTTGACTATCAAACAGATGATAGAAGAAAGAGGATTAATAAATTTAAGGAATCAGCTTGGAAATGTATTTATTATCTTTCAGCTGAGGTTCTTGCTCTGTCTGTAACTTATGATGAACCTTGGTTTACCAATACAAGATATTTTTGGGTGGGACCGGGGAGTCAGGTCTGGCCAGATCAAAAAATTAAGTAAGCTTATTTCATTACATGTCCAACTAATGTGATGTGACAATTCAGTTGCAATGTTAGTCTATAATTTGTTATCATTTTATCTTCATATGAATTTTATATTAAAGTTAAGTTTGTTGATAGAGTAGTGTGACCTTATGACATTTCAGGTTGAAATTGAAGACAGTCTATATGTATACTGCTGGATTTTATTCGTATTCCATTTTTGCTTTAATATTTTGGGAAACAAGGCGCTCGGACTTTGGGGTTTCTATGAGTCATCATGTTGCCACTGTCATTCTCATTGTGTTGTCTTACATTTTTAGGTATGTTTTTCATTGACTTATGTATGTCTTGTTATCCAAGTTTTTTTCTTGTGAAATTTGATTTTTTTGGCGATACTGTTTTGTAATTGTTTGATATGTCTGGATTTACTTCACTTCAAGCTCCTTATTTAAAGAGTTGAATGTGCCAATTGTCTCATGTTTTTCAGTAGATTAGTATGCTTTTTCACATAGACCTCGCTGGTTATGAGTTACGTACTACAATCAATTTTTTAACTTGCTGAGTCTTGATGGAAAACAAAAGGTAAAAGTTAAACACAATTTTAACCAACAGAGACTCACATGCAAAAACACACACCTGAGAGGCAGTGAGAGTGCTCTCGACCTAATAATACACTGTGTAGTTCTATAATACACTATGTTAGCCTTGCTATACATAGCCGGTCCCAAGCCCGGGTAAAATGAGAGGGTTGTGTTAGGCCTCAACAGCCAACGTAAAACTTTGTCGAATCTCTTGTTAGATTAGGATGTTGCATTTGATGTGTAGTAAGACTAGATGGGATAGGATTAAAAAAGACGCCATTAGAGAGAGAGAGAGTTGGGGTAGCACCTATAGTAGAAAAAATGTGGAAAATAGGCTTCGGTGGTTTGGGCATGTAGAGGGAAGACCTTTTGATTCTGTAGTAAGGAGAGTAGATCAGATGGAGGATTGTCAGATCACAAGAGGTAGAGGAAGACCTAGAAAAACTATAATGAAAGATTTAGAGTTTAATGAGTTGGATCTAAATATGGTTTATGATAGAACATTCTGGCATAATTTGATCCATGTAGCCGATCTCACTTAGTGGGATAAGGCATGGTTGTTGTTGTTGTAGTTCTATATAATTTGAATATATTTCTTTGATAGTTTTCTGTTACAGCATTGTGTTTCTTTTCTATGTTAATACATTCAGGTTTGCTCGTGTTGGATCAGTTGTTTTAGCAATTCATGATGCTAGTGACGTGTTTCTCGAGATAGGGAAAATGTCTAAATACAGTGGTGCTGAAACAATAGCTAGCACTGCATTTATTCTATTCGTTTTGTCTTGGGTCATACTGCGCCTCATTTACTACCCATTCTGGATTCTTTGGAGTACAAGGTTTGTATTAGTTCATTTACCAATTTACATTTTATTTCTACTTTCTATTATATTTTCTGGTCCTCACCTATTTATCATGTGAATTCTTATCTTGGTCAATAAATATAGGATGTCCTCTTAATACATATACTTAATGAAAGTGAAAAAAATTACCGTTATACATTCTGAAAGAATGATAGCCCTTGTTTCTCTTCAAATTCAAGTTGTTTTCTTTTGAAAATATTTACATATTTTTCCAATTGGATACACTTTTACCAAAATGGTAGCTGTACTGGTTTTAGTATTTCATCCCTTTAATTTCTCTTCATAAGGGTTATCTTTTAATGTATATTAGTGCCTTTATCAAGTGTTTGGAGAAGCTTATTACTATTAGTGGTGGTTTATATTATGTATTGGGGGTACAACAATGGTTCAGTATCTTGTAATTTTATAGAGCAGTTACAGTATTCATATATGTCAAATCATGCATGCTTTGTTATAAAAAAAAGATACTCGGTGAAAATTTAACCAGTTACAATAAGTACCAGAGAGAAAATATCTCCATGTTTTAGGAAAATTGCGAAGCCATTTTATTGGTATGGTTAGTTTCACTATAGGTTTTATCGATTCTTGGCATTCTCCTCGTAGACTTGTTTCATTTAAGTAGTGTTGTATTATACCCATGGTTCTTGAGAAGTAGTGTTGTATTATACCCTTGGTTCTTATGACATATGACGTCCTATGGAGATTCTAATCTGAACTGTTTAGGAGTTTTGGAAAATCTACTGGGGTAATGTTAATATACACACGAGAATGGATCCAATCCTCTCATGTGAGTTTTTCAGTTAATTAGCTCATGGTGAAAATTGTGTCAATCTCTGCGTAAATATTCATAAGTTTTGGTTGAGGCCTACCTATTTAATGTTTGAGAAGAGATAAAGGCATAATTTTCAAATGAGAAGTTATGTTACCCCCCTTACATAAAAAGTTAAAGAAACAGTCAACTCTGCCTGCATCATTGAATTTACATCTAGACCTTGCATTATTACTTTTATATTTCCTTCCCTGTCTCTACTAGAGTTGGCTCCACTCTCAAGAGTTTCAAATTTTGAATGTAAATGGCACCAGGTTTTATTGATAAGGACAAATTGGCTTTGCTCAACTGGTTTGATTGGTTGATCCCATCGTCCAAAATCCAAATGGTGTATTTTCTCTATGACATGTTTGGTTTTAAGCCAATTGTTATTATATTAAGCCCTTGTAGGTTTATTAGAATCCTTCTTATTCTAAAAAAACTTGTCAATCAATCCATTCATGCTCTCCTTTTTATACTGTCCATTATTAATTGTTCTTGTTAATCATTACAAGACGTGTTCATGTTTGACCTGTGAAAAATCAAGGATAAAGGCATATGATAGGATTGTGGGTACTAGTTTTCAATGTTTTACGTACTTTGACATAGAATTCATCCGAAAACATATGGAAACTTCCATTGACGTAATGTTTAGATGTCTTGTCTGAGAAGAATTATAAAATAAAATCTGTCCTCACGGGATGTTTCCAAGTCCCAAGTCTTATTTTAAACACAATAGAAAAAACTTGTTTCCGTCAACCAAAATTTTAACAATTCAATATAAGTGGTAATACTAGATCTGTCCTTTGTTCTTGTGATATAGCATTGTCTGTTCAAGTGATTTACTTTCTTCTCTTTTATGCTAGCTATGAAGTTCTGCTCACCTTGGATAAGGAAAAGCACCAAGTGGAAGGTCCAATATATTATTATATATTCAATAGTCTTCTATACTGCTTGCTGGTTATGCATATTTATTGGTGGGTATTGATATATCGGATGCTTGTTAAACAAATCCAAGCAAGAGGAAAACTTAGTGAAGACGTTCGATCTGGTAAGTTGAATGTCTGCCTGGCTTCCTTATCAATCTTTGATGAAGTTGAGAAAAATTCTGAAAATCATAATCCATATGCAGTGTTTTAAATAAATAAATAATATATCATGATTGTAGAAGTTCTAGCTTGAGTACCTCTCAAAATTAAAAGTTCTAGCTTGAGTTATTATCAACTCAACTTCGATTTAAAGTGTTGTTATTTGACTTATGCTTACGTTATTCATAGCCTTTTGTTTAATTCACTCATTAAACGGGGATACTGAAGTTACTAATTGACATCAGAATATGATGTTACAACTTCTTTGTGACATGACATGATCCCTCTGATGTGTTTTTCATATAATCACAAATTGATTGTTTTTTATTCAACCAATTAGAATTTATTGCAGTCGCAATATTGCTTTAGTTTGTAAATATTTTAAACTAAGAGGCTATGTGTGAATTGCTTAACACAACTTCTTTAACTGTTTATCTGATCATAAACTGCTACATTCTCTTTATGCAGATTCAGAAGATGAACACGAAGATTGAGTGTGAAAGCAAAAGCATTATATAATCACAATGCAAAGGTGAGTTGAAAGTAGTGGCAACTTTTTTTTCACCCTAGACATAATGAATATAATCATCACCTTTCATGTGGATGAAAAATGTTGGCAACACACTCTTTTTAGTACAAGTTTTATTATTATTGGGTAAAATTCATGCCAGTCCTGTCAATTAAGAAGTGAGACTCGGGTTCTGTTTGGGAGTTTTGGAGAGTAAGAGGGGTTTGTAGGGAGGTGAGGGAAAGAGAGATAAATTTTTCACTTTGAGAGTGTTTTTTGCAGAGAATGAAAAAGCAATGCTTGTGATTAAATATATTTTAAATTTTGAGAGTATTATAAACACGGAATTTGAAGAATTTATCTAAGCCCTCCAAAATTCTCATACTTATAGTATATAAAGAGTTAATTGTATCATCCCTCCTTACACGAATGATTTTTGAATTGTCGACAATGTCAAGTTGTCCATATTATGTCTAAAATAGGTCAAATTTTCCATACCGATATTATAAACTAAAAGTTATCAATTTATTTCCACCTCTATTTTTAACAGTTGAACCCAAGGTTGTTAAAATCGAGTTTTAATTTCAAAAAGAAAACGGTTTAAGCTGTTGCTCATTTCTCTCTCAATGCCTGTTTCATACTTTCGTATAGTCTTTTGTGCTAGCATTACATCATGGTAGATTGACATCGGAGGCCTAAGTTATAATTTAAATTCATGTTTATTAGGTATTGAGATAGAGGGAATTTCAAAATGAGATACAACCTTAGTTGCTTGAAATCAATTATGCTTAATGGCCTTTTTCATTGTCCTCAAGGGAAATGCTGTTTGGTTTTTATTTCTTGCAGATGAATTGGTTACCTCCAAACGTTTTTATGTGCATTTTGCCACTGTCAACCATTTTCAAATGTTCATTCAAATTGGAGGAGGGAATTGTATTTATACGGATTCGAGAATATAGACTACGGAGCTGATTTAAAGGGAAGCAAATAGAGAGAATTTTCAATCTTGTAAGTTATTGTTCTATGCAGCACCACAACGTTCAGGTCTGCTGCATGCCATTTTGTTATAATGGTTTGACTTGCTTGAATATTTTCCCCTCAAGGCCTCATCATTCATTCAAATTTTCCAAGTACAAGTTTGAAGGACTGTGATAATTAATGTATACTATTTCTTGCACAAATATTATCCTTTGGTTTCCATATTGGAGATCAAAATTGTCGTCCTTAATTTGCACAAAATTACTAGTCTTGTTAAACTTAATGTTGACTTTAGGATTTTTTTTCTTTCTTTCTAATTTATCAAAGAAGGAAATGTCTATTTGTTTATAATTTATAATGATATATCAGACCCACGGAGCCTCATGTGGACACTCCATCCTTCATATGCCACATCATGCAAACTTTGTGAAATTACAAGATATGAGTGGTGTCAGTTTTCAAAACATCTCAATTTTAACCACTCATAATTTTTCTGTTACAATTGCAATGTTACAATGTAATAATGGAAACTTTTACCCTCCCAGTCACCAACTCCAAAATAAGAGGTAGGAAAATTTAATGAGTGGTCACAACTCTTTGCCCCCATGGACCAACAACTATGTACAATTTAATAAAAATAAGAACTTCTGCATACATAGGCTCTGAGGTGGACCACATTTGTAACAAAGTCTCGTTCATATATCACATATATGCTTCAGTTTGAGGAATGTTAGATAGCATATTTAACATGTGTTTATTATATAGTTAGAGATAGCAAGGAATTGTGGATATTGTTACTCTAATTAAGGATTTTCTTGGCGTGAATTGGGTATTCTTTGCATGCAACTGCAAAGATTAATTCATCTAGGTGAGTAGAACTCTAAAAGGGGGCGAAGCTCACTCTAATTAGGGATGTGAATTATCATTTTCAATTATTAATAATTCTTTTTTGCGACTATAAATAAGAGCCACGTGTGGTTATTCAACAAAATTAACACACAAACAATCACTTATCCCATTTGTACAAATCTCAAATTTGAAGTTTCCACTACTCCCCATCCCTTTAAAGATAATTACAACACTCCCCTCTTATTTCAAAACATATGCTCAATTTGTTTTTTTTTTTTTTTGAGAGAATGCGTCAATTTGTTTTGCAGCAATGGTATTGTTAAATAAGATTTAAATTATTTTAATTTTGAAAAATTACCGTGACAATATCAACAGTTATGATAAGGAGTGTCAATAATATTCTAGAAACAAAACAATACACACATTTAGGAGAATAATTTAATCTTTTGATTACATAGTATATATTACTCCTATGGGGTTGTTGATATTGTCACAGTAATTTTTGTATTGTTTTGTTTACATAATATTATTGACACTCCTTATCATAATTGTTGATATTGTCACAGTAATTTTTCATAATTAAAATAATTTAAATCTTATTTAACAACACCTCGTGAGCTTAGCTCAGCTGATTGAGACAATGCATAAAATATACAAGGTCTCTGGGGTTCAAACCCCGGCCACTACTAAAAAAAATCATTGCTGCAAAACAAATTGATGCATATAAGTAATTTTTCACCTCTATATCTCGGCCGAAAAAAAGAGTAAAGCAAAATTTATTTTTTTTAGATGGTATATGCATTTTTTTTTGCTAAATCTAATTTATATCGTTCATGCATGTTAATATATTATGGAAAATGTTAAAGAGTGTCCTTAAAACACTTGTTAAGAAACTTAAATAAGAGAGTTTTTCTTAGGAATGATGTATTAAACATCTTAAAACTTTAAAAATGAATTTTTTTTACGTCAAATTTATAATTTATTTCTATTTTTGACTTCTTAACTAATGTCATAAAGGCACTTGTTAGCATAACTCATATATTATTAGTGTATACATACATGCTAAGTTGCATGCAGGGGTGGAAATGGGCCAGACCGGACCGGGCTTCGTAAGGCCTAAACTGGCCTACTTCGAATATTAGAAAAATGCTCTTCTCCAAACAAAAAGCGCTTCCTCCCAACTGAAATGACCAAAGTACCCCTGGATGACTTAACTAACGTTGGGTACTTCCCGCGTGAGTTAACTCACGCACTTTTGGCCGGTGGCGTGACTTAACTCACGCTCCTTTCTGCACCACATAAAACACGTTTTTTGGAAGGTTTGAACGGTGGTCAGATGGTAAAACTTGTTTTTTTACATGTTTTTTGACTCACCATAATGCTTAGATACAACCTAGGCATCCATTCCCATATAAATTCCCTTCCAACTTTCACTATTTCTCACACTCTCTCCTCCTCTTCCTTCACTATGTCTCAGAATCAAGGTGATGTTCAGTTGAAAAATGAGTGTGAGAAGAAGAAAGCAAAATCGACTCCGACATGACACGAAATCGAATATGACGGTTCCGTAAAAAACAAGGAATTTGAAGGTGCCGGTGTACAATCATTCTAGACTAAGGAGGAGCGGAATGACTTGTAATTTTGGTCCTCAACCAAAAGCAGGTGCCCCGGGGACTGTCGAGAACAACCCAATTGACTTAAGCGACGAAGTAGATTATTAAATGTAATGGCTTGTAATAAAGTTGGATGTTTTTTTTTACATTCCTTTTAAATGTAATGGCTTGAATAAATTTGAATAAAATTCGTATTGAATAAATTTGAATAAAATTGCGTATTGAATAGATTTGAATAAAGTTGCACAAGTACACCAAATCAATTGAAAAAATACACCATTTTATTTAGTTTTAATTTCATCTACATAACATTGCATTCTTCCTAAATATATGTCGTATCATCATGACGTTGGATTTAAGTTTAAATTTTGACAATTTACCAAAAATATTGGCATTGAATTGTCTTATACTTAGCGTAATGATTTGCAGCGCCCTTTGAAAACTCAAAAGAATGAATAGAACACAATACATGTACTCTACAAAAGCAACTCTATAGGTTATCACATCGAATTCTCTCATATAAGATGAGTCATCACAGAAAGGAATGCATTTCGCTTTGAATTGAATCTTACTGCCCTGCCAACTTACAAGTTTCAATTAACAGAGGAGCACGATCCAATTCAAAGAAAACTCTTAGAGGTGCATTCCTGTCATCACATAAAGGAATGCATTCCGAGAGGTTGCTTTGAACTTAATCTTACTGCCCTGCCAACTGACAAGTTTCAATTGACAGAGGAGCATGATCAAGCTCACAAGAACCTCTTAGAGGTGCATTCCCTTCCGTGACACTCATCCTATACGAAGGAATTCGATGTGGTAACCTATATAGCTGATTCGACATAATACATGTTGTGTTCTCTTAATCTTTTGATTTTCCAAAGAGACTTGCAAATCACTACATTCAGTATAAGACACTTCAATACCAACATCTTCAGCAAACTAACAAGAATAAAACTTAAATTTCAACAAAATAGAGACACGTAGTAAAGAAAAACCTAATCATTATCTTCTGGTTCTGGCGGAATCAAACTCTTGAGAATATCTTCAAGCGATCTCAGCAACGTGACAAACATATCAATCCACGGGAACATGCTGTGCTGCCAAAAAATCGAGAACATGCTCCTCACGTCGTCATCGTTCGTTAATTCTAGCCGACTGAACAATATTCTCCTCTCGTCAAACGTTGGACGTTTATACCAAACGTATTCCATTCTCCTTGTGTCTCCGGGGTTGAGTCCTTGGTTGATTTCATTCAGTTGATCCTTTTGACCTTTTAACGTGATATTAATGTACCAAACCTTGAACAACTGAGGATTTCCACCGTTGAAGCTTATGCAAACACTGAACAAATCGGCCATTGTTTCAGATCTACACCATAAAAAATTAAACAATCAATGAAAAATTTATTCAAACATTTCATCAAACACTTGGAGTGCAAATTATACATAAACCCTAAAACTCATAGCTACAACATAAACATGCAAACATCTAAACAATTAAGCAATATAAGTTATTTACATCTAACATTGTATCATTTCTTGCCAAAAAAATGAAAATTTAAACAAACCCTAAAACTAAAAAAATTCTAATTTATGAGGAAAAATCTAACATATAACATAAAAGGTTAATGATGTTTGATTATGAAAACTTACTTGTTATTAGAGTGTTGTTTGATTTGAACTTGAAGGAACTTTGGATTTGGGTGATTTGAGAGAGATTTTGGAGATTTTAGATGTGAAATGAGGAAATGAGTTGTTGTTTGACCTTTAAAATGACAAGCAACTCACACAGTGTGAGTTAACTCACACTGGTTTAACACATGCGTGAGTTAACTCACGCCAGGGGCATTTTCGAAAGTTTGGTTGGAATTAAAGTGAGCAAAACCTGTTGGGAGAAGAGCAATTTTCCAATTATTATAGGCCTGGGCCTGACCTATTACCTCTCATAGGCTCATTTTTAAGAATTGGACCGCTTTTTAAAGGTCCGATGAAGCCTGAAAGCTTATTTAAAAGCCTATTTTACACTAAAGTCTAACCACACCTGTAAACTTACGACTAAATAGGATAAATCTTATGAAGGTCTAAAACACACGAATATGTCTGCTACTAAATAACAAAATCTTATGAAAGTCTAATCATACCAATATACCTACTACTAAATAGCCAAATCATATGAAGCCTTGGGGTTATTAAAAAGATTTCAACAATATTAATAATGAAAGATATATGTATACTATAAAAAACTTAATAGGCCGGCCTGATAGACTTAATAAGCTTTTTTGTAAGTCTTAGCCTAACCTATTTAATTAATTAGGCTTTATAAAAAAATTGGGCCTAAACTTTTTATTAAACGAGCTCGACCAAACTACATTTTAAATAGGCTAGGTCGTAGGCCCCGTCGGACGACATGGCCTATTACCACCCTAGTTGCATGCAAACCTCCAACTATATATTAATTCTTCATGGAAATTACTAATTTGCACATGCATAAAATTGTCTTCCTAAGAAGTTGGAGTTTTAATCACGTGTAGTTAACTTCTGAAAATCACGTTGATTTGAAACGTTAAATATTTGATCCTACGCAGATTCATCAAAATTTCTTAAAGCATTATTCTTTTCCTAGGTCATGCTTTTGGGGTGTTATTATTACTGAAATCCCTGGTCACTGAGGTGAGTTATCTTGTAATCATCAATGTGTTTTGTTGAATCTGTTTTTGTTCGTATTCTCTTTCTAGGTACTCCATGTTTTGGTTATAGCTACAGAATTTTCATTCCATGATGTTTTTGTTATTATTATAGATTTTGTTTAATAGTTTGTTAATAGTTAATCAGTTCTATCAAGAATTGTAATAGTTATTGTGGCGTGTGACACAGTTCTAAATTATGTTTGAGGTTTACGTGCAAATCTTGATTTTTGGTGAAATGTGCCAAATAGCTATTGCAATTGCCATTGAGACCCTAAAATCTTAAAAATTTAATTTTGCGGCCGCAATTGTGGTTGAAGACCGCAATTTAGAACTATGGTGTGTAGCTTTTGATTTTTGGGACTTCATTTTGGACCGTGTTTAGCGTAAAAAAAAACCCTTGCAGTCAAGCATTGGTGACCGTCCAATTAAGTTTGAACAGTCTTGATTTAAGTACAACATTTTTAGAATTATAAAATAAAAATTAAATCCGCTCTTTCTTGGGCGTACGATCTAGATCAAACGGCCACCCATTTCCCTTCATTTGGGCATGGTTTCTCATGGTTTCATTTCAGGGTTTTTCTCTTTTCTTTTTTTATTTTATCTAAGAGTGTCTACTTGAAATTATCCGGAAAATCTTTTCCATATGTTATTACTTTAATTTTAACTTTTCTCTTTGAATCGAAATGCTGCTTATTTCGTCTCATTTAGTGTATTGACACAACTGTCTCCAATGGAATTTGAACTCGGTCAGAAGTTACAAAGCGAAACTCTTATCACTAAGCTGACACCTCATGCGACAAAATCTTTACAGCTTGCAAAAGTTACAATATAGATGATATCATTATTTATTATTTTTCATGTTTCTTTGTTTTTTGTGTGTGACTGTGTGTGTGTTTGTTTAGAAGGAAATCAGCATTCCTTCAATGGCACAGGATACCTTTAAAGTTGATTCACAACAAAAACATCTCGGTCGCTTAAAAGATCAAGTTCGCTTGATTAAAAGGAAAGACTGCGAACGCCACGAGGTTGCTCCAATCCAGAACAAACTATCATTTGAGAATGGTTTCTCTATAGTGTTCCATGCATGCCAATTGTTGGTCCAGAAAAATGATGGAATGATATTAATAGGGGTAGGGGGTCCTTCTGGGGCTGGGAAGACTGTGTTTGCTGAAAAGATATTCAACTCCATGCCTGATATTGCAGTCATTTCAATGGACAATTACAATGATTCTAGTCGCATTGTCGATGGAAACTTCGATGGTAAATCACTGTTTCATCTTTTCTTATGTGATGCTTTAGCATTCCTTTTGTGGTGCATATAAAAACTTTCTTCATTGAGCTAATTACATGAAAAGAAAGTCGGTTATTTTCTTGTTCACCTTTCTTGCCATTAATTTATAACAGGAATTTCATATAATGACCAGGAGAAGGGAAGATATAAATTAATGGAATAAGCTTAAGGTGTAAGATCTCATAAAATGAAAGTGCTAGTTTTTTCTACCAAAAGTATTTTTTCACATGTTAGTCATTGACTACTTATTGTGTAGAAAACACTATAATTTTAAAATGGTTAGCATTATAGAAGTTGCTCATGCATGAAGGACATTAGTATGTTGATGCAAAGATAGATTACCTGATCCGCATAATGACTTGTCTGTGTATCACTTTCAATTCATACTTTGATATTTTGACAATACTTTCACCTATACTATATCTCTTTGAGCAGATCCACGCTTAACAGACTACGAAACGTTGCTCCGAAATGTACATGATTTAAAGGCAGGAAAACCAGTCCAAGTTCCTGTGTATGATTACAAATCCAGTTCACGTACAGGATACAGGTTAATTCTAAGCTACCTCTGAATACTTTGGTAGATTTTTCATACGTAAATAAAAAAGTATTGACTAATTTTGTTAGCGGTAAGACAATGTTTTTATTTTTGAGAAGAATAAAATTTCATAAGCTTAATATCTATTCGAATTTGGAACGAGAGAACGAAAAGATATCCAAGTCTACAAAAAGAAATTTTGAATTGGACTTGTGTGTCATGTTTCTGTATTCTATATTCCTTAATTTATTAGGCAAATTTTAGGCTATGCCTTCAACTTTAGATTGCATTGTATTTTATTTTGCAGGACGGTTGAAGTGCCGAGCTCTCGCATTGTGATTATAGAGGGCATTTATGCTTTGAGTGAGAGATTGCGACCTTTACTAGACCTTCGAGTATCTGTAACAGGCGGTGTGCATCTTGACCTTATCAAACGAGTTATACGTGATATACAACGTGCTGGTCAAGAACCTCAAGAAATTATTCATCAAATATCTGAGACGGTGCATGCTTTATTTTCATTCCCTTCATTCATTTACATACACAAAGATTTGGAATGTATTTGTGCTTGCTTAGACAATTTCTCAATTTATTCTGCTTCTGCAGGTATATCCAATGTACAAGGCTTATATTGAGCCAGATCTCCAAACTGCACACATAAAAATAAACAACAAGTTTAATCCATTTTTCGGATTCCAAAGCCCTACTTACATTTTAAAGGTTAGTTCTCAAAAACATTATTGTAGTTGCACTTTTGTCACTGTCAGTACATAAGTTTAGAAATTCCTGTTAACTCTGATATTTGTTGTGACTGTTGAATGTCGGTGCTATATAATGAGAGTTACTGATCGATGCTGTAACTTGTTCTAGTCAACCAGGAATGTAACGGTGGATCAAATTAAAGCGGTTCTCTCCCAAAATTTTGAGGAGACAACTGAGCAAACATATGACATATATCTTCTACCACCTGGTGAAAATCCAGAGAGCTGTCAATCATATTTACGGATGCGAAATAAGGATGGGAAATACAGTCTCATGTTTGAGGTATGCCTCATCCAGTTTTGGTTCTTTTGAAAAATATTTTAAAATCCGAAAAGCCAAGAACGAACTTGTTGCCTTGTGTAAACTAATTGATGACTTATACTTCAAGGAATGGGTGACTGAAGATCCATTTGTCATATCACCGAGAATTACTTTTGCGGTCAGTGTGCGTCTTCTTGGTGGACTGATGGCCCTTGGATACACAATAGCAACTATTCTTAAAAGAAGTAGCCATGTCTTATCTGATGATAGGATTTGTGTTAAACTAGATTGGCTTGAGCAACTAAATCGACATTATGTTCAGGTAATGTTAGAGTACCTCTATAATGCTATTTTACTACTATCAAATGCTTTAGTGATATTATCATTTGTTTACAATCTTCTGGTGTTTTGGATTTGGTGTTTATACGCACATGTATCTTCTGTGGTTTAGCAACATGGTTTCAAACCATAGTTGTGGCCGGATTTGTAGTTGTAAGTACAGGCATTGTGGCTGTTGCAGTATTTTTTACAGACGTCATGTCTCACTTTCGATATCCTTTTGTCTATTTTTTGGTAAAACTTTCGATATAAGTCTTATTACTGTATTACTGGACATGTTAAGTAATGTAGTAAATTTTTTGGATCTGATTAGTTTACATGTATCTCATTATATGTTTGTTAACAGAAGTATTGTTGTTTAGTAAAAGAATGTATCTCATTATTTATAGCATTTTATCGAACTCGACATAATGTAGCATTTGAATTTATATCTTATAGCCTTTTTAATTTTTACTCTCAGTTTTCTGTTACAAAGTGAGTCAAATTCCTCTTACATTTACTAACGAATGATAGAGGAAGAATGAAGAAAAATTTCTATGAGGACATTAAGAATTCTTGCGGTCCAATGCGACCATAGCACCCTCAGTGTTGCAACTTTTGTGGTGTTGTGTTTCAAAAGTTTTCGTGATTTAAAAAATGCAATTGTGGTGTGACGCAGTTACAAACATTTATACATCACATGATGTGATTTGCAATTTGAATCCATGTTTATCATATTTCAGGTTTCACATTTTGTGCTATTATTTATTCTTTGGTTTGTATATTTCTTTAATTTGGTTGATAACACATTACATAATAATAATAAACAGGTACAAGGAACAGATCGACTAGTTGTAAAAAACATAGCACAACAATTGGGTTTGGAAGGTTCGTACGTTCCCCGTACCTACATTGAGCAGATTCAACTTGAAAAGCTTGTAATGGTATGAATTTTTTTTTTGTCTGCTAGTACCTAGTCTCTTATCATCATTCGCTTTCTAACTATTCGACACAGGCCATGCCAGATGATTTAAGGACAAAACTCAACCTTCATGAGGATTTGGTGTCAAACCCCAAAGCAGCATTTTTAAGAACCTCTAGTGATCGGGTTTCCATGAGACATATACGTATGAGAAGGTGAATATTTTCCATATATATATATATATATACACACACTTTTCTACCGACTCTTTACAACAATCAATCACATACAATATTGCAAGTCTTATAATTGTGCACTGAAATATTCCTTTAAGCTTGAATGGTTCTTTTTTCATTGTGTCTTGCATTACAAACATTCTTCTATTTCATCTATCTTGTTTAACTTTTATTATCGACATTCTAAGCTATCTCATCGTCATTTTGTATGATAGACCCAAGATCGTATGTTAACCAATGTTAATCTCTTAGCTAGAAGTTTTGTGCTTCCTGCTATTTCATTTATTCTACTTATACTTAAAATCAATGTCATATGCTCCTAAGGTTTGTCTCAACAGATCTATTCATTTTCTTACCATGATTTATCTCTACTCTCCAACTAGTTTATATCATCTGCAATAAAACTTGTACTTCGACACAAACTTTTGGATATTTTCAACATCGCAAATATAAATTCAATATAATTAAGGGCACAAAGTTAACTCTTGGTGTTGAAAATCTTCTGTGGCTCCACGTTGAGTTCTCAGTCTAGTCTTGGCCTTTTGTACATATATTTGATATGTCAAATGTAGGCAATGCAGAGTCCTTTTTTCTTGAAAGTCTTATACAAAATCTCTCTAGGAACTCTATCAGATGTCTTTTCTTAAATCAATGAAAATCATATCTAAATCTTTTCTATTTTTCTGATATCTCTGAATTTAACGAATAATAAGGCCAATGTGCATCTTGAACAGTGATATATCGCAGTCAAGTTCAAATCAAAAAGATGAGAATCAAGCAAAAGTAACTGGTTTCGTTTCGAACAATCGAGGATTTCATAAAAGTAATTCAGATTCTGAAACGAAACAGGAAAATCAGGTAACTTTTTAGCAATTTTAATTGTAAAATTATTTTCTTAATTTAAATATCATTTTCTATCAGTCCATTGAACAAATGTTTTGTTTAATTCTTATCTGCATTTGTCATAATATTTTGGTACTTGGCAGGGAGCCATCACTCAGCTTTCAGAACAAATTTCATCGCTGCATGACAGAATGGGCGAATTTACAAATCGTATAGAAGAGCTGAACTCAAAGTTAACCATCAAGAAAAATTGTCCAAGCCAACAAAATATGGCCGTGCAAGCTGAGTCCTATGATGGTTCTGCTCCTACCTCTTATTTCATCACTAGTTTGAATAATGGTTCCCTAAATGGACTCTCATCACAGTTGGCTAAGGAATCGCATTTAAGTGATGAGGTATGTATCTTTTCAGAGTCTATAATACTAGATGGTTTTTCTACCATGTGTGCTATGTCAACTTCCCATAAGTATCTTAAAATTATGATTAAACAATAAGATAAATAAATCAACTGTAAAAAAACGTGGTGTACTTTTTAACGACGCGCAACTTATACTCAGCCTTTTGGCGTGCGCTGCCGATGACTTTTTTTGGCTACTAGGGTGTCAACATAGTTGGGATGTCAGGGGTCATTGTTATGCCTCCGCATGCGAATTCTTTTGCTAAAAATAATAAGTCCGAGTCAATGTGGGATAGATTTATTTGTACATTGTTCTATCAAATAAGAATTTGTTCTTAGCCTTATAGGCTTATAACTATATATTATAAAATGTGCTTGTAACCCAATACATTTATATAACCTTTGTGAATTACTGGATTGCATGTTGATCATCAGATATCAGGTATTGCACGGTGCCAGCGTCATATAATGAATCAGTTAGATAATTTGAACAATCTTTTTTGTGGAAATTTGGAAGAGAAGCCTCATCAAACAAGAAACAACTCGAAAAGTGTAGATTCTTCTTCAGATTCGGGTGGTCGTCATATAATGGTGGCAGTGGCTATTGGTTGTGGTTGTTTGGGAATCTTCTTAATGAAGGGTTTGTTAACCTCAAATTGATTCTTGTAAATATAATCAATGCTATAGGGTAGTTTATTTTTCTTCTACATCATGATATTTTAGATTACATGTTTTTTTAGCAAAACTTGAATCATCATTATTTTGAAGAACAAAATCGTAGATAAACTATAAGCTCAGATTGACACACTCAAATTTCAGCATGTTAATGTTTGTTAGATTCTAGTAATTGATTTCTGAGTTTGGTAGAGAGAGGTCTGAAATCTCCATTTTAACTACATATTTAGGCCAATAATAAGTAAGCTAACATTGCTAAATCAAATTGATAAAGCTAACTCTTTGTCTTTGTTTGAGGAAATTTTCTCTAGAAATTTTCTTACATTTTCAACTTTTTTTTAAGGGACACATTTTTAATTTTTCATATGCTCAATTATATATTTACATGTGTTTTATTTAGGAGTGCATAAAATTATCATATAAATCTTTAATTATCGCAAAATAACAATATTTTTTTTTCTTCAAAAAAAATAATATTTTTTTGTTACTTCAAAATATAACATAAACTAGAAATTTGAAAATAGGGTTAATAGTGTTTTTTGTCTTCATAATATTGGACCAATCTGGTTTTAGTCTCAACAATTTTCTTTATTCTATCATTTATGCTTCTATTTTAAATCATTTATGGAAACCAGCCATCAAATAATGATGATGTGACATTTTGATGTAACAAACTATATGCTTAGCTGAACATTTTAAAATGATGTTGTACTTTCTTAGTTCATGAGTTAAAAGAATTAAACTCTTATTTTATTTATTTTTCTCCATGCTCCTTTGGAAAAGAATATCAAAACCCATTTCTTCTTTCTCCAACATACCGCCACCGCCACCAAATTCTTCAGGTTGCCGTGTTGTCGGCTAGGCTACATTGGCCATGAAGTCATGGTCACTATTATCCTTTCTACGTGATCTATTATTACTTCATTCATTTATATTTTCAAAATGATTGAAGACGTTTCTAACAGATCAATGCCACTTTTGCTACTATTTGTTGGCAATTGTAGTCCCCCATTGACTAAATTGAGTTAAGAAACAAAACCCCGTCATGTTTGCGACAAAACTCTTGAGTTTATTTCATGATCCGTGCAACTTTTCTGAAGACCACAATACCGGAAACAATAAACTCTAATGTGAGTTAAGATCCTAGTCACCTTCTCTTTTCAAGTAACATGAAACTTTCTACTCACACTTGTCACAACACTTTGTAATAAAACAAAAACCAATATAATTTTTAGAGTAAATTATACTCCCCTCCCCTTAAAGATGCTTGAATTACAGTCTTCTCCCTTCTTATGTTAAAACATACACTCCCCTCCCCTCTTATTCAAAATATATTAGAAAACATTTCAATCCCCTCTCTTAAGAGAAGCATGAATTACATTCTCCCTCAATATTTTTTTTTATTTCTATTAATCTATAAAAATAATAGTAATAATCTAACACACTTCGAAAACAAATAGTATTGCAGGTCTATTTTAATATAACCAAAATTTGAATACATATTTTTTCGCTATTTTTTTCACAATTTCATTAACATTTAGTTTTAAACCTTATTATAAAATATGAAACAACTCAAAATAAAATTAAATTATTTGAAAAATTACTCAAGACAATAAAATATGGTTATTTAAATGTTAATATTATACTCTAAATTATAAAATTAATAGCAAAATATTTAAATTTAATTATCATTCACATTTAAACTATAAAGAAATGAATTTACTTTTCTAAAATGGTGGTTCAAAATTATTTATGTTAAAATAGATTAAAGTGTAGTGCATGCTTAATTATTAAGGGAATGAGTTGTAATTCAAGCATCTTATAAGGTAGGGGAGGGGGAGTATAAATTTTATTTTTCAAGGGTGGGAGTATAATATTTTTCAAGAGGGGAGAGGAGTGTAATTCAAGCATCTTTGAAGGGAGGGGAGTATACTTTGCTCTAATTTTTATCATAAAAAAATTCAATACTCAGGATTTAAGATTTATTAGCTGAGTAGTGATATTTGAACAACCATTTTTGACAACTATCATGACAACTTCATTTTCCTCTCTTTCTATTGGTCAAAAACAATGGAAAGAGAAAAAGGAAAAGAAAGAATAAAAACATAATGTGAGTATGAAAGAGAGAGTTGTCAAAAAGTTGTCACAGAATGGTTGTACAAATATCATTTCTCTTATCAGCTAGATATAATCCTACATAGAAATATTTCTTAAGTTTAATATTTTTTTTTTGAGGTTCTTAAGTTTAATATTGGTTGAAACAAAAAAAAAAGTTTAATATTTAGAACCAGTAAAAAAATTCAATTTGGGAGGAATACTCCAAATGTAAACAAACTTATGGTATGAATAAAAAAAAAAAAAACTTATGGTATTAACTTCAAAGAGCAAGAAATACTAGTATGATATTTTCTCAAGGTAGGTATAGAATGAATTATTAATTACCCAAAAAAAGAACGATATTATTAAATTAATCACATAGTCATATAATTAATCAAGGTTCAAGGGTTGTAGTCTTTCATGAAGAGGGTTTCTAGTATTTTTTAAGAATAAAATAAAGACTTGATTTGAAAGAAAAAAGAATAAAAAGCAATAACTAATTAAAAGAAATGAAAAAGACATATTTGCCTTAAAAAGAAAGCGGTTAGAATGGTGATTGCTTGTATCAGTTGAATGAGGCAATGACATATGTCGTGTCTTTGGACAAATTTCGATTTTGTGGATTCAGAGTAATTCTGATTGTTTCACATGATTGGCTACAAATTAATTCTTATTTTTTTTCTTCTTTCAAATACACTCATTTTGATCATAGAATAAATATAGTAATTGCTTGTACAAGTTGTATATGCGTGAAAAAAGCGATCCCTTCGATAAGAAGGTAAAAGTGATCCCTAGAAATATACTTTTAGTTTTAAAATTATATATCCCTTAATTGTTTATGAAGATTTTGTTGATGGTATTACCGCAAGAATATTGGATGGAACGTACGATATGGGCAATTGCAAGCGTGGTTGGCACACCGCTGGTCATTGATAATGCAACAACAAAAAGACTTTTTGACCACTATGCAAGAGTTTTGGTTTACATTGATTTTTCTAAGAAGATATTCCATGAGATTATGGTAGAGAGTGAGAGATTTGCTTTTGGTGTAGAGGTGGCCTATGAATGGCTTCCAGACTTTTGTTCTCACTGTCAGACACTTGGGCATGATGTTACTAATTGTTGTTGGTTGTACCTGAGGAAGGAAGGCATTGTTCCTAAGGAGAATGTCACTAAGGGGAAGGCGCATGTCACTTCCAAGAAGCTTGAGTGGGTGCCCGTTCAGGAAAATCTCTCCGGTATTGGTTCTTCGAAAACATTTGCAGCTCCTACAGAGCCTCCTATTACAGTTACAGACACATTTGCAGACACACCTGCAAATGTTGACACAGTTACGAATACAACAGAATCACAGACACACTTAGTTGCTGATGAAGTCCCTCAAGGGACTCTGTCTTTGAGACCGATGTTGGAATTGAACCATGTAGTGCACGATGACGTGCTTTCAAATGTTGAGGAACATGTAAGTCTGGTAATTCGGGAGGAGTTGGGGATTCCCCGGATTCAGGATGCACATGTGACGAATACATCCTTAGTTGCTCATGATGATGTGCAATTGTTGACTGTTGATTTGGATTCCCCCGCTTTTGC
This sequence comes from Medicago sativa, assembly GCF_051527215.1. Lineage (NCBI taxonomy): Eukaryota > Viridiplantae > Streptophyta > Magnoliopsida > Fabales > Fabaceae > Medicago > Medicago sativa. The sequence goes on from NC_140756.1 coordinate 62,744,119, forward strand.
TAGGGAGGACATGCAGACTCAGCATTTTGTAGCGCACGATGACGTGCAAGCTAGCCCCCGCCAATCCTCTTGTTGCTAGGTCCATTCCTGTGGACAAAGAGGCGGTTTTAGAAATGGAGAGACTAGCACAGAACCCCCCATCCGTGGTGACACAGGCCGAGCTTGATGAGAATGGTGACAAGGTTTTGGTGGTTTATGAAAATACTAACATGAATCCAAATATGCAGCATGATCTTGACAAGGCAAATGTGGAGCTTCCTTTTACTCCAGTATTATCCAGAATACATAAGCAGTAGGTTACGAAGCAAATTCAGATTGGAAAACTGCCTTATAAAACCCATTCTCAGGGTGGATCGTCCCCAAGTGCTCAATGAATATTCGATATTGGAATATCCGTGGTTTTGGTAATACGTACACTAAATATGCGGTTCTCTGTGTTACCTCAGGCTTTGCACACTGACTTCTTTATGGACCGGAGTGGGATACCTCGTTCTAGGTTACCAAAGTTAGTTGATTTTATGTTTTCGTCTCTTTCTTGCTTTTTTGCTTTTCTTTTGAGGGTTTTGGCCTAGTCCCCCTCTTGTATATCTTTTCCGTTTTTTCAATAAAATTTTCTCTGAGATTGTCGGTATAAGATGGGGGATTTTCGGGGTACCAACCTAGTTAGGATTCTCTGATGCCTCACCAAACTACACCATTTATTGCCTCTAACAACAGTCGAAAAACGTTGCCAGAACTATGAAAATCGTTGCCAAAGAGAACAGGGGACGTTTTTGAGGCGTCTTCTATACGAGCGTCGCCTATAGTCTAAGGGGACGTTTTTCTCGCGCTTTTGGCAACACTTTCAATAATCGTCCCCTAAAGTCTTGGAATAGAGGACGTTTTTCAAAGCCATCTAAGGCGTCGATTTTTACACGTCCCCTAAAAAAGTGTTGCCAGAGATAACAAATGGTGTATTGCAATCTCTGCTTAGCACAAAAAAAAATGATTTTGTTAATTATCTTAATAATATTTTATTCTTTTTTCATTTTTTTTCTTTATAATATTATCTTCTTATATTAGACTTAAGTTGTTAATAAACTTCAATTAAAAAAAATCGATCAAACATGTATGAATGTGAATATAAGTTGTCCCAGTTAAGCATATAATTTGTTCTAGAAAATAATATAGCATATGGAAGAAATTGAGCTTATATCCCAAACTATTAGATTGATAGTATTATTTTATATGAACATTGTTTTCCTAAATATGGAACGACTCTGACAATGAGAGTTCATTACTTAGACAAAACTTGGTAGAATTATTATTATTATTATTATTATTATTATTATTATTATTATTATTTTCTAGGAGAAAACTTTTTTTTTTTTGAAGGAAGGAGAAAACTTGGTACATATAATTCTACTACGTAAACATATTTTCTTGAGTTTAAAATTGGAGACCTGTAATATTTTTTAAAAAAATTGGGAGGAATATTCAAAGTGTTAAACAAAGTCATGGTATTTCAAAGATCAAGGATTAGTTTGATTTTTAATTTTATTATTAAGAATAAAATAATCACATGGGCTTGGAAGAAAAAAGAAAAGAAAATGTTGCCTTGAATAGAAAGCGGTTAGAGTGATGTGAGTGAATATTCGAATGGCGTGGGGAGGGGGAAACACATGGGAAGAAAATTTTTCGTATGATTATGTGATTAAGTGTGAAGTAATTTCTAAAAATTATATCATCAAATTTTGACTTTGGCTAATTATAATAGAAGCTAAGTGGCTAATTATAATAGAAGCTAAGTGGGGAAAATTCTATGGTGAAGTCATGAAAATGACTTTTCTGGTGAAGTTAACACTATAACATCAAAAATGTAGTGAGTAACACCTCACTGTTTGTACAATGGCATCAAAAGTTCAGTCCTCATAGTAACATCAATTCATCGGATTAACAAGACTACACTTAATCTAATTTTATCCTACCATGTTTTAAGTGTAACACCCCACAAAGTGTAACACTTAAGACTATCACATAATATCCTCAACTCTATTTGCATGTTAAAGATTCAAACGATAAAATAGTACTTGTAAATCCAAGATGTTGCAAGCATTACTAGATGAATTACTATTGATCATTAATTAGTAATCAACAATTTAAAAATGAATCAAACATTAAGATCAAAATTAACTTTTTTAAAAAAGTTAGTTTTCTGACTGTACCGTAGAAGCTCCCTTAAAATAGTGCAAACTTTAGAGCAAGGTAACGAGATAAGGGTCTACCAAGCCCTAGGTATCAACTCAAGGTAAAAACTTTACTACATTAATTAACATGTCTAGTAATAAGACTTATATCGAAAGTTGTACCAACAAAAAAAAAAAAAAGACTAATATCGAAAGATATTGAAAGTTGGAAATTTTGAATATGTGCAGGAGTTTCATGTTTTTCATACTAGCTGCCTCATAGATTGGATGTTGTGGTGTTAGTACGTACAGCGGATAAAGACTTTAAATTATACAGATATTGAAAAAGTGGAGATAAAAAAGGTCGAGGATATATATGAAATCATGCAGAACGTAAAACATGTTATAATGAGTTTGAGGTTTGTTCCTATTTTAATCATAGTATATGCATATGGTATAATGGGTACATACAAAACTATTTTTCATTCTAACAAGGTTTATCATGGTTTAGTGTTTCCATTTATTGTAGATGGCCTGGGTGAAATCTAAGATACTGCAGGCAAAGAATGAATGGTTCAAGAGTCCAGTGTGTTTGCTAAATGGCTCATTTGGTCTCCATTTTCCCCTGCAATCGAACTGTTGTTAAGGGATTGACATACAAATAATAAAATGCAATATATAATTGGTAACAGTGAAAAAAAGAACAGGTGATAATCTACAGTAGACAAAATAAAACACTTCATAAAATGTATAAAATCTGAAAATATTATAAAAGAAAATTCGGTAATCCTATCAATAATTCGGTAAAAGAAATATGAAAATTTTAGTACATTGGCATGTAGTTTCATCTCACATTGCGAAATACTTCCTCATATACGACGTTAGACATCACATTGGTATCTTCACCATCTTCATCAGTGATCAATATCTTTTGTCCTTCTCTGGATGTAACTCTTGAAACAGCAACATACAACTGTCGGAGTTTGAGAGAAAATGCCAAGGGTCAAAAAAATATGCATATCGATAAAAATATGCATATCGATAAAATGCATGTTAAATTAGAATACCAGTTAAGCAGTGGTATGAGAGGAAGGTTGTAAGGCCACGTCCTTCCATTTGCAAAAATCAAAATATCAAAATATATAATTTTTCTGCTGTCTGTGTAATATACCACGGTTTAGGGTTGTTTTTTTTAGAGAAACACGGATTAGGGTTTGCTATATATAGCCGAGTTTGCATGGAAATTAGGGTAGCCGAGTTTGCATGGAAATTAGAGTATTCTGTTTGTAAACGTATTAAATAAGTGTACAACAACTTGTCAAAAAAAAAAAGTCTACAGAAACAATAGATATATACAAACGATGACACAACAGGATAAGAATGAAAAGCTCAGGGATTGCTGCATTTTAGAGGGAATTTGGTAGGTTAAATTGGTGCGCTGCATTTTAGATGGAATTTGTTAGGTTAAATTGCTGCTAACCTAATGCAGCATTTTAGAGGGAAATTATTAAGTTAAGTTGTTACAGACCTAATAAAATTAATAAATAAGGATTTGAAGAGCATGGTTGAGGAGGTTAAAATCCAAGACTGGTGTCGGTTAAATGCAAGGGTAGATAAGAAGTTTAATTATTTGGTAAATCAGTGGTGAGAAAATCTTGCAAACAAACTGTGTTAGGAGTACATTATGGAAGAGATTACTGTGAAGCAGAAGGTTATTAGGTAGATGAAAAATGGTGACCAATGATTATTACAACTTTCAATATAAGAGGAACGGGGGTTTTTGAAGACCAATAAAGTTTAGAGAGTTCGTGAGGGTTCAAAAAGTTTATTTTTTGGCTATTCGAGAAACGAAGATGAAGGTTATTACACCTAATTTTTGCTACAATTTATGCGAGACCGAGGATTGTGAGCGCTCATTTCTTCCATCAGAAGGAAATAGAGGATGTATCATATTTTTGTGGAATAAAGTCAATTCTAGACTAAATTTCACGTTTGTTGGTGAAGGTTTTGTGCGGGAATGTTTGGATTGGGGAGTTCAAAGACGAAGATGTTATGTAATCAATGTGTATGCGAAGTGTAATTTGGAGGCCAAAAGAAGGTTATAGGAGAGTCTTGTGGAGGCTAGAAGTTTGGGGGAGGAGGTGTGGTGCATTTTAGACGATTTTAATGCGGTGTGTAATCCGGATGAGAGGAGGGGAGTGAATGAAAAGGCATCATCATCACAAGTATTGGAAATGAATTTACTTCAATAATTTTTTGCAGGAGGTGGAGTTGGAAGTCTTGAATGTATTGGGGAGGCGCTATATTTGGTATCACCCGAACGAAATAGAGATGAGTAGGATTGATAGAATGCTTATTTCGGAGAAATGGACAAATTATTGGGGGGTTCTTCTCTTTAGGTGCTTTCGAGAGATGTGTCGGACCGGTTATCCATTGGTTTTAAATTTGATGGATGAGATTGGTGACCTAAACCTTTTAGATTCAATAATTATTGGTTGGAAAATAATGATTTCAAAGGTTTGGGTGATAATTATTGGTGGAGGAGAAATCATGTTAGTGGGTGGATGAGTTTTGTGTTGAAGGAAAAATTGAAAATGCAAAAAAAATACTTGAAAGAGAGGATGGGGTAAGCAAACAATTCTAAACATTTTTTCTTAAAAGATAACCAATAGTGTTCTCCAAAACTCTCCCCCTTCATAACTCAAATCCACTGCCCTTTTGGGTGAAGGTAAACATGACAAAAGAGCAAATAATAATAAGTAATACAATTTTTTACTTGATCACGCGTATCAATTGAACATTTTCTTTCGATTATAATACTCCTAAATAAACATATTTTTCTCTCATCTAAATAAAAAAAACTCCCCACTTTCATAAAAAGTTTTGTTCATAAAACTCATTAGCTTCTTATTCTTCTTTTTCATAAATACTTATTTGATGGTGCAATGTGATTTCACTTTGATTCATTATAAGCAATGAGTATAGATATAGATTGAAACTTTATCTTCTTTTCTCCTTTAATCCCTTAACTTAATCAAGTGAGTTCGACATCCCACATTAGGTAAGCAAACAATTGTAAACATTTTCTTTTAAAAGAGAACCAATAGTATTCTCCACAACTTCTCGCTACTCGAATCCACTATCCTTTTGGGTGAAGGTAAACATGACAAAAGAGAAAATAATAATAAGTAATACAAATTTTTACTTGATCATGCTTATCAATTGAACACTTTCTATTACCCACTGTATAGTTATTATTTAACTAATCTAGTTAGTTAGCTTAACCTTGGTTAACCACTAGTTAAATAGTTTCTTCTTTGTATAAATACTAGCTACTGTGGTCCTTGTATGTGAGTTTATCTATTACGACACTATTCATAACCAATATCCAACAATGATAATTTTCCTTGATTCCTTGCTTTCTTATTCTTTCCGCTGCAATACCAAGATGGTATCAGAGCTTCTATGAGCTCAGTTTTCGCCATTCTTGTTCCGTTTTTGTGATTTTCACCTTCGATTGTTCCCAATTTCAATATTTAGGGTTCAATCTGTCCCATTTGATTATCCTTATTTTCCCTGTATTTTCTAAAATGGCGAACCAGAATCTTGATTCACACCTTGATTTCGCGACGAACTCTTCGAATCCGTTCTTTCTGCACCCCAGCGAAACTCCCGCGGTGGTTTTGGTCGCACCTCCGTTACAAGGAAACAAAAACTTTCAATCTTGGATCCGATCGATGCGAATGGCTCTAATCTCCAAAAACAAGATGGCTTTTGTGGACGGTACCTTTTCAGTTCCTGGTAAGAATCATGCTCTTCACAATCAATGGATTCGTTGCAATAGTATGGTGCTTTCGTGGATTCAAAGGTCAGTTTCTCCAAATGTACTTAAATCAATTGTGTTCTTTGATAAAGCTTATGATGCTTGGAAGGATTTACATGATCGATTTGATCAAGGCAACATGTTTCGAATTTCTGACATTCATGATGATATTTGTCGATTGGCACAAGGAAGTCTTAGCATTTCTGATTACTATACTGAATTGAAGTCTTTGTGGGATGAGCTAGATAATTTTAGGCCTCTCCCTAGTTGTACATGTGCAATTCAATGTTCTTGTGGTGCTGTTCAATCCATGCGCCTTTTTAGAGATCAAGATTATACCATTAGGTTTTTGAAAGGCCTAAATGAGGAATATGCCTATGTTAGATCCCAAATCATGATGATGGATCCCTTTCCTCCTATTGCTAAAGCTTTTAGTCTTGTGATTCAACAAGAACGTCAACTTCATGCTGCTTTAGGAACTGACATTGATGACAATGTGAAACTTCTTCCTGCTACTAATGTACAACCACTTGCAGCCAATAATGTTCATTCTTTCAATAGAGGCCAAGGTCAAGATAATAGAAGAGGTGGTTATAACAATAGAGGTCGTGGTCGTTATAATGGGGGAGGTCGTGGTCAAGGTGGTAATCGTCTTTGCACACATTATGGCCAAAGAAATCACACCATTGACACTTGCTACATGCTACACGGATTTCCTCCCGGTTATCAAACAAAATCTGGTCCCAAAACTGGTAGTTCTGCTCATGTGACATTCAATGGCAATGGTATTGTTGGTAATCATTCTTCAGAACCTGCCACCAACAATGTTTCCCTCACACACGAGCAATACAATGGACTCATGGATTTGCTTCAACAGTCAAAACTGCAATCTGCATCCCATTCAGTCAATTCTATCATGCCTCATGCATCTCACTCACTTACTACTAATCCACTCATTCTAAATACCTCTTCTTCAAATTTTTGTAAGAAATCCATCTCTTGGATTATAGATACAGGAGCCTCAGATCACATTACCCATGACTTATCTTTGCTGACTGATCATTTCACTATTAAACCTGTTAAAATTTGTTTACCTAATCGTACTTATGTCACTGCTAATGTGGCAGGGACTGTTGTAATTTCTTCGGATTTACAACTTCTCAATGTCCTTTTTGTCCCTAATTTCCATTCTAATCTTCTTTCTGTTCCACAACTACTCAAAACTAGCGGTTGTTATGCTGTCTTTACCAATAATTCTTGTTCTTTTGTACAGGTCAATACCAAGAGGATGATTGGTACAGCTAGATTGCTTCATGGACTTTATGTGCTTGTCTTCCCTGCCACCGAGTCTACTTGTGAAAATTCGGGTTCTGATTGCATCTTCCCTTTTGATCCCATTTCTACTTGTAATTCAAACATCACAAATACAAATGATTCCTTTTTGTGGCATATGCGTTTAGGCCACATTTCTTTTGATAGACATCATTGTATTTCTACTAAATATCCGTTCATTAGTTTTGAAAACATCAAAGTCCCTTGTGACATATGTCACTTTTCTAAACAAAGAAAATTACCTCATTTTAGTAGTTCTACTCATACTTCTCATATTTTTGATATATTGCATGCGGATATTTGGGGGCCTTTTTCCCATACTTCCATCTTAGGCCATAAATATTTCCTAACCCTTGTTGATGATTTCAGTAGGTTTACTTGGGTAATCCTCATGAAAACTAAAGATGAAACCCGTAAGCATTTAACTCAATTTATTTCCTTTATTGAAACCCAATTTAACACCAAACTCAAATGCTTGAGAAGTGATAACGGTCCTGAGTTTCTCATGCATGATTTTTTCTTAAACAATGGTATTATTCATCAAAGATCATGCGTGGAGACCCCTCAACAAAATGGGACTGTTGAGAGGAAACACCAACACATTTTAAATGTGGCACGAGCTCTCTCTTTTCAAGCTAATCTTCCCAAGAAATTTTGGAACTTTGCCATTCAACATTCTGTTCATCTTATAAACCGTATTCCCACTCCTCTTCTTAAAAATAAATGTCCTTATGAACTTCTCTATAATAAACCACCAATCCTTATTCATTTGAAAACTTTTGGATGCCTTTCATATGCTTCCACCAACATTGCTCACAGAACAAAATTTGATCCTAGAGCTCGCAAAACTGTTTTTCTTGGTTTCAAAGATGGCATGAAAGGTTTTATTCTTTATGATCTTCTTTCTCATCAATTAATTGTCTCTAGAAATGTTGTGTTCTATGAGACTCATTTTCCCTTTAAGAATGAACATTCCCCGACCAATCCTAGTGGCCGACATCCTGATAATTCTCCCTTTCTTTTTGATCCTACTACCGATTTTGTCACTAGTGCAGATGTTGTTATTGATGCAGCTCCTACTCCCATACTTAACAATCCTTTACCCACATTTGATCCTGTTATTGCATCTGGCCCTAGTGCTGACGCTGTCAATGATGTCGTTCCTATTCATCCTTCTAGCCCATCCTCCCCTACTCCTAATGATGTAGTTCATGTTCAGCCTATAAGGCAATCAACCCGAATTCACACTAAACCTCCGTACTTGGAAGACTATCACTGCAACTTATCTAGCTCATCCACTACATCCTCAGGTATTGACATTCCTTACCCATTATCTTCCGTTTTATCTTACCATAGATTTTCTCCTTCCTACCAAAGTTTCTGTTTGGCAGCTGCTGCTAGCACTGAACCAAAAACCTTTCTCCAAGCCTCTAAACATGATTGTTGGCAAAAGGCTATGCAAGTTGAACTTGATGCTCTTGCTTTGAACAAAACATGGTCCATTGTTGACCTTCCTAGTGGAAAAACTCCAATTGGTTGTAAGTGGGTGTTCAAAACCAAATTTCATGCTGATGGAACTGTTGAAAGGCACAAGGCCAGACTTGTTGCCAAGGGTTTCACCCAATTGGAAGGTGTAGATTATTTTGATACATTCAGCCCGGTTGCCAAACCCACCACTGTTCAGGTGTTACTTGCCTTAGCTGCCTCCAAAGGTTGGTTCCTTGAACAATTGGATGTTAACAACGCCTTTTTACATGGTGATCTCAATGAGGAAGTGTACATGTCTCTTCCTCCTGGTTTTTCGCTCTCTGTCTCTGCTGGTTCCAACAAAGTCTGCAAACTTCACAAATCTCTATATGGGCTTAAACAAGCTAGCAGAGAATGGAATCACAAACTCACAACTACCCTTCTCTCTCTTGGGTACATTCAATCCCAAGCTGACCACTCCCTCTTTGTGAAAGCTTCTGAATCCTCTTTTACTGCATTGTTAGTATATGTTGACGACATCGTATTGGCTGGAGATAACATGACAGAAATTAATTCTGTCAAAACCATTTTGGACAATAAATTCAAAATTAAAGACCTTGGAGCCTTACGTTTCTTTCTAGGACTTGAAGTGGCTAGATCAAAGGAAGGCATTGATAAGTGTTTAAAAGTGATATATTTCATATAGGAGTTTAGGCATTTTAGTGACTTGTTTTGCAAGATTCTCTATGGAAAACTCCAATTATTGTGTAAATATGTCATTTATGCTTTTGAGCCTTATTCCACCCTTTTTGTGCAGGAAAATACAAGCAAGGAGCAAGAAACGTCAAAGTTCAATGTCATACGCTATTAGCGTGTCCTACGCTATTAGCGTGATGAAGAAATGCCCAAGGTCAGAGAGATACGCCATTAGCGTACCTGGGGCGTAGGATCTGGAGCACTCTTGAAGAGTACGCTAATAAGCGTATTCTGAGCTATTAGCGTACAAGCTCCCGAGAGCTACGCCATTGGCGCACCTGGAGCGTAGCTTGTCATGAAGAAACACGCTATTAGCGTGGGTTACGCTATAAGCGTAGAAGCTCCAGAGGACCACGCTATTAGCGTAGCTGAAGCGTAGAAGCAGGGCAAGGCCAACGTGGCACAAGCCCATTGGCCAGATTATAGGCCGACTTACCACGCTATTAGCGTAATCTGCGCTATTAGCGTAGGTACAAAAACACAGGCTATTTAAATAGCATTCTTACCTCTCTTTTAGGTCATTCACTATTCCATTAAAACATTTTATACATTTCTAGAGAGAGGTTAGAGCTATTTCAAAGAGAGAAACACAAAGCAAGTGATTAAGGAGTAGATTCAACCCTAGATTCATTGAGACATCAAGGATCTTGGCATGGAATCTTCATCTTTCCTTCATTCCTTGCATTAGTTTACATATCTATGTGTAACTATCATCTTCTTTGTAGTATTGAGGTAACAATCAAGCTATTATGTAATCTTTTGATCTTTTAATATATATGGTTCTAGCTTAATGATTCAATATTGTTGTTATTCTTGCTTTTAATGCTTTCAAAGAGATTCAAGATGATTTGGACACAAACTCTTGAATCTAGAACTAGAATAACAATCTATCTTATGTTATATCACTCTTGACAAGTTTGTAAACCTTTGATAATTACTTTTAATCAAGATTTTAATGCTTTCGGATACTTAATCAGGCTGGACACGGTCGATTAAGTTATCCGATCGACTTTGTTATCGTTTAAGGAATTTGGACACGAATGTTTAAATGCTAACCTGGAAATAACGATGTCGCTTTGGACACGAAGGATGTTGTAGAAATGATTGTAATAATATTGGTTATAAAGCTAGAGTCTGTTAATCGATCGAGAGATTGCTGCTGTTATGCTTGCTCGTTATCTTATACCGCAAGCGAAATAGTTCGATCCCCTCTCGTTTTTACGTTTATGTCATTTGTGGATATAGTGTTACAAACAACAAATTATATCCAAACCCTTAATGTGAAATATTGTGAAAATGCTTATGATATACCGCAACTCCCTGTGGAAAACGATCCTATATATACTCACGTGTACATAGTTATATGACATGTAGAAAAATTACATCAGGCATCACCATTAATCAACGAAAATACACCTTGGAACTTCTTGATGATAGTGGTTTATTGGCTGCACAACCTGCTGCAACTCCTTCCAATCCTTCTATCAAACTTAGCAGCGAGGGTACATCTCTTTATTCTGATGTGTCGGCCTATAGACGACTTATTGGTAGATTACTTTACCTCACCACCACTCGTCCTGACATTGCATTCTCTGTTCAGCAACTAAGCCAATTTGTTGCAAAGCCTCTTGTCTCTCATTTTCAGGCTGCCACAAGGGTTCTGCGTTATCTCAAGTCTGCTCCAGCACAAGGTCTTTTCTTCTCCAGCTCTAGTCCCCTCCACCTGTCTGGGTTTGCTGACTCCGATTGGGCTTGTTGTTCGGATTCTCGCAAGTCTATTACGGGATATTGCGTTTTCCTTGGGTCATCTCTTGTATCATGGAAATCTAAGAAGCAAAATACCGTCTCTAGGTCCTCATCTGAGGCCGAATACCGAGCTTTAGCTAGTCTTTCCTGTGAGATACAATGGTTGCATTATCTCCTTGCTGATCTTCAAATTCCCATAAATGCTCCATCTGCTGTATACTGTGACAATGCTTCAGCCATTTATCTTGCTCACAATCCCACTTTTCATGAGAGAACGAAGCACATCGAAATTGATTGTCATTTCATACGTGAGAAGATTCAACGCGGTATCATTCATCTTCTACCGGTTCCATCTTCCTCGCAACTTGCAGACGTGTTCACCAAACCTTTATATATTACTTCTTTTCAATCATTTATCTCCAAGTTAGGTCTTTGTAACTTACATAGTAATTTTCCTTGATTCCTTGCTTTCTTATTCTTTCCGCTGCAATACCAAGACTTTCCGTTGATTATGATAATACTCCTAAATAAACATTTTGTTTCTCTCATCTAAAAAAAAAAAAAACACTTCCTTTACTTTCATAAAAAGATTGTTCATAAAACTCATTAGCTTCTTATTTTATTTTTCTTCCATAAATAGGTTTATGAGGCTCCAATGGGATTTCTTTTTTATTCATTATAAGCAATCAGTATTTTCTTTTACATATATAAAAGTTTTTTTTATATAATAAAATGAAATAAATTAAAATTTTAAAAAATTGTAAATAGGAATATTGTAGTAATCCATATCATAATTCATTTTAGAGAATAATTTAGCATTTTTTTAAGTCAAGAGCACAATGACATAAAATGTCAGTGCTCATATATATTATTAAAAAAATGGAAAAAAAAAACCCGAGCAGGTGATACGAAAAAAGTGGATGTCTAAAATGCAATGCATGGACCAACTGTCAACACGAAACGAGTCCAAGAACCAACAACTCCTTGCAACAACAACAAGGCTAACGTCTCTTTCGAGCCAAACAAACCAACTTCAAACAGGTAGACTGATGAGGGCTTTGAAACTATCCGAATTCAATTAAAAAATGATTGAGACAAATTGAAGATCACAATGGAATGGTGTATGAACCGACCGCCAACACGGACGCATTCACGGACCAACAACCCCCTGCAATAAACACAACAAGCATCAATGCCCTTTCGAGCACAAGAAACTCTAACCAAGTGAAGAATTAACATCAGAAGGATTCATCTGCGACTAGTCTTTGAGCAATAGAACCAATGTCGTGGTGGCAGCAACCCAAAAGCCTTGAAAACTTCAGATCTCAGCACATCTAGACATAACCAGAGATCAGAGGCAAGAAACAGCAAATTATTTATTATTATATCCAGATTGTACGTTTTTTATACAATGACACATGGCAGTATTAATATGAAATCGCTAATAGAATAACATTTGTCAATGTTTTTGAAAAGGTTCTTAAAAATGGATTCCTCTTTATAAAAAATATGGATATGTACATAGATGTAGATGGGAATTTTAACTTCTTAACTCCTTTAATCCTTTAACTCAATCAAGTGAGTTTGGCATCTCCCAATAGGTAAGCAAACAATTTTAAACCAGCGGCGAAGCTAACATTATTTTTATGAGGTAGCCATATATAAAGAAAAATAAAATACTTTTTAAAAACTAATGGTAAATTTAATCATAAGAAAAAAAATTCACAATAACTACTACGTATATAAAATGTACTTTATGAAATACACTTACCGCAACAATAACGGATTATAAAGAATTATAATTTACTAATTACTTATTTTTTAGTTGAAAAAGTGTTAATAAAAGGTTTGTTTTTTACAATAATAAAGAATTAATAGAGTGTGTTAAATCTCTTTGGGCCAATGGTGATAAAAAAATTGATAGGAAGTCATATTTTCATTGTCAATCAAAGAATACATTGTGTTCATCCTCCGGTTCCTAAAGGACTGGATTAGATAATCATGAGCTTGAAAAGTAAATAAAACCAAACAAAAAAATTATTTCACCTAAATCAAATTTAGGGTAGCCAAATTTATATTATTAGGGGTAGCAATATACCTACTCGTTCAATATTTTTTTTTCCTTTTGAGGTAGCCATAGCTACCCCTTGTGTATGAGAGGAATCGCCCGTGTTTTAAACACTTTTTTTTTAAAAAGAAGACCAATAGTTCTCCTCAACCCCCCCCCCCCCCCCCCCCCCCCCCCCCCCCCATGAATCGAATCCACTACCCTTTTGGTTGAAGGTAAACATAACAGAAGAACAAATAATATAATAAGTAATACAATTTTTTAATTGATCACGCGTTTCAATTGAACATTTTCTTTCGGTTATAATACTCCTAAATAAACATATTTTTCTCTCATCTAAATAAACAAAACTTCCTTCGCTTTCGTAAAAAGTTTTCTTCTTAAAACTCATTAGCTTCTTGTTCTTCTTTTTCATATTTATTTGAGGGTCCAATGTGATTTCACTTTGATTCATTATAAACAACGAGTATTTTTCTTTGACAAATATAGAAGTTTTTTTTAATAGAAAAATAAATAATTTACAATTTAAAAAAAAATTGTAAATAGAAACATTTGTAGGTCTACATATCATAATTCCTTTTGGAGAATAATTTTGCAAATATTTATTTATTACATCCACATTGTATGTTTTTTCTTTATAGAATGACATGTGGCAGTATTAATATGAAATCGTTAGTAGAATTGTTTCCTAAAATGTTCTTTAATGGATTCCGATATATATTGATGAAAACTTTAACTTCTTAACCCCTTTAGACCCTTAACTCAATCAAGTGAGTTTGATATCTCCCAATAGGTAAGCAAACAAATATTTTTTTTAAAAGAAGATCAATAGTGTTCTCCTCAACTTCCCCCCTTCCTGAATCAAATCCACTACCCTTTTGCCTGAAGGTAAAAATAACAAAAGAACAAATAGTAATAACTAATACAATTTTTTAATTAATCATGTGTTTCAATTGAACATTTTCTTTCGGTTATCATACTCCTAAATAAACATATTTTTCTCTCATCTAAATAAAAAAAATAATTCCGTCACTTTCACAAAAAGTTTTCTTCTTAAAACTCGTTAGCTTCTTATTCTTCTTTTTCATAAATAGTTATTTGTGGGTCCAATGTAATTTCACTTTGATTCTTTATAAGCAACGAGTATTTATCTTTTGCAAATATACAAGTTTTTTTTAATAGAAAAATAAATAAATTACAATTTTTAAAAATTGTAAATAGGAACATTTGTAGGTCTCCATATCATAATTCCTTTTAGAGAATAATTTTGAAAATATTAATTTATTACATCCACATTGTATTTTTTTTTATTTTTTTTTTATAAATTGGGATGTGGCAGTATTAATATGAAATCGTTAGTAGAATGAAATTTGTATATGTTTCCTAAAATGTTCTTAAAAATGGATTCTGCTATCTAATATATATATATATATATATATATATATATATATATATGTATATATATATATATATATATATAAATGAAAACTTTAACTTCTAACTCCTTTAGTCCCTTAACTCAATCAAGTGAGTTTGATATCTCCCAATAGGTAAGGAAACAATTGTAAACATTTTTTCAAAAAGAAGACCAATAGTGTTCTCCTCAACCTCCCCCTTTCATGAATCGAATCCACTACCCTTTTGGTTGAAGGTAAACATAACATAAGAACAAATAATAATAAGTAATATAATTTTTTAATTGATCACGCGTTTCAATTGCACATTTTCTTTCGATTATATAACTCCTAAGTAAACATATTTATCTCTCATCTAAATAAAATAAAAAACTTCCTTCACTTTCATAAAAAGTTTCCTTCTTGAAACTCATTAGCTTCTTATTCTTCTTTTTTTATAAATAGTTATTTGAGGGTCCAATGTGATTTCACTTTGATTCATCATAAGCAATGAGTAGTTTTCTTTTACTAGAAAAATAATTAAATTACAATTTTAAAAAAAATTGTAAATAGGAACATTTGCAAATACTCTCAATTACTACCAGTGTCATATTCGTATAAAATAAAATAAATGTTTTTTTTCAATTATATGTATTTTCTATTAGTATTTTTTGTTGTTGGTGTGAACCGGATATTTTACGCATAACTATAGAGTTTAATCTCTGGAACCGATTGAGACCACAAGATGATAAACTATTCCTCATAAAATTTAACATTGTTGTATGTTTATAGCTGGATTTGAACCAGACCTCTCCCGATTAAGTCCTTTCAACGTCTTTTAGCTCATCAACCGACCGAGGAACTAACATTCATTGACATAAATAAAGTAAAATTGATAAAAGAAAAATGTTATTTTATAATTTATGAAAGAATAAGAGGCTTATTTAATGGCAATGGTAGCTTGACATATTTCACACCGTAATTGCAGTTGCAGTTTCAAACATAAACCCAATGACCAATCTTGATAAAATTAGACTTGCAGCTGAAGCAGGTAACATTTTAGACCTCTATACTGTAATTGAAGATGACCCATCTATTTTGACGCATATAGATTCAAAACAATTTGCTGAAACTCCTTTGCATATCGCCGCATTTAACGGGCATCTCCCGTTTGCCATCGAGGTTATGAATTTGAAACCTTCATTTGCTTTCAAGCTAAATAAGCAAGGATTCAGCCCTATCCACCTTGCCATGCAAAAGAAAGAAAAGACAATGGTGTTGTGTTTTGTTGACATGAACAAGGACCTTGTCAAAGTTAAAGGGAAGGAAGGCTCGACTCCTCTTCATTATGCAAGCCAAATTGGAGAGATTGACCTTTTAGCTTATTTTCTCATGGCATGTCCTGAATCTATTGAATACTTGACGGTGAGGTGCGAGACTGCACTCCATATTGCTATTAATAATGCGCAGTTCGACGCCCTAAAAGTACTAGTTGGCTGGCTGGAAAAAGATTACAGGACAGGTGCTATAGAGCTGGAAAATAAAATACTGAACCAGAAGGATGTAGCAGGCAACACTATTTTGCACATTTCAGCTTCAAGAAGTGATCAACATGAGGTAATGATCTCTAACAATTCTTCTGAAGCAGATTGGTGATTACTAGTACATTCTTCTGAATATTTTAGTAGCTAACATGAATGATCTCTAACAATTGTATTGTTCATTGATTATTAATCGGTATGCCAGGTAGTTAGACTGTTGGTAAATACTAAAATAAATTTGAAGACAAAGAACTTTGAGGACAAAACAGCATTAGACATAGCAACTAGGGAGAGCAAGAAAATATTATGCAGTGCTGGAGCAAAATCTGGCACCGAAGTCACCGATGCTCGCACACCTGCATATAAACTAAGTTCAAAGACCACTATTATTGATAAACTGTCAATTTATATGCTTCGCATATCACGAAATATAAAAGATGAGCAACGTAACACTATGTTGATAGTTGCAGCCCTTGTTGCGACTGCCACCTATCAATCAGTACTAAGTCCCCCTGGTGGAGTTTATCAGGTTAATGCTAGTGACAAAAATTTGAACATCACTTCCTCGAATTCTACTATTTCGACCCTAGGAAATGCTGGAAAATCGGTCATGTCAGAAGTTGATTTCTTTCGGGTTTCATATTGGAATATAGTTTCCTTTTTGATGTCAATTGCAGTAATATTTATTTTAACTCCAACTGGAAAAGAGGGCAGTCCAATGTACATCCTAGTGACTTGGTTTGCCATTAGTTATCTATATTCTATGCTGGTGATATCCCCTACACATTTCAATGCCGTGTTTGTTGAGATGATTTTTAATTTAATTACGTTTTCCAGTATCATTGTCTTGATTATTGCGGGGTACTTTAGTGTCCAGAAGTGGATAAAAGCTAAGAAACTAAGAAGATCAGTGTTAAGGCATCGGAATATAGCAGAAACAACAACCATGGTTGTGGTAAAGGACCTAGAAAATATGGATTCACAGATTTAAACAACATGGAATGTTGCAAATTTCAATGTTCTTTTTCAGTATTGGCATCATTGTATTAAGGCTAGGTGGTGGATGGTGGAGGGTTTTCCTTCTTTGTTGTTGTGACCGGAGTCTTTTATAGCTCGATGGGGTTGGGTTCTGTTGGTTGTTCTCAACCTCTGCGGGTGTTTTCTGTGTATTTGATGTCTGGAATGTTCCTGCCTTTTCTGTTGCACTGCTTGTGCTGGGGTCTAGTTGTAATAAAGTTAAGCTCTTTAATTGTATTAACTGTTTTTTGAGAGGATGTGTATTAACTGAATTGGACACTACAACATAATTGAGATTTAGTAACAATTGAAAATTGTAACTAAATCAAGAAAAATGTTACTAATTAAATTTAATAGCATTTGAGCAATTGTTAGGTAAAGGCCGTGTTACTAAAAAGCTTCAGTAACATTTTGTTGCGTTGTTACCCGTGTTACTAAAAAGCTTCAGTAACATTTTATTGCATTATTAGTAACAGTCAAAAATCTCTATATTAGTTACAAATAAATAAATGTTGCAAGGTGAGTGTTACTAAAACATGGAAATGTAGTAGTGTGGAAGTGGATTAATACATTGTCCAATTTAATAAATAAGTAAGTAATTATTCTTTGGAAGAAAATTGATTTCTCAACTTGATCTGTGATGGACTTTTGCAAAGACTAATTCCAACTCCAGAGAGAAAACTACATGAGAAACATTGTTTCTGTATTGATGAGTCAAATAAATGTTTATGTATTGATAAATGTATTTATGATTTATAATTTAAAGGTATTATGGTGCAGTTTTAACACATCAAAAGTAAATATAGAGTTATATTCTATATATAAGAACTCATGCGATATCAATGTATTTCAGTAACTAATATCGTTTTAGGTAGACATTGAGGTTTGTTTGGTTTGCACATAAAGTGATCAAAACATTAAATGGAAAATACACTAACAAAGAGGTATTGTTGCTGGAATTGGATTTCATTAGCTATACCTCTAATATATCATCTTGTCGTCCATCATATGTTTCCATGTCTTGCAAATGATGAGAGACATATTTGAGCTATTAAATTCCAATGTCTCTCTCAGTTAATCGATACAATAACATTAAGCTCCAAGACTGGGTTGTGATTGTAAATCTAACTATATGTTTAGCAACAAACATCTACAAATGAAATTATTCAAGATTCCTAAACTAAAAAGTCTATTTCTAACACTTTCTAAATCAAAAGTTCAATTTTGAAGTTTCACATATGAAAAACTTTAAGAACATATACAACTTCATTGATATAACGAACAAAGATCATAATAACTAGGAAGATCAAGAGTTTACATCAATTTCATAACTTATTTTTTAAAGAAAAGCATAACAACAATTTTATAACCAAATCATGCTTTCTCCTTTGGATTTGGAATCAAACTCAATAAGCACCCTTTCCTTTTGCTTCGAACTCGTGCATATTGACTTAATTATAACCTACTGCGTCTAACAAGCATTTCAAATTCAGCATATAATTGGCTTTGTCCTCTCCCCTTAAGACTTCACACACGTCATGATCACAATGATTTTGATATTTGTGTCCCTGGTTGAGAAGCAGATGCTAAGCGAAGAGACCAACTTTAAGAGACCTTGATCCGCAAAATATTAGAGTAAGTTAATAGCACGATTTATTCGTATGTAATTAAAATATCATTTATGTTGTGTAAATATATATGCAATTCCAAAATTGGTAAGATCTTACTGTCCATGTTACAATCGCACGATTTACGATCATGTGAACCTTCCCCGATCTTGCTTAGGATCTAGACTCTTACTACCTTGACTTGTACCATATCATGAGAGAAGAATTTGAGAGAGAAATTCTGTAACCACGAATAAAAGTGTGTGACAATTCCCTTGAATCATTTACTCAGATGTATTTATATAAGTGTGTAGTTTCCCTATAAGCTAAGCTAAGCTATACACATAAAGCACTATTACTTACATAGCAAGAAACTGCTTTTCTAACTACCCGTTCATTTGACCAATACCAGTCTTTGATTTTATGCTCACCTCGTGCACCTTGCCATCATTCCCTCAACCACATCAAAATATTTGAGAATACAATTTATCAATTTATATTCAATGAATGTGTATAGCTACGATTTGTACATGTTTGTTTACTCTTCAAATAAGTGTGTAGTTTCCCTATAAGCTAAGCTAAGCTATACACATAAAGCACTATTACTTACATAGCAAGAAACTGCTTTTCTAACTACCCGTTCATTTGACCAATACCAGTCTTTGATTTTATGCTCACCTTGTGCACCTTGCCATCATTCCCTCAACCACATCAAAATATTTGAGAATACAATTTATCAATTTATATTCAATGAATGTGTATAGCTACGATTTGTACATGTTTGTTTACTCTTCAATGGAACAAAACCTCAAGACAGAAAAACGAGACCTCCTCTCATAACTCAGTTTTAATTCTCAGTGACGGTATTCGTCAGCAATACAAATAAAATTCAATTCGTCTTTCATAATTTCGTTCTTTTAAGAATTGCACTAACAAACATCAGAATCACAATTAAAATTCGACGAAATTTCTACAATATAAATAGTGCTTCTTAATCATTTCAACAAACAAACCATGGCCAGTATCAACAATGATGAAATATATTTACATATAGTATTGAAAGATAATATATATGGACAAGCGAACCAAACAAACACACAACCAAAGTAGTAATCATAACACTGATAATAGCATACACACAAATAAATTATATAATCACCACACAAACTTTAGTAATCTTGATAATCCTGATCATCCGGACTATCTAATATAATTCTACTGCGACAATTCTCTCCCTGATACTCAACATGATAAAATTGCACGATAAACTTTGGTATCCAAATAATTTAGTTTGTTTGGATACAACAATATAAAAAAGATTTTTTGTTACAAAATCATCTCAATTTTTTTGACACATTCTCTCTCTCTCTCTCTCTCTCTCTCTCATTTGAAGCTAATTTTAGATTTTTTTCAGATTCTGATTTGTTTTAAAAAAAACGGTAACAAACAGATGCAATCGTTGAAAGTGATTATTTTTTTAAAGAGTTATAACAAATGATGTAATATCCCGCTTATTAGTGATACGAGGTTTTACCTGATAACGTTAAAATGCGCGCGTTAAGGCTAAGGGTATTATTGGAATTTCACGCCAAGGGAGTATATAAGGACCATAAGTCAAAAATTCTTCTTAATTTTCCCTTCTTTCTCTCACTAGGGTTTGGCATAAGTTTTTGCTCTTTCTTCTCTCTAGAAATCGGTCCACTCTCTTCCTCTCCACACTCAATCTTTACTTAATCCTTCTTCTAGTTAGAATCAAGCAAGTTGTGAGTAATACTAAGGGTGTTTGGCAAGGAAGTTTTGAAGCAAGCCTCTCCAACAAAGTTCTTCTCACCTAGAGTTTTCTTTCTAGGGTTTTGCTGTCAAAGTCTAGAGATTTTGAGCTTATCTTTAGCTTAATCAAGGTGAGTTCTTAGTTAGATTCCACCTATGGGATTATGTGTTTACTCTTGCAAGGAAATCATAATTTTTTTAGGGTTTATTCATAGAGTTTGTTACCCCTTTCATACCACGCTTGCTATACTATGAAATACTTGTCATGTGATTGTTTTTCAGGTTTTCTATGATCAATAGAGTCATAATATGCTTGGAGATAATTGGTTTTGAGGTTTTTGGGCTAAAAATACCAATTTTACAAGTTCTGGACTGTCACGACTCGCCGGGGCGAGCAAGTACGCGCTGTGGCTAGCAAACAGCACAGCAAGCATGTTTTGCTCGCCACCAACTCGCCATGGCGAGCAGTTACTCGCCTCCCACACACCACCAACTCGCCTAGGCGTGTAGACAGTGAGGAAACTCATTGTTTTGCTCGCTTTAGGCAGTTCTGGCGTTTTGCAGGGCGGTTTTCTCCGTGATGTCTTTTTATGAAAGTAAACCCCTTAAACCAAGGCCCCATTGGATAAATATTGAAATGATTTTCTTGAAAGTGAAGCAAGTATTTAACTAATTTAGTAATGCATGGTATGCGAGAGAAATTGTAGGTTTATAATCGGGTAGCGAACTATACTTTAAGAAAGGGATTGAAACTAGAGCCTCAATATAGTTTATCGAGAATTAGAACGTTAAGCATGAATATATATATATATATATATATATATATGTTAAGATGTGAGACGATTAGTTTAATCTTTTCACTAAGAAAGTATAAGCAAGATGTAGGTGTCGTGCCACTTGTGATTCACACTAGGTTGAATCTCAGGGGGTTTCCGTTAGGTGAAACGGGATAAGCTTCGCATGAGGGGCCCGTAAGACACAGAGGGAGTACCGATGTTACCTTAGATAGGTTTCCATCGGTTAGATAGGGATTGTGCTCGGGTTTACTCCACCCCGGGGCTCTCCGTAAAAATTAAACTCAGATAATGTATTGTTCAACGCTAACCTCTAACTTAATGAATACGATTATGCATGTTATGATGTTAGACTTGAGTAAGTTATGAAGATTACCGACAACGTTCTTAGGTTTTTCCTATTCGTCCGGTTTAGAAACGTGTCATGTAAAAGTTTAATATTAGGCCTTGATGCACTAGCGTATCTCGGTTTAGCGATCTTAGTTCCCCTCGATCGCCTTGACACGTAAGATGTAAGCTAAACCTTTGTTTTATACGAAGTAACTATGACGGTTCTAGCATGCACTACCGTCAAGGCAAGCATAACCACACACGTATAATCAACTGTCAGGTTGTATTGTAGACATGTGGTAACTGTAGGTTTCCCCCGAGGTTACCTATAGCTTAGGATTAGGTAGAGCTCACTGAGACATTATGTCTCATCCCTCTTCTTATTTGTTCAGGTTCACAGGTCTCTCATGGCAAAGGTAAAGAGAAAGCTTTGGATTGATCGTGCTTCCGTGGATCCAACGTTGAGTCTTTCTAGTTGATGCATATGTTATATTATGAGATGTGTTGTAATGAACTTTGTACTTAAGTTTCGTTCGACTATCCTTGAGAAATAATGTAACATGAGACTCATGTTGGCTTTGTATCTAAACTCTCGACTGATGTCGTTTCTGTATTGTATAATTAATGTATCCAATATCAGTTTTAACGCACTTATTGAAAATTTTAGACACTTTCAATTTGGGCGTTACAAATGACCTCAGAGATGAATTTTGATCTAAAAAGATAAGTTTTAGTTGTAGTTGTGATCATAAAAGAATTATCCCTGAAAAATTTTGCAAATCAAATATTTAACCCTAAAAATTAGGAAAAAAAATATCAACATATCTAGTGTTGTACTCTGAATTATGAAAAGTTGGTTTAATCCATATTTGATTTTTCTACAATTTATGATAAAGCGTGGAAGAAAAAATCCCAAACAAAAATAATAACTGAACTCTATTTTAGGGAAATAATAACTTAACTTGAATATAAACACATTGAACCAAGAAAATAGAAATCAACTAAACTTCAAATTTTGAGTTTCTACAATACTAACCTCGAACCTAAAAGAGAGAAATAAAAAGCAACTTTAAACTAGAAACTAAGCCATGTTTTTTAGGCTTTTTCCTATTCTCATGGTAACTATTGCTTGTACATTTCAGTTTTCATAGTTACACCTAAAACATCTTACAAAATAAACTCAATTCATGGATTCCGTCGCAGTATTTGCAAACACCAACACCATCATGATCAAATTCAACAGTAAACCATGTTGAGTGTTTCTTCACCACCTTCTCTGCCTTAGGGTTGTGGCATGTATTGGAAGAACACAAAGACAATCCTTGATTTTGAGCCGCCATAACATTTTTCACCCACATGCTTTGAATAAAAGATTTCAACCTCTTTCTACACCCCAAAATACTAATGCACGTGGAATTTTTCAACTCACCAAAGAGATCAAACCCAAGTTTTCTTCCTTCTTCATCATCATTGCAATTAGCCATCAAAAGCATAACATAAACATATTTGGCTTCATGATGACCCTGTAATGCAGCCTTCTTCAAATTCTCAAAACCCAAATTCAACATTAAAGTACTAAAATATTGCACCATTCCTTCACGATAAATAATCTCCAAGTTACCACTTTCTCTGCAACGACTCAAGAACGTGGCTTCTTTTTCATCAGTAAACCATGGAAGTATGGAATCAAAGTAAACTTATCAGTAACTGCATGTTGATAAATGTAACCGTCTTCTGAAGCATTGTGAAACTTTTTGCAGCTTAGTTTAATTTTGCAAAGATCAGCCATGGAACGTGAAGCAACCTTCCCCACGATATTAACCAATAAATCATTTGGAAGAGCTTTTACGATGCTTATGGGTGTTTAGTTTCCGCGGCTTTTAGGTTTATTGATTTCTTTCTTGACTCTTAAGGAAGCCATGAATCAACCCTAGCTAGGAAACATGTTGAGACAACGAATGGAAGAGAGAGAACAAGAAAGAGTTAAGTGTGATTGAAACAAATTAACATTGGTTTCATATCTATATATAGCGAAATTATGAACCTAAGGAAGTTTGGGGTATAAAACAAATTAACAACCTATCCTTGATACGAGTGAAAAATAAAGTTGGAGATTCCTTAAAAAGTAACTCATGTGTTATTTCGATTTCAAGGGAAAGTGGAGCCCAATTGAGCAATTTTGCAAAATGCTCCTCTGGATTCTTGGTCCATTCATTCTTTGCATTCAGTATCTTTTGATTTCACTCAGCTGGACATCTACAGTAAATGAGTATCTTAGGAGTATTTTTTGACCATAGATATATTTAGATTTGATCTCAATAAGGATTGTACTAGGTCACCTTGGATGAATTAAGAACTCATTGTGCGTTCATCTCTCTATGCCTATTATTTACTGTGTCTTATTATTTATTTTTTGGTTACAAAAGAAAAAAGGGAAAAAGCTAAGGTCTCACAAACTGAGTACCATTAGCATCAGCGATTAAAAGGGGACCTAAATCTGTAGGGGAGTTTCTAAAAACTGTCAAGTCGATATTGTTTCTAGCACCCGTTATCGCAAATCAGTCCGCACAAGAATTACCTTCACGGTAAATGTGAGATATATACACCTGCCAATTTACCGTGTCTTATTATTACCACTTACTATAGGCACTAGTAATTTCTTTCATTAAGACATCAAGTCCGTTTTAATGTATTAACCTTGATTCTTTAATACTTTCAATCAACGAATAAATAATTTTTCTTATCATTGTTGTATTATTTGTGCACCAAAATTTGTCATCATCGAATACTATTATTGTTATCTTGGGTTTTTCCCCTAGTGTGTCATTGAGACTATATAAAACAAACAGTAAGAGTTTTGGTAGAAAAATATAATGAGCTCTTATAACCATCAAAAGTTTTATGTGATATCACAACTAATTTCAAGTGATCCATTGAGTGAATTAAGGAGACAAATATGATACATTGATATAGACATTCAATAACTATTCTAATATAATCCCTCCAAAAAAAAAATTATTCTAATATAAGGAAAGATATATTGCAAATTTTTGTACGTTACAGTATAAAATAATCAAACTATTTATTTATTTCATGCTAAAAGTAAGACTAAAATTCCTAAACGGGTTAGGCCGGTATGACTCCGACAACATGACCATTCAGGTTTGAATCCAAACTGAGGATTGCCTCTTGTAGAAATAATATATATGAAACCAAAAAAATATAAAGACTAAAATTCTCAAGTTGATTTATACGTTAATATTTAATTATACGATACTTTTAAATTTAATATTTTAAAAGACATATAATAATTAGAAAGAATTTCTTACAAGTAAACATTACACAAAATTTCCTATTTAATAAAGTGATCAAATGATTTTCTATCGGTTACATTGGAAGGAGGAGAATCATGACTAAAACTATCATGTTTGTTTATATAATGATCCTATTTATTTTCCCATTTTATGTTGTATCAGAATTTGTTTGTAAGTCTTTTATCATATTTTTCAATAACAAAATTATTTTCCATTTTATTTTAAAATCCGTATACACAATATTTCATTTCATTTAATTAACATTCTTTTTTTCTTAACTTACATCACAGCTTTTCATATTTGTAAATTTGACATAAACTGTCCATGGCAAAGTTGTTCTCCTGGAAATATTCCGGCATGCATTTTTGGAGTGTGCTACTGCGTTCAGAGTTAAGTTATCCATCATAACATTTTTATTCTTATGATTTTTTCTCATGCTTGATGTATATTTCTTCTATCTTTCAATTCTTATTGCATTAGAAATGGATTAATTAATTGTATTATGCAAGTGTTATTACCTTCAATGGCTAGTGATTATATACAAATATTAAAGGATAAGTAAGATCTAGGTGGTTAATACATCATCTAAGAAGCTTAAAATTGAGGTTTAAACCATAGAAACTTTATTGAATAAGCGATAAAGATATAGAACCAGTGTGGTGTTGCAATTCACATGCGATATAAATCGTGTCTTTTTAATCGGTCTTTCATTGAGTTAGTTTAACACCGCATATATGTGAAATAGTGCATGTTGATCATTTCATTGTCGTTTGGTATAGCATGTGATTTTATACATCTATTATTGTTTGTACATCTATATACGTTAATTTTGTGCATGACTAGGTTCATCTACTTAGACCTCATACCATGATGTAAGTTGCCTCTGAAAAAATTAGAAATTCAAATAGACACAATTACAATCCTAAATTGCAAGATGAACAAATCAACATTTTTAGTTATAGAGATCATAGGATTATGATTACCTTAATATGTAATGACGATTGTTCCTCCTTCAATATCTATCAATTTGATTTGGTGTGTTTGTATGGAGAGAGATACCAGTCTCTATTATACTCTGCAAAATTTGGCGTGCAGTCACAATGTATGCAACAACATTGTAAACTTGCTAGAAATAGGGTGTTTTTCTTATGTGAAACATATGAGCTCACATATTTGTCATACATTATTCTAATAAAATAATTTTTTTCAATAATAATTCCAACAAACAAAATATGATGAAATCATATAATATGATGAAATCATATAAATGATATTAAAAATATATTTCAATATTTTAACATCTAAGTAGTACAAAATAAAAACTAATTGTGCTAGTCTACATTATAAAACTGACAACCTCTCACTTGGACAAGATAAGTTAAATAAATTTATACCTCAAATTACTTACATAATATGTAATCACACCAAAAAAATCATTATTGAACAAGAATTTCCGACAATTAATTAAAATATGAGTGTCATAGTGATATAGAAATCATTTCGATAGGGGTTTTGATATCATTTACACCATAGACTTATATCTTAGTGACCCAACAATAATATGAGATGTGAAATATGAAACAACATAAGAAAAATTTAACTATGAAATTCAAGAATTAAAATGGACCTAACACCCTTAAGATGTTTACCAACATTTAAGAATACACACACAAAAATAATTTGGCTTGATTGTCATGATCGGTTTGCACCTCCTTGATCTGATCTTTGATTGGAGCAATTTCTTTAGAGTTAGAATCACCTGAGGAAGCCATTTCAAATGAGTGTTGAAAACAAAGTTGAGATTTTAATTATAAGTGTTGTGCTACCATATACTACTTGCAACTCTATTTATACTAGTTATAAATATCATCTCTCTCACACACTTCTAACCTCTTTTTTCATAAACAACAACAGTCTCAATAGTTTGTTAGTCTCAAACAAATTGTACACTTGGTCAAATTGTTTTTGTGTACTACCAAAATCTCAACAATTTGTTCAGACGACTCAACAAAATGGTATCTTGGTCATTCAAACTAAGACTCAACCACTATACCATGTTCAATCACAAACAAAATCAGTTTTGAAATTGATTTTTTCATGCTTTGATGTATATTTCTTCTATCTTTCAATTCTTATTGCATTAGAAATGGATTAATTAATTGTATTATGCAAGTGTTATTACCTTCAAATTCTCAAAACCCAGCTTCACCATTAAAGTACTAAAATATTGCACCATTCCTTCACGATAAATAATCTCCAAGTTACCACTTTCTCTGCAACAACTCAAGAACGCGGCTTCTTTTTCATCACTAAACCATGGAAGTGGAATCAAAGCAAACTTATCCATAGTTGCATGTTGAGCATTAAGAAACTCTTTGCAGCTTAGTTTGGTTTTGCAAAGATCAACCATGGAACGTGAAACAACCTTCCCCACGATATTAACCAATAAATTATTTGGAAGAGCTTTTACGATGCTTATGGGTGTTTAGTTTCTGCGGCTTTTAGGTTTATTGATTTCTTTCTTGACTCTTAAGGAAGCCATGAATCAACCCTAGCTAGGAAACGTGTTGAGATAACGAAGGGAAGAGAGAGAACAAGAAAGAGTTAAGAAATATTATTCGGTTTGATGATGACCCTCTAATGCAGCCTTCTTCAAATTCTCAAAACCCAGCTTCACCATTAAAGTACTAAAATATTGCACCATTCCTTCACGATAAATAATCTCCAAGTTACCACTTTCTCTGCAACAACTCAAGAATGCGGCTTCTTTTTCATCACTAAACCATGGAAGTGGAATCAAAGCAAACTTATCCATAGCTGCATGTTGAGCATTAAGAAACTCTTTGCAGCTTAGTTTGGTTTTGCAAAGATCAGCCATGGAACGTGAAGCAACCTTCCCCACGATATTAACCAAAAAAATCATTTGGAAGAGCTTTTATGATGTTTATGGGTGTTTGGTTTCCGCGGCTTTTAGGTTTATTGATTTCTTTCTTGACTCTTAAGGAAGCCATGAATCAACCCTAGCTAGGAAACGTGTTGAGATAATGAAGGGAAGAGAGATAACAAGAAAGAGTTAAGTGACAAATTAATTAATTGTATTATGCAAGTGTTATTATTTTCAAATTCTCAAAACTCATAAGCATCGTAAGTAAGATCTAGGTGGTTAATACATCATCTAAGAAGCTTAAAATTGAGGTTTAAACCATAGAAACATTATTGAATAAGTGCAAAAGATATATAACCCAGTGTGGTGTTGCAATTCACATGCGATATAAATCGTGTCTTTTTAATCGGTCTTTTATTGAGTTAGTTTAACACCGCATATATGTGAAATAGTGCATGTTGATCATTTCATTGTCGTTTGGTATATCATGTGATTTTATACATCTATTATTGTTTGTGCATCTATATACGTTAATTTTGTGCATGACTAGGTTCATCTACTTAGACCTTATACCATGATATAAGATGCCTCTTAAAAAATTATAAATTCAAATAGACAAAATTACAATCCTAAATTGCAAGATGAACAAATCAACATTTTTAGTTTTAGAGATCATAGGATTGTGATTACCTTAATATGTAATGACGAATGTTCCTCCTTCAATATCTATCAATTTGATTTGGTGTGTTTGTATGGAGAGAGATACCAGTCTCTGTTCTTTTCTGCAAAATTTGGTGTGAAGTCACAATGTATGCAACAACATTGTAAACTGGCTAGAAATAGAGTGTTTTTCTTATGTGAAACATATGTGCTCACATATTTGTCATACATTATTCTAATAAAATAATTTTTTTCAATAATAATTCCAACAAACAAAATATGATGAAATCATATAAATGATATTAAAAATATATTTCAATATTTTAACATATATAGTACAAAATAAAAACTAATTGTGCTAGTCCACATTATAAAACCGACAACCTCTCACTTGGACAAGATAAGTTAAATAAATTTATACCTCAAATTACTTACATAATATGTAATCACACCAAAAAAGTCATTATTGAACAAGAATTTCCGACAATTAATGAGTGTCATAGTGATATACAAATCATTTCGATAGGGGTTTTGATATCATTTACACCATAGACTTATATCATAGTGACCCAACAATAATATGAGATGTGAAATATGAAACATAAGAAAAATTTAACCATGAAATTCAAGAATTAAAATTGACCTAACACCCTTAAGATGTTTACCAACATTTAAGAATACACACACAAAAATAATTTGGCTTGATTGTCATGATCGGTTTGCACCTCCTTGATCTAATCTTCGATTGCAGCAATTTCTTTGGAGTTAGAATCACCTGAGGAAGCCATTTCAAATGAGTGTTGAAAACAAAGTTGGGATTTTAATTATAAGTGTTGTGCTGCCATATACTACTTGTAACTCTATTTATACTAGATCTAAATTTCATCTCTCTCACACACTTCTAACCTCTTTTTTCATAAACAACAACAGTCTCAATAGTTTGTTAGTCTCAAACGAATTGTACACTTGGTCAAATTGCTTTTGTGGACAACCAAAATCTCAACAATTTGTTCAAACGACTCAACAAAATAGTACCTTGGTCATTCAAACTATGACCCAACCACTATACCATGTGCAATCACAAACAAAATCGGTTTTGAAATTGATTTTTACATGCTTTGATGTATGTTCTTCTATCTTTCAACTCTTATTGCATTAGAAATGGATTAATTGTATTATGCAAGTGTTATTACCTTCAATGGCTAGTGATTATATACATATATTAAAGGATAAGTAAGATCTAGGTGGTTAATACATCATCTAAGAAGCTTAAAATTGAGGTTTAAACCATAGAAACTTTATTGAATAAGTGCTAAAGATATATAACCCAATGTGGTGTTGCAATTCACATGCGATATAAATTGTGTCTTTTTAATCGGTCTTTTATTGAGTTAGTTTAACACCGCATATATGTGAAATAGTGCATGTTGATCATTTCATTGACGTTTGGTATATCATGTGATTTTATACATCTATTATTGTTTGTACATCTATATATGTTAATATTGTGTATGACTAGGTTCATCTACTTAGACCTTATACCATGATGTAAGATGCCTCTTAAAAAATTAGAAATTCAAATAGACACAATTACAATCCTAAATTGCAAGATGAACAAATCAACATTTTTATATTTAGAGATCATAGGCTTATGATTACCTTAATATGTAATGACGATTGTTCCTCCTTTAATATCTATCAATTTGATTTGGTGTGTTTGTATGGAGAGAGATACAAGTCTCTATTCTACTCTGCAAAATTTGGTGTGAAGTCACAATGTATGCAACAACATTGTAAACTTGCTAGAAATAGGGTGTTTTTCTTATGTGAAACATATGAGCTCACATATTTGTCATACATTATTCTAATAAAATAATTTTTTTCAATAATAATTCCAACAAACAAAATATGATGAAATCATATAAATGATATTAAAAATATATTTCAATATTTTAACATCTAAGTAGTACAAAATAAAAACTAATTGTGCTAGTCTACTGATGTAAGATTTTTCCTACATGTCGTATAACTATGTACACGTGAGTATATATAGGATCGTTTCCACAGGGAGTTACGTTAATCATAAGCATTTTCACAATCGTTCAAGTTAAGGGTTTGGATATAATTTGTTTGTTTGTAACACTATATCCATATATGACACTAAAGTAAAAACGAGAGGGGATCGAACTATTTCGCTTGCGGTATAAGATAACGAGCAAGCATAACAGCAGCAATCTCTCGATCGATTAACAGACTCTAGCTTTATAACCATTATTATTACAATCATTTCTACAATATCCTTCGTGTCCAAAGCGACATCGTTATTTCCAAGTTAGCGTTTAAACATTCGTGTCCAAATTCCTTAAACGATAACAAAGTCGATCGGATAACTTAATCGACCGTGTCCAGCCTGATTAAGTATCCGAAAGCATTAAAATCTTGATTAAAAGTAATTATCAAAGGTTTACAAACTTGTCAAGAGTGATATAACATAAGATAGATTGTTATTCTAGTTCTAGATTCAAGAGTTTGTGTCCAAATCATCTTGAATCTCTTTGAAAGCATTAAAAGCAAGAATAACAACAATATTGAATCATTAAGCTAGAACCTTATATATTAAAAGATCAAAAGATTACATAATAGCTTGGTTGTTACCTCAATACTACATAGAAGGTGATAGTTACATATAGACATGTAAACTAATGCAAGGAATGAAGGAAAGATGAAGATTCCATGCCAAGATCCTTGATGTCTCAATGAATCTAGGGTTGAATCTACTCCTTAATCACTTGCTTTGTGTTTCTCTCTTTGAAATAGCTCTAACCTCTCTCTAGAAATGTATAAAATGTTTCAATAGAATAGTGAATACCTAAAAGAGAGGTAAAAATGCTATTTAAATGGCCTGTGTTTTTGCACCTGCGCTAATAGCGCAACTCACGCTAATAGCGTGGTAAGGCGGCCTATAATCTGGCCAATAGGAGTGTGCCACGTTGGCCTTGCCCTGCTGCTACGCTCCAGCCACGCCATTAGCATAGCTCTCTGGAGTATTTACGCTGATAGCGTAGATTACGCCAATAGCGTAGTTCTTCATGGTCTGCTACGCTCCAGGTACGCATATGGCGTAGCTCTCTGGACAATGTACGCTAATAGCTCAGTATACGCTAATAGCGTAGTCTTCAAGAGTGCTCCAGATCCTACGCCCCAGGTACGCTAATGGCGTATCTCTCTGACCTTGGCCATTTCTTCATCACGCTAATAGCGTAGGACACGCTAATAGCGTGGGACCTTGAACTTTGACGTTTCTTGCTCCTTGCTTGTATTTTCCTGCACAAAAAGGGTATAATAAGGCTCAAAAGCATAAATGACATATTTACACAATAATTGGAGTTTTCCATAAAGAATCTTGCAAAACAAGTCACTAAAATGCCTAAACTCCCATATGAAATATATCACTTTTAAACACTTATCAAACTCTCCCCAACTTGGCTTTTTGTTTGTCCTCAAACAAATCAATTAAAAAGGAAACTAACAAGGCTTTGGACAAGGTTTTCAACATGGTGTCAAACAATTCAAAACAAAAATAAACAATGGTGATTCAAATATGATCGCGTGGACAAGCATGAAGTCCTCCGCTACTCTAGGTTCAAACTAAGAATGCGAAAAATGTCCTAAGCACAAACTATACATCATAAACTTCAAAACATAAACATATCTATCTATGAACCACACCTAACACACTTCTTTGAAAGTAAATGCAATATAATGATAACAATGAATGAGGTAATGAACACACATCCAACAATCATGCTAACATCCTATTTAAGTTAGGTGTCCATCCAAATATCGTCTCGAAAAGCATAAAAGCATGGATCAAAAGGTCTTGCACGGGTTATAACTTGGCCGGGCTACAAAAGAAATGTCATATGTGGGGCAATTGATCAGAAAGCCTATCAAAGAGGAACATTTTTTTTTTTTGTATCACAACTTGAAATCCATATACTTCCCTACCAAGAATTAAAACCTTTGGTGATTAACAATCAAACTTATAACCTTGACAACTTATTCTATTTTTGATTTTTCTCTTTCTTTTTCTTTTCTTTTCTTTTCTTTTTCAAATGTACAATTTTTTCTTTGATTCAATGTTGTCAGGTTATTTTACAACTTCACCAGAACTTAACATATAATGCCTCCTTTTTCTCCCCAACTTGAATACAACAAAACTCTAATTGAATGTTCCCCTATCCTAAGGCAAGGGACAAAGTACAAAAAGGTTAAGGGTTCAACAAAGTAACATTATCAAAGTCCTATAAGATTCAACCATGAACTGGATTTTTGAAAAATTTCAGGCAAATTCAACAAGCATTGTGCTTATGAATATTGACAGTTCATGTTTGAGGACTTGATTCATTTGGCTCAGATTGGGGTATCAGATACTCGCTCTTCTCACAGGTAGGCTTTATGTGGTCAAGTAAGTTACTCTCAATTGAAAAAGTGCCTTGATCCTTTCCATGCTTTCAAACAATTCAAAATGATTATCAGATTTAACATAACTAAAACAAGTTAGACGGTGATTATCGGTCTCCAGCATATATACAACAGATTGAAGCTACCTCACATTTAGGTTAAGTACTAAGTGGTTCAAAGATATTTATGTTTATCAAAAGACTTAAATGATATATATTTTGTGCAAAGTACAAGTTTCAAATTCTTATTAAAAACCTAGAATAACAGGAAACCAATACCTTGGCCTTACGCTTTCTCACAAGTAATATCATTATCACTCACCTGCTTTTGCTCAAACATGGCTCCATGGAGCACTTTATAATTTATTGTTCATGAGCAATTTTCTTTTGAGAGACACAAGCAAGATGTAAACAAAAATTTCATCCAAAGCATAATTTAAAAACCAAAAAGCTAAGTTATTAAACCAAATATAAAGTAACAAAGTAGCAAATCAAGCACTAAAAACCACAGTGCTTGAAGAGTACAAAATACAACCAAAAAAACACTGTTCCAACATGAAATAAAAACATAGAGTTAGAAAGCAAAAAAGAAAAAAAAAACATCACTAAAAACCCAAACTATCACTGATCATCCTCTCCAGCATCATCCATATCAAAATCCTGGTACACATCATCATCACCCACAACTCCAGCATCATCAGGTGTCGCCTCATCATCAACAGCATCAGCCACCCCCACATAAGGACTTGGCCTGCCCTCAGGCCAATGAACATAGCTCTGGTACTGGTCAGGTGTCATCACCGGGTAATCAGCATTTCCCGGATACATGTGAACATTGTAGAGGTCCTGGTGTATGCCCATGTTGCTCCTCCAAATTGCCTCATTCTGATCCATTAAGAAGCTATTCTGGTCCCTCACGTACTGGTTATGCATCTGCTGCTCCAGCATAAAGGTCTGCAAACCTGAAAAGTCAAAAGAACCAGCACCCTCAGATGGGCCACCTTCATCATCCGAGAAATGGTATTGGGCTGCCCTCTGCTCTGATTTCTCCCAGGTGCGAATAGAAGTGTCAGTAATGGCCCCTTCAATATCTTCATCAAAGGGTCCAGTAATGGCCACTCCATTGGCCTTAAGCAATCCCATAATCAAACCCGGGTAGAACAATGCCACCTTCTTAGCACCTGTGGCAACTTTCAAAGCCACAGCCTTCATCTCATTGGCTATGATGCGAGCAATATCAACAGGCACTTCTTTTATAATGCACCAGATGAGTGGTAGAACGGCTTTTGGGGCATCGGATGTATGGGCTCTAGGAAGGGCATTGTGGACAAGAAATTGGAAAACTAAGCGGGCAGTAGCGGTCATCTCTTTGGTAAGTGCATGCCTAATCTCTCCCTTGTCATTCTTTACAAAGTGCCTATCCTTGTTCATGATATCACGCTCAATTTGCTGAAATTTCCAATTTCCTTGAGCGTTTCTCTTAGCATAGGTACACAAGGTGGGCATTGTGGGGTCAGGTGATGGCTCAAGGTTTAAGGCATTTTCAAGGAAATCATTGATTGCATCCCTATCAAATGGGATTTGCTTTCCTCGGACATAAGAAGTCCAAGAGAAAGTCTCAGCAAGGGTAGTGGGTGAGGCATCAGGGACAGCATTACAATAGAACTCCCTGATTAGGTCGGTGTTAATCTCAGTTGCGGGCACAAGGAGGTTGGTCCATTTGCGACCAGTAAAAATATGGAGCATATCAGCATGCTCACCACTAGGGTGAATGTCAAAGGTTTTCTCGTGCCAGATTTTGTACTGTGCCATCTTCTTAAACCTGGCAGAGTGGGCAGGGGTGGGGAAACGGTTTGGGATTGCAGGTGCAGCAGAGGTAGAGACACCTTTGCCTCTAGGACGTTTAGTCCCGGTAGTTTTTTCAACATTTTTCGGTGCCATCTGCATCAAAACCAGGAAACACCAACATATTGCATAGAAAATATTAGCACAAAGTAGAATTGGTTATTTAAAAACATCAAAAATTTTGAAAATCTGGGCAAGTATGAAGATCTACGCTATTAGCGCCTGCCACGCTAATAGCGAAATTTTCTGGAAAAATTTCGCTATTAGCGTAGATTTCGCTATTAGCGTAGTTCTTCGTACCTGCAATTTTCAAATTTTCAAAATCTTTGTTCCTGCAATTTCACAACACCAACCAGCAAATTTCAACCCTAGGTTTCATCCTATGTCTCTAAAACACAATAGAATCATGAAAAGGAATCAGAATCACAACATTGGTACACAAATCATTCAAAACCCTTATTTTTCAAATTTACAAAATGGGTCAAAATCAAAAGATGAATGTTTGTTGCATGTGGGTTATGATTATTGTTCCTTTTCCAACTATTATCAATGAAGAACAATCTCTATTCACAAATTAAAACTCTAACCCTAACCTAACCATCTCTAATCATGTAAAAAACATGGATTTTTTTCAAATTTAAGAACAAAGATAGGAAGAGAAGATCAAACCTTGTTAATGCAGAGAGAAGCAACACAAATGCAAGAAGAAATGATGCAAAAATGGATGCTTGAAACCAAATGAAAAGTGGGTTTGATTTCTAGGGTTAGTGAGTGGGAGAGAAGTTTATGTGTGTGGTTATGAGAAAATGAACAAATGAAACCGTAAAGAAGGAAAAATGAGGGGTTGTGGGAAGTTAAGGGGAGTTAATCCCCTGGGCCCACAAAATTTTTTTCTCCCACGCCAAAATCACGCTAATAGCGTGGCTCTCTGGAGCTCTCACGCTAATAGCGAAAAATACGCTAATAGCGTGAAGCTTCAGGATCAGTTTTTTTCAAAGTTTTTCATTTCTGCTTGTAAATGTATATGTACTACTACTATATGCAATAAACATAAAAATACTTACAAAACTGGGTGTGCCTCCCAGCAAGAGCTTGTTTTACGTCCTTAGCTTGACGCATTTTGAAGAAATCATGGCTCGATTAGTGAAATCGTCGTCAAACACCGATCAATTTCACCACCGAAGTAGGGCTTAAGCCTTTGCCCATTAACAGTCCAGTTGGCTTTGGTGACTGGGTCCTCAAGTTCAACAGCTCCGTACGGTTTGACCTCTTTAACCATGAAAGGTCCGGACCACTTAGACTTCAATTTGCCCGGAAACAACCTCAGTCTTGAATTGAAAAGTAATACCATTTGTCCCGGCATGAATTGTCTCAGAATGATCTTCTTGTCATGATACTTCTTGGTCCTTTCTTTGTAGAGCTTTGAAGATTCATAAGCTTGATTTCGCAATTCTTCAAGCTCATGCATTTGAACTTTTCTTCTTTCACCGGCCTTCTCTTGATCAAAGTTTTGGAACTTCAACGCCCAAAAGGCTTTATGTTCGAGCTCGACCGGTAAATGACAAGATTTGCCATAGACCATTTGGAAAGGAGTGAGGCCTATAGGAGACTTATATGCAGTCCTATATGCCCACAAAGCTTCATCAAGTTTAGCCGACCAATCCTTCCGAGATGTAGAGACCGTCTTCTCAAGTATGCGTTTGACCTCCCGGTTAGAAACTTCGGCTTGTCCATTCGTTTGTGGATGATACGGTGATGCTACTTTGTGCTTGACTCCATAATGATCTAGGGCCTTGGCAAGTTGTGCGTTGCAAAAGTGTGATCCTCCATCACTAATAAGAACTCTTGGTGTACCAAACCGGGTGAAAATATTCTTCTTTAGGAACTTCACTACCGTCTTGCTATCGGCTTTAGGCGATGCTACGGCTTCCACCCACTTTGACACATAATCAACAGCGACCAAGATGTACTCATTTGAAAATGATGAAGGAAAAGGGCCAACAAAATCTATACCCCAACAATCAAACACTTCCACTTCAAGGATGAGTTGTAAAGGCATCTCATTTCTTTTTGACATTGATCCGGTTCTTTGGCATTCATCGCAATGCTTGCAATGTGTATTGGCATCTTTGAAAAGAGTTGGCCAATAGAACCCGGATTGAAGTACCTTTGTGGCGGTTCTCTCCCCGTTGAAGTGACCTCCATAGGGGGAATTGTGACATTGCCATAGGATCTTCTTTGCCTCTTCATCATCCACACACCTACGCAAGAGATTGTCCGCTCCAATTTTGAACAAGTAAGGCTCATCCCACACATAGTGGTTAGCATCATGGAGGAACTTCTTGCGTTGTTGCCATTCAAAATCTTCCGGAATGAACCCGGTTGCTTTGTAGTTTACCAAGTCGGCAAACCACGGTCTCACATTGATAGCTAGCAACCGTTCATCTGGAAATTCTTCACGAACCTCCGGTTCATTCTTGGTTACCTCATTGTTTGTCAACCTTGAAAGGTGATCAGCTACAAGATTCTCCGTGCCTTTCTTATCCTTGATCTCTAAGTCAAACTCTTGAAGCAACAACATCCACCGGATGAGTCTAGGCTTTGAGTCGGACTTAGTGAGGAGATACTTGATAGCTGCATGGTCAGTAAAGACAACAATTTTGGAACCAACAAGGTAAGAACGAAATTTCTCCATTGCATAAACTATTGCAAGTAACTCTTTTTCAGTTGTGGCATAATTGATTTGTGCCTCATTTAAAACCTTACTTGCATAGTGAATAGCATGAAAAATTTTGTCCTTACGTTGACCCAAGACCGCACCAACAGCATAATCACTTGCATCACACATTAATTCAAAATTTAAATCCCAATTAGGAGCAATGATTATTGGTGCGGTGGTCAACTTTTCTTTTAAAGATTCAAATGCATCAAGACATTCATTATCAAAAACAAAAGACTTATCTTTGTTGAGCAAGTTGCTCATAGGCTTTGCAATCTTTGAGAAGTCTTTGATGAACCTCCGGTAGAACCCGGCATGACCAAGAAAACTCCGCACACCTTTGACATTTACCGGTGGAGGAAGCTTTCCTATGACATCGACCTTTGTTTGGTCTACCTCGATACCCTTTGAAGAAATCTTATGACCAAGGACAATACCCTCGGTAACCATGAAGTGACATTTCTCCCAATTGAGCACCAAACTAGTTTCAATACACCGCTTCAGCACGGTATCCAAGCTCTTCAAACACGTATCAAATGATGAACCAAAAACTGAGAAATCATCCATGAACACCTCCATGCATTTACCAATTAAGTTGGAGAAGATTGCTTGTACACACCGTTGGAAAGTTGCGGGTGCATTACACAAGCCGAATGGCATTCTTCGATAAGCAAAAATTCCAAAGGGACAAGTGAAGGCCGTCTTCTCATGATCATCTGGGTTCATGGCGATTTGATTGTAACCGGAGTAACCATCTAGGAAGCAATAAAAGGATTGACCGGAGAGTCTTTCAAGCATTTGATCCATGAAGGGCAAGGGGAAGTGATCCTTCCTTGTTGCTTGATTGAGTCTTCTATAATCTAAACACATCCTCCATCCGGTGACGGTTCTAGTTGGGATCAACTCATCTTTATCATTAGTGATCACCGTCATTCCTCCTTTCTTAGGAACTACTTGAACCGGGCTTACCCAAGCACTATCCGAGATAGGATAGATCATGCCGGCTTCAAGCAACTTCACTACTTCCTTTCGCACCACCTCTTTCATGTTTGGATTCAAGCGGCGTTGCGGTTGTGCTACCGGTTTGAAGTTTTCTTCCATCATAATCTTGTGCATACAATAAGATGGACTTATCCCTTTCAAGTCGGATAACTTCCACCCTATTGCTTCCTTGTTGGCCTTGAGAACCTCTACCAACTTGGTTTCATCATTGATGGACAAGGAGCTACTAATGATCACCGGTTTTGTACCATCTTTCTCAAGAAAAACATACTTCAAATTAGATGGTAAAACATTTAATTCTACCTTGGTGTCATCAACTTTGGCTTCTTCCTTGGATTCTTCTTTCAAATCTTCAAGTATGGCTTGATTAGGAAGAACCTCCTTCAAGGAATCTAGCTCCTTCAAACACTCTTCAATGGCACTTGCTTCGTCTTCATCAATAGCATTGAGTGCGTCCACCAAAGCACTCTCAAGGGGTGTTCTATTGTGCACTTGCTTCCGAGTAGTCAAGATGACTTCTTCGGTTGCATCCATTTTGAAACATGCACCCTTGTCTTTCGAGTACTTCAAAGCTTCTCGGATGTTGAAGGTAACCTCTTCATCATTTACCTTGACCTTCATGATATTATCATCAAGATCAATCATCATCCGAGCCGTTTGCATGAAATTCCTTCCCATTAAGATAGGCACATCCTCATCTTCTTCGACATCCATAACCACAAAATCAGCCGGAAAAATAAATTTGTCCACTTTTACAAGAACATCTTCGGCCATACCTAGTGGTTTTGCAAAGGATTTGTCGGCCAATTGCAACATCATCCTAGTCCGCTTTATACAAAGGTCACCAACTCTTTTGGCAACGGACAAAGGCATGAGATTGATGCTTGATCCAAGATCAAGTAGTGCTTTACCTACATGTGTTGTGCCAATTGCTACCGGTAGAGTGACTCTTCCCGGATCTTGCTCTTTCTTAGGCAACGTTCTTTGAATAATAGCACTACAATTGGCATCGATTTGGATCGTCTCTTCATCGTTGATTCTTCTTTTCTTGGAAAGGATATCTTTCATGAACTTCGCATAGACCGGCATTTGCTCCAAGGCTTCTGAGAATGGTATATCAATTTGCAACTTCTTGTTCAAGAAACCTTGCGTATTGCCGCTCTTTGTCTTTCTTCGATGGAGCATGTGGGTATGGTAAGCGTTGAGCCACCACTTGCTTCTCAACTTCTTGTTTCTTCCCTTTATCTTTCCCCACATCTTTCATCTTCCTCTCCATCTCCTCTTGTTCTACTAGATCTCTTTTTTGATTTTTTTCTTTTTCAACTAATTCTTCTTTATTCTTTATATACACTTCCTCCTCTATCTCTACACTATCTGTAACACCCCGTTTTCCCAACATAAAAATTTCATTTAAAATCAGAGTATTTTGATCACAACGGAATGTCACATACTTCATTTAAATCATAAAATGGATAATAATAATTATCCTTCAATTCAACATCATGAAAAATCTTAAACTATTGCAGCGGAAAATAGTTCAACATTTAAAAGTCTTGGCACGCAGGCCTTATTGAAAAATCTCATAAATTAGTTCATAAAAGAGACACGTAAGGAATAGAAGTAAAAGCAAGCCCCCATCCTGTTACGTATCAGAGCACCTAGACACCAACTGAGAGTCCACTCATGAACGCCTCTAATCTTTATTACCTGCACATTACCCACGGTCGAGGCAACATATACGCAGAAGGGGTGAGATTTCATAATCAATACATTAAGCATATAATCCAATAAAATGCATTTTAACAACTTAAACATTAATAACATGTCAACAATTAACAATCAGTATATTTTTCATTTCATAACAAATACAATCATCAAATATCATTACTAATTTTCATCACAAATCATAATCAACTTAACACTCAACTTGACGACACAACTCATCTTTGACCATGCAACTCTATCAACTCAACAACAACTTGACAACACAACTCATCTAGACCATGCAACTCTATCAACTCAACAACAACTTGACAACTTAAACATCATGAAACTTCTTGATATGCAAATGCATGTGGTACCAATCAACAACAAATGAGCATAATAGGCTCTTCAACGTGTGAGCACAAAGGCTGCCGGGCCTAAAGCCCCCAACTTTAATGAGCACAAAGGCTGCCGGGCCTAAAGCCCCCAACTTTAATGAGCACAAAGGCTGCCGGGCCTAAAGCCCCCAACTTTAATGAGCACAAAGGCTGCCGGGCCTAAAGCCCCCAACTTTAATGAGCATGCAATGAACTCAAACTTCCAACGACTTAGACGACGACGTGAACAACTCATACGACTCATAATCATGGACAACTTCTTAAAATTCCAACAACATAGACCGACTCATGCAACTTCAAGACACTAACAGTC
This sequence comes from Medicago sativa, assembly GCF_051527215.1. Classification (NCBI taxonomy): domain Eukaryota; kingdom Viridiplantae; phylum Streptophyta; class Magnoliopsida; order Fabales; family Fabaceae; genus Medicago; species Medicago sativa. The sequence goes on from NC_140756.1 coordinate 62,785,231, forward strand.
AACAGCAGCAACCAGCAACATTTACATCGTAAAACAGTGTTTAAATAACATAACAACATTAAAGGGAATGAATCATAACCACTTATCATCATAAAGCATCTTAAATAATTCTTATACAACACCACTACTAATCTCAGTCACCTAAACAGACTTCTGGGACTTCTGAAAGCATCCTAAACAACCCTCTTTCTTACTTCTAAGATCAACTCATGACTACACGTGCGAAAGGATCGCATCAGAACAATTTTGGGCAACTAACGGCCTAACTCGCAGTTGCGAGTAACTGTGCTCGCAATGGCGAGCAAAGCGTGCATTCTGGGTTCCTAAGTCTTTGCTCGCAGTGGCGAGTTATTCTGCTCGCAGTTGCGAGCTTACAGGTCACTCGCAGTTGCGAGTTGCATTGCTCGCAGTTGCGAGTTCTGGGTCCTAGCTCGCAGATGCGAGTGTTCTTGCTCGCAGATGCGAGCGATGAATGTCAGTACGGCCAGAAACCTAAAAATCACAACTTTTCACCTATATTCATGATTCCTTCATCCAAATAGCATCTAATTATCATCTTAAGTCATATCTAAGGTCTGTACACTAATTTTGCATCAATCTAACATCTGTTCTTGATTCATTCATCAAAATTGATCCTAAACCTAATTCTCAATTCTCACCAAAACTTAACCTAATCATGCTAAATTCATCCTATAGAATTATACCCTTAATAATATTGAAAATTAGTCTCACCCTTACCTGATAATAGCAGAATCGCAGCCCTCCTTGGTTCTTCTCTCTTTCTGACTTTTCTCCCTTTTTCTCCAAAAACGTACGTACTACTTTTCCTAACTTATGTCTGTCTATTTATCTCTCCTTTTTACTCTTCTCACTACTAATTGCTCATCTCACCACGCAGCCCAATCTTTAATATTTTTATTTTATTTCTCATATCTTATTTTATTTAATAATAAAATAAGTCATAACAACATAGCAACTTCACCACAACAAAATACTCCACATTATGCAGTTATAAATCATATAACCCACTCAACTTCATGAATCATAAAATTCACACATATCAATCATGAAAATCACGTAAATCATATATATAAATATATTTTTAAATAATCGAATAATTAAGACGGGCGTTACACTATCCTCCTCGAACTTCTTTTTGTCCTCCTCATTGACAACTTCATCATCCTTCTCTTCAACAACAATATCATCACCTACCCCTTTACCTACTACTCTCCCACTCCTTGTAGCTATAGCTTTTGACTGATATGCCTTGTGGTGCTCCTTAGGATTTGGTTGAGTGTTAGCGGTGAAAGCTCCCAATTGCGGAGGACCTTGAGCCATTTGTTGTGCTAACTGACCAACTTACGTTTCAAGGCCTTTGATGGACGCGTCGGTGTTTTTCTGGTTAGCCATGGACACTTGCATGAATTGTTTCAAGACCTCCTCGGTGCTTTGGGAATTATTCGGTTGTTGGGGGTTATTTGGTGGTGGATTTTGGTATTGATTATTGAATGGTTGTTGGAATTGAGGGTAAGGTTGTTGGTAGAAGTTTGATGGTGGATATTGATAGTTATTGTTGTACGGTGTTCTCCAAGGTCTTTGTTGGTTTTGGTTGGCCGGATACCTTCCTTGGAAGTTGGAAGTACCCGGATTTTGTTGTGAGGTTCCGGCTTGTTGTGGTTGGTTAGGCCTTTGTTGGTTTCCCACATAGTTGACCTCTTCCCCTTCAAAAGAACCGGGTTCGGGACAATAGCCGGTGGGATGATCCCCCGTACAAAGTCCACAAGTATTGACTTGAGCGGTTCCTCCTTCTTGCTTGAGAGATTCAAGAATTTGTTTTGGCATAGCTCTCATCTCCTTTTGCATAGCTTCTATTTGTTGAGTGAGGAGCTTATTTTGAGCTAAGACCGCATCATTTGCTTCTAGTTCAAGAATACCGACTTTCCTTTGATTAGGATTCCGGTTGTGAGAGGATTTTCTTGTGTTGAGAGCCATTTGGTTAATGATTTTGACAGCATCAGCTGGATTTTTCATAGCAATAGAACCTCCAGCACTTGCATCTAGCATCGTCTTGGACATATCTTGAAGCCCTTGACGAAAAAGATATAGTTGCATTTGGCTATCAAAACCATGCTTTGGACAATTCCTTAGCAATGATTTATAACGCTCCCAAGCTTCACAAAGAGTCTCACTTTGGCCTTGAGCAAAAGTTGTAATTGAAGTTTTAGCCTCAAGATGCCTATCCTCCGGAAAGAACCTTTCTTGAAATGCTTTCTCTAGCTCACCCCAATTTTCCATCAAAGAAGTTGGTTGATCAAGATACCACTCCTTAGCCTTCCCGATCAAAGAATGAGGAAACAATTGCACAAACACACCCTCTTCCTCATCTTCCTTCATACCAAGTGTACCGGCGGTAACATATAAGTTGGTAAGATGTCTATATGGATCCTCATGATCCATACCGGTAAACTGGTTATGAGTTATCAAGTTTATCAACCCCGACTTCAGCTCAATTGATTTGGCATTACGATTGCCAAGATTAGCTAGCCTCCTCGGACTAACCCACATAGGTAGAGCATTCTCATCTTCATTAGCCATGTCTACTTCTGGTTCACTCCTCGGAGATGAATGTGCAGAAGAATGTGAAGAATCACCTAGTGATATAGTATGCACCGAACCTGACGGAGAAGGAATAAAAAGTAAAGATTCCGGCTGAGCCAGCCTGGCTAATCTCCTAGCTTCCTTTGCTTGCTTTCTAAGTAACCTAGCAGTTTTCTCAATCTCTGGATCAAATTGTAGGTCTTCGTTAGCAACGGTACCTCGCATAAACAAAGTTCACCAAGACTATACCAAGTGGTTAGCATAAAAAAAAATAATGAATGATATATGTGTATATGTATATGCATGAAAGAATTTTGTGCAAAATTGACTTAACATGACAAAATTGTTTCAATACTTATGACAAAAATTTCCGTTACTCCCCGGCAACGGCGCCATTTTGATGTAAGATTTTTCCTACATGTCATATAACTATGTACACGTGAGTATATATAGGATCGTTTCCACAGGGAGTTACGTTAATCATAAGCATTTTCACAATCGTTCAAGTTAAGGGTTTGGATATAATTTGTTTGTTTGTAACACTATATCCATATATGACACTAAAGTAAAAACGAGAGGGGATCGAACTATTTCGCTTGCGGTATAAGATAACGAGCAAGCATAACAGCAGCAATCTCTAGATCGATTAACAGACTCTAGCTTTATAACCAATATTATTACAATCATTTCTACAATATCCTTCGTGTCCAAAGCGACATCGTTATTTCCAAGTTAGCGTTTAAACATTCGTGTCCAAATTCCTTAAACGATAACAAAGTCGATCGGATAACTTAATCGACCGTGTCCAGCCTGATTAAGTATCCGAAAGCATTAAAATCTTGATTAAAAGTAATTATCAAAGGTTTACAAACTTGTCAAGAGTGATATAACATAAGATAGATTGTTATTCTAGTTCTAGATTCAAGAGTTTGTGTCCAAATCATCTTGAATCTCTTTGAAAGCATTAAAAGCAAGAATAACAACAATATTGAATCATTAAGCTAGAACCTTATATATTAAAAGATCAAAAGATTACATAATAGCTTGGTTGTTACCTCAATACTACATAGAAGGTGATAGTTACATATAGACATGTAAACTAATGCAAGGAATGAAGGAAAGATGAAGATTCCATGCCAAGATCCTTGATGTCTCAATGAATCTAGGGTTGAATCTACTCCTTAATCACTTGCTTTGTGTTTCTCTCTTTGAAATAGCTCTAACCTCTCTCTAGAAATGTATAAAATGTTTCAATAGAATAGTGAATACCTAAAAGAGAGGTAAAAATGCTATTTAAATGGCCTGTGTTTTTGCACCTGCGCTAATAGCGCAACTCACGCTAATAGCGTGGTAAGGCGGCCTATAATCTGGCCAATAGGAGTGTGCCACGTTGGCCTTGCCCTGCTGCTACGCTCCAGCCACGCCATTAGCGTAGCTCTCTGGAGTATTTACGCTAATAGCGTAGATTACGCCAATAGCGTAGTTCTTCATGGTCTGCTACGCTCCAGGTACGCATATGGCGTAGCTCTCTGGACAATGTACGCTAATAGCTCAGTATACGCTAATAGCGTAGTCTTCAAGAGTGCTCCAGATCCTACGCCCCAGGTACGCTAATGGCGTATCTCTCTGACCTTGGCCATTTCTTCATCACGCTAATAGCGTAGGACACGCTAATAGCGTGGGACCTTGAACTTTGACGTTTCTTGCTCCTTGCTTGTATTTTCCTGCACAAAAAGGGTAGAATAAGGCTCAAAAGCATAAATGACATATTTACACAATAATTGGAGTTTTCCATAAAGAATCTTGCAAAACAAGTCACTAAAATGCCTAAACTCCCATATGAAATATATCACTTTTAAACACTTATCATCTACATTAAAAAACCGACAATCTCTCACTTGGACAAGATAAGTTAAATAAATTTATACCCCAAATTAATTACAGAATATGTAATCACACCAAAGAAGTCATTATTGAACAATAATTTCCGACAATTAATTAAAATATGTGTCATAGTGATGTAGAAATCATTTCGATAGGGGTTTTGATATCATTTATACCATAGATTTATATCTTAGTGAACCAACAATAATATGAGATGTGAAATATGAAACAACATAAGAAAAATTTAACCATGAAATTCAACGATTAAAATGGACCTAACATCCTTAAGATGTTTACCAAGATTTAAGAATACACATACAAAAATAGTGTGAGCTCAAAATTTCTAATGGTAGTGCACCAAATATTATATAATAATCATAATGTCATGTTAAAACGACATTGATAGAAATAGTAGTTGTGATTTATTTGAAAACCTCAAAATATATAACAAACATAATGTTACTACAAATAAGAATATATAATTTCCCACTAACTCAAGGTATCAAAGATCTTAGAAAACCTATGAGTTATATGATCTTCTACCACATAAGAAAGAATAAATAATCAACTATATTCTTTATCACAGAATGATCATGTCAACTATTTCACTCATTATTTGTATGTTATATTCTTGTACTCATGTACGAATTCAGGTTATTTTCTTCAAATTAATTGATGGAGCTTCACATTTGAGATCAAAGTATGGCCTATACACAACTTTATTTTTTATTTTTTTAGTATCTTTTGTTTAATTGTATCTTTTATTGGGATATTTGTATAATAGTAATAGAGTGATATTGGAGTGGTCATGATCTTTTACTCTTATTTGTTTAATTCTTGAGTTTGCAAACTTTTGAGTTATGCCATTATGTTTTAGAAATGTGAAAACACAATGTGTATAAAATTTTGAACAGTGACATTATGTTTTGGAAATGTGAAAAGTCAATGTGTATCAAATTTTAATTTTAATGTTTTTAAAACCCAGTGTTTTTATTCAACTGAAAAAACTTTTAACATATTATTTAATTAATACACATACTTTTGTTAAAGATGAGACATGATATTGTATGGTTAAAGATACCATGAAAGAATTTATTAGAGAACCATTCATATAAAAGATATTTTAATTCTTTATAATAGTACATGATAAACGAACTTCATAGTCACACATTTTACATTTTATGCACTTTTAAGCCACATGACCTTTATAGAAATTATCTTGTATGCATGTTAGTGAAAACAAAACACACCAAAATGATATGTATGAAGTAAAAATAAGAGTCACATGTTTGAATTGTGATCTTTCGAGATTTTGGTTACTTCTGAAACTTGAGAGATGTTTAGATCTAATGATCTAAAGCATGTATCAAAATGAATTGGTACGTGATAAGATTGGATGATTGTGGTTTTTTTTTTTAACTATAAAATAAAGAAGATAAAAGATAGAGAAGATGACACAATGAAGTTATCCTATATGCATGGGCTAGTCCAGTCTCACAACTTGTGAGATTATCCGATAATTTTGCATGAGATACCCTCTTAGATACTGTAAACTTTATCTTATTTTATGATCTATCTTACCTTACAAGTTTGGAAAGCCTCTTCGAATTTTAGCCTCCACATAATCTACATTTAGACCATAAAAAGGATTAGTGAAGCTTCTTCTAACCAGTTACACAATTGTTTGTGATCAATTTGATCTGACAATGACCTTTCTCTCAAAGTTCGATCAGATCACACTGTGAATATGTACTTTTCAATTACACTGAAAGATGTACCAAAGATATAGTGGAAGATTGACTGTATTTGTGATTGTTATCTAAAGTTTGAGAAAGAATCTCAAGTTTGAAGAAGATTTTGATCTTTTTCATGCAATCTTGATTTTTTTTTTTGCTTTCGATCTTTTTGGGATCTGATTCTGATGTAGAATGAGAAATCTTGGGTATGAGAGAGATTTTTTCTCTTTATTTGAATGATGATTCCCTTTATAAAGCTTCAATCGTTTGGAGCAAGCAATATTAATGTTATTTATGCGACTTCCAATTACAAAATTTATGTGTTTTTATGTTATTTAAGCGCCTGATTTTGAATTATGAAAGGGATGGAAAGACGAGTTAATGGCAGTTAAGATCAATATTAATTTGATCAATCATCCAAATACAAGCAATTAAAATGTTTAGCATATGAATGAAATATTTTCCATTAATTTTATCCTTTATGACCTTAAATTCATGGTAATGAAGAGAGAAAATAATGCAAACAATTTTGAGTTCTAAATGAAAGGGATATATGAGTTAATGGCAGTTAAGATCAATAATAATTTCATCAATCATCCAATTATGAACTGTTAGAATGTTTAGCATATAAAAGAAATGTTTCTATTAAATGTATAATTTATTCCCTTTAAATTTCTGGTCATCAAAAGCGAAATTCATTTGAACGATTTTGAATCCTGAATGGGAGGGAAAGATGAGTTAATGGTAGTTATGATCAATATTAATTTCATCCAAATATTAGTGGTTACAATGTTGAGCATATGATGATAGAAATCCATTAAGTGCATCCTTTATGGTCTTAAATTTGTGGCACTCAAGTGGGAAATTCACTTGAATGATTTTAAATTTGGGTCGTGTTAACTTGTGTCCATAGGGCACATGTTAAGAAATTCAAAAGTAGAAATTAATTATTTCTTAAATTTTGTGCATTCAATTAATTAAAAGTAAAAAATTAAATACAAATGCATTAATTACAACAAAAAATTTCTACTCTTGTCAAAGAAAGAAACAAAAAAATTCTATTTTTGACTCATTAACTGGTGCCTTAAAGGCACAAGTTAACGTTTCCATTTAAATTTTGAATGGTATTATGGTAGGGAAAGTCGATTTAATGATAGTTAAGATCGATATTAATTTGGTCAATCATCCAATTATGAGTAATTAGAGTGAATGACATATGTAAGAAATGTTTCCATAAAAGGCCCCTAAGTGACAATGTGGAAGTGAATGTGCGAGCTTAAATGAAATACAGTGAGAAAGAATTTTAAATTCGAAATTAAATGTATATGGGCGCTCTAGGATGTTTTAAGAGGAAATTTGTTCATTATACAAATAGATCATCAACCATAACATTGTGGATTTATGACATTGACATGATAATTTCAATTGAGATTTCAGATAAAGATATAAATCTTAAGTTGTTCAATATCTTTACTTTAGTCATGATTTCTTTACTTTAGTCATGATTTATTGTCCATGTGGTACACAAAATCAAAAATCTCCTTGCATGCTGTAACACCCCGTTTTCCCAACATAAAATTTCTTAATAAAATCAGAGTTTTTCATCTTAAAACGGAATGTCACATTTCTTGAAAATCGTAAATGGAATAATAATTTATCCTTCAAAATATAACAACATAATCTTTAAAACTTCGCAGCGGAATAGTTTGACAACTTAAATAATCTTTGGCACAAGGGCCTCAATATAAAATCTCATAAAACTTAGTTCAACATCAATTCTTGAAAGATTCATAAAGTAATATGTAAGGAACAGAAAGTAAAGACATAATCCCATCCCGTTACGTATCAGAGCGGTGCTTTTCCCCAAAATAACCGACGACACAAGACAAGTCCTCACGAAAGTCATGTGCTTGACTCCAAGACTCATAACCTATATAACTACGGTTTCGCAACCGCAGGGCCAAACCAGCAAACACAAACAACGATGGGGTGAGTTCCGAGAACATGTAATAGTATAAAAAAAAATGAGAAGAACACGTAAGCAATTAAGTCAAAGTCGTTTCACATCACAAACATAATATTCAGAACCTTGAAGAATATATTATATCATCTCAATCTATATTAGTAGGAAATATCATTACAACTTAAGAACAAAAAAAAAACTTCACAAACACAATGTCACAATTCAATTCCAACTAGTCACAACACATGTAGTCTCCAATAACCATCTTCATAAGAACATCAACAAATAATCACCTTCATCGTCTCACACAATTACATTAACAGACATCACAAGGTAATTCGTTAAAACATCACAACTTAACAACTTGACTCGACAACACGACTCAACTTGACAATGCACTCTTAACAACTTAACAACTTAAATCATCGTGAAACTTCTTGATATGCAAATGCATGTGGTACCATTCAACAACATATATGAGCGTAATTAGGCTCTTCAACAAGTGAGCATAAAGCTGCCGGGCTTAAAGCCCCCAACGTAGTTTGAGCACAAAGGCTGCCGGGCCTAAAGCCCCCAACTTTAATGAGCACAAAGGCTGCCGGGCCTAAAGCCCCCAACTTTAATGAGCACAAAGGCTGCCGGGCCTAAAGCCCCCAACTTTAATGAGTATGCAATGGACTCAATCTTCCTACAACTTAGACAACAACGTGATCATCTTATACAACTCATAATCATGGATAACTTCTTAAATTCTTGCAACTTAGACCGACTCATGCAACTTCAAACTTTTAAATGATCAACAACATTAAACAGCACATATTAATTCATAGCATATCAACATCATAATATTACAGTATCAAATGATAATCAATCAACATTTAAGAATATCAAAAAGACATTTAGCAAAATACATATCATTCACACATGACCATTTAGAAGCACATCATTGAATATCACATCTTTAAATCACACATAATTATATTCCAATAGTTATCATATACATGTGGCATACCAATAATTACATTCAAATACATAACATCACATCTATATCAATCATTAAATAAGTCATCAATCTAAATAGTTGCAGCAAATCAAGCATAAGCACCCACAAATTTATCCATGACTTCAAATACCACATATTCACATAATTTAAATCAAGCAACACCTTAATAATGTTTCTAATTCTTCTTTTAACCTCCCACATCTAAATTTGCACATTAATTAATTATTCTCTCAAAGGGCTACAACCGTCGCGGTGAGCCCCGAATGAACTTTGGGAAATACGGCTTTCCCGTTCATCCCAATTAATTTACACTCATGATCTCGAACTCTTCTCTCTCACCCCATACCTTGGTTGAAGATTCCCCAAATGAACTTATGCAGCTTATTTCATGTGTCTCGCCTTCATCGATCGTAGTATTTAGTAATCCTTTTCTAAAGAAGTAGCTGACTTCTTCCTGCTCTTATCGCACGATGGCTTTTCTATAGTGCAGTACAGCGGTGCTCTCTTTGTTCACCCTAGTTCGTAGGTTTTTCTTGCTACTAGGTCATGAGTTGGATACATATATACATCTCATGATGCCTATGCAATTGGGCTTTTGACCTAATGGGTTAGTGGTTTGAATATATCAATTATAATTACTAATTATCATGCTATTTTTATTATTTCAACTTCCGTTTCCAATATATATACATTAGGTGTATTTCTTTTCTCTTGACATTATTATTATTTCTAATAAAATAAATATACCTAATATCAACAATCCAAAAAAATATCTATAGTAGCCACTTTAGAAAACTATCAATCACCGTCAAATATAACTACTATAATATTCAATCTCTATTCTACTATGATATAATGTTACGAAATTTGGGGTGTTACACATGCAGAGTGATAAATGCATCAAATATTTTCCAAAGAAATATGGTGATCATACTATAATTGATCAAGATGAATATCCAATATACATAAGGAGTGATAATTGAGTATCTATTAAAAATTGTGAATGTTTTGAAGATAACATGTATGTTGTTCCATATAATAGGACATTGTTGTTAAAGTGCAATGTACTTGCAAAAAGTACGGTAAGGGATTCTAGGGTTAAGAACTGTATGCTAGGGTTTAGAATGATTATTGGATGCCCTGAGAATGACCTCAAGAGTGGTATTTATAGCCTGCTATGGGCTTGGGCTTTGGTTGCTTGGTTCCCAAGCAACAGGGGTATTTGTGTATTTCTAGGCGGTTTCTAGAGGATTCTAGAAGAATAAGAGGGCGGTGCTTCTAGGCGAGTACGCCAGGACCTCTGGAGCCCTTCTGGAGGCTTTAGGGCCATTCTTGAGGACTAAAGAGCCCTTCTGAAGGACTTCTAAGCCTCTAGGAATATTATGACGGTCCATGCAATGTTCATATTAATGTAGAATCCTGCAACCAATCACGGTCCATCACATATCTTTTTAAATAAGTGAGAAAAGGACATGATCGTGTAACAAAACATTTCTATAATTTGTGGAAATGTAGTCCACCATCGCTCCCTGATACCATTTGAATTTCTTCTCGACTTAATCCAAGTATTCTAGCACGATTAGTTAGGAACGTGCACTTGATTGTCAACCTTGTGATCTACTCTTGTGTTAAATAAAACACACACCATGTTGAATGTTGGAGAAGAGGTGGGAGGCCATTTTTTGTCGGCAACGATAAATGCCATGCAAGGGATGAAGGTTGTGGAAGAAAAAAGAGAGATTTTTTTTTGAATGAAAAAAAGGATAAATAACAGAAGATTCCAATGGTTAAATATAATTAAAAATAAATACCAATGGGAGAGAAAAACATGCATAGAAATCGCAAGTGTGTGAGTGTGCCACATCAGCCGCGATGCTTTCGTGATATGGATATTCGCTATATTTAGCATTATTGTAAAAATTTACTATAACTGTTGATATTTATCTATGTGTGAAGTTTCTTGGATAATATTATTTTTATATACCCTTCAGAGAACCTTCCGTTGAGAGGCTACACTATCGTCTACAAGACGATAAATCTATTTTATATGAAGAGCATGAAAGTATTGAAACATGTTATCACCAAGGCAAATAGTAACACTACTATGTTTTTAGCTTGGATGGATGCAAACAAGAAGTTTTCAAATGCAAGAAATTTAACGCACAATCAGTTTTCATTGAAGTTTGTTTGGCTTTCTGAGCACACAAGTGGTTCTATAAATAGAACCCTTGTGCTGAAACAAATTTGTTGTTGAAACGCTTAACCTAATTCACAAATTGATAAACCTAGTTGTCGCTCTCTAAACCATAGTCTCTCTGAATCTCCGTTGGAATTGGCTAGCACCAGTCATCGGAGAAGTTCTGTTCGTGTGGACCAAGTAGAGGCATCACTACGTTGCTTTGCTCGTGATCAGAAACGTTTCTGCTACAAAGTTCTGCGCTTCAAGAGGTAAACACATAATCCTTAACGTGTTTAAGTATGTGTTGTGATTGATTTGTGATTAATGATTTAATCAAGATCCGTTTCAATGGAATTTGTTCCACTAAGAGATTCAAAAATTGAAAAACTTCTCTTAAAATCCCTTCACTTACTATTAGGGTACGCTCGCTTTCGGTTTGTTTCGCTAGTAACTAACTAATTACATTGTTGGATTTGAGTGATTGAAATAAATTGGTTGTAGAGTGATTATGTTGATGTGTTTTGGTTGTAGAGACTGATTGTACTTGACATATGTATTGTTGTGTTTTTTTCACGGTGAGGTAAAACGTTATTGATGTTGTTACACTTGTTTCCAAAAGATTTGAAATTGAAACCCTAACCAAAATGAATGAGAGAAAGAGAGAAGACGAGCCATAGAATAGGAAGTTCTAATTGAGAAGATGAGTTCGGGGGCATTTTGGTCATTTCATATTTGGCTGAAGCCCTAGGGGCATTTTTGTCAGTTCACACCATCTTTTGCTGACTCACCGTCTCATTTAACTAGTCAGCATTGCCAAGTCAGCTAATTAGTGACGTGGCTGTAATTAACTCGGTTGAGGGACCAAATTTTAAGTAATTAGTAATTGTAGCAGGTGTTTGAAAAGATTAGTAAGTTTAGGGATCAAACTTCAAATGATCCTTATTTGCAGGAACTAAAGATATAAATAAGCCTTAAACTATTCTAATTACAATTTCATCTTTTATATAATATTATATTAATTTTTAATTAAAAATCCACTAATATTATATGAACAATATAAGTAAAGTTTACATTTGATTGTAGTATATTTCAAATAGTTTAAATTTATGACCAAATACGATAAATAAACATACAATTAAACTCCCCTAAAAAAACATAAGTTAAACAAAATAGAAAACCGTAAAGAAGAGTGGTTAGTGTACATCTTGACCCTAATACAAATATTGTAACAAAATAATTAATTACTTTTTCCAATTATAAATTTAATTAGGTTTTTTCTAGATTAGCCTCTCTTGTTTAGAGGGTATTTACCCCTTTATGATATCAACCAATCAAAATGTAATATACATTGACAACATTAAATGTCAAATAAATGAGTAAATTTTTTCTATAAAAAAAATCAATTTTAGGTAACTTTTAATACTTTTAATTTTTATTTAATTATAGACAAGATTACATTATAGGTCCTTTATCTTATTTATTTGTAACACTTTGGTCTTTTATCTTTATTTTTTTCCGTTTAGGTATTTTATCTCTCATAAAAGCACACATGCATCCTTTTTCTCATTTTTTTTATTAAAAAAATACATAATTTTATTTTTAAAATATATTTTTATTAAAAATGAAAAAAAAATCCAGAAATATGATGAAGATGTTCATTATCTCCAACTTCTTTCTTTGAATCTTCATCATCTTCATTGAATCAGAAAAAATTCTACACAAATATATCTCCAAATATCATGAATTAATGTTATGTTCACCTCAAATCTTCTTTTAAACACAAAAATCAAAACCCTATAGAAAAGAGATTTAGTTTCATCAAAAAAAAATTAGTTATATAAATTGTCACATCGTATATTATTATTATTTTCTAACTCAATATTCAAACCCGGCATAAAAATAACCCCAAAATTGAGAGCAGCTTTGCACATCAATTTTGTTGTTTCCAGAACAATCTTAACCTTTGTAAAGTCTAACCCTTCCGTCAGTGACTAAACCTCCACCATCCGCCTTGCAACATTTGTGAAATTAAGGTTTTGATTTTTGTGTTTAAAAGAAGATTTGAGGTGAATATAACATTAATTCACGATATTTGAAGATATATTTTAGTAGAATTTTTTTATTTAAAGAAGATGATGAAGATTCAAAGGAAGAAGATGAATATTTCTAGATTTTTTTTTTCATTTTTAATAAAAATATATTTTTAAAAATAAAATTATGTATTTTTTAAAAAAAATGAGAAAAAAGATGTATATGTGCTTTTAAGAGAGATAAAAGACCTAAATGGGAAAAAATAAAGATAAATGACCAAATTGTTACAAAAAAAATAAGATAAAGGACCCCTAATGTAATCCTGCCTTAATTATATTTAGTTGTTCAATCTTAATTAATTTACACTACAAGACTGGCTTAGAACAATTAAAATTTCACATCAAATTTCTTTCATCTGAATGTCCTTAAATTTATCGGTTACATTCATAAAATTTATTCTTCCCATTTTGATTGTTCAATTTTGTCGTTCTAAACTGCCGCATTTTTTCAATTTTCGTGAGAATCGTCGTCGTTCGTTTGATTCCAAATATCGTGAGAATTACCGTTATTTCCAGAACCACGTCAGGTATGGTGAGTTGATTTTTCTTTTTGATTTGATTTTTCTTGGTTGTGAGGTAGTTAATTATAACAATTGAGTAAGTCATCCGTTATACTTTAAGGATTGCTAGCAGGTGTTGCCGCTGTGATGTTTTGGGAGTTTGCTAGCATTTTTTTCGGTTGCTGCTGAAATGGTTATGTCATGAAGCTTTTGTTCTTTTGTTTGGACTTAAAGGCTTTGGCTGATAGTGAGGCAGGTCTATGCGTGTTAGCAGATTTTATTAGGTTGGCTGCTTAAATAAAAAAAAAAGTCACAATACCTGACGCGTTTCTAGAAACAACGACAATTCTCACTATAATTTGAAACTACAACAGTTTGGAATGACAAAATTGAACAATCAAAATGGGAAGAAAACGAAAAAGAAACAAGAATTGATCAATAGGGAAGAATAAAGAAGAAATTTGAATGAAGGAGATGTTTTTGTTCTCACGTTCGGGGTTGTGGAATGGAAGAAATTTTATGAATGTAAGTGATGAATTTAAGGACATCTAGATGAAAGAAATTTGATGTAAAAATTTTATTTGTTATAAGTCTTGTAGTGTAAATTAATTAAGATTGAACACCTTAATATAATTAAATAAAAGAGTAAATTACACTCTTCTCCCCTCAAAGATTCTTGAATTACACTCCCCTCCCCTCTTATGTTAAAATATACACTCCCCTCCCCCTTATTCCAAACATATTAGAAAACATTTCATTCCCCTCCCTTAAGAGAAGCTTGAATTACATTCATCTCTCTTTTTATGTTAAAATCTACACTTTACTTCCTCAATATTTTTTTTAATAATCTAGCAAAAAAACAATCTAACACACTTAAAAAAAAAAGTACTGCAGGTCTATTTTAACATAATTAAAATTTGTACATATTTTTCGCTATTTTTTATTCACAATTACATTAACATATAATTTTAAACCCTATTATAAAATATGAAACAACCAATAAATAAAATTACAATAATTACTAAATACAGTAAAATATGGTTATTTAAAAATTAGTTTTATACTATAAATTATAAACGTAATAGAAAAAGTCAGTTACCCTATTATAAAAATCAGTTAAAAGTATTAAAAGTTACCTTATGATTAAGATTAACTTTTTTATTTTTAGAAAAAATTGATTCATTTATTTGACATTTAATGTTGTCTATGCATATTACATTTTGATTGGTTGATATCATGAGGGTAATTACCCCCTAAACAAGAGAGGGTAACGTAGTTCTCACCATATTACTTTCATCACTCTCAATTCAATATATTTCACTTTCCATCTTTTGTTTTTGTGGTAGCCGGGGTTTGAACCTTAAACCTTATAGTATTATGAATTGTCCCTACCATAAACACATTTCACTTTCCATCTATGATAGTAGTGACTGCACTAATACTTCATAAGAATACTTAAAATCATTTTTTCTCTTTTCACTTATATATTTTTTTAATATGTTTGAAATGAGCAAATGACTCAACTGGGATGGAATATAAAGTTTTCCTTCGTCACTAGCTTTAATTTCAGTCAAAAGTCAAAAGCTAACCTTGATTAATTTTTTAGTCAAAAAAAAAAAAACTTCAATTAATTTGTGTCAAAATGTTTACTTAATTTATTTTTTTAAAACTTTACAAGGCATCTTTGGAGAAGACCTATAAATAGACCTCGTTTCAATTCGAATCTAAGCAACTCAACTCAATCTTCTCTTTTTGATAATTTTTATTTCTACTTCTTATTTGTAGTAAGCATTTTCTTTTCTCTTGTAATTATTTCTTGTTTTATTTTTCTTCTCGTGTTCGTAATTCTTGATCCTATTTTCAGAAACCTTGCTATTCGTGGTTTTGCTGAACAACAAAATCTTCAATAATTATTTACTTTTTCTTCATCGAATTTTACCAATGCAGGTTCGTGTGCCCTTTCTTCATCATTAAGTTGAATGTTTTTCGCTATGTATGTGTTTTCGATTTAATGTATCCATATGTAATTCGTAGTAAGTTGTTAAAATATAGACACGAGTCAGAAACAATTTTAAAAATTCATAATCTCATGAACTTATTTGAGAACGTCCATAAAAATTCAGAGACTAATACATTGGTTTATTCAATCACTTATGGACACCTGATATAACATTGACACATAAATTAGTAATACGTTGAGAAAATGAAAGTACTCGTACGTAAATGTATGTAGACATCGATAATAATTTGATTATATGTGATCACAAATGTCACTATGTTGGTGTCTGACACCAACACATATCCAACACACGGACATGCTTTTAGTTTGAAGTGTTAATACTTAGTACTTACTACATTGTTTATCTTTTGACTCTCCTTTTTTATCGTTTTTTTTTTTATTAATCATGAAAATATGGTATGAAATTGGTTATAAATTATTGGATTTAAATTAATATACAACTTAATTTTCATATTTGGAACACTAAGATCATATCACCCTTGTTTAACAAGTAATCATTGGATAAACTAATCAACCATTTCAAGTTTTTCATCGTGCTTCTATATATCATTTATTTGAATTTATAATCAAGGTGGTGGAAAAGGTTTTGATTTTCGCTGTATCAACCGTTTGTGGCTCTGTTAAGTTGTGTATCCTCTGTTGTCGAGCAGGTTTGAATTATCTAATGGAAACCAAAGGAGGCAAGAAGTCCAGTAGTAGTAAATCATTATTCTACGAAACTCCCCTCGGCTACACTATTGAATACGTTCGTCCAAACGGTGGAATCAAGAAGTTCAGATCAGCTGCTTACTCCAACGTAAGTTCTAACTCCGATGATTAAATGATTCCGTTCTGGATATGTCTGACACCAATCCTATTTGATTAATGACTTGTGCTAATACATGTATTTTGTAATTTTGTGCAGTGTGCTAGGAAGCCATCCTGATCTACTTTTGCTCGAAACGTGTTTTCTTAGTTGCGTTTAATTTCGTTAGAATTTTAATCATTCAGTACTCTTCTTCAAACGACGTCTTTCCAGTCTCTATTTTTGCAATTGTGCTGTCGTTGTTCACTCCTTTCGGGTTTTGGTGGTGTGCATATTCTTTTTCTGAAACGATATGGCCATGACAGTTTCTGCAATTGGTTTTGAAGGCTTTGAAAAGAGGCTAGAGATATCATTTTTCGAACCGGGTGTATTTTTGGACCCTGAAGGAAAGGATCTTAGATCTCTAACAAAATCCCAGTTAGATGAGATTCTAGCACCTGCAGAATGCACCATTGTTTCCTCACTGTCAAATGAAAAGGTTGATTCTTATGTTCTCTCTGAGTCCAGCCTTTTTGTTTATCCATACAAGATCATAATCAAAACCTGTGGTACTACCAAATTGCTGCTTTCGATCCCACCAATATTGAAGTCATCCGAGGCGCTTGGACTCACTGTTCGATCTGTAAGATACACTCGTGGAAGTTTCACTTTTCCAAATGCACAGTACTTTCCTCATCGCAGCTTCTCCGAGGAAGTAGCAGTCCTTGATAGCTACTTTGCAAAGCTTGGAACAGGAAGCGTGGCTTATGTTTTGGGGAGTTCAGTCAGCACACAAAAATGGCATGTTTACTCAGCTGCTGCGGAGTCTGTGAGCTTATTCGACTCAGTTTACACTCTGGAGATGTGCATGACAGGTTTAGACAGAGAGAAAGCATCGGTTTTCTACAAAGAACAGTCTAGTTCAGCAGCCCTGATGACAGCAAATTCCGGTATCAGAAATATTCTTCCGGACTCTTGGATAAGTGATTTTGATTTTGAACCGTGTGGATATTCAATGAATTCTATAGAAGGAGCTGCTGTTTCTACAATTCATGTTACTCCAGAAGACGGTTTCAGTTACGCAAGCTTTGAAACATGTGAGTATAATTTGATGCTAATGAATCTGAATCAACTGGTTGAGAAAGTGTTGACATGCTTCCAACCTAATGAATTTCTGATAGCCGTGCATGTGGAAGTTGCGAGCAATTCATTCGAGCAGAACTGTTTGCTGAATGTTAAGGGATACTGCCGCGAAGAGACGTGTTACCAGGAACTTGGTAGAGGTGCTTGTGTTTTTCCTTCCAGAAGTTCATAAAGACTTCTGATTGTGTTCCTTTTACTTAAGGTGGTTGTCTTTTATGGTTTTTGTGTTTTTAAGTAAAATAAAGTTCGCCTTTCTGGCCTTGTCTTATGGTACTTGTTTGTCATTTAGTCATTGGATGCGTTGAGTTACCCATCGTTGGATGTTTCGACATTTTAAATCGTCGTTGTTATTTTCATTAAACTGTTGAATTGAATAAGCATAATGTTTAAGTACAATCTTTTGGACTTCTTGATTTTTCACTATATATCGAACCTTGTATGCATATTTGCTCGTTCTAGTTTGTCCCTTGTTATTATCATGTACAAATTAAAAAGAATAATGTAATCGGATGTACTACAATGTGTGACCTTCATAGTTGCATTGTTAAATTAAAAGAGTACTATACAAGAAAGATGTGACTCTAAACACTCTACAACTTATTATTGCTGCTCATGTCATTGAATTTTTCTTTTAAGCGATTGGAGACTATACAAACACTTTTGTTTCAACCAGGTTGAAATTCTCGTGGATAAATTCAAGAAATTTGTCAAAGAAATATTCAATCAAGTGGTGTTTTGAATACATGTTTATGACTTTTGCTCTTTGAACAATACATCAAGTTAATTAAGGAGGTTTGATTATTTTGTGCAAGATAAAGTCTTAAGAAAGCAACTTCTAAAGTGTTGGCGAAAGAGAAATAAATCTTCCACCAAACAAGTAAAGTCCAACCTCACAAGTTATTATCTCATCTAACCAACCATTTATTGACACGTTATACCTTACTATGCTTGAAATCTTCACTTTAAATATTCTGTAATATATATGTCGTAACCCTTATTAGAAGCTATAGTTTGCGTTTAGGCCACAACCAAATTATTTAATGAAGGCAATGATATCTTAGCTTTCCCTCATCATATTATTGTTCTTGCTTCTACCTTGCTAAGAACAAAAAAGAAGGGAAATTAAAGGAACCTATTCTTTAAACAAGGCATGCCTTCTTTTAATAATTACTTTCAACACCCCCACCTTCTCCTTCTCTTTCACAACCATGGAAGAAGATTGGAACATGCTTGCTGCTGATTGTGTTGTCATATCATGCTGCTGCCAATGCTTGGTGCTGCAAATTCTTGTACTTTTGCTTCGAAAGATGGTGAAGAAAACAAGAGAATATGGTAAGAAAATATTTTGCCAAAGGAAGGGGAATTATAGAGGGGTGCAAAGAGAAATGGGATCTTATAAAGATGTGATTTTGAGAATTCAAGAAGATAATGCACTAAAAGATGATGATGTGCACAATTGTGGATGTTGTATGGTTGAAGTTGAGAAAGTGATGGAGGAACTTTGTGAGAAAGGAGAGTTTGGATTTGGAAGCTTTTGGGGTAGGAAAGAGCCATGGAGTTTTCCTAAAGTTGTCAATGATCATTTTGATGATAGTTTTGTAAGATATCAAATAATTGATTTGGGACCAACATAGTGTGACGGTTGATAGATAACTGAATCTCTTAGCATATGGTAATTAATTCGATCTTTAGTTGATGTGTATAGAAGAGTTGTTGTTGAAAAAACTCAACCGTTTAATGAATTTTCGTACCTCAGAGGATTAATCTCTAGCTTTTAGTTGGAGAATACCTTAGGAAAAAAAAAATGATTTGGTTGGTTCCTTAAGCTATGCTTAAAATTGCCACATATATACCGAAAAAGATCATTCTAGTTGCAAAGGATGCAACTCATACTTCACAAATGTCTGGGATCAAATCTTACTAATACCAATGTGAAAATTTCGTTGATGTTCTTTTAAGTCTTGAAGCATTTCTTGACCTTGGTAGTCCTTACTGATATTGTTGAATGATTCTTTTGGGCTATTAATATTTTAGGACTCACTATATATACCTCGATGCGTAAATAATTGTGACTTTTATGAAATGCTTATATAGATTTTTCTTTTTAAGGAAATATGTTATAGATTAGATATTACAAATCTCTGTTTCAAAATATTTTGCATTGTTATAGCTTGTCAAATAAGCTCTTAATGTAGTAATGACCTGTCTTTAGCACTTAATTTGCCGTTTATACTCGTTAGAAAATACAGGTTTATACCAAACAAATTAAATTATTATTTGTGTGTTCAGCACGGCATTAATTGTAAGACATGAAATGATTATTTTGTTTTTTTCTTTACAATTTTTTCTATAAGCTACAAATAGGCTTAAATAAATATTAAAAACAAATAAATAAGAAAAAGGAAAAATGGGAAAAAAGGAAATAAGACAAAAAAAAAAACAACATAATTACATTAAACAGTGTTATCAGAAGCTCAAGAACAAAGTATGAAATACACAAATAGCTAGTTTGTCTAACAATCAAATATTATTTATATAAAAGAAATGGTCAGATATGATTAACATGCTTTTGTCAAAAAAAAAATATGATTAACATGCTATAAGTATAAATAACTTAAGAGAATGATTTTCGCATTAATTTTACTACCGATGCAATACTAATTGTTATTTGTTACTTTAATTGTTAGAAACATTTTCTTTTCAATATTCTCTAACACTTTACTCTTCACATAATTAAAGAGTAAGTGTTGGGGATAATGTTTCTAACATTTTTCATTTGAAAAATTGATATCCGTTCATCATATAGAAAAAAAGTAAATATTAATCTACATATTCTAAGTTTCTAAAGACTATTTAAAAGTATATTTTGTCAACAAAAAAAAAAAATATTTGAAAGTATTATTTAGGATTGAAAAGTGAGAAGATAGATTAAAAAAAAAAATTTGAAATATTTAAAGACGAAAGTATATTTAAGCCTTAAAAATGATGGACTAATCTGATAAACTCACATACGACCAGACTTAGGTAGTTGTTTAAAGCTTGTATTTAAACATGATTTTTTGTGATTGTTCTATAGGCTCTTCAGATTGCTCAATCTCTAAAATTAGTGATTGGGTCGTAGCTCCTAATAGATTTTGTACGATCGGAAGATACAATCCGATAAATCCAGAAGGCTTTTGAGCAATGTGAGGGGTTTATAAAGTATTTACCTGATTTTTTAGTCAAGTCTAGTAAAGTATGACTGACCCAAAACATTTGGGTAGCCCGTTTAAAAGCAATATAAAATGAAAATTTCTTTTCTCACCCTCCATACTTCTCGCGTGCGCTCCATTTTGCCCATTTTACCCAGTTTGGATTTTATAATTCAAACTGTATTTGACGTTTTTCAGATTATAAAATTCAAAATATACATTTCACCCTTTCAAACCATGACCTCTGGCAATTCACGCATGGTTTTAAAAAATAATAGGTTTCAAATTATATAATTTGGAGCGTGTTTTCCCGCATTTGGATTATATAATTCAAAATACGCCATATATATATATATATATATATATATATATATATATATATATATATGAAACATATATTACTTATACTATATATAAAGAAAATATGTCATTTTAGGCTGATTTTTTCTCCTTCCAATTATACCCTCAAGTAAATTTGACTATAAAAATATTATTTTATTGATGTCATTTAAAAAAAATAGAATTTATATTATATTTTTTTTAAAGATAATTTATCTGTGTAGTGTGTGGGTCAACATATATTGACCAATAATTTTCAAACCCAATTCTCATTAGTATGACCTAAACTAAACTTACGGCGGAACAACCATATTAATTTTAGCAAATGGACATAATTTACCCCTAGTCCAAAATTTTACCTAAACATAGCTCTTTCCACGCAAAGATGTTCCCAACAAAATTGGTGAAAAACAAATTACTCATCCAATCCATGACCATGATTCATCCTTGACTTGCGTTATCATAATAATATTCATTTATCACCAAAATTCGGTTTTATTACTATGCATTTATGATTAAACCAACCAAGACGCGTTTTCTCTCAAACCCTTTGAACCATTCCAAATTACCAATCAAAATATATCATTGTCACACCTAGCACATAACAATACACCCAATTCAAACCCTACATTATCTCCATCATCACCAAGCAAAACAAACCACCATTCAAAAACATCAAAACCAAAACATTAACATAAACAAAACAAAAAAAAATTAGATCTATCAATCATTTTTCTCTCCTCCTCAAGGCCTAGGCCTTCACCAACCTATCACCATGTCAATGCTCCAAACCGATGATCAAATCAAACAATTAAACGACATATTCAAGCGTTTTGACATGGATTCCGACGGCAGCCTAACCCACCTCGAGCTCGCGGCACTCCTCCGGTCCCTCGGCATCAAACCAACCGGCGATGAACTTTATGCCCTACTCAACAACATGGACAACAATCACAACGGATACATCGAATTCGACGAGCTTGTTAATGCTATTATGCCCGACATGAATGAGGATGTTCTCATCAATCAAGAACAGCTTTTGGAGGTTTTTCGCTCGTTTGATCGCGATGGTAACGGTTACATCACCGCGGCTGAGCTTGCCGGATCCATGGCAAAGATGGGCCATCCTCTAACCTACCATGAGCTTGCTAATATGATGGCTGAAGCTGATAGCAATGGTGATGGTGTTATTAGTTTCAATGAGTTTGCTACCATTTTGGCTAAATCAGCTGCTGATTTTCTTGGTGTTAAGGTGCAATAGATATATTATTAATCAACCTTCTTGATGAAAGTTAAATCATGGAGTTTTATTTCTGAAACCTTTTATTGTTTTTTTTTTCTTTTTAATTGTTATTAGGTTGTTGGTGTTAAGGAGGAAGAAAAAGATTAAAAAAAATTGTTGAACCATAAAAGAGAATTGAAAAACATAATTAAATATGTTTGACATGAAAGTTTTTTTTTTTTGAGGGAATGTTTGACATGAAAGTTGACTACTAATTGTTGTAAATGTAATTTGTATATATCTAATCAGTTTTTGTGAATGCACTTGTTATTGATCTAAATTTGTTAATTAGAATTTAGAAATGAATGTGACGGTTTCTTTGTTATTTATTTACTAGCGTTTATTCTATCAAAAAAAATAAAAATACTAGCGTTTATTGTTTATTTTTCAACTTGCTAGAACTTTGAAGACTTTTCATCCATACGAGTAGATGAAATATATCATTGACTTTGAAGACTTTTCACGCATACAAGTAGATGAAATATATATAATTGATAATTGACTAATAAAGAGAGAATAAAACAACGTCAACGAGTAGGTGTTACACAATGAGGAAATGAATTATTTTTTTGGGGAAAGGAAACATATTAAACAAACAAATTGATTCTTTAAATTGTAAAATTTTAATCAAATCCGTTTTGTTAGTATTAATGTGATAAATGCATTTCATAACACATTTGAAACAAATAGATACCACTATGTAGATTTGATTGGTCTAGTTGGTAATAAGTTTCAAAGAGTGAGCACAACCCTTATTACCACCATTAATCGTTTGAGGACAATTTGTAATTAACTTTGTAAGTACTTTTAAATTGGTAACACACAAAGATAAGTTGGTCAAAATGATATAGAAACCATCCACGCGAGAAAATGCTTGACCTAACTTTCACTTTTAGTCTCTTACTACAACGTTGTAATAATTTAACAAACTTCTTTTCTTAGCTCAACTCCCTACTCAACATAATGTTTCAAAAAGTTTGTGAATGTAGTAGGGTTTGAATAGGGTGTTTTGTCAATGGTCTTGGAATGATGTAACTTATATGTAATGGATGAATTTTGTGAATGTAAATATTATTGAAGAAAGGAGCAAAAAGTAAAACTACAGTCCTTAAACACAACACACAAGTAATACAAAAAAAAAAAATCAGTAAATCTAGAGTTGATTAAAAAAATCTTGATATATATATGATGCCTTGTTTTTCTTACCCTAAACATCAACCATACTTGTATAAGGAGAATCTATTATGCCTCATCAATAGCATTCTTATAGCACTTCCAATGTTCATTTTCCTCATTGATATATGCTTGGCCGCATTGGTGAGTTCGAACATATCCTTGCACATCCACATCTTTCGCCAATCCATCCAAAAAAATCCTTAACTCGCCATCAACACCTGTTTTGAATTGAATAACATTAAGAAGTAGTTACAATCTGTGATATACCGGGTTAACAAATTTTTGAAATAACATGCAAGGATAAGTAGCATACCTATTATATGCACGAGGGAAGACTGCAGTGTACGTATGGCTAAAATGATTACAAACATTCAGAAACTAAGTTAGCCTAGGACATAAGTAAATACAAAGAAACATCTCCTCCCTAAAAATATCCAACATATTATGACACATCCATAACAACAAAATGAGTACTTACGGGATTAAGCAATGCTTTATAAGAAAGAATCATCCACAAGCAAAGTATTTTTAGCATTAAAACCAAATCTCTCCAATCAATGATCATTCCAAACATTCTTTAAATCCTTAAACACCATTGTTCTATTTGAATTTTCAGGTGTACGTAGGAACATGACTTTTAGTACATTTAAAACCATCCTGCAAGAAGTCATAAATACATTCAATCATATATAGTGAATAAAATCAAAGATTGTAACATCCAAGAATGATGGTTAAGCATATTATCAAATTTATATATGAAATAAAAAACTGAGAGAAGTACTTGAAGCAAACAAAATCACATAGAAAACTGAAGATTAGGTCATAAATAGAAACATCTTGGTTGAAACTAGGTACCTTTAAATCAATGTCATGTCTGAACTTCCTAGAAGGGGAAATCCCAACTCCCAAACCCCGAACACTGCCCCATGCTCAGGTGACAGGTCCCAATACTTTTCCAATTGCACCGTATGGATGAGCATAAATTGTTGAAAGTGATTTAAAATTTTATCCTATAAATGAAAAGAAATTCAAACCATCAAGCTAATTAAACAAAGTTTTAAAGAAAATATAAATAGGCAAGCTCCTTTGTTTCTCCAAACCATCTTCTAGTAGTGGATTTTAAGCTTTTAACGTTTTGCAGTATTCTTTTCACTTACTTCCTATATTTCTCAAAGGAAACAAAAGAATCATTGCATGTTAACCTTTCTAGAATACATAGAACAAATTTAAAAAATAATCTATAATGTGACACCTTCATTCTATCACTTAAGTAGTGATCAACAAATTTTGGCCACTGAACCTTATCCACATCATCAGGAGTTTTTTCAAGTATCGCCTCCTTTGTCTTGTTTGATTTAAGGTATTTTTCTCGCAAATGGTACTTCCAGCGCTTCCAACTTAGCGCTAAGTTCTTCAAAACCCAATACTCGACAGCGTCATAATCTAAACTGAACTTGACCTTCAAAAATATCATTGAATCTATCTTTTATTGACCTTGGCATTAGACACCATTCGTTGACGTCTATGGGAAGATAATCTTTCCTCCTAGCAACCTCGCCAAGAAATCTAGTCACCAACAACGATTCATTTGGTCCTGCTACTCTGTCGTTATCAATCGTCACCTTAACCTTGAATTTTTTATCTATTTCCCAAACTTGTTTTGCTCTCATTTTTTGTATTTTTGTTTCTCCCGTTGTGGTGTCTACAATGCACACATAAAGCCATGTTACCATAGACAAATCTATCAATTGAATTTGAATACAAATACAAAAATAATATAAGAATTTTATGGACTGCATCTTTCGTACCTATAATCTCAACAAGGTTATTGTCATTTGTCCGCATTTTGTAGTTTCTGTGCAACAAAATATAAGCAATGGTGTCAAGGTATATGCTTCTTATCCAACAAATATAACATATCAACAAATGTGACTGGTTAACACTGAACCCAATTTTAAAACATGTTAAATATACCAATTTTCAGTCCAACTTTGTGACCTAATCTTTTTTAACCTGAATGATAACATGGTTCTCCAAATAAACTATATTGATTACGCAGGGAACATCAAAACGTACTATGGCTATCTATCAATATTCAACAACAATAACAACCAAACATTATCCCACTAAGTGATGTTGGCTACGTGGATCAAATTACGTCATGATGTTCTGTCATAAACCATATTTCGATTTAACTCGTTTATCTATAGATCTTCCTAAATAGTTTTGTCTTGTAGTGTTTCTAGTTCTAACTTTGCCTATATAGTAGTCCGACTATCCTCCAACTGATCTACTCTTCTTACCACATGATCAAATATCAATATTCAAAGATTTGGAAAATGATTTTGCGAATAGGAAAATCTGAAGAATAAAAATTCTTAAAATAGAAACAACGACGAATAACAAATACAAGTAGTGAGTAGTATCAGACACATGCTTCTAACACCTCAGCTTTATATGACAGTACATCATAAATGGTGGGGTTAGGATCATATGGGCTCCTAATTTATTTTCTAATATCAAATTTCAGACACTGCATATCATGGTATACTTCTTTAACTCACATTTTTATTTCATACAATACTCCACAAAAACTATGAGACATTGTATTTGATTTCTCCTTTTGATACCAGACATAATTTCCTTTTAAAAAATCTTGGGAAGTGATACTACTAAAAGTAACTAATATGTGTCTAAAAAAAAATAGATACTGTAATTGGGAGAAGAAAAAACCCAAAACAACACTGCTCTATTCTTTACAAAAGAAAACAACTCTTTCCCATCCTATAAATAACTCTTGCCTCAATATATACAATAACAGCTTCTAAGTTCTAACTGTGACATAAAAGATATATATGAAATAGGATATACAGCCCTTAAAAAAAAGGATATACAGTTTTATTTTTCCTCCTAAGTCCTAACATCAAAGCCAAATGTTGGTTTCATGCACCATACTATCAAGCAATTCCATGACTATGTGCAAAGACAATTAAACCATTTCATATATAAAATTATACATTTTTGTCCAACAATTGGTTTTCGTTGGCAGCTAAGCGGGTTGTTGAACCTCCAGTCATTGGCTGCAATGATTTTTGCTGCACCAAATCACAGTATTCAAGATCCTTGGTATTCCCTTATAACTTATCAACTGTACCATTTTGTGATACAAGAGAAAGAACCCCATTTGAATTGCTTTGTATGCGAAGTATGATATGAGGGTTGAGATCTCCACAAAGAATGTCACTGTCCAATAGGAAGGCGATGAGCAAGAGCTTCAAAGAAGACTTTGTAAGCATTTTCGAAACACTTTTGAGGCATGCTCCATATATTAAGAGAAAAATGTACTAAAATGGAACCCTAGATGAAAAAATGTTGGATCAAGGTGAAGTAACTGATACCTATGTCAGTTGCAAGTTTACAACCCAAACTACACAAGTGTAAATGGTTTTTCTGACTATATCTTTTCCAGAGGTTATTCCGCCATGATAAAGGCTTGGAGCTCTATCACTTTTGTGCAGAAGAAAATTAATAAGGCGCTAAAGAATCCGTTAAGCATCCAACTTAGTGCTTGACGCCAGCTAAAAGGACATCTTGTACTCCTTGACGTAACTTAAGAGGGAGTGCCTGATAAGAGCTCCCTCTGTGTGCAGTAAGCTGTGCAACACCTTCACATATCTAAAAGAGGACACTCTGCCTTAATGTCTGAAAGATGAATCAGTGAAAAAATATCAGGATACAAATTTCAAACTCTATATAATATCATTACAAGTAAACTGAAATACCATGAAATCAAATTACCTCCAATTGAGGTAAAGACAAGTTTTAAAGGTTAAAAAACAGATGTGGAAAGAAATAGAAAAATGAAAAAATTGAATATATCAAGCAACATCAAACAAATCAGTACACCTGTTTGCACTATCATCCTTGTATCTCTAGAGATAGAAGAGTAATGCCAAGCTAATGCAGTAAACCGAATTTTACAATGTGTTACATGCACCAATTTGAAGTCCTTAAACTTTGTGACCAAAGTTTTTATTTGGATTTAAAGGAGGTTCTCCTATATCACCTCCTGGCAGATGTGAAACACATTATTGACATCAATTCAAGCAGTTGCAGAATGATTTTGTGACTCAAGAAAGTGTTTGGGATTTGAGGTAATCCGGGATCAACTTGTGTGTAGGGACAAAAAACATGAATCAATATATATTACCATAAAACAGCATCATGCGAAAATCATCAGATTGAAACAATTAGTTAATGAAACAATGGAAAGAATAAAAAAATTCAACTCATTTCCTTTATTCTATTTCCTAAGAAAAAAAAAACTTATTTCACCAGTGAAGTTTAAGCCAGCCATACAACGACAAAATCTGAAACAAAATTCGTAAAATAAAAACAGCCGGACCACAAGCAAGGTACATGAATTACTTTCATGTAGTGAGTAGCATATGAAGAATTCATGTAGAAGTTTTCTGCACAATGAATCTTAATCTTATCTTAATCTTAATCTTAATAATATACAAAGGAGGAACAATTTTTAGGCCTCCAATCCTATGTGTCACACTCTCAAGCATCCAATGCCAAATCATCAAATTTTCAAAGTACATTTTATCATCTTTTATAGTAATTGTGATCAGAAAACATCACTTTCATCAATTTTTCTCAATTTATAAATCATAAAAATCACTTTTAACCAAATAATTTTGAATTGCTAAATTTCCCTCCAAGAAAGATGATTTTCGGACCTTTTTTCATAAAAAAAAAAAAAAAAAAAAAAAAAAAAAAAAAAAAAAAAACTAAATTGAAGTAAGGCCCAACACTCTAACCCAACCTTTTTCAACCTTTTGATCAGAAATAATAAATGCAATAAATAAAAAGGGAAGACTTTCCCTGTCACACGCTCAAAAGGGCAAAAAGAAGTCTCTTTCTCACTGTATGCTCAAAACACACTTCCTCTTCTATGACACCCTTCTTCAAATTTCTGTAACACATTGAATGCCTCTCCCCTTTTCAATTTGAATTTTGAATCTCTCAAATTTGCCTCCTTACTTTCTTTATCTTCCTTCTCTCTATTTTGAATCTCTCTCTCTCCCTTTTCTACTTTCAGAATCACACAACTCTACAATTCCAGGTTTCACTCTCTCCCGTTCAATCTCTTATCAATATTTTTTATATTCGAATCGCTGGGTTTTTTATTCGTAATTTTAGTTATTGTTACAATTTTGTGATCATAATTTCAATCAATGGTTTTTTCTTCTTCCATCTTCA
Source organism: Medicago sativa (assembly GCF_051527215.1). Lineage (NCBI taxonomy): Eukaryota > Viridiplantae > Streptophyta > Magnoliopsida > Fabales > Fabaceae > Medicago > Medicago sativa. Next base: position 62,814,390 of record NC_140756.1, read on the forward strand.
CATTTAGTTTTAATGTTGTGTTCTTTCATTTTTTGTACAGGCTATTTCCGTTTCAGAACTGTTGGAAACAAAACCAGCGCGATGGAGTCTCTTGAACAACAACTCTGCATGTTATTTTGTATGACTTTCTATGATTTTCGTTTTTGAATACTAAATCCATTTTCAAATCATCACCTTCAATCTCTCACTCTCTCTTTCCCTTTGGGTTTGTTGTTGTTGTAGTTCGGAAATAACGACATCCAATCAAGGTACTGCATACACTCCTTAATTTTTCTCTGATTTTTTATTTGTGATTTTACATTTTAGATTATTTAGTTTTTATTTTTCTCAATTTTGATTTTGGATTATGAGCATTTGAGTTTTGTTTTGATTTTTCATTATCCATTGTTGAGTTTTTAGTACAGTTATTACCTTCTCAAACAAAATATTCATAGGCGACACTATTTTAGATTATTATGTTTGAAACAATATTACCTTCTCAACATGCTTTCAAATGTCAGGTCCTGAAGGATTTGGTAATTTTTTAGATTGATCTTTTGTTGAGTGTGTAATTTGATAATTTTTCAGATTAGTCCTTCAATTAAAATATTGTGCAAGAGGTGGATGAATCATGAAGGTCCAACAGGTGGATGAATTGCAATTTGCAACAGGTTGTTTACCATGTCTCTATTTTCATTTTTTGATTTCAGAATTAACCTTTGGATTAATAAAACAATTTCTGTTCAGTTCCTTACATGTGGGATTCTCTGTGACAACTTTCAAGTTTGAACAATTTAGTATAAGTGGGTGTAATTTTGTAATGTAAGACTATGCGTATCAACATCTTCTAAAAAATTGAATTTTTGGTTGAAATTACTTACCTAATTTTATAATTTGGTTCTGTTTGGTGTGAAGGCTGAACTTAAGGAGAACATGGCAAATAATGTATGAGTTGAAGTAGCCTAGCATTGTATGTGAAGTTGAGAATGCAAAGAAGTATGGTCCGACGTACAAGCTTATCATGGTGACTTAACTCTGTCTTTTCTAATGTATTTTTTTTATTACTTTTCTTCTTGAAAATTTATTTTTAATTAGGTCAAGGTGATCTTTATATATAATAATACTCCAACACTCTTTAAACAATATGATTGATTATTGAAACTGTATTTCTTTTATGGAACTGTATTTGGGTCAAGAATAGTTGTGCACTTGAGAGTATTGGATATTCATGAAATTAACATTATAGAATGTTGCCTAATAAAAATGGAAAAAGTTTTGATTTGTAGCAAGTTTTTTTTTATCCTTTCTCTTGATCAACAACATTAAAGAATAATATAGATAAATCTTAACTCTTTGAAGTTATAGATAGTCATCAAGGATTTTAATTATTGGCTTCTGCAATCATTCAATAGGCAAGTTTCTTATTTTTATACCTTAGTCTTTTTATAATGTCATATAGGATTTGAGCTTCAATTATTGGTTATTATTGGTCTTGATTATATAGTGTCATTAAGGACAGATAATGAAAATGAGATCAGATGAACATATAATGAAAATGGGATAAGATGGATTTGTCTATCAATACAACATGAGAACGGGATACAAGCTTAACCCAATTAGAATTGCATTAAACAACAATTAGATCAGAAAATTACATGCCAATTTTTATGTCTGGAAAATTACATGCCAATTTTTAATGGTATTATTTGAATCTGACAGGGATGATTCTAATTCACGGGAGTTTGAATCTTAGAATTCATCAAAGAGGTGACCCGAGAAAAAATGTTGGAGCAAGTGGCTCGGACGAATCACCCTCATCACCATCACAGAATGGTGGAGCATCATACCAGCTCTGTTTTGTTATCTTATACTGAAAGTTGGAACAAGAGTTTTGTTTATTCTTTTTAGCTTATTTCTTCATCAGTGATTACATATTACTGAAAGTAGGAACAAGTTGTAATATTATAGTACTATTATGAAAGTGTCTCAGATTGCTGAACTATTGTGATGATGTTATGTGAACTAATGAGACTAATGCTATTAGTTTAGTTTCTACTACAAGTTTTAGTATTTCAAGCTAAGTATTTGATGTTTTAAGTATAAACTCACAGTTGGATTGAATTAAACTAAGTTATGATTACCTAGATTGAATTTTGTAAATGAAGTTGCTGTGAACTTTCTTTTACCAGAAACATTATTTGCCTTGGAACAAAGTCCTTATCTATTTAAACAAATGCTAATGGTGGCTGACTTTGATAAATATCAAGCAGAAAGGTATAATATTCTTCTTATATTTGAGTCTATTTGTACCATATCATGTCTCCTGTGCCATTGAGTTGCATGGTTGAATAGCCTTTATGAGTAACATTGCTAATACTCTTTGTTGGCTCCGATTTTTTTATGTTGTGTTCTTCTTGACATTATGACTGTAACCATGATGTTAACTCTGAATTTTATTTGGAATCACTAGCAAAGAAAGAGGAATCCATATTCTATGAGATTTCAACAACCACAACCAATATACAAAATTGCATTCCCACACACTTTATGTTTATCACTTGGTTAGATTAACCTTGATGAAAAATTGCAGTTGATAATCTTATAAATGTGAAACACTATTTGTGTCTACTAATCTTTTTAATAGTTTCCATTAAGAGTTTAGTATGTTGATATGCCCCTTTTGTTGCAGAGTAGCCAATGTTCGCCTGTTATATGCTCCTTTTGGTGTTTTGCCCATGTCACTTTTAACAAAGTGATATGCTTACTATTCATATCCTTAAAATTAACTGGTAGAGTTAAATTTAGAGGTATAAACATTGATTTTTGCAAATCTTTCTTCAGTTAGTTGTATGTTTTTTATCTTTTCAAACATTCATTTATATATAGAGTTCCCTACTGAGGAAGTCAAAGTCTTAAGTTAAAGGAATAGTTATTTTGAGTTTCTAATTGACTTTCGATAGTTTACGTATATGAGGCTGCTCCTCTAAAAACAAATCTGATGCAAAAATTAGTAGGAACTTTTTAAACTTTTAGTGATTTTCTCTTGAAACAAAATAGATACGATTCTACTTCATTTTTATCTATTTTCCCCCTTCTTGTATTGGTTTGATTTCAATTTTTTCTTTTTGTTGAAATTTTAATGTGATTTGAGTAGTATATACCTGGCGCGTGGGGTTGGACTAACCACAACAAACCAAAGTACAATAAGAAACATATTCCTTTGTTCAAACCTGAATATAATCAAGTAAGGATCTGATCTGATTAGTCTTTGTTAGCAGTCATACACTTCATTGCAAAGCTATTTTTGGAAAAGGAATTTTTTTTCTTCATTTGACTGTTCCTACAAGTTTTGGTTGGACAGATAATGGTTTGGTTTCTTTTAATATCACATTTTGCTTTACAAAATTATCTAATGGTTGTGGCCTTAATAATCATAATGAGGTTTACAATTATCTAATGGTTGTGGCCTTAATAATCATAATGAGGTTTACAATAAACATGATTATAATTAACATGATTATAATTTTAATTAGCACTTCATCTGTATACTTAATTATTATTTTTATCATCCTAAACAATATGATAATTGGAAATATGTCATCTATGCAAGCTTGCTATTGGACTTTGATCTTATTATATTAGTAAACCTCAAAATACATATAAATTCTATATTTTGTTAAGGAAGATTTTGTAGGAATTCCTCATACATGGGGCTATAGGTATTTGATTTAAGCCAAATGTTAACATTTAAATCAATAAATCGGTGACTTTGACTAATAGTTCTCATTCATTTCTTTTATATGCACCTCGGCTATCAATGTTGTTTATCTAGAGGTGTTTGATAATTTATAGAAAATAGCTTACCAGGTATGAATATATGTATATTTAAGCTTCAATTACAATATTAATTATCCAAGCTACATTAATAAAATGCAAAAAACTTTGTTTAAACATTTGATTTGTCTAAGAATTGCATTATATGCTTTTTATTTGGTATTATGTTATCTCTTTTTGCCCGTGCGTTGCACGGTGTAAAAACTAGTATCTTTATCAGACACATGCTATTTTACTAACAAAAACTATAGGTAATAGGGAATTAATACATATACCCACGATTCCAAAATAGAATTGTATTCAATTTCAATAATGAACGCAAAAAACATCACATAATTAATTTTATTATATATGAGAAGAGTAAGAAAGAACTCAAAATACAATATAACTATTTCAGTGAGATTGCAGAGAGGCAGAACAAAAGAAACGAACACAATGCCTCACTAAAGGCTTAGTAGCTGGCGGAAGACCAAGAGGTTTAATAAAGGTGTTGCACAAAGAAAAGAAAGGAAATTTCTAATGAAAAACTCTTTACTACAAAACCCCATAGTAACATGGTAACAATGTAGATGCCTATACATTAAATAAAGAGAAATGATATTTTGACAAACCATTTTTGACAACTTTTGGACAACTTTCTCTGTCATACTCACATGATGTTGTTATCAACTCTCTTCCTTTTTCTCTCTCCATTGTTCTTGCCGAAATCATTTCCAAAGCTAATCTATAGTCTAACAAAGGCAACTCCCAGTGTGGGTGTAGGAATATATTGTGGATGCTTGGATACTGCTTTAAGAAGAAGGGTGAAGCTGATGATGGTGCTAATGTCATGTTGAGTAAAATGCTAAATGCAAGTGAAAACTATCCGTATGGATTGTTGAATGGGATTGAAAATCCATTGTACTGCTATTTTCTCTTTTGGCTGGTTAAGTTGTCTGTTGCGAGAGATCCAGTATTTGCCAAATATCTTCCGGTGGCTTCGAAGTGTGCCGACATTATTGTGCGGGTATGGTTCCTAATGGTGTTGAAAACCAATATTATTAACCATTGGAATTCATATAGAATAATATTGTCTGCAATACAAAGTTACATAAAAAAGAAGCTAAGTAATCAAAATGCCTGCAATACAAAGTTACAAAGTTACTAATTTGCAAAGTTCAACAGAAAATAAGCTTTGATACTGAACAGAGAAACTCATCGAACAAATCAGAATAAAAAACTATTTTAAATCAAATCGGATGCAGATTTTTCATTTCATCTTTGGTCAAAAACTTGTTAAAATCAACAAAATAAAGTGCTATCTAAAATTGAACTAAAATTCACAATCGTATCAGATTTTCAAATGCTTCTAGCAGAAAAAGCAATCAAACGAACAAAAATGAAGAAGCTTATTCAAATCGAAACAGAATTACATGCATGCTCAACAGGAAGAATGCATCACAAACAAAATCAAAACTTTCACATGGCAGTCCCAACAGTGTTGGCTCAAGGCCAGTGGGATAAAAATCTTTTTCATTTAAAAGCAGGGAATTTATGGGAATAAAAAGGATCAATTGGAAATGAATGCAGGATCAGTTCAAGAAAATTAAACAATCCTCAGTTTTACAAGTCATAACTTCAGGGATGGAGAAATTTGGATCTAACACAGTCGCATTTTCATGCATTTGTCGCAGTAGAGGATTGCAGGCCATTCAATCAAAATTGGAAGGCCCACATTTTAACTTTGTGATTTGACTTAAAATACACATTGAAATATGAGGCATCGGGTTTTGATCAGACGACCTACGACTGCAGAAAATGCATGAAAGCATGACTGCAAAGAATTGCAAACGATGGAAAACCTATAGCTATAAGCTACTGTCAATGGAAATTTGTCAACATATATTCTGTCTTAGGTATAACCATTTACAATCATAGAAAAAGAAACTGTTAGTAAGAAAGTCAGGGCATGTTTCTACATTCAAAGTTTGGTGTTGTTTCTAGCTTGGGTTTTAAGCTCAGTAATAAAAAAGTTATTCGATAAAAGACATTTTGTATAATGACAAAGGTTTTCAGAATCAAGATTTTGCTTCAAATCAAGAGGATAGCAAGATCGTGAAACCTAAAATCGCAACCAAAATCAAAGGATTCTACTAAATTAATTTTATAGAATCAAAAGGGAATAGCAAGATCGCAAAATCGAAAATCGCAACTAAAATCGAAGGATTCTTCTACTCAAATAATATTAATTAGTGCGTGATATATAACAACAAAATCTTTGTACTCAAATCAGGAACTCTCCCTTAAAAGCTAGTTGTCCAAAGGGAAAACCAAGCCCTGTAAACTTAGGCACCTACAAAACCCAAATTCCTATTTACACTATATGACACAATGATGTTTTATTGGTGCTGCTAGACCATATCGAAAATCATAGGGAACTCCAAACAGATTTTCACCATCTATGTAACAACAAGACAAGAAAGGGGAAAGGGGAAAAATCCATTTTTTAATTTCCAAAATTCATTTTTTGTTTTTTATCATTTACACACATGACAAAAATCAAATGAAGACACATCATCAAAATCAAACAATTAGGGGGGAAGTGCAATTAAGCCTATGTAGCGTACCTTTAGGGGAGCCAAAAATAACACCATGCTTTTGCAGGACTCTGGCAGTTTCCATAATTATACTTTGTTCTCCCTTGCAGATAGCCAAAGCTGTGTTGGGAAGCTTATACCGAATAGTCAATTCGGCATAAGACTTCCCCATATCTGACAAGCAGCAACATGGATGGTCTTGGGTCAATAATACCAATTCATTTTTCTTCATGTTGTCTTCAATTTCTGCTATTATTACGCCAATCATCTCTGAGTCACTGCTTTCGATATAGAGTTTTCTTAAAAAAGATTTGTATGGAACGCATGTGTAATTAGTAACTCCCTGCAGTACAAAGTTACATAAGAAAGAAGCTAAGTCATCAAAATGCCTGCAATACAAAGTTACGAAGTTACTAATTTGCAAAGTTCAACAGAAAATAAGCTTTGATACCACCGAACAGTCGAACAAATCAGAATAGAAAAACTATTCTAAATCAAATCGGATGCAGATTTTTCATTTCATCTTTGGTCAAAAACTTGTTAAAATCAACAAAATAAAGTGCTATCTAAAATTGAACTAAAATTCACAATCGTATCAGATTTTCAAATGCTTCTGTCAGAAAAAGCAATCAAACGAACAAAAATGAAGAAGCTTATTCAAATCGCACATGAAATTTCGTAAAGAGTAACAGAATATGCATAGATTCAACTCAATTCAACTGATTCAGTCAATTAAACAGAATATACATATAAATTAACTTAGTATAACTAAAAACAGTTCAAAATTCAGATCTAACAGAAAAATAAACAAGGTAAAAAAAAATCAAAAAAGGGGCCAACCTTCTCGTGCAGAGGGCACCAAGCTGGTGGCTACACTTTAATAATATTAAGATTAATCAAGGAAATTACAGTCGCAACGGCGCAGGAGGTCCGGGATCTGATCTGAAAATGGTAGAGAAGCAGAATGGAAGGAGACGCAGAAGGAAAAGTTAGGGTGCTTAGTTTCATCTCTTTGAAAATGCGTAACAGAACAATCGGAAAAGTGGAAGAGAACAATCGACAAAGATCTGTCTACATTGGTTAGAATTGAGTTGTTATTTGAGAGAGGATAAGGAGTTGCAACAGTGGGTGAAGAATGAGCGAACGAGAGAGAGGTTGCAGAAAATACTAGGGTTTTTGGGTGATGCTGAGGGTAGATGAAGAAATGCCAACACGGTGGATCTATATACTATACTATTTATTAAATTTGATGCCATATGATTTTCCATTTTTGCCCCAATGAGGGGCAATTTTGTAATTTTCAAATTCATGGTTTTGGGTGAGTGCCACCTCACCATGCCGTGTGAATTTCCATTTTTGCCCCTCACCATTTTTTTTAATTATTTTCTAATTTTTAATAACTTTTAACTATTTTCCAACTTCTCTACATTTTTAAGAAGAAGTTAGGCCAAACACAATATTAATTACGTACTTACTAAAAAAAAGTACTTTTTTTAATGCATAAAATTGAATGAATTGAGTTTTGGCCAAAAGTTGTTGAATGTTACTTTAAAAAACTACTTCTCGACAATTTATTTTACAAACACCTCTTTTCAACCCACGTTGGGAACCTTTTCTTTTATTTTTTAATATTATATTTCAATATGTTTTTTCTTCCATTTAACTTTATTTTATTTTATTTTTTTGAACCGTTCCATTTAATTTTTTAAGGAGGTTCCATTTAATTTCAATATCGTTTAATTATCACAACCTCCCAAATATTTTTATTCACGCTGTCATTTAATGATACCAAATATTTTTATTTCCTTTCTTCAACCTCGCGAATATATACAACACATTAACGTTAGAGTAATATTTTATGTTCGTCCGTCTGTTTTTTGGTTACGCTAATGCATATAATTTTTTTAGTGTTGCTTGGTTGAGTGCTACCTCACCAATTTTTTTAACTATTTTTCAATTTTTATATTTTTAAAAACTTTTAACTAATTTCCAATTTTTTTATTTTTAACTATTTTCCAATTTTTTTCTCCCAAATTCAGTTGTTTCTAGACTACTGTTGTGGGAGATTAAGATACCGTTTGACCTGATTTTTTTTTTCAACTTCTCTACATTTTTAAGGAGAAGTTAGACCTAATACAATATCAATTAAGTATTTACTAGAAAAGGTGCTTTTTTTTAATGCATAAAATAGAATGAAATGAGTTTTGGCCAAAAGTTGATGAATGATACTTCAAAAAACTACTTCTCGACAATTTATTTTACAAACAATCTCTCTTCAATTCACGTTGAGAACCTTTTCTATTATTTTTTAATATTATATTTCAAATTGTTTTTTTCTTCCATTTAATTTTTTTTGACCGTTCCATTTAATTTTTTTTAAGGAGGTTCCATTTAATTTTATTACCTTTTTTTCAAAGGATTTTTATTATCTTTTTATCACGCTGTCATTTAATGATACCAAATATTTTTATTTTCTTTCTTCAACGTCGCAAATATACACACACACATTAGCGTTTAGAGCAATACTTTATGTGTGTCTGTTTTTTTGTTACGGTAATGCGTATAATTTTTTTTGGCGTTGCATAATGCGTATGATTATTTTTATAAAATTATGATTTTAATTAAAAGTAAAATTTTAGAAGTCTTTTCTTCAAAAAAGGTATAGATTCCTAAAAAAATTATACTTATATATATATATATATATATATATATATATATATATATATATATTGCACCCTTATATCGTAACAAACTATGCATATCTTTTTCTTATTTTAAAAAAACTAAACATATCTGTTTGCATGACACCAACAATGTAACAAATATAATATCATATAATATAAATTCTTATAAACTAAACATATCTGTTTGCATGACACCAACAATGTAACAAATATAATACCATATAATATAAATTCTTATCTTTTTGAAAGACACCAAAAATATGGTATTCTTATAACGAAATTTGTTAGAGTATAATTGAAATAGAAAAAACCAACTATTTTGATATTATTTATGTTATTATTTTAGGCTCCATAAATTGTTTCTCCTTTTCGAATATTTAACAAGTCATTTCTATATATGATGATACAAATTTGTATTCATGTTACACAAAATAAACATTATTGAGTAAATATAGTATTTGAAAAAAAAATATCTTTTATTTTTTAACATTTTTAGCCTTCAGAAAATATTTTAAACATTCTTTTTATTTATTATGTTAATTCATAATAAATTCAAAGTTTTGTCCTCATGAGCTTAGCTCAGTTGATAGGAACAATGCATACATATATGCCAAGTCTGAGGTTCGAACCCCGGACACCGTAAAAAAAAAATTCAAAGTTTGTACAATATTTTGCCAAACATTTAACTTAAAAATAGCTTTAAAACTAAAAAACAAAGAAACCAAACAACTTTAAATTCTTTCTTAAAGGCTTGTATTTTAACTTTGTTTTGAAGTAACTTTCAGACCATAAAAAACTTTGGTCAAACGGTATCTAAGTTCAGCTCATATGAGGTCATTTTCTTCCTTTTTTCATTGTTATGAGACCATGCATGACTTAAGTTGACTGATTTTATGGCTTGAAGGGTTCATTTTTTGACACAGTTTTAGTTTTTGCTTCATCATAGGTGGTTTTCTTTCTTTTTTCACGATTCTGCATTTTAAGGGGTTTTTTTTTTTAAATTGTTAGTGGATTATGTACCAGAAATTGTTATGTTGCATGACTGTAGAAAAATCTTCCTTTGTTATGTAGAGTATAGTAGAGATCATGATGATTGAATTTTAGCTCATGGTAATGTTTTGACACAATTGTTATTTTAGCTTCTGGTACTGTAGTTGAAAAAAATTGATGCATGTGGGTTATTTTAGTTTTTGTGAGTAATCCTAAAGCTGTAACAGTTTTCATATTTGGTTTATTCTTTCCTATTATATCATTGAGTCGTACGAAAGTTGATTGGTGTAAATTTGTTTTGGTCATATCATTGAGGTCCATAAAGTTGATGATACAGAAATTTGTACATTTAATGAACAAAGGGAATAAAATTAAATGATGTATTATTGTATTTCTATATATGGCTTTCAATGTCAAGGGATTATGACTACATTAAGGATCTCAAAAATGATTTGGACATTTGGAAAATAGGATTTGGAGTGCTGGATTCTTGGATTGTGACTAGTAGTAATGAGAATCAACATATGAAGCTCATTATTTGTGATGCAAAGGTTAGATGAGTTAGTTAAAATTTGTTGTAATTTCCTTTATGATTTATCAATGTTACTTATTAGTGTACATTTTGATTTATTTATATTTTTTGGTTTCTTTCTCAGATTTAGGGTGAACGAGTTCATGTAATAACTCGATATAGAGAATTGGAGCATTGGAAGACTTTGATCGAGGAAAAAAAGACTTATGCTTTATATAATTGTCATGTGTTTGATAATGACATTGCATTTAATCCCTTTAAGGTTGTTTTTGGTTCTGGAACAAAGGTGCAGAATGATGACAAGTTAACTAACGTTCTTACTCATGAGTTTCGCTTTAAGTCATTTAAGGAAATTCAAGATGGAATATTCAAAACTGACGTTTTATATGGTATAGTCATGTGTTTAATTTATTTATGTGTTTTCTCCGATTATAATGTTCTTATAGATGTAATTTTTTTTTAAGAAATCATCGGGCTTCTTCATGAGATTGTCAAGACAACGTCAATTGGGACTGGAAAGAAACCGTGTACGAACATTGTGTTGAAAGATAAAAGGTATTATTTTCTAATTTGTCAGCATTAGATGGTAGGATTTTGTATAAGTTTGATAATGACCTGAAAGATGTATGTTGATGTAACACTAAGGGAAAAATACTTTGTACCTTTATCATTTATCATCTATTTACCTTGAATTCTTTGCTTCTATTTTGTAGTCAATGGCAACCCAAATATATGTAACAATTGGTCAGGTTCGAGGCTGCTCATCAATATTTTGATAAAGATTTATAATGTTTGTGCAAGATTCATTAATTTGCTCATTTTTCCTTCGGAACTACTCTTTAAAAGTTAAAGATAACTCTTTTTTTATTGAGACTTTAATGACAATAAATAAATACTTAAAAAAATAGATTCGACGATAAGTATATTGAAGAATTTCTATCCATATTGTTTATACTACCAAAATAATAAGATTGAAGTCCTACACTTTATCTAAACGTTCTTTGGTTAGACTCTTAACTAGATACCCCCTCTGCTACCGCAAGGGTCATATATAGTGTGTAATAAAAGAAAGCAAGATACAAAGATATAATATTTCTGCTGTTGAAGAAAGTCAAGTACACAATAATCTCAAAGGCTCTCATATGTAGTGTGTTTTATAATAAAGCAGGGGATGACATCAAAAAATATGTGGATGTAGTGGAAATTTCATAAGATACATGTGTTCTTTAGGTGTGAAGCACCAAATGCATGATTCACTCATGGGTGAAGCAAGAACCATAGGCTCTGTTTGGTAACACCAAAAAAGAGCTTTTAGTTTTTAGCTCATAGCTTATAAGCTCGTCTGACAAAAAATAGCTCTGTTTGGTAACGTTTTTTACAACGAGCTTATAGCTTATTTCAGGAGCTTATAAGCTATTTTTCAGAAGCTACTTCAAGTAGCGTTTGAGCTTATAGCTTTTAGCTTCTCATTTTTTCTTCCATTTTTACCCTTATTTTTCAAAGCAAAATTCAACTTTATCCTTTATAATTACTATTTTGGTAATTGCATCTAACCATTGCATTAAATTACTCGATAATTCTCCAATGTTTATTTTTGTTACGATAACGTAATAACATTGTGTATAGATTTTTTCGTACTTTTTTTTGTCTTACGATAACCTTTTTTTTCACGATAACTTAACAACACGTGTTGGTAATTTTTTTTCCTCTTATGAAAGCTACATATTTTTAGATAATATTATTTATAGATAATACATTAGGTGTTATTTATTATGTTTAACATTTTTTATAACGTATAAACACTTAATAGAATATAAATTTTAGCTAAGAAAAATTAATTTATATTATAAATTAAAATGTCCTTTTAAAATAAATTTATATTAATTGATATAGATTTAATTATGATTTTTTTCACAGAATAAATTTTATTATGAATTGAAAATAAATTTATTAGTATGAACTAAGAATGCTCTTTATGTCATTTTACATTTATCAGCTAATTGAACCGCTAGTTTTGCCAAACACTTTAGTTAGCTTATCAGCTATCACTCATCAGTCATCAGCTATAAGCTATCAGCTAGCTTATCAGCTAAAAGCTATCAGCTAGCTTATCAGCTAGCTTATCAACTATCCGCTATTTTTACCAAACAGAGCCTAAATCTATTAGATCATATGAGATTATATTTAATAAAAAATGTGGTATGCCAACTTTTTTTCAAAATTTTACATATAAAATCATAGTCAATTTTCTATGCCATGAAAATATAATCGAGACTTGTATTTAAACTGCAAGAATAACCATACAAACCTCAATTGAAATAAATATTAGCTAGGAGTTAGGACATAACTGAAACTCCTAATGGTTATTAGAGAAAAAAATTGGTATAAATTGGTATGCATGATCCTCACCGTCTAAAAAGACCAGGAATTATGATAGTACACACGAATTAAAATGTTATATTTTATATTACTTCAATGTACAAAAATACTCATATGATATTAATTGCAATTATCATATCCTTTATCTCTATTAGTGATTATACATTTAAAAAAATTTCTGTATAGACAACATTTGTGGGGCACAGACCGGCCAATATGTATATTACAAAAACAAAATATATATTAGAAAACATAGGATGAGTACTAAAAGGTTTCAAAAGTGGCGTTGAATCCCTAATACCATTGAGAAAAATAATGAGGAATTTATTTTTCATTCTATTGATTAAATTACTGTACACTATTATATAGATTTACATGAGTTTAAAGTGCTATTACAGAGAGAGAAAACTGAAGCTAATAATAGAAGGCTATTACAGGGCTATGGCTATAGAGCAAAGACATATACGGCTAAAACATATTTACAACTTACGAATCCAAAATAATTAACATAAAGATAGAATAGCAGTAACTATATTGTGAGAACTACAATAAAAAGCAGTGATAATAACAAAATCCATCTGCAAAACTATGGACTTCATTTGAAGTGGGGATAGGAACCTGTTGACAAACTATTTGGAGTGGTCTGTCCAGCTCTATACATTCAAATTTGGTGCTTAGCTTAAGTAAGCAATCACCCAAAGCTGGCCATGAAAACTAATTCCTTTGTTTCATGCAGCATTGGAATCTAAAATTACGTCACTTGAGATGCCTAAAGTAAGTATCATAGACCATCAAAAGCGTCGGATGTGTGCAAGACCGTATAAATGTGCTTCAGAAATTGGAATTAGCTAGCTAACTCCTGCATGAACAAATAGAACTTATCTTTAACATAAATTTCATTTTTTCTCCCTACAAAGCGTCACACACATTTCATTTTGTCATTGCCAGCATATAATAGTTGTATCTAAAATTGGCAGCAGAATAAAACAAGAGTAAGACATAATCAGCTAGATAATATAACAAAATCAAATCCCAAAAATTTCTTTATTTGTTGCATGAGTAATTGTATGTATTGTAACGAATCTCACACTGAAATGTAAGAATTATATTGAAACAATTGCATTCCTCTTACATTTGCTTCATGCGAAACACCATACCTAGCTAATTTTAGTTCTTTTATCCCTTATCAACGTAGCTACATTTTAAATTTTAACTTTGAAAATTTTCAATACCTCTTATCCAAACAAATTACAATCTATCTAACATTTGCTATCAAATATTTTATCAGTTCTATCAGTTTACTCTTTTCCAAACCTGCAAAAGCTCATAACGATCAATACACGTGCCAAAATCCTGCTAATTCTTAGCAACACCAGTCAATTGCAATCAAAAACTATTAATAGGACCCTACTTACACATTCAGTCAGACATAGGACAGTTGATTGTATTAGCAAAGTACCTTAGTGAGAATACATTACCATACCATTGCCACCGAATGCCCCTTTAGCACAACTGTCGCTTGAACCTCTCACTATAACACATTGTGTAGCTGCTGTAGGAGAAACAATAATCAAAGAAGAGTACAGAGACTTGTGCTCTACATAAACTTTTCATTAGGCTTCTCTGAAAATTTGAGCAACTAATTTCTGAAAAATAACAAAGAAATGACTAAGAAAGTTATACTTAATGTGTATTTAATCGAAACAAACTAAAAAAGAACATTAAAACCTTTAAAATAAAATGCATTTGAGATATTTTTGAAATGTGTTGTTCTCTTCAGATTTAAATCATAGAGTTAAACAAATTTACATAACATTGCTTTTCAAGTTTCAGGAATCACTTTAGCAGCCACATTTGAAACAATATATCTAGTAGACCAAGCAAAAGCAAAATTAAAGTTAGAAGAAGAATAAGAAGCTACGTAAAGAAAACACAACCAAATGCAAAACTCACCAAAATCATGTAAAAAAAGAAGAGATAAAAATCAATTGAAAGCAAATTAGATCTACACACATCAATATAGATATTTTATGTCCTAAACAAACAATTCAATTCGAGTCCACACCTGACATTCTCTATTTCCACCAATCAATTCACCAAAAGTCGAATTCAACGAAATCCCAACATCAATTTTCCTGCACAAAACCTTCAAAATCCTCGTCCTAAACGGCCTCCACAAACGAAATGAAGATTCAGCCACAAAACCTTATATGATTGCATTACAGAACTACATATGCACCTTCAAAACCACCCCGATAAAATTCTGAAGTGCAATCCCTAGCCTCTAGTCGCGTCAAATTCAGTCCATATAATTTATATAGCATAACAATTAAGATCACAAAAGGAACACATGCAAGCTTGCTAGAGTGAAAGAAGATAATGGAGGCAGGGTAGAGAGGGTATCCAGAATTCGAAACTATGGGAGATAAATTGATATAGTCATCGAAGAAATGCTATACTATTAAAAGCAAGGTTTAGTTTCCAAACAATTCAAAGACTACTTCATACAGAACAATTAAAGCAATAAAATCAGATTAAACAGTGAATACAAATATAAAAACATGTATTAATCAGTAAATTAATACTATCACAAAATGAAATATTGAAACATTTCATGAAGCACATTTATTGAAGCAGCCTATAATGCAGTCATCTTGGACATATAGGCACATATAAGAATGAGTAGGGAAAACATGACTACAAGGAAATGTCGGTTGGCTTACAATAGTATCAGGTAGCATTATGTGTGCATTCTAAACAATTAGGCTTGAACCACAGTCTAGTATCTATTTTTCGAGAGAACCTTCAAAGATATTAACTCAAAGAAATCATCGTTTTATGTATAAGATGTAACAAAAGCCAAATTACTACCTCAATAATAATAATTTAATAATCTTAAAAATAAAAAGGAGCATATATTAATATGATAACACGCAAAATACATTGTCTAGATAGTTTAATTTTTATTTATTTTAGGGTCGTTTATTGTGTTTTGTATGTCTTCTGGCTAGTACTTTGATGTGTTTCAGGAACATAAGGTGTAAAAAGCAGAAGTGAAGAAAAAGGAGGAAAAAGAAAGAAATCATGTGTCACAAGCCCAACGACCTTTGACAATTTTTCTGCTCAAGAATTACACTTTAAAAGTTGTGATATCTTTAGCTACCGCAATTTTCAGAACCCTAGTTTTTAAGTTTCAGTTTTATTTTGTTATTTCTTTAAAACTCCAGCGACAGCACAATATTTTTTTTTGACGAACCTTTATTTCTCTGCAATTTTCATTCAGCCCTATGCACTCATTTGATTTCAAATACTATTCCAATTTCAATCACTATTCATAATTCCATTGCCACATCTATTTAATTCCATCGCTACTTAAATATTTGGATTCCCATCATATTGCTGTGACATATATACTTTGATTCCAATTCATTTACTTGTGGCTGCGTCACTCAGTTTACATTTCAATTACTATTTGCTTGCTGCTAGTTGCTGATTGTGTTCAATTAACCAATGCTGCGTGCTTGATGCTATTCTTGTTTTATCATCATTTCATTTGATGCTTGCCGTAACTTTTCTTTTTCTTTAACGTATCCAGCTTTTATACAGGTTCGGTTCCTTTTATTTATTTTCTTTAGTATGAATTCATCGAAGATAAATTTAGAGTATTATTTTAATATGTGTGAGTAGTTAAATTGAGTCCAAAACGAAGGTTCCGTCGTACCGACGGAACTCATGTAATATGCGTGCCTTTTTATTTTAACGAGGATCTAAATATTTGTTTTGAAAATTCTGTTTTGCACTTTAAAAAGTCTACTACGAAGGTAGAGACACAGAGACATCGTTTACGCGTCGAAAGAGCGAAAACGATATCCGACTTAGAAAATTCATATTTTTAACTGAAAAGGTTAAAGCGAAAGCACTTCTTTTCTTTTAATTAAGAATTTATTGAATTAAGAAAAGGGAATTTTTAAGCTTGTAATTATACACTACGAAAGTAGGGAGTTACGCGTCTAAAAATTCCGACAACGTATTGCGAAAGCAAACAGTGTCTTTTGTTCAATACTTTCTACAAAAGTTTTATCTTTCTCGTTACAATTTAATTAGCGCAAAGTTACGTGAGTGACGAAAGTCGTTGAAAACTGTCGTTTTGGTCTCTACCTTTAATTAATTAATTAAAATCCTTTTTTATTTTCCGCGCAATACCAAACTATTTGGTTTCGCCTTAGATAAACATAGAAACAACAAGAAGCGGTACTTGTTAAATTGGTCTCTGTGGATACGATACTTTTTATACTAAAACCGACATAGCCGTACACTTGCGGCCCTGTCATAATACCAAAATTATACTCCCAAGGCGTCCAATGTTCTGGCACATGCATTAGTTGAGGAAGAATGAACAAACCACGTATCTACATTTGAAAAATTAAATTATTATTAACAAAAAACACAAAATTAAGTACAGGATTCAAAGTCTAAATCATATATACATGTAATATATCAATGGGTAAGAAATTAGAAAGAGAATGGTTGGAACGTACTTGGGCTCTTGGGTTTCAAGAATGGGCGTGAAGAACATTAGGCTTAGGGTGTTCCGGAGAGGAAGTGATTTTATCCATGAGTTTGTTAACCTTTGAAATCAACTCTTAAACGACAGAATATAGAACAAACAGCGTTCAGGTGTGTTGTTATCAGATTGACGAAAAGCTTCACGCGAATCAGAACCGTTACCGGAACCAGAAAGCAGCGATTGAAGCGATTTCTCGAGTTTGAGATTGTTTAGTGCTTGAACAGCAGCATCGATGTCAGGTTTAGAAATTCTTGGTAACATTTGAGCTATCTTGGAAAGAAGAGATGGGCCACGTAAGATATTGGAGGCAAGAGCACCGCCCAAATTGACTATTCTCCATATAAATGATGTTGAGAGGATTTGAGAATATGAATGAGAACAGTCTTGAGCAGCACAATTTTAATGTTATTCACGTTTACAAAGGAGTAGTTTCCAATAAGGATATTTTCAATTTTCTTACATTTACGATGCATTGGCAGTGGGAGGGAAATTTGAACTACAAAGTGGAATGCTGATTAGGATTAACATATAGAGAGAGTTAATGCTTGCAAGGTGGAGGGAAAAATTAGGGGGTAAAATTAGGGTATTAGTTGCCGGTTATCTGGATCATGAGTAGGAGCTTTAATTATAGATAATATAACACATGGTTATGCATCATTTTCCTGGATGAAGAACATTACACAAGTTAATGAGATAATCTCTTCAACTCTCATCCAAAAACACTCAAGTCGGTAAGAATAAAAAGGAAGGTCCAACTGGGTTAGTTCCCTTCAATCTGACAACTGTTCACATAAATTGGGATATTAATCAGTTCACAGAAATACTGGGAGGATTTGGAACCAAAAAAGCAAAGATTTTTCATTTTTATTGGTGACTAGATACTTTAATAAGGACATAAAACTTGTAGGAAGTATCAACAGACTTCAAGTAATACATTATTCAACAACAGTAGAGATCATTGTTTTGTTGCAATTTAAACTAATGAAGTTTGCGAAATTATAAAATTACAAATTTTTTAAAACTTTGTCCTTAAAATCCTTGATAAACATTTGTCACTTAAACAATGGCCTTTCGGTGAATACAAAGTTCTAATAAGAAGTAAAGTTCTATCCCCAAATATTTGTCATAGATAGAGAAATTACCTGCATAAGATGATAAGAAACATAACGTTTTTGTTAATATATAACCAAAATCTGTCTAAATTTGAAACCAACAATAGAATATTAAGCACCTGCAGAGCCTAAATCTTGACATATTATGCATACAGGCTTTAGATCTTAGAAATCACATTGTACAATACTACAATATACATATATCTAAGGCTTAATACATGCTTTGGTCCCTTAACTTATTTTTGAATTTCATTTTGGTCCTTTAACTTTAAACTGTGTCAATTTGGTCCCATAAGTATTCCACCGTTTACCAAAGTGGTCCCTTCCGTTAATTTTTTTTTAAAAAAACGTTAACTTTGGGCCAGGTGTCCTTTAAGATTTGTGATCAACGGCTGGATTTAAAAATTAGGGGGCATACCGTGGGCTGACAACATATGATAATTTCTATTTTTCTTAATTTTCCTAAAAATAAAAATTAAAAATCACTATCAATCTTCATCTTCTTTCCTGTTCATCTCCTAACTTCATACAACAAAAACCCAGCAACACAAAAATTCATACAATTCCAGCAACACCTATCAATCTTCATCTTCTTTCCTCTTCATCTCCTAACTTCATCTCCTCTTCTTTTCTCAAAACAATTCCAACAAGATATTCAAGATTTAAGTAAATCCTCTCTTTTCAACAAACAACAACTTCTTCAACATCATCAACAACAACCTTTTCAACAACAACATCAGCAACAACCTCAACAATTTTTACTCTCTCAACCAAATCAAATAACTAAGAGCTTGCTAATATTACAGAATGAATAAATCGGTTACAAAAAATTGATTTATCCATCAACAACATAACCAAATCCAGTATATTACAAAATGAAAAATTATCAAAGATCTTTACATATAATATTCAATATTCATCTTCACCTATATGTATATGAATCCAATTGTCAATACATCAAGAAATTAACAAAAAAACAAATAGAGAAATTAAATGTTTTCAGCATTAGGCTTCACCACAGTACCAAAATTCAACGGATCTGAGATCAGAAACCGGCGGAAGGAACAACGGCAAAACCGGAAGTAGGAGCACAGAGGATGAGGGAGAATGGATTGGTGAGGAGAGAGACAACGAGGATTCCGGCGACGACGGAGTAGTAGTTCACACGGAAGTAGGAGTAGTTTTTGCAGACGCGGAGGGTGGCGTCGGAGAAGGATTCAGGTTTGCTGATAGCGGAGCGGTCGACGAGTTCTGTCCATGTACGACATTGTGCGAGGCCGTTGCGGAGTGATTCAGAGAGGTTGTTGATGAGGACGCGGACGACGGCGGAGTGGTTTTGTGATTTTGTGAGGAAGTGGTTTTAGAGAGAGAGAGATAGAATAGTGGTGGTGATTGATTTTTGGTTTGAGAGAGAGAGATGAATTTGAGTTTTAATTTTTTGATTTTCTGGGATTGTTATATGAAGATAATGGTCAAAGATGAAGAAGATGATGATGAAGAAGAATAGTAGCGAAGATGATGAAGAGAAAAAATCATGTGTTAATCATTCACTGTAGGCTACAATAGACCTACATGATCCAACGGTTTTCATTTTGAAAAAAAGATCAAACAGTTAAAATTAAAAAATTTATTATGTTTATGGTAGACCACCTGCAATGCTGTTACACATTAGACATTTATAGTTAAAATGTAACGGATAGGACCAAAATAGGTAACGGCAAAAGACATAAGGGACCAAATTGACACAGTTTAAAGTTAAGAGACCAAAATGAAATCCAAAAATAAGTTAAGGGACCAAAACATGTATTAAGCCTATATCTAAATATGAGTAAGCTTAATCAAATCTGAACATTTGTTTACACCACAAACCTACTCTGTATTGGCATCCATTCAGACCTACAGGAATTAAATCTTCACACTTTCTAATTCAACATTCATAGTTAGACTCGTAATGAAATCAAAATGGCACAAACAACTAACAAGGTCCCCATCATCAGCAGAACCTAATGTTATATAATTTGTGGCTCGTTAATTAAAGATCTTGCATGAATGAAATCATGCAGACAAATTTGATGATAAAAGATATTAACATAAAGGTAAAGTAACCGGGTTAGGCAACAAATCCTAACAAAAGAAATTAAAACAACTAAAAATTAAGACCAAAATTCAAAGTATTGACCTATTAGATTTAAAAATTTGTTAATAGTTAGTTGAAAAATAGTTATCCATGCCATCTTCTTCTCAAAACCAACTATATAGTTGTTATGAATTATAACATGCATTCCTTTAGTTTCCTTAACCTATGTCTTGCTTCGTGACCTTATAGAGTGAAGGATGCTTATCAACTAGTTATTGAAAAAGGTTAGTAAGGTTGGCTAAAAATACAAACTATGACAGTCCCATGTTTGGCCTCAAAGGAGATTTCTTAGTCCAATGTGTAGTCATCCCATTTGAAAATGGAAGGTTTTGAAGTATAAAAGAGTCCCTGGGGCATGCGCATGCATGCCCAAAGGCACAAAACACCCTAAACTCGAGATTCATGAATACGAAGTTTGTGATCAGCCTATAATAGAAAGACGGTAGTTCATTGACAAAGTTGATTTTGATCCATCAACATGAACACTAATGTCCCAAAATTAACAAAGCTTTAGTTTCAATGATAATAATATCACACAGTAATAACTCACCAAGTTAATTAACGACGACTGGCATCATGAAATCTTGTAGTTTTTCTTTTCAATTTCAGTAATCAGGCAAATATTGTAAATGTCTTCATTGTTATAGTTACAAATCTAGGAACTCTTGCTAAGCATGGAAATTGGAAATACAAGATCAAAGAAAATTTAGAAACTTTAGGTGTATCATGTAATTCAACCACAATATGATTGAAATCTGGTGAAATACATCTAAAAACAATATACAGCAACTAATAGTGCAGATTAAACCCAATGTTAGTCATTTTTATTTGATGCAGTACTAAGACAGAGAGAATGGATTGAGGGTGAGAGTTCACACCTTATATAAATAAGGAGATACAGCTCATTCAAATTTAAGTTGACACATTCCTGAGGCCCTTGGCACTTCAAATAATGTTTTGAGATTCTCGTACTTCTTCTTTAGGTCCAAGGAACAATCAGCAATAATCATTGTCTTTAAAACGAGTCCTTTTTGCAAAACATGCTCAACAAATGACACCTCATCTGGAAATCCTTGAAATCCTTTAAATTGAATAAAGGTCAGGTGGGATATGAGACAATTCGGAACACTTGGCTGGGTAGCCCATCCTAAAACTGGTGACTGTTCCTGCAGGGAACAAAGGACTTGAATAAGATGCAATATTCATTTTTTGAAAAGGAATAAGATGCAATATTCATAGTAATGAATTAATCTTGTTATATATTAAGTGGTATACTGTGCAATAAGATGCAACTTCTAATTTGTGTAATCTATTCATAAAAATTGGTTAATTTCAAATCAAAGTTATATAGACCAAATTCAGGTTGGATTAAACAAACCTTGTCATTCTGAATTATTAGAGCTTGAAGCATGGGACATTTCTGAAGCAAGGTGAGCAGAGAATTTGAGTTAAACCCGGGAAGATTGAGCTCTAGGCGAATCAAATATTGAAATTCTTGAAAAAGTAGATCATGGGGTTCACCAAGCAACCACTGTTTGTACACGTCATCAAGTAGTAATTAGTACAAAACAATATCTATCTATATATTAATAAATCATGATTATTGGAGATTTATTATCAGTTACTAACTAACTTACACTGTATAAATGATGATGTAAACATAAAATAACTTAAAAAAAAATAGAAATAAAAAAACTTAACCTTGGTTGTTGAAGGATTCAACACCAGATGTTTAGTCCCAGAGAGAGCGCCAAGAAGGTTGTGTAAAGGGGTGACAGAACCTAACGATTGGGGAAAGACATCAAGATAGGCTTCCACAACATTGTGTAAGTTGTACATGCTGAAAGCTTGGCCAAATGTGATTCGGGTAATGTTAAGGTACTCAAGATCAGGCGCATTTATTTCAAGGTAAAGCCCAACTTCACCATCCTCATTGGTGATTTCCAGCCTTCTTAAGGAAGATGGGACACAAACTTTGTCCAAGCTTTGCGGATAAAAACTAAGATTCAGAGATTCAATGATGGGGCAGCCACAAAGAAGTGCATTCACGTTAGACACTTCCACATAATAGATGTTGATCAGCAGCGTCTTTAATGATGGCAAACTAACCACCGTTGAGGGTTGGATGTATACATCAATTTCACCAGAGACTGAGAAACAAAGAAGTAAATGTTATATCACATTTCAGAAAGCAAAAAATCAAATATGCTATATTTTTATTTTTTTACTTATAGTCCTCTAAATTTTATTTTATTTTTAAGAATTTAGTCCTCTAAATTTGTTCATGTCTAACTACTGCTTAACTCATATTGAAGGAACTAAAATCAAATATTCTAGTACACACTAGAAGAATCAATTTGAATGTAAACAAATATTTAGGACTATAGCACAAAATTGGTCCGTTGGATTGAGATCATACCATTCATAATTCAAAGTATTTCAGTCAGTTGTTTTTTTTTTTAAAAGAATCATGATATACATCAAAATTAGGACATCTGATCTTGGTCTAACAGCCACATGCAACAAATCCAAATCCCGTAAAATTGCGTTATTATAAACAAAACAAAACAAAACAAAAATACTAGCTCACGTTTTATATACAAGAGAAAATTAAATCAACAAAAAAAAAAAACAATTAATTCAACGTTATACATGCATGCCTGAGTGAGACGAGGTTAGTGGAAGTGAATAGTGTTTGAGGTAGGTTGAAATTGGGTCCTGAAAAATCAGAATATAGATTAAGCTCGAGTTCCTCAAGGTAGGGCCCAATGGCGGCACGAACCCAAGACTTGACCGATAAAGTTCGGCACGTAACATCAAAAAGAGAATGAGCACATTCGAGACTCATCTTCGTAATGCCACGTGGATTACAGAGGGCGAGGAAGACGCTGTTAACTAAAACAGCGAAACTTCTGAATCCATCTAACTGTTCGGATTGATCACGTCCATGAGACTCGTCGGCGAAGTCGAGAACGGAGAGATCCTGCCAGAGGTATCGCCAACGGCCGGTTGTTACGGCGGTTTTGGTTGGGAGGTGTGATAGGATGTGGAGAAGTACACCGTCTGGTAAATTACTGATTCGATCTTCTTCGATTTCTTCTTCTGGTTTTCGTTGTTGTTTGGATTCCGATGCCATTGATGATGGATTATCGTGTAACCACTGTCCCGAACTTTATTTCTTTTCCTTGTTTGCTTTTCGTTGCGTTAAAGGGTTTTTCTCTAAAAGAAAATAAAAAAGTTGCCACTCTAATCGCAATCACAACAGTTTATATATCAAATTTCTAAAATTATAATTTACTTTTTTAATTTAAATTTTGCGCGTAAATAGAAATGATATTTTATATTTTATATAATAGATAAACTACATTGAGGATTCTATCCGCGATGTTTATACTACCAATATAATAAGATTGAATTCCTTCATTTTATCTAAAATGTCTTTGGTTAGACTCAATATTTCATTAATTTAGTGTTTGATGAATTAAATAATTGGTTTGCTATTAAATAATTGGCTTAATTGCAGTTTTAGCTCATTAACTTTTTCAAAGTTGCGATTTTAGCCCCCTAAGAAAAAAAACTACAAAACCGCCCCCTAAGTTTTGCACATGTGGCAGTTTTGGCCCCCAAGCCAATTTTGACTTGGTCTACGCTGACGTGGCACCCTAAGTGAGGTGTCACGCGTTATTTTTTTATATTTTTTTTGGCCTTGGGAGGCCAAAACTGCTATAGTTGCAAAACTTAAGGGGCAGTTTTGTAGTTTTTTTCTTAGGGGGCCAAAATCGCAACTTCGTGAAAGTTAGGGGGCCAAAACTACAATTAAGCCTAAATAATAAGAAAAAAATAATGAAAACAGTTTATTCTCGTGGAAAAAGAGTTTATTATCCTCTCTTATAACATAAATATAAAAAAGAGTTATTCTCCTCACTTATTCTCACCATTTTTCATAATATATTCGTGTTTAATCTTTTAATCTCACTAATTTAAATATAAATTAAAAAAAAAGTAACATTTAATAGAAACAATACATTAACTTTGATATTTTGAAGAAAAAAATTGTGAGTTTTCAAAATTTTATGATTCACCCACGTGAATCGTTCCAAATTTGAAAATATAACTTAATCGTTCAAATTGAAGGATTGATTAATTTACTCCCTCAAATGAAATAGTAAATTAGTCCTTTAAATTAAAACACGTAAATTAATTTAGTTATTTTTATCAAAATATTTCTTTACTAAGTAATTATCAAAATCATTGAAAGACTAACATATTAACTTGATTTTTTTTTATAGCAAACTTCAATAGTTTATTGTTGAATCAAGACAAACATAAAACCTTTAAAATTGAGGAGCTAAATTGAATTACTTTGTTCCACTGAAGAGGCTAAATTATAAATAGAGCTAAATTTAGCAAATGTGAGGGACTAATTTGACCACTCTTACAATTTCAAAGACCAAAACGTTAATTTACTCCCAAAAAATTTTTGAGATACTTTCACAGTTTTACTCCCTCTAGTTATCTGGATTAAGAGTAAGTGCTTTAATTATATATAACACATGGTTATGCATCACTTTCCAGGATGAAGAAGATTAACTGTTCAATCTGACAATTGGGTTGGTTCCCTTCAATCTGACAACTAACTGTTCACAGAAATTGGGATATTAATCAGGTCAGTAATACTGGGAGGATTTGGAACAAAAAAAGAAGAAAATTTTCATTTTTATTGGTGACTAGATACCTTATTAAGGACATAAAACTTGTAGAAAGTATCAACAGACTTCAAGTAATACATTACTCAACAACAGTAAAGATCATTGTTTTGTTGCAATTTAAATAAACAAATGAAGATTGCACAATTATAAAATTACAAATTTTTTAAAACTTTGTCCTTAAAATCCTTGATAAACATTTGTCTCTTAATTAAACAATGGCCTTTCAATGAATACAAAGTTCTAATAAGTATAGCTATATCCCCCAACATTTGCCATAGATAGAGAAATTTCCTGCATAAGATGATAAGAAACATGACGTTTTTGTTAATATATAACCAAAACTTGACATATTATGCATACAGGCTTTAGGTATTAGAAATCACATTGTACAATACTACAATATACATATTTCTAAATATGAGTAAGCTGAATCATATCTGAATATTTATTTAGAAAGTGTTTTCTGCACTAGTGACACCACAAACCTACTCTATATTGGCATCCATTCAGACCTACAACTACTGGAATTAAATCTTCACATTTTCTAATTCAGCATTCATAGTTAGACTCATAATGAAACCAAAATGGCACAAACAACATCAGCAGAACCTAATGTTATATAATTTGTTGCTCGTTGATTAAAGATCTTGCATGAATGAAATGATGCAGACAGATTTGATAATAAACGATATTAACAGAAAGGTAAAGTAACTGGGTTAGACAACAAATCCTAACAAAAGAAATTAAAACAATTAGACCAAAATTCGAAGTATTGACCTATTAGATTAAAAATTTGTTAATAGTTAGTTGAGAGTTAGTTATCCATGTTATCTTCTTCACAAAACCAACTATACAGTTGTTATGAATTATATCATGCATTCCTTTAGTTTCCTTAACCTATGTCTTGCTTTGTGACCTTATAGAGTGATGGATGCTTAACAACTAGTTATTGAGAAAAGGTAAGTAAGGTTGGCTAAAAATACAAACTATGACAGTCCCGTTTTTGGCCTCAAAGGAGAGTTCTTAGTCCAATGTGTAGTGATCCCATTTGAAAATGGAAGGTTTTGAAGTATAAAAGAGTCCTTGGGGCATGCGCATGCCTGCCCAAAGGCACAAAACACCCTAAACTCAAGATTCTTGAATACGAAGTTTGTGATCAGCTTATAATAGAAAGACCGTAGTTCATTGACAAAGTTGATTTTGATCCATCAACATGAACACTAATGTCCCAAATTAACAAAGCTTTAGTTTCAATGATAATAATATCACACAGTAATAACTCACCAAGTCAATTAACAACAAGTGGCATCATGAAATCTTGTAGTTTTTCTTTTAAATTTCAGTAATCAGGCAAATGTTGTAAATGTCTTCATCATTATAGTTACAAATCTAGAAACTCTTGCTAAGCATGAAAATACAAGATCAAAGAAAATTTAGAAACTTTAGGTGTATGGTATCATGTAATTCAACCACAATATGATTGAAATCTGGTGATGTACATCTAAAAACAATATACAGCAACTAATAGTGCAGATTAAACCCAATGTTGGTCATTTTTTATTTGATGCAGTACTAAGACATAGAGAATGGATTGAGGGTGAGAGTTCACACCTTATATAATTAAGGAAATAAAACTCATTCAAATTTAAGTTGACACATTCCTGAGGCCCTTGGCACATCAGATAATGTTTTGAGAATGTCGTGCTTCTTCTTTAGATCCAATGAACTATCAGTAATAATCATCATCGTCTTTAAAACGAGTCCTTTTTGCAAAACAAGCTCAACAAATGACACCTCATCTGGAAATCCTTGAAATTCTTTAAATTGAATAAAGGTCAGGTGGGATACAAGACAATTAGGAACACTAGGCAGGGTAGCCCATCCTAAGATTGGTGACTGTTCCTGAAAGCAACAAAGGACTTGAATAAGATGCAATATTCATTTTTTTTAAAAGGAATAAGATGCAATATTCATAGTAATGAATTAATCTTGTTATATATTAAGTGGTATACCGTACATTGTGCAATAAGATGCAACTTCTAATTTGTGTAATCTATTTCATAAAAATTGGTTAATTTCACATCAAAATTATATAGACCAAATTAAGGTTGGACTAAACAAACCTTGTCATTCTGAATTATTAGAACTTGAAGCATGGGACATTTCTGAAGCAAGGTGAGCAGAGAATTGAAGTTAAACCACGGAAGATTGAGCTCTAGGCAAAGCAAATATTGAAATTCTTGAAAAAGTAGATCATGGGGTTCACCAAGCAGCCACTGTTTGTACACATCATCAAGGAGTAATTAGTACAGAACAATATCTATCTACATATGAATAAATCATGATTATTATCAGTTACTTACTAACTTACACTCTGTATAAATGATGATGTAAACATAAAATAACTTTAAAAATACAAAAATAAAAAAATTTAACCTTGGTTGTCGAAGGTTTCAACACCAGATCTTTAGTCCCAGAGAGAGCGCCAAGAAGATTGTGTAAAGGGGTCACAGAACCAAACGATTGGGGGAAGACATCAAGATACGCTTCCACGACATTGTGTAAGTTGCACATGCTGAAAGCTTGGCCAAACGTGATTTGGGTAATGTTAAGGTACTCAAGATCAGGCGCATTTATTTCAAGGTAAACCCCAATTTCATCATCGTCATTGATGATTTTCAGCCTTCTTACGGAAGGTGGGACACAAACTTTGTCCAAGCTTTCCGGAGAAAAACAAAGATTCAGATATTCAATGATGGGGCAGCCACAAAGAAGTGCATTCACGCAAGATACTTCCACATAACCAATGTTGATTAGCAGCGTCTTTAATGAGGGCAAACTAACCACTGTGGAGGGTTGGATGTTTACATCAATTTCACCATAGAGACTGAGGAACAAAGAAGTAAATGTTATATCACAGTTCAGAAAGCAAAAAATCAAATATACTAGTTTTTTTTTTTTTTTTTTTTTTTTTTTTTTTAATATTTTGGACTTATTTTATTTTAATCCTCTGAAATTTGTTAATGTGGAATGTCTAATTATCATTTCAATCTTAGTGTGACCCATATTGAAGGAACTAAAATCAAATACTCTACATACTAGAAGAATCAATTTCAATGTAAACAAATATTCAGGGACTATGGCACACAATTGGATTTGGATTTAACGGGGGCAACAACACTCATGCAGTCAGCATGTCATTGGTGACCGTTAGCTCGAGATAATACGATTCAAATTTCAAGTTCCATGTTTTAGTTTTTTATAGATTCAAATTAATTAGGACGCCTACTGCAGACTGTGTGGATAAGTGGAATTCTTGACAACAACAATTTCAAATCCCAAAAAAGTGCATAAACCAAAAACAAAAACAAAAATTCCAAACTAAAAACAAAAGTAATATATTTGAAGCAATGAAGCACAAACACAGGCACCAAACACGATACAAACAATAATTTGAGAAAATGACATAATCCAATGCAATCACATGTGTCGGTGTCACACACGCCTACGATCAGCAAGTGTGGGTTCTCAGGGCTGGCCCAATAATTTATTTTAGTAAGAAGGGCCTAAAGAAATGTTGAATATATGAGGTCTTTTTTGTTCAAATATTCTTGTCAAATATGTCCCTCATGGTCGGTCGCCTATGCACCATAGGTGGGATGACATCCTAATCAACCAATGTAATGTAGGCTTTCTTCGTTAGATAAGTCAGGTTCCCTAACGCCTATGTCTTTATGGTACCGGCCTCATGGTACTATACATAACCAACATTGAAAGAACTAAAATAATCAGACCTAACAGCAACAAATCCAAATCTCATAATAAAATTGCCGTTGCTATAAACAAAACAAAACAAAAACACAACACTCCGGACTTATATATAAAGAGAAAGTAAGTAGACAAAAAATAACGTATTTAGTTCAACCTGAGCGAAATGAGATTAGTGGAAGTGAATAGTGTTCGAGGGAGGTTGAAATTGGGTCCAGAATAATCAGCAGCATAGAGAGTAAGGTCGAGTTCCTCAAGGTAGGGTCCAATGGCGGCACGAACCCACGCCTCAACCGAGTAGGCACGGCTCTTATCATCAGAAAGAGAATGAGCACAGTCGAGACTCATCTTCCTAATGCCACGAGGATTACGGAGGGCGATGAAGACGTTGTTAACTAAAACAGAGAAACTTCTGAATCCATCTAACTGTTCGGATGAATCAAGTCCGTGAGATTCGTCGGCGAAGTCGAGAACGGAGAGATGCTGCCAGAGGTGTCGCCAGCGGTGAGATAGACGGCCGGTTGTAACGGCGGTTTTGGTTGGGAGACGTGATAGGATGTGGAGAAGTACACCGTCTGGTAAATTGCTGATTCGATCTTCTTCTTCTTCTTCTTCTTCTTCTGGTTTTCGTTGTCGTTTGGATTCCGACGCCATTTTTTTTTTGCTTTTTCGTGAAACCACCGTCCCGAACTTATTGCTTGTTTGGTTTCCAGTTACTGTATACCAAACGTGATTGTAAATGGGTATTAAGGGTGTGTTTGGTAAAATCAATAGTATATATATAAAGTAAGGTTTTTTTATGCCACGTGTCACTTCCATGTTTATTCTCAATATTTTTATTATTTTTTTATATTTTATTTGACATAAATATCTCAACAAACTTTTGATCTTATCCACTAAATATTTTATTTAATTTTATATTTAATTTCTAATATTTTATGTAGCCAAAATATCTCAACAAACTATATATAACACTTTCAATGTTATCCATTAAATCTTCCTTTTTTTTCTTCTTTTTTTTAGGAAAAGAAGTTTCAATTAGTTATTATAGAATCTTTTAGCACCATATTATTCAATTAGTTTTTTCATTGAGGAAAAAAAGGCTTCGATTTGTTTTTTTTAACTATAAATAAATGAGATTTTGTTTTGTTAATCACCAAAATCACATATTTTGAGCAGAAACCGATACTCAAACATTCTTTTGATCTAAACTTTTTCTTTCTTCATGTTTGACAAATACCTATACTATCGTTTCTTCTACTTATGCTTAGATTTTTATTTTTATATATATAATATAAGATGGAACTAACATCTACGAGTGAATTTACTGATTGTTTTTTTTTTCTTTCAGGTCATTGAACTATTGTTTCTGGTATCCATTACAAACACCTACGAGTTGCAGGTCCTTGAACTAACACATATACTATTGTTTTCTGTTTTAGGTCCTTGAACTAACACCTATACTATTGTTTTTTTTTTTTCCGATTCAACAGTACCGCTCTTCTCTCCATTCTTATTCATAATTCATAATTGAGTTTGTGGCATCCATTCCTATTTTCTTTTATTATTATTATTATTATTATTTCACCATTCGTAGTTTAGAAATAGGTATTTTTTCTTATGTTGATCTTTTATGTTGTTTTGTGCGTGAACCCAGTATAGCGGACATTCATAATTGGTGCGTGTCGTTATAGCAATAGGTATCAATCAATCAATCAGTAGTATCAATCAATCAATATTATATATATAAAATAAGGTTTTTTATGCCATGTGTCACTTCCACATTCATTTTCAATATTTTATTATTTTTTCTATTTTTAAAAATCAATATTTTATTTAACATAAATATCTCAACAAACTTTTGATCTCATGCACTCAGTATTTTATTTTTATTTTTATTGAATTTCTAATATATCAACAAACTTTTTATTGAATTTTTTATTGAATTTCTAATATATCAACAAACTTTTAAATTAATAAGGTTAAAATTGGAAGAGATTATAAAAAGCTACTAGCTATAAGCTAAAAAGCTACTTGAAATAGCTTTTCAAAAAACGCTATAAGCTAATGAGAAAAACTTTTTACCAAACACGTCTCATTCTTTCAAAACAAGCTTATAAGCTAGTCCAAGAAACTATAAGCTAGCTTTTTTGTGTTACCAAACACAGCCTAAATCAAGAAATCGCAGTTCACACTTGAAACAATGCTAGAAAACACCGTTAAATGACCTAAAAGCCCCTTGGTAGTAAACTGCTGAATGAACTAACCAACAGTTGTTAACTGCCACAGAGTTCATCAGTAGCTAATTGCCGATGCGATTTCTGCTACAAATTTCAGGCAGAACCAACATTACGCTCTCGTCCATTATCACTCTCAACTCAATATCTCTCAAAATCTCATCCAAATTTATTCAACAAAATCACAATTAAGTAATCATAATGCTATTAACATACATTTTAGTTGTTATAATTGTTTTTCTTTTTTTTATATTTTACTTTTAAATTGATTTAAATTTTGTTGTTTTTCTTTTTTTTATAATTTTAGTTTTAGAGTAGATTTACAAGTAAGATATTATGATTCATTTTTAGAGTACACAGGCAATTGGGTTTAATCATCTCTCTCGTTGCATAAGTCAATTGGGTTGTCCTTGACATTCTCTGGGGCATTTGTTTTTGGTTGAGGACCAGAATAACATTTTCTTCCGCCCCGTCTCATCTTGTTGAAATTGTACACGGGCACATTCGCCTTGCTTTTTTGTCCGGTTCCTTCACATTCAATTTTGTGTCATGTCGCAGTCTATTCTGCTTTCTTCTTCTCACCCTCCTTTTTCAATTGAACATCACCCTGATTTTGAGACATATCTACACAATGCAAATATTGGAGATCAAAACCCATACTAATCCTCAAAATTATACCACAAATACCTAACAATTTCAAACAATTCCTAACAATTTATACCACAATTCAATCAATTCTACTCTAATCAACATCTAATGATTCAATCAAATCATAAATATCTAACCCTATACAATAAAATAAAAAACCTAAATAGGTGACAATTTATCCAAAAAAAATCTAACAATTCGATCAAAAAAAAGCCAATGCAATAGGATAATAAACATTTGCTTGATTTTGTGATTGTAATTAGCGTTGAATGACTTAAGGTTGAAGAAATTCGCAACAACGGAGCTCAAAACCGCAACAAAGGAGTTTTGGACTCCTATGTGTTGTTTTGTTCTTATAATAGAGCATCAACAGTTAACTACCAAAGGAACTTCGGTAATTAACTGTCGCCGGTTCATTGCTTCGGCAGTTAACTGTCGAGGGGGTATTTGCATCTTTTACAGAGGTTTTTCAGCCTTAAATGAAGTGTGAACAACAATTTTCTTAAAACAAAGTGTTAAGTGTATTTTTTGGGCCCTAGCTTTCTCAATGTTACGATTTTGGGCTTGTAAAAAATAATAAATTTAGTCTCCTATGAATTAGCACATTTACAATACTCGTAATTTTCGACAATTTTAACTTATTCAACGTAGGTGTGACATCTCATTAAACCACGGCGCCTCTTTTTCTATCAATCTTTATAAGTCTTATCCAATTACTAGCGTAAAAATAAGCACTAACATGTCAATCTTTATATATTTATTGGAAATGGATAATAAAATACTTAAAAATAATAAAACGAGGAGTAACTTTAAAAGAAAAAAATATTACACCAAAATATAGTTTCTTTTATATAAAGTAAAATGAAGATTTTTGATATTATCCAATAATATTTTTTTTAAGAAAAAAATAATATTGGATAATATCAAAAACCTTATATAAACCTAAAAAAATATCAAACACCTTATTTTAATTAATAAATTAAATAAAAATAATAAAATAGTTTAAATGAAAGGGTAAAACTAAAAGAAAAAATTCATTCTAAAAGGATGCATTCCCTTTTGGCCTGAATCTTTTCTTCTAATTTTACCCATTTCCTTTTTGACATATACAATGATCAAGTATTTTTGGCAAATAAGAATGAAATTAACTCTTTTTTGAAAATGACATCATTCTTGTGAAGCTATGGAAAAAGATTCCTAGTTTGAGTTCAATTATAGCATCTACATCGCGGGGAACGAAAAATTTATTCTTAGCTACTAAATTGTGGGCCCAAGTATGCCATGTAGGATTTCACAACCGGTGAGTTTTTTTTTTCTCTCTAATGCTAGAACTCAACACACTTCCTATTTTACTTTATGTAGACCCCACATATTTCTTCTCGCATTTTTCATTATACCTCTTCTCTCCTCTTTTCTTACTTTTTCTGGTGAAGCCACTGCTAGAATGTGTTCCGGTGGGAGAACTTTTCTCCACGGTGTCACCTAACTCATTGATTTTCAATGCATGGAACATAAAAATATGTTTTTGTTGACTAAGAACACTAAGAAAGAACATGTGTTGAAGATGCTCTTAATATTTTTGAAAAGAGAAAAATATAATTTTTTATGGAAGTGTTATTTGAGTCAAAATCTTCTCGAACTTCAATCCATCATTCTAAATTTTACTCATTAATTTTATAAATTGTAGCGGTAGCATTAAGCATTGTTTTAGGTTTTAGAAATATTTGTGTTATTTGAATATGGTTGTGGTATTACCTAAAAAACTATAAAAAAATAAATAATAATAGCTTTGTTATTTAAATATCAAATTTTATACGATTCCATTCCATGTCTTATACACCATGCATCTTATACACCTACCATACGGTGATTCCAAAATACTCCATATGAACAAGAGACGTATTCGATGTCTTTAAAAAATCTGATCAATGATACCAACATATAAGTAGTCGTAATATAATAATATTTGTCAATCCAACAAAAAAAAAATCATCGAATGGGAAAAGAAGCACAAAAGACAATGGGGGAAACAAACCTTCAGAGTGTCCAGGGAAATCTCCAAAGAAGATTAGCTCGCATTTGGTAAAAAAATATTGATCTTAGTTTTGAAGTTTTCAAATTGATTTAAGCTCAATCCAAATTTTAAGAGAAACAAAATAAAATAAAAGATCAAAGATTTATTTAATTGCACAAAAATGAAATTCTAAAGAACAAATGATAACAGTTCTATTCTTTTATACAAAAGAAAAGGGTTTTGCTAACAAGTGCCCTTAGAGCATCCACAATGGTAGTTTCCTAACAAGGACTCCTTAAATGGACCCCATGTGACACATCACTTATTTATAATTTTTTAATAAAAGTACCTATTAAGGACTCAATGACTCCAATGGCAATACACTAATAAGGACTCCAATGAAAAGTATTTAAATATGTCCCATTATCTTTACATATTAAACAAAAATAATTTATCTATTACTCATTTTTACAAGTGGGACCAAGTAGTACACATTTTATTACTTCTTTATGCAAGTGGGACCAAGTAGTACACATTTTATTACTTCTTTATGCAAGTGGGACCAAGTAGTACACATTTTATTACTTTTTTAAACGTGGGACCCGTTAGTTACTCAGGAGAGAGAGGGTCCTTATATAGTTGTCTGTTCCTTAACGGGGACTCAATTTTTCTTCCTCCAATGGAGGGTCCTTAACGGGGAGTGGTCCTTGTTAAGTAAGGACCCCCCATTGGAGATGCTCTTAGGGCACTTGTCAAGGATTCAAAAAATGGAAACAATTGATAACTTTCGTGTAGGAAAAGTTGCTTTTTGATTTTTCAATGTGTTGAATGCACAAATTACAAGATGAAATTTCCATTTTAAACTTCTTATCAAGTGCCCTTAGGGCACTTGTTAGCATTTCCCAAAAGAAAATAGCTCTATCCCACCCTATAAATAAATAACTCATATATATATATATATATATATATATATATATATATATATATATATATATATATATATATATATATGGTTATGATAGAAGACACCTTTTGTGAAGGTGTCTTTTATCAAGTTACTCTATGGGCATTTGTTAAAAGACACCAACTACTTTTTATGAAGGTGCCTTTTATCAAAGTTATAACTAAAAAAGTGAAAATCACACCTTGAGGTGTGACTTGATAAAAGACACCACACTACTTTTTATGAAGGTGTCTTGTAACATAACCCATATATATATATATATATATATATATATATATATATATATATATATATATGGGGCATATCACGTGAGAATGTCTTTTGTATACGAGAATGGTGCGAATAAATTACAGCCATTAGATTAAAATTAAGGGATGAGATTAAAACACAATTAAGTGAGTGCAAATCATGTGAAAACTCTCTCATTCCTTCTTTCACGAGTTCTGCATTCTGTCTACTTCAAATCTTCCTCATCCTCCACCATATCTTCCGGCAAACCACCATCTCTTCCGACGAACCACCGTCTCTTCAACACTTTGATTTTTATTTTCGTGTTTCAATTTACTTCAACATCTTAACCCATCTTCATCAGAATCATCATCCAATCGAAGATTAATCTTCCGATTTCGAAAATATTCAATCAAAACCAGTTTAGATTAAAAATTATTGAAATTGGCATCATGAGTTCCCAAATTAATGAGAACGACGGCGGCCATATGCTCATGACGGCAAACGATGACGGCAAGAGGTAAGAAGATGAGTGGTCGTAACTGAAGAAAACCCGAAGGGCTGACAACCTACAATGGAACGAGTGATCTGACACAACCAACAATGGCGTTTAACTTCAACGATAAATCAATGGCGTTTGAATGCAACAACCAACAATAGAAAGAAGAAATGTATAAATTGTAATGTAATATGAAGCTACAGTGGAACGAGAGATCTGACACATTCATAGCTTGATTTTTGTTGTCTCTTAATATTTCTTTCCCAGAAAAACATATCTCTCTGTAGTTGAATTTTTTTTAACATTCCATTTTCCATCGTTGATTAGTTTTCTATTTTTATTGCTTCTATTTCATTTTCTTGGTTAATTT
This sequence comes from Medicago sativa, assembly GCF_051527215.1. Taxonomy (NCBI): domain Eukaryota; kingdom Viridiplantae; phylum Streptophyta; class Magnoliopsida; order Fabales; family Fabaceae; genus Medicago; species Medicago sativa. The sequence goes on from NC_140756.1 coordinate 62,850,617, forward strand.
ACTCACTGGATTCAAAAATTGAAAAACTTAAAAAAAATCCCCAATTCATGAAAATCGATTTTAATCCAACACAGTAAAATTTGATTTCAACACGATACACAAAATGAGAGAGAAGGAATACAAAATCTGGTATGAAGAACCAACGCAGAGAGAAAAGGGATTTGGAATTGGGGAGGAAGACAAAGAGATGAAAGGACAACGTGACCTTTTAAATTTGGTGTTTTCATCTCATTCATTCATTTTGATCTAATGGTTGACATTCATTCCTATCATTCTCACATAAAAAACCCATTCTCACTTGATATGCACCCTATATATATATATATAGGAACTGCATCAATCTATAATAGAAAGGTATATGAATCCTATTTAACTTTAAAAAAGTCAACCTAGATATACAGTCTTATTATTCTTCCCAACTTCAAAGTCAAATGTTGGTATAATGCACCATACAAATTGCAAGCTCGAGAAATGTGTTCATCAGACCATCCTCAAGTGCAAAAGTGATTTTCAATCAATGATTAGAGCAAATGCCTGATGAAAGCTCCCTGCAGCACCTTCACATATCTGAAAGATGAATCAGTTAAAAAATATCAGGATACAAATTTCCAAATCTATATAGTATCATTACAAGTTTTAAAGTTTAAAAAGCAGATAGAAAGAAATAGAAAAAAGAAAAAACTTAAAGCAGCATACAAAGGTTAAATATAAGATGCAATATCAAACAACTCCGTATACAAAGAACTGCCAAGCTAATTCAGTTACTGTAATTCTACGTCAAAATGTCAGCAATATAAAGAAGATTAAGCAGTGTCCATTGTTATCAGTATCTAGCGATACCTGCCAGTATCTCAATTCAATACAAAATAAATTCCAACTGATACAAATCTTTAGTGTGAGTATCTATTTTGAACATGAACCTCATCTTGAGATCCAATACATTAATCTAGTCAACTTAGTGCCTAAACTTAATGCACTGAGCCATTGTTTTTTGTCAACTTTGTATGGCCAAGTAATATTCTTTTGTCTTTTGGTTTATGACGTGATTATTAAATTATTTTGATGATATATTAGGCTATAATTTTGTTATGTCAGCTGTTATATTTGTGTTGGTAATAATACATCTTACGGTTCATAATAAGATTCAATTTGTGATTAGAAACGTAGGTCATCCGATTCACAATTTGAATCTCGTTTTGATAACCATGGCTGTGTCAACTACAAGATATACCACTGGAATATTTTCATCGAAGAAATTGTGTTAGCCAGCAATAATAATGTTGCATGTCCTAGTGAAGTCTTATCTAAGATTTCAATGAGCCATAAATGGGGTACATATTATAAGTTATCCAACAAATGTGACTGGCTAACAGTAAACCGAATTCTAAAATGTGTTGCGCCAGTTTTCAGTACTTACAATTTTTTGACCAAAGATTTTTTATTTGGAGGTTCTCCAAATAAGCATTATCACCTTCTGGCAGTGGTGAAAACTCATTATTGCCATCAATTCAAGCAGTTGTAAAATGATTTTGTGACAAAAGGTGTTTGGCATTTGAGATAATTAAGGTTCAACTTGTGTGTAGGGACTAGGGACCAAAAAAATACATCCATATATATTAACATAAAGCATCATGCATACCATGCAAATGTGAGGGACTAATTTGACCACTCTTACAATTTCAAAGACCAAACCGTTAATTTACTCCAAAAAAAATTTGAGATACTTTCACAGTTTTACTCCCTCTAGTTATCTGGATCATGAGTAAGTGCTTTAATTATTTATAACACATGGTTATGCATCATTTTCCTGGATGAAGAACATTACGCAAGTTAATGAGATAATCTCTTCAACTCTCATCCAAAAACACTCAAGTCGGTAAGAATAAAAAGGAAGATTCAATTGGGTTAGTTCCCTTCAATCTGACAACAGTTCGCAAAAAACCCTACACCACTATGAGAGATAATAGGGAAAGGAGGATTTAGGGCCGGAAATGGAAATGGTTTTCTGAAATTATGTGTTGGGTCACAAATTTTGGGACTCAACTGCTCATGGTATATAAGAAAGTGATATATAACAGTCTACATTTTCCTCTGTTCTACATTAAAGAACAAGGAATTCACTAGGCCAACTAGCTGCATTGCTCTGAAGCATGGGTACTCCAAACATGGAGAAGTACCGGTACCAGGTACGCACCCGTACCGGGTACGCGTATGGTACTCGTAATTTAGTACCGAACCGTATCTATTTTTATTTGGTTATTTCGTCGTAGTTGGTGCAGCAAAAAGCGTACGGGCGTTGAAAAAATAACCAAATTATCTTGCTTTTGATGAAAATAGTAGAGGGGATGCACAAAAAAAATAAAACTCTCAAGTAACATGATGATAGAAGTGTAGTAATTCACTTGAAAAATATTTTTTTGATGTTTATACCAACGTACCCGTACCTTCATTTTTTAAAATTTGACGTATTACGTACCGGTACCGGTACCCGTACCGGGTACCGTACCCGTACCTATGCATCATGCAGTGCATTGGTATATATAACAAGACCTTGTGCACCATGTGGTGATATTAATTTACCAAAATACATAGTAGTTGCCACAAGACTTTTGCACCTAATGAAATGCATAATACATATATACCTAATGAAATGCAAAATATCATGTTTTTAGTGAATCCCAAATCATGTTAGATAACAAGATTCTGTCAATGCAAATGGCAACTTCCAAACATAATAAAGAAAAAAGTTACTCAAATCTCATTCACAATTAAGACTGGATAACTCGAATTTACAAATGTCTATATATGATGATATATTATGCTACAAAACTCACTGTCATATCTAGTTATTATTGAATAAACAAAACTAAAGAAGCAAATTAAGAACGCAACTCACACAAAACTGTTTTTGTGCATCTTGCACTTCTCGTCGAGAATAATATTAGTTGTTTAAAAAAAAAAAAAAAAACTCATACAAGACTATTTTCTTCTAATTTTAGATTGTCTCAAAGATCAAACTCATATTCATGAATACAAAGTTTGTGATCAGTTTATAATAGAAAGACTGTGGTTCATTGACAAAGTTGATTTTGATCCTTCAACATGAAAATACATGATCTAAGAAAATTTAGAAACTTTAGGTGTATGGTATCATGTAATTCAACTACAATATGATTGAAATCGGGTGAAATACATCTAAAAACAATATACAACAACTAATAGTGCAGATTAAACCCAATGTTAGTCATTTTTTATTTGATGCAGTACTAAGACAGAGAGAATGGATTGAGGGTGAGAGTTCACACCTTATATAAATAAGGAGATGCAGCTCATTCAAATTTAAGTTGACACATTCCTGAGGCCCTTGGCACATCAGATAATGTTTGGAGAATGTCGTACTTCTTCTTTAGGTCCAATGAACTATCAGCGGTAATCATCATTGTCTTTAAAACGAGTCCTTTTTGCAAAACAAGCTCAACAAATGACACCTCATCTGGAATTCCTTGAAATTCTTTAAATTGAATAAAGGTCAGGTGCGATACGAGACAATTGGGAACACTTGGCAGGGTAGCCCATTCTAAAATTGGCAACTGTACCTAAAAGAAACCAAGGACTTGAATAAGATGCAATATTCATTTTTTTGAAAAGGAATAAGATGCAATATTCATAGTAATGAATTAATCTTGCTAATATTAAGTGGTATACTGTGCAATAAGATGCAACTTCTAATTTGTGTAATCTATTCATAAAAACTGGTTAATTTCACATCAAAGTTAAATTGACCAAATTCAGGTTGGATTAAACAAACCTTGTCATTCTGAATTATTAGAACTTGAAGCATGGGACATTTCTGAAGCAAGGTGAGCAGAGAATTTGAGTTAAACCCGGGAAGATTGAGCTCTAGGCGAAGCAAATATTGAAATTCTTGAAAAAGTAGATCATGGGGTTCACCAAGCAGCCACTGTTTGTACACGTCATCAAGTAGTAATTAATTAGTACAAAACAATATCTATCTATATATGAGTAAATCATGATTATTGGAGATATACTTAGTTACTAGTTTATTATCAGTTGCTTACTAACTTATACTCTGTATAAATGATGATGTGAACATAAAATAACTTTTAAAAAAAATAGAAATAAAAAAACTTAACCATGGTTGTTGAAGGATTCAACACCAGATGTTTAGTCCCAGAGAGAGCGCCAAGAAGGTTGTGTAAAGGGATGACAGAACCAAACGATTGGGGAAAGACATCAAGATACGCTTCCACGACATTGTGTAAGTTGTACATGCTGAAAGCTTGGCCAAATGTGATTCGGGTAATGTTAAGGTACTCAAGATCAGGCGCATTTATTTCAAGGTAAACCCCAACTTCATCCTCATTGGCGATTTCCAGCCTTCTTACGGAAGATGGGACACAAACTTTGTCCAAGCTTTGCGGAGAGAAACTAAGATTAAGAGATTCAATGATGGGGCAGCCACAAAGAAGTGCATTCACGTTAGACACTTCCACATAATCCATGCTGATTTGCAGTGTCTTTAATGATGGCAAACTAACCACCGTGGAGGGTTCGATGAATACATCAATTTCACCATAGAGACTGATTAACAAAGAAGTAAATGTTATATCACAGTTCAAAAAGCAAAAATCAAATATAGTAATTTTTTATTTTGTACTTGTAGTCCTCTAAATTTTCTTTTATTTTTAAGAATTTAGTCCTCTAAATTTGTTCCTTACTGTTGAAATTTGGGGTCTAACTCATCTTTACAAAACCGACTTATAATGTGAGAAGTGTCTCCTCTTTATAAACTGATGTGACACTAAATCCACCCCCTCAAAGTCAAGCCAAACAAGGAAACTAGAGGCAGATCACAATAAAGGTGGGATTACCAACAATTTCTAATTATTATGTAAACCGACTATGGCCCCATTTGGATTGAGCTTATGAAAAATATGGCCTCATTTGGAAAATAACTTATGCAAATAAATAAGTTTTTATATTAATTCATAAACTCTCACTGATGAAAATATTTTCATAAGTTTTTTTCTTTTTCCTTCCATAAAATACGGTAAAAGCTTGTTTATCTGCATAAGCTCAATCCAAACAGGGTCATAATCGAAAAAAACACTCACTCCAGATTTATATATGAGAAAATAAAGTCGACGAAAAAACAATTAGTTCAACGTTATGCATGCATGCCTGAGTGATACGAGGTTAGAGGAAGTGAAGAGTGTTTGAGGTAGGTTGAATCCAGAACCGTAATAACAAGCATATAGAGTAAGCTCGAGTTCCTCAAGGTAGGGTCCAATGGCGGCACGAACCCACGACTCAATCGATAAAGTTCGACACTTATCATAAAAAAGAGACTGACAGTTGAGACTCATCTTCCTAATGCCACGTGGATTATGGAGGGAGAGGAAGACGCTGTTAACTAAAACAGAGAAACTTCTGAATCCATCTAACCGTTCGGGTGAATCAAGTCCGTGAGATTCGTCGGCGAAGTCGAGAACGGAGAGATGCTGCCAGAGGTATCGCCAGCGGCGAGATAGACGGCCAGTTGTAACGGCGGTTTTGGTTGGGAGACGTGATAGGATGTGGAGAAGTACACCGTCTGGTAAATTACTGATACGATCTTCTTCGATTTCTTCTTCTGGTTTTCGTTGTCGTTTGGATTCCGATGCCATTGATGATGGATTATCGTCAAACCACCGTCCCCAACTTTATTTCTTTTCCTGGTTCGCTTTTCTTTGCGCGTTAAAGGGTTTTCTTAAAAAATAAGTTGTCACGCTAATCACAATCACAATAGTTTATATATCGAAATTCTAAAATTATAATATACTTTTTTAATTTAAAATATACTTATTTTTTTTATCATAATAAGAGAAAATTTTAGAATTTTTTTTGGTAGTAGCCGAGGTTTGAACCCCGAAAACCCCAAACCTTGCATATTTTATACATTGTCCCAATTGAACTAAGCTCACAGAGTTTAGATACATTGAAGAATTAGAAATGATAAACAAACACAAAAATATAGACACAAATAGGACACCGTATTCCACTGTTCCCTTGTACTCCCTCCGTCTCACAATAATTGTCTTTTTACCACTTTTTCTTTTTCTCAAAATAATTGTCACTTTAGAATACCAATGCAACATTTATTATTTTTTTCCATTATTATACCCTTATTTATTGAATTTCATCCAACTTAACTACTCCACTAACTACAATTAATAAGGGTGTTTTAGTAAATGATACCAATTTTACCATCAAAATCAACACAATTAATCATTTCCTTAACAATCGTGCATAAACCTTAAACGACAATTATTTAGAGACGGAGGGAGTACTATTTTGTTTTTTCCTCATCCTCTCACATTTGTGCATCTCTCTTCCACTCTCTCATCAAAACTGTTTCCTCTCCCTTACCTTTCTCGTTCTTCTCATCAAACAATGTTCCCTCCTGCAGCTCTCTCTTTCTTTCACCGATGCCGATCTACTAATATCACCGGTGACCACTCTCTCACTGTGTTTTTGCAACTGAGCTGCTCTCTCACAGGCCACGACTTCATCAAATCTGTTTTGGAACGACGGATCTTTGGGCTTCGGTTGATGCAGATCTGCCTGACGACGGATTTTTGAATTTCAGTAGGCGGTGGTTATAGATTAGACGGTGGTTGTAGGTGGAGAAGATGAGATCTGGACGGCGTCAGAGAAGTCTAATGACGGCGTCGGAGAAGTCTAATGGCGGCGACGACGTCGGCGAGGAGGATGGTGTTGGTGAGTGACGGTTGGACAATGGTGTTAGTCGTAGGAGGATGGTGAGTGAACAGTACCAGAGATTGAGAAAAAAACGTGAAAGCAATTAACAAAGAATAAAGATACCCCTAGTTTTCAGTTAAAATAAATTTTGCCATTGTACTTTGAAGGAAATTACCAAATTATCCCTGATGTCGTATTTGTGTCTAGATTTTTGTGTTTAGTTATCATTGCTCGAAGAATTATTATGATTACAACTTATTTATTCAAAGACTTTTAATACTGACATTAATCTTTATATAAAGATATGATAAAGATTATTTTGAATAATAAAGTGCACAATAAAGTACTATTTTAATATGGCAAATGTTAACTTGTGCCCTCAAGGGCACATGTTAAGGAACTTATTAAAGAAATATAAGTATGAAAAGCCGTGCATTCAACTTCTTAAAAGTCAAAATGTTATATTTTCCAATGCAAAGTTACTTCTTTTAGGTTCCTTAACATCTGCCCTAAGGGCACAAGTTAACATGACCCTTTTAATATTTAGATACAAATTATTGTAACTACTACTACATACACATTCAAGAGATCAAAATGACTCTTATATTATATTTTAAATATATTATTTTGACAAAAGATTTTAATTAACTTGTTTTTTTTTGGTTGAGAGGAGATTTTAAATAACTATTATTTTGCATATACTTGTAAAGATATGTTTGAGTAGGTATTTTGAAAATTAAATGATACTCCTCTGTCCCGTCCCAGATTAAGTGAGTTATTGTGAAATATAAATATATAAAGGTACAAAGAATTATATGATGGCACTAAAATGAAATTCTCAAGAACACATGATAACACTGTTCCATTCTTTACAAAAGAAAACAGCTCTATCCCATCCTATAAATAACTCTTGCTTTTATATATACAGCAACTGCCTTCTATCTTTGACCACAAAAAAAAAGTAACTGTTCCTATCTGTAATGCAAAAGAAGGTATATGAAACCTATGTAACCTTAAAAAAGCCAAACCAGATCTACAGTCCTACTTTCCTTAGAAAAGCCAAATGTAGGTTCTATGCACAATGGAGGGGAATCCAAGCAGCATATTCTTCTAGTTGGGATGAGCCGGCAAGAAATTCCATCATGACTATGTGCAAAGACAAATAACATTTTCATGAGCCTATGCACAAACTACGTGATTTCAAGACCAAAACAATAATATATCAAAATATATTATCTGTGTTTAATGATTTTGTCCGACAATTGGTTTGCCTTGGCAGCTAAGCGAGCAGTTGAACCGACAGTCATTGGCTGCAATGATATTTGCTGGACCATAGCACAATACTCGGGATCCTCGGTCTTCCCTTTGTACCTTATCCACTGTACCATTTCATGATACATCGGAAAGAACCGCATCTGAATTGCTTTGTATGAGAAGTACGGTATAAGAGTTGAGATCACCACAAAGAATGTCACTATCCAATAGGAAGACGAAGGAGCAAGAGCTTCAACGAAGACTGCGTAAGCGTTTTCCGAAATCCTTGGAGGAAGTGATCCATAGATTATGAGAAAAATGTACCAGAAGAAAATGGAACCCCAGATGAAAATATGTTGGATCAAGGTGAAGTAACTTATAGATAGTGCCATTTGCAAGTTTACAACCCAAACTACGCAAGTGTACATGGTTGTTCCAAGTATTTCTCTCCCAGCAGTTCTTCCCTCGTGATCGAAAGCTTGGAGCTCCATTGCTTTTGTGCAGAAGAAGAAAATTAATAAGGCGCTAAAGAATCCGTTAAGCATCCAGCTCAGTACCCGACGCCAGCTGAAAAGGACATTTTGCACTCCTTCTTGATATAACAAAGGAAACTTGAGGCAGTACCGAGCAGATACATCTTGGTCAAATACACCAAGAGCGACCACGGGAAGTGATGAAAAGAAGACATTATAGAGAGCTAAAAACCAGTCGTTGTATGCAGGTTCTCCGGAGAATGATGCATAAACCTCATACAAGAATAGAGTGAAACCAAATGTGACATTCTTGTAGAAAAAATAGCATATCTGTCAGAAATAACAATAAAAAAGTTAACAGAATACCGAACAGTCAGAGGAACTTCACTATAATCTAGAGATCCAATTATAGGCACAGTACTATTAATACCATCGATGAGATCCTCCGGTAACACCAATGGCCGTGCACCAGAAGTAATCGCTCCAAATATCGGAATTGTGCAATTGCAATATCACTAGACATAACAGCCTGTGGAATTAGAAGGGGATAAAATATCATGTTGTTTAGAATAACGAAAAAAGTAAAATTCAATGAAAAAAACATGAATATTGTGTGAATTTATGCAGCACCTGCATTCCTTCAACGCCACTTATACCAACGCCGATATCAGCTTCTTGAAGCATTCCAACATCGTTAGCTCCATCTCCAATAGCTAATGTTGTTTTCCCAGTTCCAGATTTGACCAATCTAGTGACCTTTAAGATAAAAACTAGATAAATTATTTCCTATGAAGCACTCACACAGACACTGGACACAACCTTGACACCGGTAATAATTTGAAAAAAGAGAATAATTATTTCTAAAATGTAACCATATTTTTTATCAGGATCAACATATAAACACAGGATCTTTCATAAAAAAATAAAATATATGAACACATGGTAGACTGAAAAATACCAGCGCCTTCTGTTTTGGCGATGAACGACAACAAATAACAGACGCACAACGAATTGCAAGCTCGAGAAACATGTTCTTCATATCATCCTCAAGTGCATAAGCAAGTGACTTGCCATCAATAATTAGTGCAAATGCCTGCTGAGAGAACCCTCTGTGTGCACTAAGCTGTGCAGCACCTTCACGTAACTGAGAGAGGACACTTTGCCTTGATGTCTAAAAGATGAATCAACGAAAAAAATATCAGGATACAAGTTTTCAGCTCTATACAGTATCATCACTAGTTCACTAACATACTATGAAATCATAGTGAAAAACTTAAATCAGCATAAAGGTAAAATATACCAACTACCAAGCAATATAAAACTACTGAAAGTATACCAGCTTGCACTGTCATCCTTGTATCCTTAGAAATAGAAGAGTAACGCTAAGCTTACGCAGTTACAGTAATGCTTAATATCACTTTACTAAACTGTTTTGTTCAGAAAATCAGAATGAAATCTTTTTTTTAGAAGAAACCAGAATGGAATCTAAGTTCAAAATGTCAGCATTATAAAGCAGATTAATCCGCCATTTCTACTATAAGATATGTTACTAGAATACTGCGATGTTTAAGAGAATCAACTTATCAACACGCTCACTGAAACTATACATTATATGCTCTATATACAAGCTACACCATGTTAGATAAAAAAAGAGATGAAGGTTTTTTTACCTTGGTAATAGCTATTTTGTCCCCATCTTTCTCCAGTGCTTGAATTTCTGGATTATCCAAATGAATTATAATCTGTTTCATTCCTTGTCTAAGCAAACTACAAGCAAAGCTGCAATGGAGTATTTGTGTCAGTTAACTTGAAAAGCAGATCTCATGGGGTGAAGCCTATGTAGCACTGACACTTCACATTGAAGGTGTGTCCTGTATCCAACACCGACACAACATGACAAACGTGGTTAGATTCGACTATAACTGGCATCGATATGTCAGTGTCGTGTCCAATGTTTGTGTCATTGCTTCATAGGGTGAAGCCATAGTTCAAACAATAATAACATTAAATATAATACCCAATATTGATCGCAGTTTCCATTTTATCCCCAGTCAAAACCCAAATCTTAATTCCTGCTTGGGCAAGCTTGTCAATGCAATCAGGAACCTTGCAAAAAAAAAAAGTACAATATAGACATGATTACTAGTTCCATACTAATAATAATCTTCATAAATAAAACATGATTATTTTTATTATAACTCACCCCATCTTGGAGCTTGTCCTCTACAGCAGTAGCACCAAGAAGGATTAGGTTCTTCTCAATATTATTCGATACTTCCTCAATCAATGTTTCCCGATCTGCACTAACTAAATTCTTGGCCTCAGAGAATGTGTTATCAAACTCCTTGTATTCCTCTGCTGCAAGTTCACGATAGGCGAGTATAAGGGTTCTTAGACCTGCATCGGCATATTCATGCACATGTTCCATGGTTTTCTCTTCAAACTCCCTTCCATTCTTGGCAAGTCTTTCAAACATGACACTGCATGAAATATCAATTAAGGCTGGACAATGAGTGAAAATCAAAGGACATAAGTAAACATTCAAAATCATTTAAGGGTACAGATCGATATATCACAAACCTATCGGCACCTTTGCAGAGTAATAAAATTTTCCCTTCACCATCTTGTACTATTACCGACATTCTCTTCCTTGAGCTGTTGAATTCTAAAACATTGAGAATCTTGTACATCCTGCAAATTGAAAGTAGTTACCGAAAAACTGTATCATTGAGACGAAAGAAAATTCCAAAAATTGTGGCTTTAACAACATTTTAGAAGTATAAGCATCAGTTAGCATGTATAAAGTGAAAATCTTAAATTCCAAATAGCATAGTTATGCAGGAAATAAATAAGGTTTGGAAAACAATTGAACCGTTTTTTTCTCTCAAAACTTAGTTCTTTAAAACACCATAAAGGTGTAAGCCAAAGGTCGAAAGTTTACAAACTCACCTATTCTATATGCAGCTATAGGACCTGTTTGGGTTGGCTTTTTTGAATTTATCTACTAGCATAAACACTTGTGAGACTGTTTGGTAGAGCTTATGAAAACAACTTATCACCTGTCCATAAGCTGTTTTCAGCTTATTCTATAAACTCTCTACGAAACATTATGAAAACAGCTTATCATGTACATAAAAACAGTACGACTTTATTTTATCTATTATTAAATAAATAGCTTATACAAACAGTTTCGTCTACTTCTTAATTAAGTTGTTTATCCAAACAGGGCTGTCTAGTTCTTTTAATTGAAAAGTTCTTATTGTCATTAGATGATAAGCTGTTATAAAATGCATATCCGTCCTAAAGCTGTGTTTCCATGTGCAAGGAAAATTGCAGCAGTAGCAGTAAAATTCTTAGCAATTGAAACAACTAACCTTTCAACTTTCTTGCCTGATACTGGATCCAACTCGCATGTCGATAAACTGGTCTGAGCCCTTTTGAAGAATTCAAAACCAATTTCTCTTGCCGCAATAACAAATGCAGCTTCATCCGGAGATTCAGCCTCGTAGGAGACATTTCCTGTGTCTTGATCTATTTCTGGTATGGCTGTATGACAAACGGCCAATAGACGAAAAAACTTCTGGATAACATCTGCATGAGGCTCATTAACCCAGTTACCATTCATTATTCTTTCATCAGTAAAGTTAAAACTTTTAATGGCTGCTTTTTTATCGAGAGAACCCCTGATGTCATCTTCTTCAGATATATCATGCCCGTGAGCTAATGATGAACCTTTTCTTCTACTCATGGTTTTCTCAACTTCTGTAACACCACGACCATAAGCTACACCAGCGATCGAACATTTGATGAATTCCATCGAGTTGCAGGTCAAAGTTCCAGTTTTATCAGAAAGTATTGTGTCAACTTGACCGAGCTCCTCGTTCAAGTTTGAAGTGCGAGCATGTGCCGGTTTGTCTGCTTCCTTGTAGTACATATGGATATCTTGATTGATGAAAATGCTCTGAAGGACTTTTACAATTTCTATTGACACATACAAAGAGATGGGAATAAAGAAACCATATAACATTAAGGCTGTCAAACAATGAAATACAGCAGCAGCGGCTGGTCTTTCTGGATCAAAGAAAATTGTAGAGTCGTCAGGCCTTAAATACCATCTTTTCACTGAATCGTTGTGCAAGTCGTCTTTAGTTATAAAGCCAAAGAAAATAGATCCCACGGATGCCATTAGAAACAAAATACAGAACAAGAAGTAGATGACTCTATCCATCTTCCTCTCCACTCGGCTTCTTTTTGAAGGTGGGTCGGTAGAGTTCTGAATAACCTTAGTCTCATGACCAGTGAAGATAACAGCTCCAAAAATATAGTCTGTATTGCGAAGTTTAGAGTCTCGCAGAAGAAGTTGCTGAGGGGAAAGGGCATAGTTTTGGTTTTCAAACTCCAAGCTCCCAACAAACGAGTACAGATTTGCATTTGGATCTTCACATTTGACGGTAGCTTTAAATTTTTTGAAGTTGAGATCATCATGTAAGGAAGAAGTTACCTCTAAACCTTGTTTTAGCTTCAAATTTGTCTCACCGTCCAAGTTCATGGTCTCAACATAACAAACTGCATCCTCATAACTCGACGAAAGCAATAAGAGATCTGCTGGGAAGAACTCATCCTTCTCTACCTTCACTATATTTCCTACCTTCAGATTCTTCCATGCAGTATATTCAAAAACGCCATCAACTTTATGAACTTTAACTCTTCTATTGTTCACCTCAATATCCTGCAGGAGAATCATATATGTCACAGATGAAATAAAAAAAAATGTAGTAAAACCATATTACAGAGACCAAAAGCATTACTAACTCTGTATTTTATCATATGCAGGGACAGCTAAATAATATAAATCAGTATTAGTAACCATTGATTAAAAATAACAATTTAAATTTTCACATAATACAAGAAAATCATTGGCTCCCTCAAGTTTTTTAGGGGTTACAACTAGCATTTTACCCTATAAGTGCACCCTGCAACTTAGCAGATTCAAATATTGAACATATATTGGAGTCATATGAACAAATAACTAAGTAACTGCAGTTCTTCCTTTCGAAACAATACTGAGAAACTAAACAGAAAAGCTACAATATTCCATAAGCTGCCTGCGACAATTTTACCTTTTGGTAAAGAACTTCATGGCCTTGTAAAAATACCAGAAAATTTTCAATTATTTACTGACTGATATTCTTTAAGCCGTTAAGTTTGGATCGAATTATTTGAGCTAATCTACAGGCATAAACACCCGTGAGACTATTCGGGAGAGATTATGGAAGCAGCTTATGACTCTCCAGGATAGCTTATATGAAAACAGCTTATAGCTTGTAAGGAAACAATTTTACTTTATTTTATCTTTTGTTGTAAAAATAGCTTATACAGAATCACTTATATGATAATAACTTATGCTATAAAATGCACAACAAAGTTGTTTATCCAAACAGAACCTAAATAATTTATCTCCCTTATATTTTTTTAACAATAAGTTAAAAGATACTCATATGTATACAGAATATTCTGATTCATATGGAATCTCTCTCTCTCTCTACACACTTGTACTGCAGGATAGAGAAGAAGGTAAAAAGTTTCAAAAGTAAACAGAATCCACAACAGAAAGAGTTGGTAGTTAGATAGAATATAGTAGTAGTACCTGCTTTTTCCTACGCCAATCTTCAATACCTTCTTTCACAATAGTTGCTCCAATAACAACAACAAGAGGAAGAATAGCAGTAACAGCTCTATAAGGAGCAAGTTTTGTGAAAGCCAAAACACCAGTAACCAAAAAATAGAAATTTGCAACTCTCCTAAACTGTTCAAAAAGTGATTTTGGAAGGAAAGTTGCAGCAGTATATTTTGTAGATCTAACATAATTATCTGCAAAATTCCTTATCACAACTTCCTCAGAAGCCGTAGCAGTAGTCGTAGTAGTAGTAGTAGTAGTAGTGTCGTGTTCATTGCATAACACCACCCTTGAATAACCTTTACTACCAATTTGTGAATGATCTCCATCAACAGAACTTGCTTTGAAACAAGTGAATGAATAAATCTTGCTTAAATGTAGCTTCCTATTTTTTCCACCCCTCATTCTTAAGTCTTAACCACCCTTTTTTCAACAAAATGAAATTCAATATCAAGAAACATAAATTAAAATAAGCTGAAATAATAATTGGTTTTTCAAATTCCAAGTGTCACTGCCAAACTAGACTTAGTCAAAATGGTAAATTTCCATAAACCCAATTTCCAAAGTATGGTCACACTGACATGAATTATATCCTAAAAATGCTGAGAGCTTCTTCAAAAAGCAACAAAAAGCAAAAAAAAAAAAAAAAAACTACCAATTCCAACAACTACACAATGCTATCATATCATATCACAAACACCTCATAACGCTAACCAATAGCAGAAAGACCCATTAAACAAAAAAACAAATAAAGTAAAAGATGCTAAACCCCAGAAAGGTTCCAACAAGAAAATGCTCAAAAACCCTTAATTTAATCAAAAAAAAAAATCAAAACTTTAAAACTAGTAAAAATCCAATCTTTAAAACTACCAGGAGAGAGAAAGAAGCGATACACACAACTATGAACCGAATTAGGCCTGCAAAATTGTGAAATCTACAATGAAAAACTGACACAAGACCAAAACATAGGATAGTGTCGGCAACAAAAAGTTCTAGAACAGAATGAAAAAACAATACAAAAACTGCAGATTTGAATGATGACAGTATTGTCTCAAGAACAAGGTTTGATCAAGCATTTTGGGTATGGAAAAGACAAGCATTTCATTTTCAGAACATAAACTATTCATATTTAGTTCAGTGTTTTTTTTTCTCGAAAA
Organism: Medicago sativa; assembly: GCF_051527215.1. NCBI lineage: Eukaryota > Viridiplantae > Streptophyta > Magnoliopsida > Fabales > Fabaceae > Medicago > Medicago sativa. The sequence goes on from NC_140756.1 coordinate 62,865,940, forward strand.
AGTGGAAAAAAAATACACTTTTTTTCCGGGAAAATAAAGTGGGAAAATGCTAACACAGATTTCCACGTAATACAGATAGAACAAAGTTTCTTTTTTTCTCTTTTTCTTTATCTTTATTTTCGCGGGAAAAAGCTATGAATGAAGCTTTTTTTTTCGTCAATGGTGGTCACCGAGAAGAAATAGTGTCACTCTCAATTTTTATTTGTTTTTATTTGTTATTTATCCAAAAAAGAAAATCACAATTAATAAACCAATAAACACGACGACATTTGAATGAGATGATAAGAAATCTCTTTCAATTTAATAAAAAATTTAGATTTCAAAGTGTTAAATCTTTTAAGAATTTTTTTACTAATTTCTATAGTCCTATCTGATTCGAGTGGTCAGTTGAGTAAATCGATACTAGTTAAGAGAGATAAAAAAGAAATAATTTTTTTATAATAAAAACTTATGAAAATTAGTGTCGTGGCAGATCAAAGTAATGAGAGAAAGGACCATCTATAAAAACATGTAATAAAAGGACAGAAAGTGATATGATTTTTATTTTATTTTTGTAAATACTACTAAAAAATGAAAAATTCTTACCAATTCACCTATTGATTCAATTTTTCAATCTTAGAACTAGAGAGAGGGTAGCACGTATGCACATAGACAACAACGATGTTTTCTTTATTTAAAAGATTAACAAGTGTGGAAGATTTAAAGCCGACAATACCTCATAAACACAATATTGTTGACTTGAGGTTGGATCCAGCCGAAACGATTAGTCTTTCACAACACGATGATTTGAATTCTGATCAAAAAAAATACTCATATATAATGTCCGACAATACATTAAATAAAAATTATAAGGACGGATGTTTTTATTATAGGTAGTTGAGTGTGTTGATAAACATGAAATGCGCCGTCATGTATTGTGTACTCTAACATGGTCATGTTGTTTTTTGACTAGTCATTTGAGTTGTTTGGGAACCAAAACATGTTCTCTTGTGTTCATGTTTTCGTACCTAGTACCATTTCCTAAATAAATTTTACCCATTTTTTCGCTACTTTACCTTTACTTTTTTTTATTTTTGGTATCAATTTTTACCCTAAAATGCTATCGCTATTAATTGTTTCATAAAGGAAGGCTCTTAGAAACTCACTAGTTAATTTCCATAAATATTATTATTTTTTTGAATAATTTCCATAAATATTTTAAATAACTCATTATGTATCATTAATTATATGGAACCAATCAGTGACAATTTTGTTGATAAATTGACCTAACATTAAGGATTATTTCAATTTTCAAAAAATTGAAAAAGGAACACATTTTTATTTTTTATTAAAGAAGTGATGAAAAATAGTGTCGTGACAAATCGAATTAATGAGAAAGGACCGACCATCCATAAAAACATGTAATAAAACGACAGAAAGTGATACACGGGTTTTCCCTTTTTATCAATAAATAAATATGGGTATTTCCTTTTTATCATTAATAAGTATGAATGAATGAATAAATAAATAATGAAAATAAAAAAAAATATGAATCCCCCTTTCAATTCAATTTTTCAGGAGCAGAGAGGGTGAAAGAAAACATATGCACAGGGACAATGATGTTTCATTTTTTCTTTTGACTCAATAACAATATTAGGACCAATGTGGTTGCATCCAAAAAAAATTAATCTTTTTTAATTTTCTAACATGATAAATCAAAGTTTAAATAAATGGTATGCTCATATTTTTCTTAGTACAACAATGAAAATTTACGTCCGTTCAATGACACTGACGTAGTAGTATGTATTTGATTCTCAATTCTTCTTACATCACACATACGTCTAACAAACCCTTTGATCATGATAATTATGATATGATCACCTTTAATATCCAATAATTCATCAAACTAGACTAATTTCAATGAAAGAAAATAAAATCAAAAATCTATACCAGGACTAGATTTTTCATTCTTGATATAAATAATCAAGATGAGAGATACTATTACAATTCAAAGTAAAAATGAAAATTTACCTCCTTTCAATGACACACGTTATAGTATGTATTTGATTCTCAATTCTTCCTACATCAAACATGCGTCTACTAAACCTCCCATCGTGATAATTGTGAAGCTAGTAATTGACACTTCAAAAAAACGCGCAGAATCCCCACCGTGGATCCAAAGAGGCTTGTAGTATAAGATTTTTTTACTAGTAGCTGAGATGCGCCGTCATGTGTTGTGTTCTAACATGCTCAAGCAGTTTGTTGCCTACTCATTTCATTTGTGTTGTCTGTAAACAAAAACATTTTCACTTGTGTTGTTTTTTTGTACCTGGTATCATGAATAAATTTACCTATTTTTTCTCTACTTTTCATTATTTCACTTTTTGATTTTTGGTATCAATTTATACTCTTGAGATACTGTCATTGATTGTTTTACAAAGGAAGACAGCAGTAACTCACTAATGTAGCACCATAGACAACTCTCTTCACCAATTTTCCGCAAAAAACAATTTGGAGAGGATTTTCCGCAGATTTTAAATAACTCATTTAATATAATTCCCTAAAAAAAAGAAAAAACTCATTTAATAGAATTAATGCACAAAAAAACATCTAAATATCATTAAACATACACAATTAATTAGTTCCTCTTATTCCCTTTCACTGACCATTTGTTTAAAAATATTTTAAAGATAACCAGGCAATTGAGCTCAAGTGGTAAATGATCTGCATCATGGTACTCGTGAGTTTAACTCAGTTGGCAGGGACAATGCATAATATATGCAAAGTCCGGTATCAAACCCCAATCACCACAAAAAATGATATGCACCATGGACGAATTGTTCGGATTTTCAATGGAACAATTGTTAGTCAGACTATCTTTATCTCACAGTCGAACTACATAGGCGGAATTCGAACCCCAACATCTCATTTATTCACTTTAAAAAAGTTGAATCTATGTTCACTAGACTACTTAATCAAAAAAATTAACAAAAAAACATTTCTACTTATTTCTCGATTTTAAAATTCAAAGCAATATTAGTGACTATTTTGCAATATCACTCTTTTTAATGGTGTAGTGAGACATGATATGATATAAGTAAATCATATTCTACTCATATCTTATGTTTGGTGCATCAATTGAACAAGATACATTAATCATCTTTTTAATTGCTCTCTCTCTCTCTCTCTCTCTCTCTCTCTCTCTCTCTCTCTCTCTCTCTCTCTCTCTCTCTCTAAGCAATTATATTCATATGTAGTCAATTCAATTTAATACCAAAAATTGTGTTGATCAAAATAGTCGGCCACAGTATTACATCATGTCGTTGGTTACATCCCCGAAGTACTCAGGAGCAGCCAATTGATAAGGGAAAGGAACCAGTACATTCACAAAAACCAAAGCAAGGATGGAAACCGAAGGATAATGCAGAGGGAATTGGTTCCTCGAAGGCTTTTGCAACTGTGGCGCCCATTCAACACAATGATACAATTCATGCGACCACTATTTTGGCTGGTGCTACTGCTGTCCCCATTCAGCAAGATGATTCACGCGTAGAACCCTGCCGTTTAGCAGCTTCTCATCATGATGACAGAGATGATTTGGAAGGTGCCACGGTTGTTCCAACTCATCACAGGGAAACACATGATGATTCTTCATAGTTGGCTGCATCTCAGCCTATTGACAATGATGTTACTGCCGCCATTTTCAGTATTGAATTACAAAATGATGTTGATATAATTCGCAAGGACCGGCTGCCTAGTACATCAATTCATATGCTGGAAAAGATCTCTGATGAAGCGCACATTGACGTGCAATCTTTTGTTGAGTACGATGACGTGCAAGGTACTACTACTGCTGATTTTGAGTCCTCAGACATGGAACATAGCGCACCATCAACACCTTTTGACACGCAGAAGCTACTAGCAACACATCTCAGGTTCCAATTGCACAACACGAAACACATCCTAGCAAAAACATTCAGAGTGATTTGGAATTATGGGCTAGAATCAGCGAATACGACCAACGAACCACTACAGAAGGATTAACGCAAGTACTCTCAAAGAAGCAGCAGCAAGCTATGAAAAAAAACAAGTCCTCGGTAAGCCACATTATAAAACCCGTGCAAAGGGAGGTCATCCTCCAACTGCCCAATGAATCTGTTACATTGGAATGTCCGAGTTCAGGGTTCTGTTTGGTTAGACATGCTTCCAGCGGAGTTGCATATGGATTTCTATCGAGACAGAATTGGCTTGCCTAACTATAGATTTCCATAGTCGTTTTTTTTTAGGCTTAAATGTGTAATTAGTCCCTGCACTTTCATCAGTTTTTGGGATTGGTCCCTGCACTTTTTTTTGTTTGGTTTAGGTCCCTGCAGTTTGTAAATAATTTGTTATTGGTCCCTCAGTTAGTGCACTGTTTAAAAAAAAAATCAAAACTAACAGAGTGCCACGTGGCCCAATTATTTGCCGCCACGTGGCACACTACAAGACAAAATTTTAAATTATTAAAAGAATTCAAATAAAATAATTGTTTTGTAATTATTAGTATTATTATTATTATTTAATTAAAAATATAAACAAAAAGGAAGACAAGCCACGAGTGAGAAGTAAAGAAGAAAGGGAACGGCGTGAATGAATAATTCTGCAGATTGATAATAGATTTCGACATCCATCATCAAGTTTCAAGTCTGTAAAAAAAAAAAAAAAATCTGCAGATAAAAAAAGATGGGTAAGAACCAATATGAATATGTAGGGCAAAAACAGTAACTTGAGAAGAAGATGAAAATTTAGATGGATTATGATTTAAAAGTGAAGAAGTAGACATGGTGTTTGTCATTTAGGGTGGGCATGTATATAACTTTGTTCTTTTTGGTGTTTAGGCTTTATTTGCCCCTCTGTTTGTTGCACTTATTTTTCTGCATTTTCCCTTACTGCTGCTGCGTTAATGACAGTATGCAGGGGTTTGTTTTTCAGTTGCATCAGCTTTGCCAATTTGCACTTCTTGTGCTTGGCTTTACAATATATGCCGATTAAAAAAAAAAGACATGGTGTTTGTCAATGGTGGTCGTGATGAATTTTAACGATAAAATGGCTCACGATTAATTTTGGATGAAGAAGTAGATTTAATTTTGTTTTTTTAATTAAATCTAAACAAATATTATTTATATAAAAAGGAAATAATATAACAATTATTTTATTTGAATTTTAAAGTTTTATGTTTTGTCAGATGCCACGTGGCATGAAATAATTGAGCCACGTGGCACTCTGTTAGTTTTAGTTTTTTTTTTAACAGTTGACTAACAGAGGGACCAATAACAAATTACTTACAAACTGCAGGAACCTAAACCAAACAAAAAAAAGTGCAGGGACCAATCCCAAAAACTGATGAAATTGCAGGGACTAATTACACATTTAAACCTTTTTTTTAATGTTTTGGATCGTCATAATATTCCTAAAAGCCTTAGAGACCCTCAGAAGGACTCTTTGGCCCTCCTAAAGGCCTCAACGCCCTCTGTAAAGCCTAAAACGCCCTTCGGATGGGCTTTTAGGCCCGAAGCGCGTTCCGGTTCATGACGCCGCCTTAGGCTGCTTCTAGAAGGCTCTAGACGCCGCCTAAATTACTTAACTAACCCAAGTACTTGCTGACCAAGTAAACACTAATTCGGCTCATAGAGGGTTATAAATACAAATCTTGAGAGCCTTCTCAAGGCATGACCAATATAAGACTAAACCCTAATACGATTATTGTACTTTCTGCAAGTACATGTTTCCTTTTTGTTTTTTCTCTGAGGGTTTTGGCCTAGTCCCCCCTCCTTGTATATATTTTTTTCTCCCTTTTTTTAATAAAATTTTAGAGTTTGGCGGACATAGGACGGAGGCTTCCCAGGGTGCCAACCTAGTTGAGATGTTGATGTGGCCTCCTAATGTCTGTCTTTCTCCCTGCTTAGCAAAAAAAAAAAAATGGAACAAATTCTCGGGAGGGATAGTTTGAAAAATACAACAACAACAACAACAACAACATTTTTAAAACATTTAATACGACTAGATAATTTTTTAATAGATTTTTCTAGATCACTTTTTTAATAGATGTGAACATTTTCATTATTTGTGCTTATACATTATAATAGAAGGAGTTTTTCTAATTACACCCTCTTTAATCCTGCTTATACCCTAAAATTACAAAATTATCCTTCCATAAAATTTAATTTTCAAAAAGCCTTTTCCTTCTTTCTTGGTTTACACCCCAAAACCATTCTTCAGTTTAAGTAGGTCATGTAAACTGAGTTTAAGTGTACATCTAAAAGTCCAACCTTGTTCAATGATTCTACGTAATCTCATTTTAAGTATGTACATGTAAACTTAGTTTAAGTAGGTCATGTAAACTGAGTTTAAGTGTACATACTTATACTAAGTTTAAGTAGGTTATGTAAACTAAGTTTAAGTAGGTTATGTAAACTAAGTTTACATGAACCTACTTAAACTGAATTTAAGTTAACTTCAACAATGTAAAAAATTTAAGTTAACCTTGATGACATGCTGTCATTACGTAATTTTTAGGACTTATTTTGACATTTTGATAGAGTTCTAAGCAACATTAAGTGTCCAGGAGCAGTTAAAAGCATCAAATATGGAAGAACTGGAAGAAGCCAATCGTACTGCGATTTGCTAATCGCAATACGATTTCTTGAAGTCAGAAAGCATGTTTTTTGAAGAGTTGGATCGCAATACGATCCATACCATCGTGATACGATTTCAAGGAGGGCTTTAAAGGAAATTAGGGTTCAAAGTACCAATCGTGGTACGATTTGTGCCATCGTGGTACGATTTTGGGCGATCAGAACTTGCCTATTTAAGCTGAAGTCAGTCTCAAACAAAGGGGATTACGATTTTGGAGAGCTAAAGTGCGATTTTAACACCCAGAAGGCTGCAGCGGAGAGGATTTCATCATCTCTAACCCAGTTTATGTATGTTTTAATTCTTCCATTGATTATGCTATTTGTAAACTCAATTATGAGTAGCTAAATCTCTTAGAGATTAGGTCGGAGATGAACCTATGTAACCCTAATTGATCATATGTTGCTGTGAAACTCTATTATTTATTAATGAATTTCTAGTCTTTATTCAATTCAATTGTTCTTAATGCTTTTTATATCCTGATCAAATATAAACATGATTTTGTGAGATCGAATGACTACTGACCATAGCTTTCGACTTAGACCTAATTGAATTGTTCTGATAAACATGGTTAGTCTAGGAATAGATAATCGTTTGTTAGTGATATTAGGTTAACGTTCATAAAACCTTCAAGGATTATTAGACCACCTAAGGAATTAGGGGCTGTAGTTTAAGAAGAGGGTCCTAACTCAAGGGATTGATTAGGGCTAATTTGTTAACTATCGTGAAACTAGAAAATCATTAGTAATAATAGGTGCAGTAACCAATTAGGGGAAACATAGAGGATTCGAAGACCTGATCTCATCTCTCTCCATATTTTCTTAATCAAATCTTATTCTTTTATTTGATTTCATAAAATCAAACCAAATCTACTGCCTAGTGGCAAACAAAAATAAACCTTTATACATCCTATTTTTATAACGCGATTGAATTATTGAAGTTAAAAACAGTCCTCGTGGGAACGATATTTTTACTACTTCGATAGTATTTGGTGCACTTGCCAGAGATCTATCAAGTTTTTGGCGCCGTTGCCTGGGACTGTTGAATTATTTCAACAAGGCAATTACGTTATAATTTAGGGTTTTTCGCAATTTAATTTTCTGTTTTTAATTTTTATTTTTCTGTTTTCATATTCACTTGATTACTTTGCGTTGTGCAGTGCTACTAAGGTATTTTGCTGTTTATGCGAGGTAAACAGAGCTCAGACGACTTAGAGTACGATCCGGAAATTGAAAGGACTGCTAGAGCACTTCGGAAAGCTGTCCGATCGCAAAGGTTAGCTCAGTCCGTTCCACCGGGTGTTCGAGAACAAATACCGGAACAACTCTCAAGTGAATCTGAAACAGTCTCTTCTCCTAAATCTGCAACTATGGAAGGAGAAGGAGTTGTACCACCGAGACCTAAGCTAGGAGACTACGGGTTAGCCACTCATCGTGGTCAACTGACCCACACTTTTCAACCAGCTAACCCCGTAGCTTTCGACATCAAGACAATTGTCCTCAACGGTTTGAGGGACAAGCAATTCGATGGGACTGAAGCTATGAGTCCTCATGAACACTTGAGCCGTTTTGCTGAAACCTGCGAGTTTTGTGTGCAACCAGCCACCGTGACTGAAGCACAAAAGAAGCTAAGGCTGTTTCCTTTCACCTTGACGGGAAGAGCAAAAGATTGGTTGCTAACAATACCAAACGGGACTGTCCAAACATGGGAAGAGTTAGAGCTGAAGTTCTTGGAGAAATATTTCCCTATGTCTAAATATTGGGAAAAGAAGATGGAGATCTCTAACTTCAAGCAAGGAGAAGGTGAATCATTGTATGATGCTTGGGAGCGATTCAATTTGCTTCTTAAGAGGTGCCCTAATCATGAGTTCACTGAGAAACAATACCTCCAAATCTTCACCGAGGGGGTAACACCAAACACTAGAATGTTCTTAGATGCTTCCGCGGGAGGTAGTCTCAAAAGCAAAACTGATCATGAAGTTCAAGCTCTAATTGAAAACATGGCTGGCAATGAGTATCGTGATCAAGCTAAAAAGAAAGAAAGAGGAGTGTTTGGGGTGAGTGAACAAACTGCTATCCTTGCTAACCAAGCAGCTATGAACAAACAAATTGAAGCTCTAACTAAGGAGTTTCAAGGCTTCACCTTGGCTCATAAGCAACAACAAGTGGCTGCAATTAAGTGTGACTTATGTGGTGAAGAACATCCCAACGGTGAATGTGTTCCGGAAGGATCAAGTGAAGAAGCTAACTTCATGGGAGGTTATCAAAGGCAGAATCAATACTACAATTCAGGCATTAATAAGCATCCAAATCTAAGCTACTCAAATAACAATGCTTTGAACTCTCAGATGCTCACTCCTCCTCAACAACAACAAAGGAAGCCATCAGCTCTTGAGGAAACTATGATGAATTTCATGAAGATGACTCAAGGCAACTTTGAAGAGATGAAAAAGAGTCAAGAAGCTGAAAGAAAGAACAATGAAGCTTCTAGGAAGATGCTTGAAACTCAACTGGGGCAATTAGCTAAGCAATTGGCTGAACAAAGTAAAGGCGGATTCTCAGGTAACACTAAAGACAACCCTAAGAATGAGTCTTGTAATGCTATTGAATTGAGGAGCAAAAAGGTTTTGACACCTTTAGTTCCAAAAGCTCCAAAGAAGGTTGATGATGTAGTTGAGGTGGAGGAGAATGATGTAGTTGAAAAAAATGATGAGGGTGTAGTTGAAAAAGAAAATGATCAGGGAGTAGTTGAAAATGAAAGGAAGAAAAAAATAGAGGGAGAAAAAAGTGAGAAGTTAATTGATGAAGATTCAATCTTGAGGAAGTCGAAGAGTCAAATTTTGAAAGATGGAGACAAACCACAGGTTATTCCATCATATGTGAAGCTTCCATACCCTCACCTTTCAAAGAAGAAAGAAAAGGATGAAGGGCAATTCAAGAAGTTCATGCAACTTTTCTCACAACTACAGGTGAACATTCCTTTCGGTGAAGCTCTTGATCAAATGCCGTTGTATGCTAAGTTCATGAAAGACTTGTTAACCAAACGAAGGAAGCCTAAGGATGATGAGAACATAGCACTTTCTGAAAATTGTAGTGATATTCTTCAAAAGAAGCTGCCACCTAAGTTGAAGGATCCTGGTGCCTTTAATATCCCTTGCTCAATTGGACCGGTAGACATTGGAAGAGCTTTATGTGACTTGGGAGCAAGTATAAATCTGATGCCACTTTCAATGATGAAGAAGCTTAAGTGTGGGGAACCAAAACCAACAAGAATGACCATTACTTTAGCTGATCGGTCAATCTCTTATCCTTTCGGTATACTTGAAGATGTGCTAGTCAAGGTTAATGACTTGGTGTTCCCAGCAGATTTTGTGGTCTTAGATATGGCTGAAGATGAGGATATGCCACTCATTCTAGGAAGACCTTTCCTTGCAACTGGTCGTGCTTTGATTGATGTTGAACGTGGAGAGTTAATGTTGAGATTCCACAATGAGCAGGTAGTTTTCAATATCTTTGAGGCAATGAAGCACCAAGATGAGAATCCCAAGTGTTACCGGATTGACGTTGTGGAAGAAACAGTCGAAGATAAAACCCTTGAATCTCAACCTATTCAATCTACGGAGGTGGAAAATGTGAAATCTATAGACAGAAAAGAAGTGATTGAAGATGTTGGAGAAATAGAGGGTGCTAAGCAACTGGAAGTAAGCAAAGAACGGATGCAACAACAATCATCAGGAGACATCCGTGACAACAAGTATGGGGGATTGACAACTGGTAACAATAAAACAAAGACTACTACCACTGGTCCAGGTGGTAAATTTGCTTATAAGAGGATTCCCTGTGGGATGCGTAATGGGCCGGCTGCTTTTCAATGGTGTATGCTTTCAATTCTCTCTGATACTTTAGAAAGAATTAGGAGGTACTGTGACGAAGGGTTGGCAAGAAACAAACCTGTTGATGAAGCTGTGGACCTAAGGAAGTCTGGTGCACAAGGAACTTATAAGGGTAAGGGACGAAAGCTGAAAAGGTACCGTGAAGGAGGGCTCCCAAATAATGAAGAGGGAGAGACATCAACTGATCCTTAGGGATCATCATCAGTCAAGCTAGTGACGATAAAGAAGCGCTTGGTGGGAGGCAACCCACTGATTTATTTTCAGGTATAATTTATTGCTTTCATCTTTTAAATTTTTCTTTTACAACAAAACACAAAACAGGCAGAGGGTTTTCTAAAATCTTTTTAAAAATATATGCAAGCCCTGCCAGGAAGATTGTAATATAATACTGATGTTGTATCACAATCCCCCTTTCAAAGAATAAGTATTTTTCAAAAGTAGAAGTCCAGAAAAAATTTAAATTTTAAAAATATTGGCATTCTGACTTCACAAAATCGCATTACGATTGACAAATCGTATTACGATGGTGAAGTCAAACACCTGGACTTTGACTTTTGAAATCGTATTACGATTGGGGTATCGTAATACGACTAATGGAAAAATTTTGCACCCTTTCTGTTTCAAACAAATCGCACTACGATGGGAGAATCGCATTACGATGGCATCAAGAATTTGAAAAATATAACCGTTACAAACTGCAATCGTAATACGATTATACAATCGCAGTACGATTTTATCAGGTTCTATAAAAACCCAGCAGTTGCAAGCACAAACCATTCGACCCTTTTTCCTAGTGTTACTCTGCCCAAATTTCTCCAGAAACCCTAACCACGAAATTCATCCCTTTTCTACCAATTTTTCATCTTCCTAACACTTCCCAACATCAATTCCTTCAATAACCTTCATCTTCATCCACATAATCCAACTTATTCATCCTACCCTTTTCACCAAATCATCCAATTTTCATCAATGGCACCCAAACAACAACCACCCTCCAAACCATTGACCCGTCAACAATCCAAGCCTAAGAAAACAACCACCCAACCTTCATCTAGCCAAAACAAACGCAAACGAACCCCCGTTCCACCATCCAATGTTAACCGTTTCATTTCCGATGATGCTCGTGCATGGTTTGATTACTGCAAGGGTTTCGAGGTTGTAGGGGAGAGGCAGTTTGATGTGGTGAATCTCACGAAATACCCCATTTTCGACACAATGCTTCGTGAGAGAGGATGGGAAGAATTGAATAGCATGGTACCGGAAGAGAATAACAAGTCTGTTGTGATGGAGTTCTATTCAAACGCTCGTTTCACGGAAATGAAATATCAGTCGTATGTGCGAGGGAAGGTTATAGATTTTAGCCCTGATACAATCAACAACTTGCTTGGGTTGGTTGCTCCTGAAGAGTGTGCAGTTCGGAGGTTGGAGAGGGAAGCAAAAAGTTGGGGTGATGATCGATGGGCTGAGTTGCTTGCCCAAATGTGTAGGCCAGGGGCTTCATGGAAGAGGGCTAGGATGTTGACATATGCTGATTTTTTGCCCATTCCAAAGGCGTGGGCATCTTTTGTTATTCAGACGCTTGAGAGCACATCTTGCTCTTCTGAGATTCCTCTCAAGCGAGTGCTCACTGTTTCTGCTATTCTTGATTAACAACACATTAATGTTGGTGAACTCATCGCCAACAACATTCATATGTTTGCAAAAGGAAGCAAGTCGGTCTATGGGCATGGGAGCATGATTAATTGGCTATGTGAGAAGAAGCTGGTGCAAGAATTTGAGGGTGATTTGCATACTCCGACCACTAAGCCTATCACGGACAAGACTATGGATGTCTTGATGAAGAAATATGCTGAGTATATGCGGAAGAGAAGCGGTGAACCTGAAGCACCACCACAGCAGCAGCAACCACAAATGGAGCATGGAGAGGGTAGTAGTCATCACGGTTCTTACCCTCCAGTTCATCCTATGGTTCTAGAGTATATGTTCAGTTCTGCTAACTGGATGAATGAAACCTCTGATCTCATGTGGGTTAACCGTCCGAGGTTCTCCGCTGAGTTTGCTGCAGAGGCACAGATGCATAGGAGGCCTATCACCGGGTCTTATGAGAGGTTTGACAAGTCTAGGGAGTCTATGGATGCTTACTTTGATCGCCAAGAGCGATATGCTGCTTTCATGAAGAAGGAGATTACTGATGATTTCGAGGCAGGAGAGAAGGCAGATGCTGATGACTTCTTTGATGGGATACCCGGGACTGCTGGTGATGATGATGTGGATATGGGACTGGATCACTGAGGGTCCAGCTTTGCTTGTTTTATTGTTTTGTTGTAATTTTTATTTTCTGTTGAACAATTTTATTTCATTCCGTATTGTTTGTTTTTTATTTTCTCGTATTGTCAAAAGTCCGTTGAACTAATTTCCCCGTTTGTGATAAATTTGCACTTGTTTATTATTGACGAATTTGTTTGTTATGTGACCTATTCCAGTTTAGTAACAGTTGTTTGATGAAACGGTATTCTAAAAGTTCAAAAGGAGGGGTGACTTGATTCAAAGGCGAAGTGTACGGCGTTGCTAGGTAGTCACATACTCCCAGAAATCTCAGCCATAAGGTTCATTGCCAAATCTTGTTTTTCAATTTACTTATATTTAGATTAGTTTTCCATGCAACTACATTTCTAGAACTTGCATTGTTTCTCTATTATTGATTGGTCTTTGTCAATTACACACTGAGGCAAAAGTGCTTGGTCCTGTGAGCCTTTTTGAAGCCTACCCTGTTTTAATTTGTTGAATTTATCCTTTCTTAACCAATTGTGAGCCGGTAGGATTAGAACTTTTTGTTCGGTGACAAACTACATTACAAGCCTAGAGACTTTTAGGACTTGTCCCTTAATGTATTTTCTGAGTTAAGGCATTGTAGAATGTTGCTAAAGATTAAGTTTGGGGTTGCTATTGGAATTTGCAACCAACTAAGTTTGGGGTGGGGGTACTAGAGAATAAGAGAACAAAAATGAAAGAAAAAGAAATTGTCATGCAAAATACACACAAAAATGGTGTATAAAAAAAAAAAAAAAAAGAGAAATTGAATGATGAAAAAGGGACAAAACATTGAAAATCCGAGTAACTTCAAACTCGAGTGTCCCTAAATGTTAAAAATGTTCTCTAGTACCTTTGCATTGATTGTATTTCCACAAGGTGAATGAATGAAGGAATGAATTTTGTGCTTTAACTTCCGTAGGAATGCCTAACTCAAATTTTGTGTAGCCTACTTATCCAAATATATCCCACCTTTCACCTAAGCCCCGTTATAACCCTAAAGACCTCAAAAGTGTGTAATGATATTGACTTTGATTGATGTTTAGAAACTTTTCAAGCGTATGGTAATATGTAGACCTGCATGTCGACTGGTAGAACCCTGTTTCAATTGAATGCGTGGAGTTGTGAATTGGTGGATGCGAACAAGTCAAACTAGCTCATCTTTAGCTAGAAGGAGAATGAACTTTTGGGTACTATCGTTTTGTCAGGTAACTGTTATTTTACTGTCGTTTGTCACTGTTGCAAGCAAATTCCTTGAGGACAAGGAATGGTTTAAGTTTGGGGTTGTGATGACATGCTGTCATTACGTAATTTTTAGGACTTATTTTGACATTTTGATAGAGTTCTAAGCAACATTAAGTGTCCAGGAGCAGTTAAAAGCATCAAATATGGAAGAACTGGAAGAAGCCAATCGTACTGCGATTTGCTAATCGCAATACGATTTCTTGAAGTCAGAAAGCATGTTTTTTGAAGAGTTGGATCGCAATACGATCCATACCATCGTGATACGATTTCAAGGAGGGCTTTAAAGGAAATTAGGGTTCAAAGTACCAATCGTGGTACGATTTGTGCCATCGTGGTACGATTTTGGGCGATCAGAACTTGCCTATTTAAGCTGAAGTCAGTCTCAAACAAAGGGGATTACGATTTTGGAGAGCTAAAGTGCGATTTTAACACCCAGAAGGCTGCAGCGGAGAGGATTTCATCATCTCTAACCCAGTTTATGTATGTTTTAATTCTTCCATTGATTATGCTATTTGTAAACTCAATTATGAGTAGCTAAATCTCTTAGAGATTAGGTCGGAGATGAACCTATGTAACCCTAATTGATCATATGTTGCTGTGAAACTCTATTATTTATTAATGAATTTCTAGTCTTTATTCAATTCAATTGTTCTTAATGCTTTTTATATCCTGATCAAATATAAACATGATTTTGTGAGATCGAATGACTACTGACCATAGCTTTCGACTTAGACCTAATTGAATTGTTCTGATAAACATGGTTAGTCTAGGAATAGATAATCGTTTGTTAGTGATATTAGGTTAACGTTCATAAAACCTTCAAGGATTATTAGACCACCTAAGGAATTAGGGGCTGTAGTTTAAGAAGAGGGTCCTAACTCAAGGGATTGATTAGGGCTAATTTGTTAACTATCGTGAAACTAGAAAATCATTAGTAATAATAGGTGCAGTAACCAATTAGGGGAAACATAGAGGATTCGAAGACCTGATCTCATCTCTCTCCATATTTTCTTAATCAAATCTTATTCTTTTATTTGATTTCATAAAATCAAACCAAATCTACTGCCTAGTGGCAAACAAAAATAAACCTTTATACATCCTATTTTTATAACGCGATTGAATTATTGAAGTTAAAAACAGTCCTCGTGGGAACGATATTTTTACTACTTCGATAGTATTTGGTGCACTTGCCAGAGATCTATCAAACCTCAACAATGTAAAATTGAAACCGTCGTACAATGCAGTTGAACAAGAAGAAGAATATTAAAACTAGCATTATTGAAAAAGAAGGAGAAATTCATTTACTTGTATGCAATCGAGTATGTATGAAAGATGTTTTGATTCACTCTTTAATCTTTCATAGAGATTGATTGAACATCATGATTGTTTGATCATTTGTGGATAAAAGAGTGGAATCATTTATGAAAGATTGTTTTATAATTTTAGTATTATAAAAATCTTTTAAGAAAATTTGGGTGTAACCAGAAATATACAGGGTGTGAATAGAAAAACTCTAATAGAAGGTGTATTGATAAGAGTAATTTAAGAAAAAATTATGCTCTCCTTCATTTACATCTTCATGTTGCTCGTCATTTTCTTGTAATTTAACCGTCTTTCCTTTAATTTCAGTGATTTAGAGTCTCATCTTTACATTTATATTATAAGTTTGGGTTATGATAGAAGACACCTTTTGTGAAGGTGTCTTTTATCAAGTTACTCTATGAGCATTTGTTAAAAGACACCAACTACTTTTTATGAAGGTGTCTTTTATCAAAGTTATAACTAAAAAAGTGAAAATCACACCTTGAGGTGTGACTTGATAAAAGACACCACACTACTTTTTATGAAGGTGTCTTGTAACATAACCCTATATAGTTTACCTTTTTCTTTAAATGCTTCAATTTTAGTCCTGTTCTTCAAGTCTAATCTCTATTTCTACAAGTACTATTTTTTATTACTTGAGTTAATGTAAAGTTCACATAAGTTAAAAAAAGGATTGCATACATTTTGTAGTGCAGAAGAGGATGGCATACTTAATCTTCAAGTGTTAGCCTATTTAGTATTTCAATAAGATCGTCAATGTGACAACCTAATTGTTTTATAAAGAATGGGACAACCTATTTATAAACAAAACTCATAAAATAAATTTGTTGGGATGCCACATATGTGGCGCTTATTTATTTTATTTATTTATTTTGCATACACCTTGTATGCCAGAGTTTTTTTCTTCTTCTATTCTACAACGTATGCCCTAATAAGTTACAAACTTCAATAAAAAAAAATTATTAGTTCAATTTATTATTTTTCAATTAACATCGTTATCAATGTTTTTAAAACCGAACAATGATCGATCCAGTCAAATCATAGTCATTTGATCATTGATCAAATTGTTGGGTCTTTAGTTGAACCATATAACTTGACCTAATCAAAGACTTTAGTCAGTTAGTGGACACATAGATTTCATGCTCAAAATTATAAATGTATGTTAAGGATATAAATCTTGCCCTCCAAAACTATCTTCCTTTATTTTTTGACCTTCTTCATAGTTAAACTTATATAAACACCAAAATGAAATTCTGAGCCCCGCAATTAGTAAATACAAACAATTCAAAAATCTCGACCTTGTTGTCACATTTGGAGTTATGAATTGGCATGTAAAAGCATGTGGACCTATCATATTTATTTACTTTGGTTGTACAAGCATCAGTGGGATACTCTAACTCTCTAGGGAATATATCATATTGACAATTGAGAATATAGCCAAAATGTCGTTTTTGTCAATTATACGATAATTATATAAGGTTTATCCATATGGCCCTTTTGTCTTGTTTCTCACAAGAGACAGAAATGCTATCGCAATTAGAACATTTTTCTCTTTGAAACTTGGACGGGGAAAGAATAAAATGATGTTCAGATGTAGATATTTAGAGTAAGATATTTAATTTGAAAAGTGACAGCCAAAATTTTATAATGAAAGAGAGTTGTTCAACAAACATACGTAGATCGGATTTTGATCGATTGCCAAATTAATTTGCATGCATCAGCACATGAATGTGAGACAATTGCTCAATGTTAAGAATTAACATATATGTAATGGTAGTGGTTTGCACGAGAGGATTATATAATTAGATACTCTACTATATTGGGTCTTTCATGTTTACAAATCTGTTCATAAACATTAAT
This sequence comes from Medicago sativa, assembly GCF_051527215.1. NCBI lineage: Eukaryota > Viridiplantae > Streptophyta > Magnoliopsida > Fabales > Fabaceae > Medicago > Medicago sativa. Next base: position 62,883,221 of record NC_140756.1, read on the forward strand.
CAAATTATTTGACCAACTTAACAACCAGCTAATTATGATCAACTAGACAATTCCTTGAATTATAGGATTTAATTAATTGTATTTTTTTTTGGTGGCCAAACCCCGGACTTGCATATATATATTATGCACTGTCCTTACCAACTGAGCTAAACTCAAGATGACTAATTAATTGTAGGCTTAAATATATAAATCGTCCCTGTAAGTTCGCGTGTTTTTGGTTTTCGTCCATGTATCTTTTTTTGTTCTAAAACAGCCCCTGCAAGTTAATAACTTTTTTATTTTCGTCCCTCCCGTCATCTTCTGTTAAAAAAACGCCAAAGTGTCTAACGACGCATGACGTGGCAATCATTGACATGTCATTTGTTGCGTATGTTGTAACGCCCGTCGTAATTATTTAATTATTTGATGAGTTTAGCATATATATATATTATATGATTTATATGTGTGATTTATGTGATTTAAGAATTTAAGTAGTTTACATGATTTATAGATAAATTATGTGATTTTCAAGATTGATGTGGAGTATATGATTTTGTGAAGTTATTATGTTAGTATGACTTATTTTATTATTAAATAAAATAAGATATGAAAATAAAATAAAAATATTAAGAAGTGGGGGCGTGATGTGAGATGAGTAATTTTAGTAGTGAGAAAAGAATAGAGGAGTGTTATAAATAAGAAGTTAGGTTGAGAAATAGTTTTAGACAGAACGTACGCTTTTGGAGAAAAAGGGAGAAAAGTCAGAAAGAGGAGAACAAGAGAGAGAGAGCAGCGATTTCTGCAATAACCAGGTAAGGGTGAGACTCACTTTCAATATTATTAAGGGTATAATTCTGTATAATGAATTTAACATGATTAGGTTGAGATTTTGTGAGAATTGGGAATTTAGGTTTATGATCGATTTTGATGATTGAACCATCAAAAGATGTTAGAATGATGCAAAACCTGTGTACAGACCTTAGATATTACCTAGGGTGATCATTAGATGCTATTTGGATGAAAGAACCATGAGGATAGATGAAAAGTTGTGATTTTTAGGTTTCTGGCCGTACTGACATTGATCGCTCGCAACTGCGAGCTACCCCAGACGCTCGCAACTGCGAGCTACCCCAGACGCTCGCAACTGCGAGCAGGATCGCTCGCCATTGCGAGCTCAACCCAAACACTCGCCATTGCGAGTGAAATCACTCGCCATTGCGAGCTATACCCAAACCCTTCGCCATTGCGAGCAAGATTACTCGCCGTTGCGAGTTAAGCTGTTAGTTGCCCAATTTATTCCCCATGCGATCCTTCCGCACGTGTAGTCATGAGTTGACCTTAGAAGTGAGAATGAGGGTTGTTTAGGATGTTTTTCAGAAGTTCCAGAAGTCTTTTTAGGTGACTGAAATTATTAATGATGAAGCATGAGTAATATTATGATGTTTTATGATGTATATGTTGATGTAATTCATTCCTCCAATGATGTTAATACATTCAAGCACTGTTATATGTTGTAATCTTGCTGTTAATTGATGTTGTTGGCAGTAATGTTTTGAGGTTGCATGAGTCGGTCTAAGTTGTAAAGATTAAAGAAGTTGTCCATGTTTATGGAATTGTAAAAGATGTTCACGATGTTGTCTAAGTTGTAGGAAGATTGAGTCCATTGCATACTCATTAAAGATGGGGGCTTGAGGCCCGACAACTTAATGCTCAAACGACGTTGGGGGCTTGAGGCCCGGCAGCTTTATGCTCACATGTTGAGGAGCCTAATTACGCTCATTTATGTTGGGGGCTTGATGCCCCGAATGGTACCACATGCATTTGCATATCAAGAAGTTTCACGATGATTTAAGTTGTTAAGAGTTGCATTGTCAAGTTGAGTCGCGTTGTCAAGTCAAGTGTTAAGCTGAATATGATGTCTGATTATGATTTTAATGATGAAATTTAATGATGATATTTGATGATGACAATTGATGATGTTATTTGATTATGATTGATATGATGCTAAGTAATAAATGTTGATATGTTAGTAATGATTTATGTTGTTAAATGCATTTTTGATGAATTATATGTTTAATTTATTGACTGTAAAATCTCACCCCTTCTGCTTGAAAATGTTGCCCTTCGTATGGGTAACTTGCAGGTAACAAAGACTAGAGGCGTTCGTGAGTGGACTCCTCACATTGTGTCTAGGTGCTCTGATACGTAACGGGATGGAGCTTGCTTTACTTCTATTCCTTACGTGTCTTTTATGAACCTTTTTATGAATAAGTATTGAACCAAATTATGAGATTTTCTGATAAGGCCTGCGTGCCAAGACTTTATTTATATTGAACTATTTTCCGCTGCAAAGTTTCAGATTTTATGATGTTGAATTTTGAAGGATAATGTTAATTATCCATTTTATGACTTTCAAGTAGTATGTGACATTCCGTTTATGATTTAAATACTCTGATTTAATATGAAATTTTTATGTTGGGAAAACGGGGTGTTACATATGTGGCCTTACAGGTGATCCTTACTATATTACAGGGACCAAATCCAAAACCGAAAAAGAATAGAGGGATGAAATTAAAAAAATGCAAACTTACAGAATTTGAAATTTAAAACCCATTTCTTCATCTTCTCTCTCTCTCTCTCTCTCTCTCTCTCTCTCTCTCTCTCTCTCTCTCTCTCTCCAATTTTCCAATTCTTCTCAAATTACACCATATCAGCTTTGTGCTTGCTCTTTCTGTGTTTGTCCTAACTCTTTTTTGAATCTTGCTTGTTGACATGATCTACAATTGGTAGAGCATTCACAATATCTCCTTCTAGACTGATATCCATTGCCATTTTGTTGGAAGAAGACTTGTTTTGCCTACAAAGGATGGTAAATTTAAAACTATTGCACAAAAAACATTCCAAATTTAAGTAAGTAACACACAACAAAGTAGTGTTCTTCAAACTCTAATAATTTTTTCCTGGTTTATTGTTCTGTATGTTCTTTTGTTTGTAAAGAAAATGATAGCTCAGGGAAAAAAGTAGTAGTTGATGACACTAGGTCATACATCATTTTGTTAGTAGTTTTTGTCCACTTTTAGTTGAGTTCAGATGATTCTACATGAGTTTGAAGCTACAAATAGCAGATTTTATGTTTCCAAGTGAAGAAGAAATCGTGCCATGATTTACATCAATCAGAGCAAGATCTGGAGCAAGTTGGAATGGCTTTTGGTTAGTAAAAAATTGGAATTGAAGTAATTTGAGGGTTATGGAGTTACAAGTTGTGCTTCACTCCAGTAGAATTTATTAACGTGGTGTGAATGTATTGTTTGGGATTGAAAATAGTAGAGAAGGATTAAAGAGAATGTGGGTTTGAAGATGAAGATTCGAGAAGGAAGAATTTTTTCTGCTTTACAATTGAAGAATGATGGATTTCTGGGTTAAGATGGAAGAAGATGAGAAGAGGATGAAGAAAATGAATGAAATCTGTGAAAATTATAAGTCGTTTTCTTTTTTTTCCTGTTTAGTCCCTCTTATAATTTTCGTTTTTGGAATTGGTCCCTAAAACACACACACACACACACAGAGAACAAGGATCTTAAATTTCAAATTTTGTTATTTAGGTGTTTTTAATTTCTTCCCACTGTACCTTTTCATTTTTGGTTTTGGTCCCTGTAATATAGTCAGGGATAATCTGTCATGACACATAAGCATTTTTGCCACATCATCCTTCGCCACGTCAGCCGCAGTTAGACACTTTGGTGTTTTTTACGGAAGTTGACGGAAGGGACCAAAATCAAAAAGTTATTAACTTGCAGGGGTTGTTTTAGAACAAAAAAAGATACAGGAACGGAAACAAAAAACACGCGAAGTTGCAAAGGGCGATTTACATATTTAAGCATTAATTGTATTTCATAGTTAGTTTGACTTCTTGAAAAAAATTAATTGTATTACATTCATAAAAGGGTTTTATGTGAATTTTTTTTTCTCAACTACCGATCTTTCTAGAGGAAGAATTGCTTGAACACACATGCAAATAAAAAAAAGGATTGGACACAGTCACACAAGTAGAGAAAAATAAATGAAAAAAAAATTTAGTCATAGCATTCAATTATTTTTTCTTGGGTTAAATATGTTTTTGGTCCCTATAAATATGTCAACTTTTCGTTTTATGATCATTCTAAAATTTTTCTTCAACTTTTAGTCCATAATTTTTTTTTCCATCTTCACTTTTGGTCCCTCCTTTAAAGTAAGCTCATATGTAGAATTCATATTTTTGAATAAATTTTTTTAGAAAAATTCATAATATTATAAGAATCTCTCCCTTAAAAAATTAGAATTTTTTAATAAAACATGAATTTAATATGAATTTTTATATTTTTGACGGTTAAAAATTCATATTTAATTTATGTTTTGTTAAAAAATTCTATTTTTTTTTTTTACAATATACTACACATTTCTACACAATTTCATTAAAAATACAAAAATTAACTTAAAAATAAGGACCAAAAGTAGTGATTGACAATTTTATAGGGACTAAAAGTTGAAGGAAAACTTTAGAGGGACTAAAACAAAAATTTGGTATATTTATAGGGACCAAAAACATATTTAACCCTTTTTTCTTTAATTTTGTATAATCATGTGTGCCTAAACACTTTTTACTTGTGTCTGTTACCAAGAAAGAATTTCTCACCTTTTAACATGATTTTTTCAATTCTTGACAAAAAAAATTAATCCTTTCTTTGTACCAAAAAGAATAAAGATTTACTTGTTTCTGAATCATAGATTTTTCATACAAAATTATGCTAAAAAATAAAACATTTGTACAAGATACATTTTTTAGTAGTGCGTTGTTTGTTTTGCTTTAATATCTGGTTTCTTTTTAGATATGCTGAGATATTCAGTTTCACTGCGTTTTGGATGCCGCCACCGCACCAATGGTATTGTTTGATTCAAAACCTTGCTGCCGCTATGTTTGTCTGGATGTCGTTTGATGTCTCAAATATGATTTTCTACGATTTGGTTTGCTTGGCTCGAAAGAGTGTTATACTTATTGTGTTGTCTCTGTGGGCTCATGATACGTGAATTGTCCGTGTTGATGGTCGATTCATTCGTCATTTCTTAGAAGATGAGTCTAATGTTTACAAACTCATTTATGGTTCGATAAAATATGCTGCGGTCTTTTACACATTGCTTTCTTTTGCAATCTGGTTTCGTGCCCCGCGTTAGGTTCAATCGGTTGTTGGTGTGTATTCGTCCGCTTTTCATTTGGGTTTTTTATACCCCTTTTAGGGTTCATTATGTGGTGCTCGGTCAGGTGTACGTCCATAACGTTTTGTACTTTTTTTTTTGAAGAGGCTAAAATCATAACGTTTTGTACTTATTTTTTACTAAATCTATTTTTCTATGCTTCAAAAAAAAAATTTACTTATTTTTATTTTATTTTATTAAAGTATCACTATATTTTTTTGTTAAACTCTGAGAATTTTATTGATTGAAAAATATATCATAACCATTGGGACCAAGCCTAAACCCAATTAATTACAAGTAAAACAAAATTAGGTAAACCTTGCTATACCCTAATTTTGGACCTAAAAATACTAATCAATTCTTCCTTTCTTACATTATAAGTCATTTTGAACTATCTCTGATCAATTGCATCTTTCTCTGCATTTTATTTCAATTTTATTTGCAAAATTCACATGGAAGGGTGTTTTAGTCATTTCCTATGTCAAAATTTCTTCCAGTCTTCTAAAATTTTGTTTGAGTCCTTTCAAGGAGTTTGAATAAGTCTCTGTTTCATTCTATGTCAAAGTCTATTTCAAAAATTGCACTTTAGTCATTTTGAGTCAATTTTGCCCTTGGGGGGCATTTTGGTCATTTCACACGAAATTTTGGCAGAGAGAGGTTACTTTAAAGTACCTCATTTAAGCCATTGGTTCGTTTTAGTCCGTTTTGTCAATTTTAATCGTTTCACTTTACGTTTGGTCAAATTTATCATTTTTTTTATCCAATTTTATTTTTATTTTCTTTTAAGTCCTCAAAATTCCAAAAATTGCATTTTAATCCCTTAAGTCACTTTATTTTCTTTTAGGTCCTTTTCTTTATTCGTTTTTTTAAAGTCAAACTTTTTAATTCTTTTTGGTCAATTACACTTTAGTCCAGAATCTTAACAATTTTGCAGGTTAGTCCCTTAAAGTCCAGAAATTGCACAAAGGTCCTCAGGCAAATTTTCAGTCCAGTTTCGAATTAGTTACAAGTCCAGAACAGGTGGCAAGCAATCATTGGCCACCAAGGCCACTTGGCAGCCTATAAAAGGAGCCAATTCATCAATGCAGTGACAGAATCCATACACAACGTGCCAAATCAGCAAAAAACACTTTCTCATTTCTCTCTCTTCTCCCAAACAGATCAAAATCACAACCGTTTCTCAAAAACACGAAGAACACAATGAAGAACCCTAGAATTCCAGAACAAAGGATTGAATCAAATTGAAGTGAATTCACTGCAATTCTCAGAGATTCATATTCGAATCTTCATCATCGAATTGAAAACTGCAATTCAAGCACAATTTCAAAGAAATTGTGCGATCACAGTTCGAAGAAGAGAGAAGAAGGGGAAATTGAAGCAAGATCACAGTTCGAAGAAGAGGAAGATCAAAACACCGATTTATTTTCTGTCTCGAAGCTTACCAGAAGAAGCCGAAGCTTGCTCCAGGATCTTTCGTTCGAATCTCCAAACAAATCCAGGTATATTCAAGAAAAACCTTCTCGTTTTTGCTCATATTCATCATCGAAGGTTTGGAATCAAGAATAAACGGTGAATCGAAGAAAGATTTTGAAAAACACTCGAAGAAATTCGAACGAAACCCTAGAAATGTGAATCGTCCAAGATTCACCGTTTATTTCATCAATTGAGGTTCAAATCCATAATCAGTGAAGAAAGTAGTTCGAATTAGGGTTTTGCTTCAGAAAAATTCAAAAAGAAAGTTGAAACCCTAAAAACCGTAAAGATCCAAAATCAAACCTGTGTAAAACACGTAGATCGAAACGTTTTGAGCATCCTTCTTCAAAGAACGCATAGATCGAAACGTTTCGAACTCTTTCTCTTCAAAAATGTCAAGATCGAACGGTTTGAACCACTTTCTTCAGAAAGATAGCAAGATCGAAGTGATTCATGTTCATTCAGTGTTAACTTGAGTGTTGATTCATAGTTTATAGTCCAAAAATCATGTTTGATGTGTGAAAATCATGAAAGAAGCCATGAGAGAGCGAGAGAGAACGAGAGAGTCTGAAGAGAGGAAAGAGAAACCTAGGTTTAGAATGAAGGTGGACCGGTTTCACCATTTTTATAAGAATGTGAACCAGACCGGTTCACCTGAACCAGTCTGGTTCACCCTCAGACCGGTCCTTCTTTTGTTTCTCACCGTTTGATGTGAGTAGGGATGACGTGGACGATCCTGATGTCTTGTTTCTGTGCGTCTGCATGTTATTACGGTGTGCTGCGTGTTTACGAGCGTTGGATCTAGGGTTTGTGGATCCTGGATCAATCTAACGTTCCTGGCACGTTTTGATAGTCCAGGATCCATATTCCCTTGGGCCTGGGCTTGTTTGTTGCGCAGATTGTCCTCTGGTTTGCTTTTTCTTGCTATTTCACACGTGGTTCTTGCTTCTTGCACCCCTTTCAACTCAAAATCTTTTGTAAACACATCTAAAAATTTCTTGAGTGTTTTGATGTGTTTCTTGATACTTTTATGAGTGTTTTACATATTAAAATTGGTAAAAATTTATATGTGATGTATCTTGTAGATAGTTTGTACTCTTGTTAAATCCTTGCAAGTTTTTACTATGTTTTGGTGTGATTTCTTTGTCCAATTAGTGCATAGGCTTATTGTGTGATCTTAGGATGTGTTGGTAAACAATTTGCATCTTTTCATTTACTGTTTGTGAATAGAAATTGTCAATTTCTTGTCTTGCAAGTAATGAGGGGTTTTCTTGTGAAATTAAAGTACAAAATGTGCTTAAAGTGTGCTATGAGGATTGGCATGGCATTGCTTCATAATCCTTATGTTAGGACTGAATTGAAATACTTTGGGGAGTGTCAAAATGGGAGATTTATAGGTCATGTGTTTGCCTTGTTATTGTGATGAATTTTTAAGTATATTTAGATTTTTGTTTTGCTAAGTTTTTGTGTCATTTTGTTAGGTGCTATCTTGCTTGCTTATAGTTACTATCCTATTATGCCTCATCTTCACTAACACTTTCTTCTCATGTTTCATTCATTCATAAGCATTCCCATTTCATTCCATCTCCATCTTACTTCTTGCAATTTAATTTGTACCAAGACTTAGAATGTAAAAATTTAGGGTTTCTTGTAATATTTTACTTTAATGCAATTTTAATTTCTTGGCAAAGGGGCCATAGAATGTGTCTAGGGTATGATGTAAAGGACAATGGACTCTAATGATGTACACCGACACAAGCACCGACACATGCACACACTTCACTTTAGATATATAGTTAGGATTGTATGTTTAGATGAATGTTTAGGCTTTATACTTAGAAAAACCAATTTTCCAAAAAAACTTGAACAAACTTCACCCAAACCATTTTCAAAACAAACCTTGGGATCAAAATCCCATTGAATTTTCCCTTTCTTTTTCTTAATCAAATTTCAATGAAAATAATCATACTTAGACCATATTTTGCAAATTACTAATTCAACCTCACAATTTCATAATCTCATGCCCTTGAGGCCTCTTTCTATTCTTCAAATTCCAATTTTCAAACTTAAAATTAACCAACAAAAACAAAAACATTTTTGAGAGAGAACTACGGTGGATTTGATCCCTTAAACGGGTACGTAGGCAAGGAACAAAATTCCTTCAATTCAAATAAAATAAAAATTCAAACACTTTCTTCTCCCTCCAATTCTTCACTTAGAACACCTTTAGGCTTAATGACATCTTCCAAAATAGCATTAAAAAATAAAGCGCGCGCGTAGAAATTAAAGACGGTTCCTATAGGATACTATAGTCGTTATGGGTGCCTAACACCTTCCCGTAGCGAAAACAACTCCCGGACCTCGATTCTCAAGGGTTTTGCTTACTTTTTCCCTTCCCAAGAAAAAATAAGATATCACCGGTTTAAAAGGTTCAAACGTAATCAATGTTTGACACCCGAAAACTAAGATAAAACAGCTGGCGACTTCACTGGGGAGATTCGAGAGTTACGCCTAGTCTTTATTTCCACGCTTGCGCTTTCATTTTTACTTGCTTCTTTTACTTGCTTTCCTATGTGAATAAATGTTTAATTACTTGCAAACGTGTGGGGTGAGAATATCAAAAGTCCTGCACCCGGGCTGAGTGAACTTAGGATTTAGGAGGGATATAATCGACAATTCATTTCGGGGGTTGCCTCGTGTTTTGGATTATGCGATCAATCCCACATAGCTGAGGCATTTTGGGGGTGATGTTGTCGGCGCGTGTTGTCGCGTTTAGGCACTTTACTTCTAATTGTTCTATGACGCTATGAACCGTAGATAACCAAACCCATCCATGGCCATTTTCTAGGATGTAGTGCGGAGGCTAAACCGAGTGTTGTCTCGAGTTTTAGTCGTCACGCGATACTACACTCAAGTTAGACCTTCCACGGATAATCATGGAGCGAGTGTTGTCTCGTGACACCGTGATATACGTCAGAGAGGTTGCAACTTGGGCACCTTTATAGAACCCGGTTACTACTTCCTAAAGCCCTAGATTCACCGGACATCGTGTCCACCCATGACTCCTTGACTTTGAATTTCAACCCACCATGTTTTCTCCGAACTTGAACATAATCATGCATTCATGCATACATGCATACATGCATAAACTTTTTCCCATGCATTTATCAGAGGACTTAGACAAGTCATCTTTTGAACATCACGGATGTGAACACCAAGTGATACCATCTCAACTAAACTTCTAGTTTTGCCCAAGATCTTCAAATAAAACCGTGTCTCTCCGTGATGTTCACAGCCACTTTGACAAGTCCTCTGACAAAAAAAAAAAGAGAGTCTTTTCGCATTTGAATATCATGCATCATATGCATCATTCATCGGTCACAAATGGCTTCCCGTGCTCATTGTCTCCTGGTTTTGTCCGCCGCAGTCTGAAAGGTGGCTCGTGCTCGTAAGGTTTACCAACCGGCTAGAATTCATCAAACAAGATTGTACAAGAGAAGAAACATGGCTAACCTTGAGGAAGAGAATGCCAGCCCCTCGGGCCAGCCCATTGAAGAGTCTAATCTGGACGAGATTCTGAGGCTTATCAAAAAGAGTGACTATAAGATCGTTGACCAACTGCTGCAAACCCCGTCAAAGATATCCATCCTGTCTCTGCTCATGAGCTCAGAGGCTCATAGGAAAGTGTTAATGAAGATACTGGAGCAAGCTTATGTTGACCACGAAGTCTCTGTGGATCAGTTTGATGGGATAGTGAGTAATATTACTGCCTGCAACAATTTGGGATTTGGTGATGATGAGCTCCCCGAAGCAGGGAAGCACCACAACTTGGCTCTACATATCTCGGTGCACTGCAAGTCTGACATGATATCCAATGTGTTGGTGGACACTGGATCGTCTCTGAATGTAATGCCTGAATCCACACTGAGGCAGTTAAACCATCATGGAATCTCTTTGAGGGGAAGCAGCTATCTGGTTAAAGCTTTTGATGGATCCCGCAAGGATGTTCTCGGGGAGGTAGACTTGCCAATTACCATTGGTCCAGAGACATTCCAAATCACTTTCCAAGTCATGGACATCAACGCTTCTTACAGCTGTCTCCTCGGAAGACCGTGGATTCATGACGCGGGAGCAGTCACTTCTACTTTGCATCAGAAGCTCAAGTTCATGAGGAACGGTAAGATTGTCACTGTACATGGTGAAGAAGCATATCTGGTTAGCCAAGTATCATCTTTCTCTTGTGTTGAAGCAGGGTCCGCTGAAGGGACGTCGTTTCAAGGATTGACCGTTGAGGGCGCAGAACCCCGGAGGGCTGGTACTAGCATGGCTTCATTGAAAGACGCCCAGAAGGCTGTCCAAGCAGGGCAAGCTGCTGGCTGGGGCAAAGTGATTCAGATCTTGGAAAACAAGCGCAAAGAAGGCCTATAGGATTCTCCCCAACCTCTGGAGTTTCAACGGGAACTTTCTACAGTGCTGGGTTCATCAACGCTATTACTGAAGATGCTGCTGAAGGAAGTCACGTGCCTACATTTGTTATACCAGGAGGCACTGTGAGAAATTGGGAGGCCATTGATGTTCCTTTAGTCATGCATGCGTCCATGTAATGTGTCTTGTTGCTCATGTTTTTCTTCGTTTTCAAAATAACAATCCTTTCGCTCTGCCCGAGGCGAAAGTGATATCATTATAAGGGCATGTTTGTTTCGGCATTGCCGTTATCAATAAAAGTTGTCGTTTTTCTCACGACTCTTTGTTTTTTACTTTTTAGTGCCTTTTTCTTGGAAATAATGGTAATGCCAGAAAAAACCAAAACATCTGTATTTTCTTATTAATTTCAAAAATCTGCATAGAAAACATTTTTCTAAAATCATCCCAATCATATTTATGCAGATTGAACCATAATAAACCCGTTGAACACAGTGACCCTAGGGTTCCTCCAAATTTTGAATTCCCTGTATATGAAGCTGAAGATGAGGATGATGATGAAGAGATACCGTATGAGATCACTCGACTGATTGAGCAAGAAAGAAGAGCCATTCAGCCTCACCAGGAAGAAATTGAGCTTATCAACCTGGGTACTGAAGAGAACAAGCGAGAGATCAAGATCGGTGCTGCACTAGAGCCAGAAGTGAAAAAGAAGATCACTCAGCTTCTCCATGATTATCCAGATGTCTTTGCATGGTCCTATGAAGATATGCTGGGTCTAGATCCCAAGATTGTGGAACATCGGATACCGACAAGGCCTGAATGTCCTCCTGTCAAACAGAAATTGAGAAGGTCTCGTCCAGACATGGCTCTAAAGATCAAGGCTGAAGTACAAAAGCAAATTGATGCGGGTTTCCTCATGACAGCTGAATACCCTGAGTGGATTGCCAACATCGTACCAGTACCAAAGAAAGATGGGAAAGTTCGAATGTGTGTTGATTACAGAGACCTGAACAGAGCCAGTCCAAAAGATAACTTCCCATTGCCTCATATTGATGTGCTTGTTGACAGTACTGCTCAATCCAAAGTATTCTCCTTCATGGATGGTTTCTCTGGTTATAATCAGATACGAATGTCTCCTGAAGATAGAGAAAAGACGTCCTTCATCACTCCGTGGGGAACATTCTGTTATAAAGTGATGCCGTTCGGCTTGATAAATGCTGGTGCTACCTATCAAAGGGGTATGACAACTCTGTTTCATGATATGATTCACAAAGAGATTGAAGTATATGTTGATGATATGATTGTGAAGTCAAGTGATGAAGAGCAGCATGTGGTGTATTTGAAAAAGATGTTCGAGAGATTGAGAAAGTACAAACTGCGATTGAATCCTAACAAGTGTACATTCGGTGTAAGATCTGGAAAGTTGCTAGGCTTCATTGTCAGCCAGAGAGGCATTGAAGTTGATCCTGACAAAGTCCGAGCCATCAGAGAGATGCCGGCCCCTCAAACTGAGAAGCAAGTCAGAGGTTTCCTCGGACGTCTGAACTATATTTCAAGATTCATATCTCACATGACTACTACCTGTGGACCAATTTTCAAATTGCTCAGAAAGAATCAGCCTGTTGTATGGAATGATGAATGTCAGGAATCTTTTGATAGCATTAAAGAATACCTGTTAGAACCACCTATCCTTGTCCCACCAGTGGAAGGAAGGCCTTTGATTATGTATCTATCAGTGTTAGATGATTCAGTGGGTTGTGTTCTCGGTCAGCAAGACGAGACTGGTAAGAAAGAACATGCTATCTACTATCTGAGCAAGAAGTTCACTGACTGTGAGACTCGGTATACAATGCTTGAAAAAACTTGTTGTGCTTTAGCTTGGGCTGCCAAATGCCTGCGTCATTATATGGTGAATCATACGACTTGGTTGATATCCCGAATGGATCCAATCAAGTATATCTTTGAAAAGCCTGCTGTTACTGGAAAGATTGCGCGTTGGCAAATGTTGTTGTCTGAATATGATATTGTGTACAAAGGAATCGGAGCCATCATTGTAACTCCGCAGGGACACCACATTCCTTTCACCGCTCGAATAACTTTTGAATGCACGAACAACATAGCTGAATATGAAGCATGCATCCTGGGCATTGAAGAAGCCCTTGATTTGAGAATTAAGCACCTTGACATCTATGGAGATTCTGCACTTGTTATTAATCAGATAAAAGGTGAATGGGAGACTCATCACGAGAAGCTGATCCCATACCGTGACTATGCAAGACGTCTGTTGACATACTTTACAAAGGTCGAGCTGCACCATATCCCCCGGGATGAAAATCAGATGGCTGATGCTCTCGCTACTTTGTCTTCTATGTTTCGTGTCAATCACTGGAATGATGTGCCCGTAATCAAAGTACAACGTCTTGATAGACCAGCCCATGTGTTTACCATTGAAAATATGCCAGATCAAGCTGATAAAGACGTGAATGATAAAAAGCCTTGGTATTACAACATCAAGCAATTCTTGCAGAATCGTGAATATCCACCTGGTGCTTCCAACAGGGATAAAAAGACCTTGAGACGATGGGCTAGTAAATTCCTTCTGGACGGAGAAGTCCTATACAAGAGGAACTATGACATGGTCTTGTTGAGATGTGTTGACAAACAAGAAGCTGAGAAATTGATGCATGATGTGCATGATGGCACTTTTGGGACCCATGCTTCGGGCCACACTATGTCAAGGAAACTGTTAAGGGCCGGCTATTACTGGATAACTATGGAGCGTGACTGCCACAAACATGCTAAAAGATGCCACAAATGCCAAATTTATGATGACAAGATTCATGTGCCTCCACATGCCCTCAATGTTATCTCTTCCCCATGGCCTTTCTCTATGTGGGGCATCGACATGATCGGAAGAATTGAACCAAAGGCTTCCAACGGACATCGTTTCATTCTAGTGGCAATTGACTATTTCACCAAGTGGGTTGAAGCTGCCTCCTATGCCAATGTGACCAAGCAAGTGGTTGTCAAGTTTATCAAGAATAACATCATCTGTCGATATGGTGTTCCCAACAAGATCATCACTGACAATGGTTCCAATCTGAACAATAGCATGATGCAAGCTTTATGTGAAGAATTCAAGATTGAACATCACAACTCTTCTCCTTATAGACCTCAGATGAATGGTGCAGTTGAGGCCGCTAACAAGAACATCAAGAAGATTGTTCAGAAGATGGTCACTACTTACAAAGAGTGGCATGAGATGCTACCTTTTGCCTTGCATGGTTACCGTACTACGGTGCGCAGTTCAACCGGGGCAACTCCCTTCTCTCTTGTATATGGTATGGAAGCAGTTCTCCCTCAGGAAGTGGAGATTCCATCTCTTCGAGTGATCATGGAAGCAAAGTTAACCGAGGCTGAATGGTGTCAAAGTCGGTATGATCAATTGAATTTGATTGAAGAGAAACGTATGGATGCTATGGCTCATGGACAGTTGTATCAAGTGCGAATGAAGAATGCTTTTGACAAGAAAGTCCGACCTCGAGAATTCAAAGAAGGCGAACTTTAATTGAAAAGAAGAATAAGTCAGCAACCCGACCCAAGGGGCAAGTGGACACCTAACTATGAAGGTCCTTACGTTGTCAAGAAGGCTTTCTCTGGTGGTGCTTTGATTCTTACACACATGGATGGTGTTGAGCTTCCAAATCCTGTTAATGCCGATATAGTCAAGAAATACTTTGTCTAAAAAGAAAAGAACAGCGTGGTAGGTCGAAAACCCGAAAGGGCGGCCTAGGCAAAAATGCGCTTCCCGGTGGATCGAAAACCCGAAAAGGCGATCCAGGCAAAAGTTAGGGACAAAAAAAATGAATATGAAAGAGCTCGCTGAGATTGTACGCAACTCAGGCAAGAATGAGCGCCTCGATGAGCCGAAAACCCGAAAGGGCGGTTCATGCAAAAATGAGGTTGACAAAAGACAAGTAACTATATCCGGCAAATCACCATCACCCTTGGGGCACCTGCAACTGTCAATGATCATCTTCATCAGAGGCTTCCGTACTTGTGAATTCAACATTTCTATGAAATGTAGCGGTCATTGTGTTCAATGTATCACCAACCAATAAAATTACCATTTTCCAAGCTTTGTAAATCCGTGAAGTCATGCCTTTGGCTGACTTTCACTCTTCTATATCAATTTGAGCCTTTCTGTTGTTTGAAATTCTATCATCTTTCTATTTTTCAATGCTATATACAAAATATTTCTTTTCTATTTGATAATGTCAATGCCTGAAACAAACATTTTTGAAAATTGAAACATCTTTTCCTGTCTATTTTGAAAGCAAACCTGAGCAATAGGGTACATTTCAATGGAACATGCATGAACAAATGAATGTCAATGTCTCTTTCAATACATGTTACAAGCGGGTTACTCCCTAGGATGATCTGTGGTCAACGGCAAGAATGAAAAACAAAATGAAAATGAAAAATGGAAAAATGAAAATGAAGGGCTCGCTAAGTCGAAAACCCGGAAGGGCGGCTTAGGCAAAAATAAGCACCCCGCTGATTGACAACCTATGAAGGCAATTCAGGCAAAAAATGGGGCAACGAAAAGAATATTATTCCCCGGTGAATCGAAAACCCGAAAGGGCGGTTCAGGCAAAAATGGGTTTTGAAAATGAAAAATGAAAAGAATATAAAAGCATTGACCACAGATGCGAACATCCAATGTTTTCCCAGCACTGACACGCCTAGTAATGGCGACCCGTGTCCAAGGACTTTCCAAGGGTCCCTCCTTTACAAGTTTTTATTGCCCTCAGCCATGGTTTCGATACGTCCCCCAACGACGGTCTCTCCAAAGAGGTTTTTCCCCTATGAATATGTTGCAGCACGAGCCACTACGTGCCCAATCTTCCAATGTTTTGTCTATCTCTGTGAAATTTCCTTGTCAAACTACAAACCAATCATGCATGTCAAGCATTCATACATGCATAATCATGCATTTTATGTGCTCATACGTCCAATAATCTTGCTATACCATACATACATATTGCATATCCAACTCTCAACTGTCAAATTCAACCCAATTTCAACTTTCAATTTCAAATGTCAAATTCGAAGCAATCTCAATTTCAATGTCAATGTCAATATCCAATTTCAATGTCAATGTCAATGTCAATATCCAATCTCAATGTCAATGTCAATTTCAATTTTCAATTCAATTCCGATCCAATCTCAATGTCAAATGCAACTTTCCAATCCAATGTCAATGTCTATGTCTCAATCCAATCTCAATTTCCAATGTCTCCTTCAATTTCAACTCTCAATCCAATGTCAATGTCTGTGTCTCAATCCAATTTCAATTTCCAATGTCTCCTTCAATTTCAACTCTCAATCCAATGTCTAATGTCTATGTCTCTGCTCAATCTCAATTCTCAATCTCTCTTTCAATGTCAATTTTCAATCCAATTCAAATCAATGCTAATCCAATCTCAATTTACTCATTGGGCCAACCCAAAATGGTCATGTCTACCCTCAAATCAAGTCAATGACAACTTACCCTCAATTGGTATCTTGTTAAACCAGACTTTCAATCTTGTTACTGGTCAAGTGTCAGGTTCGATCCAAAAAAGAACCACTTGTACCTGCTTATATACCTATACCTCCGGACAAATGACAAGTTCGATCTGAAGAACAGTTTGTACCCAACTTATGCTTTGTTATCGGTCAAACGGCAAGTTCGATCTAAAAGAACAGTTTGCACCTTCCCACGTGACGTGGTGATAATCCAACAAGCGAGTTCGATCCAAAGAACCGTTTGTATCTACCCTCTTGTCTATGTCTCCAGCCAAACGGCCAGTTCAATCCAAAGAACAGTTTGTGTCTGTCTATCTGTTTGTATCTTCAACCAAGTGTCAAGTTCGATCCAAAGAACAACTTGTGTCTGCCTATATGTCTGTATTTTCGGTCAAGTGCCAAGTTCAATATCAAGAACAGCTTGCACCTATCTCTTGTTTTATATTCCTTGGTCAAGTGACTAGTTCGATCCAAAGAGCAACTTGTACCTTATTTTCTATCCCCTGGCTTGTCTACCCAGTCAATGTCTACCTGAATCCCCAGTGACATGACAGGTTCCATAGACTCCAGTTGTTTGTCTTGCATTCATAATCAAAGTATTGCATGGCATTCATATCCTTGAAACTCTGAAAGCGTATTTTTATGTCCAAAAACAGTACAAATGTTAATATTTAAGTATCTTCGTCCCGTCAACTCTAAGACTTCGTCTCTTGACTCTCCGGACAAAGAAACTTAAATAGGGGCAGCTGTTATACCCTAATTTTGAACCTAAACATACTAATCAATTCTTCCTTTCTTACATTATAAGTCATTTTGAACTATCTCTGATCAATTGCATCTTTCTCTGCATTTTATTTCAATTTTATTTGCAAAATTCACATGGAAGGGTATTTTAGTCATTTCCTATGTCAAAATTTCTTCCAGTCTTCTAAAATTTTGTTTGAGTCCTTTCAAGGAGTTTGAATAAGTCTCTGTTTCATTCTATGTCAAAGTCTATTTCAAAAATTGCACTTTAGTCATTTTGAGTCAATTTTGCCCTTGGGGGGCATTTTGGTCATTTCACACGAAATTTTGGCAGAGAGAGGTTACTTTAAAGTACCTCATTTAAGCCATTGGTTCGTTTTAGTCCGTTTTGTCAATTTTAATCGTTTCACTTTACGTTTGGTCAAATTTATCATTTTTTTTATCCAATTTTATTTTTATTTTCTTTTAAGTCCTCAAAATTCCAAAAATTGCATTTTAATCCCTTAAGTCACTTTATTTTCTTTTAGGTCCTTTTCTTTATTCGTTTTTTTAAAGTCAAACTTTTTAATTCTTTTTGGTCAATTACATTTTAGTCCAGAATCTTAACAATTTTGCAGGTTAGTCCCTTAAAGTCCAGAAATTGCACAAAGGTCCTCAGGCAAATTTTCAGTCCAGTTTCGAATTAGTTACAAGTCCAGAACAGGTGGCAAGCAATCATTGGCCACCAAGGCCACTTGGCAGCCTATAAAAGGAGCCAATTCATCAATGCAGTGACAGAATCCATACACAACGTGCCAAATCAGCAAAAAACACTTTCTCATTTCTCTCTCTTCTCCCAAACAGATCAAAATCATAACCGTTTCTCAAAAACACGAAGAACACAATGAAGAACCCTAGAATTCCAGAACAAAGGATTGAATCAAATTGAAGTGAATTCACTGCAATTCTCAGAGATTCATATTCGAATCTTCATCATCGAATTGAAAACTGCAATTCAAGCACAATTTCAAAGAAATTGTGCGATCACAGTTCGAAGAAGAGAGAAGAAGGGGAAATTGAAGCAAGATCACAGTTCGAAGAAGAGGAAGATCAAAACACCGATTTATTTTCGGTCTCGAAGCTTACCAGAAGAAGCCGAAGCTTGCTCCAGGATCTTTCGTTCGAATCTCCAAACAAATCCAGGTATATTCAAGAAAAACCTTCTCGTTTTTGCTCATATTCATCATCGAAGGTTTGGAATCAAGAATAAACGGTGAATCGAAGAAAGATTTTGAAAAAGACTCGAAGAAATTCGAACGAAACCCTAGAAATGTGAATCGTCCAAGATTCACCGTTTATTTCATCAATTGAGGTTCAAATCCATAATCAGTGAAGAAAGTAGTTCGAATTAGGGTTTTGCTTCAAAAAAATTCAAAAAGAAAGTTGAAACCCTAAAAACCGTAAAGATCCAAAATCAAACCTGTGTAAAACACGTAGATCGAAACGTTTTGAGCATCCTTCTTCAAAGAACGCATAGATCGAAACGTTTCGAACTCTTTCTCTTCAAAAATGTCAAGATCGAACGGTTTGAACCACTTTCTTCAGAAAGATAGCAAGATCGAAGTGATTCATGTTCATTCAGTGTTAACTTGAGTGTTGATTCATAGTTTATAGTCCAAAAATCATGTTTGATGTGTGAAAATCATGAAAGAAGCCATGAGAGAGCGAGAGAGAACGAGAGAGTCTGAAGAGAGGAAAGAGAAACCTAGGTTTAGAATGAAGGTGGACCGGTTTCACCATTTTTATAAGAATGTGAACCAGACCGGTTCACCTGAACCAGTCTGGTTCACCCTCAGACCGGTCCTTCTTTTGTTTCTCACCGTTTGATGTGAGTAGGGATGACGTGGACGATCCTGATGTCTTGTTTCTGTGCGTCTGCATGTTATTACGGTGTGTTGCGTGTTTACGAGCGTTGGATCTAGGGTTTGTGGATCCTGGATCAATCTAACGTTCCTGGCACGTTTGGATAGTCCAGGATCCATATTCCCTTGGGCCTGGGCTTGTTTGTTGCGCAGATTGTCCTCTGGTTTGCTTTTTCTTGCTATTTCACACGTGGTTCTTGCTTCTTGCACCCCTTTCAACTCAAAATCTTTTGTAAACACATCTAAAAATTTCTTGAGTGTTTTGATGTGTTTCTTGATACTTTTATGAGTGTTTTACATATTAAAATTGGTAAAAATTTATATGTGATGTATCTTGTAGATAGTTTGTACTCTTGTTAAATCCTTGCAAGTTTTTACTATGTTTTGGTGTGATTTCTTTGTCCAATTAGTGCATAGGCTTATTGTGTGATCTTAGGATGTGTTGGTAACCAATTTGCATCTTTTCATTTACTGTTTGTGAATAGAAATTGTCAATTTCTTGTCTTGCAAGTAATGAGGGGTTTTCTTGTGAAATTAAAGTACAAAATGTGCTTAAAGTGTGCTATGAGGATTGGCATGGCATTGCTTCATAATCCTTATGTTAGGACTGAATTGAAATACTTTGGGGAGTGTCAAAATGGGAGATTTATAGGTCATGTGTTTGCCTTGTTATTGTGATGAATTTTTAAGTATATTTAGATTTTTGTTTTGCTAAGTTTTTGTGTCATTTTGTTAGGTGCTATCTTGCTTGCTTATAGTTACTATCCTATTATGCCTCATCTTCACTAACACTTTCTTCTCATGTTTCATTCATTCATAAGCATTCCCATTTCATTCCATCTCCATCTTACTTCTTGCAATTTAATTTGTACGAAGACTTAGAATGTAAAAATTTAGGGTTTCTTGTAATATTTTACTTTAATGCAATTTTAATTTCTTGGCAAAGGGGCCATAGAATGTGTCTAGGGTATGATGTAAAGGACAATGGACTCTAATGATGTACACCGACACAAGCACCGACACATGCACACACTTCACTTTAGATATATAGTTAGGATTGTATGTTTAGATGAATGTTTAGGCTTTATACTTAGAAAAACCAATTTTCCAAAAAAACTTGAACAAACTTCACTCAAACCATTTTCAAAACAAACCTTGGGATCAAAATCCCATTGAATTTTCCCTTTCTTTTTCTTAATCAAATTTCAATGAAAATAATCATACTTAGACCATATTTTGCAAATTACTAATTCAACCTCACAATTTCATAATCTCATGCCCTTGAGGCCTCTTTCTATTCTTCAAATTCCAATTTTCAAACTTAAAATTAACCAACAAAAACAAAAACATTTTTGAGAGAGAACTACGGTGGATTTGATCCCTTAAACGGGTACGTAGGCAAGGAACAAAATTCCTTCAATTCAAATAAAATAAAAATTCAAACACTTTCTTCTCCCTCCAATTCTTCACTTAGAACACCTTTAGGCTTAATGACATCTTCCAAAATAGCATTAAAAAATAAAGCGCGCGCGTAGAAATTAAAGACGGTTCCTATAGGATACTATAGTCGTTATGGGTGCCTAACACCTTCCCGTAGCGAAAACAACTCCCGGACCTCGATTCTCAAGGGTTTTGCTTACTTTTTCCCTTCCCAAGAAAAAATAAGATATCACCGGTTTAAAAGGTTCAAACGTAATCAATGTTTGACACCCGAAAACCAAGATAAAACAAACCTATTAAATCTCTAACATAGAAAGGCCTAACAAAGCTAGATAAAGAGTTACCACCATTGACTATTAACAAGATTAATACCATGCTCAGCATAATTGCCTTCTCTATAGGTACGTGTACATGTGCTATTCAAGCTCTTGTACATAGTTGCATACACCACAACATGAATTTTAGCCAGGAGAGAATTGTGATAGATAGCCAATATTTTGGAGTAAGAGCTACGAAGAACCTAGCACTATGGTTTCTAAATATCCCTCCAATAGTTGCAATGCTTAGAGAGCCAATGACCAAAACATCAATTAAGTTTGAAAAACTGCAAAACAACAAAATCTTGCATAGTAGAGGACATTTGACCCTTAGACTCATACTATGTCTCACCTCAACAATGATATTATCTATTAACCTCGCAGTGTTATTGATTTTATTTTGGTATCTTCTATTGTTTTTCCAACCAAAATCACCCAGAAAATGTGTATTATACCACCTATGATGATGTCTTGCACTTGCGCACTCCAGCCTCTTGTGTTGAATCAATTCGTACAAGACTTTGCTTTGAATTTAATTTGACCTTCTGTTAGTAACGGTAGGATTGGTCATTTAGATTAGTCACTCTTTGACTCGATGTGACAAATTAGAAGACTCGACATTATTATTATTTAGTGATAAATCTTTTTTTTACAAGAATTAAATGAATAAGTTTTTGCTCCTTATTATTTTTTTTTGAATAAGCTTTTGCTCCTTATTATTTTTTTTTTGAATAAGCTTTTACTCCTTATTATTAAATTTAAATATAATAAAGAAATTGCCTATATAAGTTATCAAATTGCCTACGTGCCTAAAATAGAGTTGCCCTTGTAAGTGATTTTTTTAGTAGAGTTGCCTACGTAAGTGATTATCACAACATTTCCTTAAGACATGTATAGTGAAATATTTATTTCAAATAATGCGATAATTTTATTTAACAACTGTACATTAACTTATTAATAAAAAAGATTGATTACAAGTTGCCAAATTTTTTAATCTTGACTTTGGTGAATTAAAAACTCTAGTTGAGAGAAAACTATCCACTTGTATGCCTTCAGATTCTGATATCGAGATTAGTCAACATAATGATGTATACTTTGCGTCTAATTTTATTATATGGTTAGAAAAAAACAAAATAATTTTATAGATCATATATCTTGGATATTGATATACCTAACCCACACTTCTATATTAAGATAGAAAGAGTGGTCAAGAGTCATGAGTAGGCAACAAGAAATTCATGTGACTGGTTGAGCTAGGAAGGATTCATTAGAACCATTAGAATTTTTGTAACGGTAAGAATTCATGTGTATGTTTTTAATTTTTGGGTTAATTATGTTTCTAGTCCCTATAAAATAGCGACCTTGTAAGTTTAGTCCTTACTTAATTTTAATAGCATTTTTAGTCCCTATAAAAAAAATTTACTTATAATTTTAGTCCCTGCTAAAACAAAGTTTGATTAATTATCCTTAAACTCTTAAATTTTTGAACGATTTTTTTGAGACAAGATTAGAACACTATGAAAGGTTCGTTTACTAAAATTTAGAATTTTCAGACATGAAATGAATTAAATATGAATTTTTTAAAACGACAAAAGTTAAAGATAAAAAGTAATAAAATCTGGATGTAGAAATCAAATTTTGCTATAATTTTTTGCGGAGGAACTTTTAGTAATGTTCTAAACATGTCTGCAAAAAATTGTTCAAAAATTTAAGAGTTTAAGCATAAATTAAACAAATTTGAATTGAGTAGGGACTAATACTCAGGGCAAAAAAACAAAATTAGGGACTAAAAATGCTATTAAAATTAAGTAAGGACTAAACTTACAAGGTCGCTATTTTATAGGGACTAGAAACATAATTAACCCTTAATTTTTTTATGCAACTTGCAATATGATTTAACTTGGGAAATAAATCAACTATACTGGTATTTTTTGTGTGTAAACATAGTATACTTCGCGCGTGTAACTGGGAAGACTAATCTCTCGAGCTCCCTAATAGTTTTACCATTGATGTATGTCCAAAGCTAGATTCGAACCTTGGATCTTAGTTAAGTTAAAAGAGACCCATGACATCTTATCTAAGCGCTCTATACTATATTGGTCTATAATACATGTTAAAATAGTTCTTTTGAATCACCTAAGTGGTATGGTAAAATGTCCAACCATTTCACTCCCCGTTTTGATCTTTTTGATTGTGTGTTTTTTTTTACATGAATTTATGGTATTAGCCTATTAGGTAGTGTATTCAGTTTGATATAGGTGAGCATGAAGTGTCATATATACACTTCGATAACTATTTATTCAACTGGCTAACTTCACTCACTTGTTGACCAGCTGCTACTGGGCTATTACAGTTTGGTATCGTAAAGAAAATGCTAATTTTACGTTCATTTGTTGTAGTTAGGTTTCATACTATTCTCATATATAATTTATTTATTATATGAAACATTGAGTAAGTATATGTTTGAAACCTAAGAGTTTTCCTTTGTTTTTCTCGAAATAATATGGCTTGATTGAGTAAAAAGAAGTTGCTTGCTTGGTACATAATCTTTAACACTAAATTAGACATCAATATTATATATTTGTATAGTTTCCAACTTTTACGTTACTTTTTCTCTAACCTTGGGCATTTTTCTCTCTCTTTAGATTCAACATGACTCATTCATGTAGTGTTGATTTTCGTAAATGGCACAGTTGATGCAACTATGGTTGATCATACTTAAAAAAAAACATGAACCTCATGTTTCGTGAGCTTAACTCAGCTGGTATGGACAATACATAATATATGCAAGGTCCGGGGTTCGAATCCCGGCCACCACAAACACAAAAAAAAAAACCTTACACGAAACACTAGATTGGAAGCAACAACGACCTTTGCACATAGATTCAGTGGCGGATTTACTTGGGGACCCATGGGGGCCATGGCATCCCTGAAGTATCCTATATATATATATAGTATTATCCATAATGTTATAAGGAATTTCCAGTTGCCGCAGTGGATAGGGGGTGCCTCTATATTCTAAAGGTCGTGTGTTCGACCCTTTCTGATGTATTTTTAACATTTTTCGACCCTTTCTGATGTATTTTTAACATTTTTTTCGTGTGTTCGACCCTTTCTGATGTATTTTTAACATTTTTTTATGTTTTTTTTTAATATTTTATCCAAAAAACGTTCCCACGGAGCTTTCCGATGTATTTTTAACATTTTTTGTCGCAGTGGATAGGGGGTGCCTCTATATTCTAAAGGTCGTGTGTTCGACCCTTTCTGATGTATTTTTAACATTTTTTTCGTGTGTGTTCGACCCTTTCTGATGTATTTTTAACATTTTTTTTATGTTTTTTTTAATATTTTATCCAAAAAAACGTTCCCACGGAGCTTTCCAATGTATTTTTAACATTTTTTTTTTATGTTTTTTTAATATTTTATCCAAAAAACGTTCCCACGGAGAGTCGAACCCACATCATCCACGTTCCTTTTCAGAAAATCAAACCACCAGAAAGAACACATATTACTGTCTGCTCTTACTTGAAACATTTTAATATATAAACGTTTATTAAAAGTGGAGTGTTCCATAACATTTTGGCACCCTCAAAAAAATAAGTCAAGATCCGCCACTGCAAAGATTCACACACAACAAAATTTGCATGGTTGATCAATGGGTTGATATATCAGATGTGTTATTTAGACGGATAAAAACTAACATCATATCCCGACACTACATACAAATGAGTGTGGACATCGAATCTAAGGAAAAGAAAAAGGGTTGATGTCAAATTTTGTGTAAAAAACATTTATCAAGATATCTCTAGTTTCTTCATTAAAAGTATTGCCTAAACCTAGTGCTTGTTCCCAATTACTCTTTACATTTGATGAATTAAACCATCATTGTAAGCCAAAAGAAAATAATTTACTCCTTCAAGGCAAAGGGCTAATATGTGTCTTTTGATAGTGCTGTACTTATGTACTATATTTGTCTCCAAGAGTCTTCAAGAAACTCACGACACACTGTGACTTGAGTCTTTGTGCCTTTTGACCGTCTTGATTTTATCAAAGTTTCATTTGATTATACATGACTGAATTGCATATATCGTAACAAAATTGAAACACCTATATTAGTATATTTTTTTGGTATGACAAAAGAAATTATAATAATCATCGAAAACTTACACACACATAAATGGAGAAGTCGAGATTTGAACCCCGTCTAACGATAACTTAACAATTTTTATAATTACCTTATTTGATTAAATGGGTTGGATTTTTCACAACAAATCAAAAATCCTTTTTTAATTAACAAACTAATCTAAAATTTGTAATAATCTTTTGAGATTCTTTCTTTGAGGTCAACCAAAGGACTTCTGCATTATATTGTAGATTGTACTTTGTTCAATTTATAGTGTTAGAGTTATAGTACTTTAGTATAGCATCATCGTTTCATACCTTTTCTAAACATCGAAAAGGTCTTAATCTTGAGTTGGAATCTTTCCATTCATGAAAATCAACTTATTATTACTTGGACATCAAGGCTCTTTCACACCTTTTCAACAGGCTTTATCCACATGATTGAACGATTAAGGAAAAGAGAAATGATATTTGTACAACCACTTTGAGACAACTTTTTGACAATTTTCTCTCTCATACTCACATTATCCTCTAATTCCCTCTCTTTCTTTTTCTCTCTCCATTGTTTTTAACCGATGAAAATAGAGAAAAAAAAAGTTGTCATCAAAAGTTGTCTCAAATGGTTGTTCACATATCACTACTCTAAGGAAAAATGCATTCCTCCATGTTTTAGATAGAGAATATAGTGCGGACATTTTCCACCCAAGTTTTAGATCCATGAATTATCTTTGGTTTCTCTTTATAGAAAAACATTCTCCACTCTTCAAAATCTTTCTTTTGCTAATACAATGTTTTATTGACAATAGAGTCTCACCGGTTAACCAAAGTCAATGTAGACCTTAACGTTCATAGAACATGTACAAACTATCCATCACCGAAGTCCTAACATTAACAGTCTGTTTGGTAGGGTAGAAATAGGGAAGAGAGAGTGAAGGAAGAGAGAAATTGAAGAGAGAGTCTGAACTTCTCCTGTTTGGTAGTGAAGAGAGATAGAGGAGAGAGACTAAAAAGCTATGGGTCCCACACAAAATTCTTTCTCTTGAAATCTGAGAAGAAATAGAAGGAGAGAAGGGATTCTTTGTTATATTCCTACTATACCCCTCATTTCTCTTTTCATTCAATTAATTTTATATGCCTTTATTAAACTGTTTTTTTTCCTGCGACTGCGGTTATTAACTCTATACCTTCGTATGGGATGCAAATCCAGTGGTATCCTCAATCTATTTGTGATTATCTTGACAAAGTTGCGTGTAGATTTGTTTGGAAAGGATCCGAGAACAAAGGTATTCATTTAGTTAGTTGGGATAAAATGACCCGCCACAAGAAATTAGGTGGCCTTGGTGTTCGCATTGCTAGATTCCAGAATGTTGCTCTCCTTGGCAAGTTGGTGTGGGATATTCTTAACTCTGAAGATAAATTATGGGTCAGGATGTTTAAAGATATTTACTTGGGGGAAAATTTGGTCTTAAATGTTACTAGTCGAAAGGGGTCTCCTACTTGGAACTATATTGTCAAAGCTATTGAGCTCCTTAAAGATGGGTTTCAATTCAAATTGGGGGATGGTAACTCTAGTTTTTGGTATAGCCCTTGGCTAGATAAGGAACCTCTTTGTACTCATGTGCCTTACGTTCACTACCATGATATGAACTGGAGTATCAAGGATCTTGTTGATGGGAATGATTGGAAACTTTCTCGCCTATATTCTATACTTCCCACCAACATTATTAATAAGATGAATTTGGCTCCTCTTTTTCTTGTGCATGACGTTCCTGATGTATGGGTGTGGACCAATTGCACATCTGGCATATACTCCGTTCGAGAAGGCTACCAGTGGTTAATGGGAGCGCAGACTTCATTGCTTGGGGAAGAAAGTTGGAATTGGATTTGGCGCCTTTGTGTTCCTTCAAATATTCAATTTTTCTTATGGCAATTGTGCCACGACTCTGTTCCCTTCAGGTCTGTTTTATTGTCTCGTAATCTTATCTCTTCTAACATATGCCCTATTTGTAATCAAGGTGGTGAAGATATGTTTCATGCTTTGTTTTCCTGCCCTCGTGCCAAGGACGTGTGGTCCTTTTGTCTCCACAAGTCGGTCACTCCTCCACATCGAGATAATTTGCGTACTTGGATGAAAGAATTTATTTCAAATATTAGCCCAGTTGGTCCCATTATCATGTGGAAGATTTGGTGTTCTCGCAACAAATGTATCTTTGAGGATATTAAGCATTCTGTCCAAGAAATTGGCGCTCAAGTGTTATCATCTCTGCATCATATCTTGAAAGCTTTTGCTCATCCTACCCCTCATAGTGTTCAGCAGCCTGCACGTATTGTTAGTTGGCAACGACCTAGTATGGATTCAGTAGCTCTTAATGTTGATGGCAGTGTGTTCCTTGATTCCAACTTGGGAGGTTTTGGTGGTCTTATTCGTGATCATACAGGTTCCTTTTTGCATGGTTTCTTTGGAAAAATTAGTAGACCTTGCATCCTCCATGCTGAGATTTTGGGTTTATACCATGGTTTGAAGTTGTGTTGGGATACTGGATTTAAGCATGTGGTGTGTCTCTCTGATTCAACTATTGTTGTTGACCTCATCCAAAAGGATTTGAATGTTCATCACAAATATGGAAATTTAGTCATGGCTATTAAACACCTTCTTCGTAGAGATTGGGTGGTTAGTTTACGACATACTTTGCGTGAGGGTAACGCTG
The DNA here is from genome assembly GCF_051527215.1 of Medicago sativa. NCBI lineage: Eukaryota > Viridiplantae > Streptophyta > Magnoliopsida > Fabales > Fabaceae > Medicago > Medicago sativa. The sequence continues at coordinate 62,911,130 of NC_140756.1, forward strand.
CAGCTGATTTTCTAGCTAAAAAGGGTGCTCTTAGTGGTAGTAGCTTTGTTATTTTGAATGAAGCCCCTCCTGATATGACCTCTATCCTCTTAGCAGATGCCAGGGGTGTTGAGTTTGTTCGACCCTAGTATGGGTCCTTTTTAGTTTTTTTTTTCTTCCCTTTTGTTACCAAAAAAAAAACTGTTTTTTTTCAACAACTTTGTTTCATTCATTCCTTAAAAAAAAATAAAAAAATTTCATATGTAGATTTTTTTAGTATAAATGTAGAGTATGTGATATTTATTTTGCACGTGTACGTGGTACACTTTTTACAAAATATTACCCTTTTTTTGGGAAATGCTACACTTTTTTTTGGTAAAAAAATACTTAAATTTATATATAAAAAAGATATATGTTCCATTTTGAATAAGTAGTTAAATTAATTAATTGAATTTAAACAAATGAATTAAATTAGTTTGAATGGAAATGTTATTATTATAACATAAGGGTATTATAGTACTTTTAAATATAAATAACACCTCTCTCTTCTCTATTTCTCTCCTTTCTCTCTTATACCAAACAATCCATCAAATCTACCCTATTTCTCACATCTTTGTCTCTTCTCAAACTCTCTCTTACCTATTTCTCTCTTCACAATTTATCTTCTGTCCCAAACACACCCTAAATGTGAGATTTTAAACCACATTATTGCAGCATATGAATCAACTTTTACCAACCAGACCAAGCTATGTTGTCCTGCAACATGATTTCATATATAAACATTTTTTCTAGTTAAACTCATGTACATTTTGTACCCAAAAAGAATCACGTACATTTAAATATTTTGATGGTTCACATATATTAAAGTTCACGTATACATTTCGTACTAGCTAGTATAAGTTCACTTGGACATTTTTTATGGTTAAAGATTCACGTACTATTATATTTCAGTTCAGATAACAAGTTAATTTTGGACGCTCAAGTTCACGTGCATATAAAATATGACTAACGTTAAGCTATAAATTAACACTCACCGCATGAATTGAATTTGCCTAGTGTCTGTAGATTGCATGAACTGAATTTGCAAACAGAGAAAAAATCACTTTTTTTTTTATTTTTTTTTGAATAAAGAGAAAAAGATCACTTGTATATAGTTAATGAAAGATATTAAATAGAATGTATACGAGGCAGGGGTTATTGGGAATTATTGTTAAATAATTTGTGTCAAAGGGGTGTAACTAGGATGTTGCATGGTGTAGTTATAAAAAAAATCTTGTTATTGTGATATTGGCATATGGACGGTATTTCCTTAGACCAAGTCTTTCAAAAGCGTTTAGAGCCCAATTTTTCAATATCTTTTGAAAGTTATTCGATAAGCATCTCAATCTCGCTTCCGATCGAGTCGTAACTCGCGATCAAATGTTTTTGTGTGTAAAATCTAATTGGATTGTAATTATTGATCAACTTTTTCATCTAAATGAGCAATTTTGAGGTGCTTATTGAACAACCATCATACGTTTCTTAGTGCTTCAATCTTCTTTTTTTGTCAAATAAGGATTACACACATTTCTTTGTCAAATAATTGTTATGTGCACGTATTTTTTTCTTTTTTTTTTCTTTTTCTTTCTATCATAATCACATTGGTGCATTGGATCATCAGATTATAACATAACCATGTCACCTCATAATAGAATATAATTCGTATGTAGATATAATTGGTAAAATTATGTTCTCACAAACATGCAAACCAAGGATTCTGATTTCATTAGCTCCTTGATATGTGCCTTTTCCATTGTTGACATTTTATGTTTGATTATCAGTAGAGATGTTACAACTACAAGAAGGGTACATTTCCTCTTTCACCATATCATCTACATCTCTAAGTATTACATCTCAACCAAATTACCTTATCATAATACACAAACCATACTCCATAAATAACAAGCTAAAACTCATCAACCAAATCAGTAAAATCACAAACATCTTACAATGGCTGCACTGTTTTGGGCATTGGCTTTAGCAAGCCTATGCTACCCTCTAGCCTCAATCAATGCTCAATCACAGGCAGCTTCACCTTCCAATTTGCCAAGTACAACTTCACCGTTTGTAGCGAAACAACAACCTGTTGTAGCAGCAACTTCTCCTACTTCTAACAAACCCACAGCCACGGTCACGGCAGCTGCACCATCGAAGTTGCCAACCACAAATCCATCGGACCCTTCAACACTGCCATTATACAAACAACAGCCTATTGTGGCAGCAACTCCTGCTAGTAGTACAAATAAACAACAGCCTATTGTGGCGGCAACTCCTGCCAGTAATACAAACAAACAACAGCCTATTGTGGCGGCAACTCCTGCTAGCAATACAAACAAACAACAGCCTATTGTGGCGGCAACTCCTGCTAGTAATACAAACAAACAACCTGCAGCAACTTCTCCTACTTCTAACAAACCCATAACCACAGTCACGGCAGCTGCACCATCGAAGTTGCCAACCACAAATCCATCTGCACCTTCCACATTGCCACTAGACAAACAAAAGCCTATTGTGGCAGCAACTCCTGCTAGTAGTACAAAGCAACCACCTGCAGCAACCTCTCCTACTTCTAACAAACCCTCGACCACGATCTCAGCAGCAGCACCATCGAAATTACCAACTATAATCCCTGCTGCACCTTCCAAGTTGCCAACGGCAGCTTCACCAACTTCTGGTACACCATCAGCTGCTAAAAAACCACCGACTGTGGTAGCAACTTCTCCCTTGTCTAGCAAACAACCAACCACCACTCAACCGCCTGCAGCTGCAAAATCATCTCCAAGCCCTGTAAAATCACCAGTTCCTAAAGTTACGTCTCCAGCATCTTCCCCTGTGAAGTCACCTGTCCCCAAAGTCGCGACTCCAACATCAGCTCCCGTGAAGTCACCAGTTCCAAAAGCTACGACTCCAACAGCCTCTCCTGTGAAACCACCAGTTCCAAAAGTTGCAACTCCAACGGTTGCACCTGCAAAACCACTGGTTCCTAAAGTTACAACTCCAACAGCTGCACCTGTGAAACCACTGGTTCCAAAAGCTACAACTCCAACATCTGCGCCTTTGAAACCACCAGTTCCGAAAGCTCCCGCACCAAAACCTTCTCCTGTGAAACCACCAGTTCCAAAATCAAAACCTCCAACAACTGCTCCTGTCAAATCACCAGTTCCAGATCCTCCAAAACTTGCTCCTGTAAAGTTGCCAGTCCCAAAGGTTACACCGGCATTAAGCCCAAAAACCCCATCCCCTAAAATTCAACCACCACCACATCCACCCAAAAAAGCACCTGTTTCTCTACCACCATTATCTATACCACCTGTTTCACTTCCACCATTACCATTACCACCAGCTTCTAAACCACCAAAGGTATCCCCAGCACCTGCAAAGGTACCAAAAGCACCAGCACCGGCCAAAGAAGCACCAGCACCAGCACCTACACACAAAAAGAAAGCACCAGCACCCGCACCAGACAAAGAAACACCGGCACCAGCACCAACACACAAAAAGAAAAAACCAAAATCATCACCAGTTCCTTCCCCAGCAATTCTCCCACCATCACCTGCACCAACACCTACAATAGACACACCAGCACCAGCACCTGAAGATGATGCACCAGAACCACCACCCCACAAGCACAAGAGAAAAAAACACAAGCATAGTAAGCATAAGAAACATCACGCACTAGCTCTAGCTCCAGAACCTACAAGTTCAAGTTCAACAATCATTAGAAGGAGTCCCCCAGCACCACCACTAGCTGATGATAATACTACAGTGAGTTCAGATGAGGGACCATCACCAGCACCCAGTCCTAGTGCGGTAATATCTTTTTCCATTTTACTTTAAGTTACAATTATATATTTATGAACCTCTTTGGTCTAGATTATGCCGCATTAACAAATTCATGCAATCTTTATACAGATTGTACTCTGACTTGGCAAACAAGTCTAAATCATGCAGTGAGCTTTGTGCATGTGACAAAACTTGCTAAATCTTCTTTACCAAATCTTATGATTTTATGTTTTACAGAATGGTGCACAATCTTACCATGTGCAATGGAGAAAGATGTTGTCAACCGGTGTACTTGCCACTGCCATTTTGTTGTGTGTCACTTGAGTACATGCAGAAGATGCTATATATACCAGGCTCATATGACAAAACATGGATTCATCCGAAGCTGTTACTTGGTTTGCAAAAATATAATTTTTTTTCATATGTATGGAATTGAATGATGAACAATTATACTCATAATATTTTTCTTATCCTTTTGTTCTTTCATTGTGGTCTTTGCTCAAGCAATAATAATGATATGAGATTTTGAGTTATCAAGAAATGCAAAGTTAAATATGAGTGTGTTTAATTTACAATTTGTGAATTCAAAGCCAAAGGCATCTTGCATACGAATGAGATCATGAACACCCAAATTGCTTAAAATAAAGGTTTTTGGGATAAGTATGTGATTCATCCCTGCAAATAGGGGTCGCTTAAAATTTCGTCTCTGCAATCGCTAATCCTTTTTTTTTTCCCCTGCAAAGTTTAATCAGTTAAAAATTCGTCCTTTGACCCAGTTAATCACTGCCACGTCAGCAATTTACCAAAAATGGCATGGGAATTGACGAAAATACCCCTGGCTTATTTTTTTTCCTTAAAAAAAATTTCAAAATTTTGATTTTTTTTTAAATTAAAAAAAATCTGAAAAAATAATTAAAAATCATAAAAAATTTCGGACAAAAAAATGTTAAAATTAAAACTGAAAAAACTGAAATTTTTCGGCGAAAAAATTGTAAAAAAAAATTCGGGAAAAATCAGGGAAAAAAAAATTTTTGAAGGAAAAAAAATAAGCCAGGGGTATTTTCGTCAATTCCCATGCCATTTTTGGTAAATTGCTGATGTGGCAGTGATTAACTGGGTCAAAGGACGAATTTTTAACTGATTAAACTTTGCAGGGGCAAAAAAAAAAGGATTAGCAATTGCAGGGACGAAATTTTAAGCGACTCCTATTTGCAGGGACGAATCACATACTTAACCCTAAAATAAAATAAGTATATGTAAACCAGTACTTAAAAATATTCTTGTGATAAAAATTAAATATGAGCTTGAAAAAATCTGTAATATTGTATACTACTTGGTAATTTCCCCCATTGGACATCAATTTTTAGCTCACAACCCACAATATTGTAGCTGCAATTGCAATTTAAAGGGAGCATAAAAATCTAGAATCTAATAGTTTTATGTTTACTAACACTAACACTTCTGATTGAAGACGTGTTCGTGTCAGACACCGACACATATGAAGAATAAGTTGTTTTGATTTGGTTCAATCATTGATATGTAGTGAAGGTCAGTACCAAAAAATAAAACAAGTCTTATTCTTTCATTTATACAAGTCATATGCAACGTTGTGATGTCAGACAATACTTATTTTTTGTTCAATCTTAAAGTAACTCATTCTACATATGGTTCAATCATTGATAGTTTGATAAGGTTCTATGTAGTGAAGGTCCGTACCATGGATGGAGCTAGAAATATAGTTTTGGGGAGACCGAATTTAAGAGTATAACTTAGTAAAGAAAAAACAAATTTTTATATGCATAATATATTCAAGAAATTTAAGAAATTATAATTATAAGAAATTTCAATGATATAAGAAATATGAGAGACTCACTTTAGTATGACGAGACAAAGAAGATTTTTAAAAAGTAAAGAAAGAAAAAATGAAACAACAAAATGCAAAGGTAAGAGGATAAATTCAAGTTAAAATCACGAGCACCGAATCATTGGTATGAGAGTGCGTAAATAACATTGCATGCAATAAAGAAGAAGAAAAATCACGAAATTGAAACAAAGAATCATAAATTAATATTCGTTAAGGATTAATGTTCTTTTGTAAATTACAAACAAAACTTTACTTTATTTTTCATTGTTATGCATTATAATAATAGTTAGTGTAATTAAGCTTAGAAAGTTAAATGTTTGTACCAAAAAAAAAGAAAGTTAAATGTTTAAGGCTAAATAAATTGAGTAAAAGAAAGTTTATCGTACAATATCATATAAAGTTCACATAAAATAAAAATAGTGACAAAAAATATAATAGAATATTAATATAAAAAAAAAAATTATAGTAAAAATCTAGGGAGAAACCATGGCCTCTATTAGTATCCTTCTAACAACATCCTTCGGAAGGCGAGTGGTTAGCGGGGTTCTCTAAATTTTTAGGGAAGTGTAATGCTTTCATTGCAGAGCTTTGGGGAGTTTTGGAAGGTCTCCGGTGTGCGAGACGTATGGGGTTCACTGCAGTAGAATTAAATGTGGATTCTTTGGTGGTTGTGAACATTATTACGAGTGGGAAGGAAAGCAATGCGAGTGGTAGGAATCTTGTTCAAAAAATTAGAAAACTTCTTCAAATGGAATGGGAAGTGAAGGTTAAACACTCGTATCGTGAAGCAAATAGGTGCGCTGATGCGTTAGCTAATATTGGATGTATCATGGGGAATGAGATGATGTTTTATGAATCGTGTCCGACTCAAATTAACCATTTGTTAGCTGCTGATCAAGCAGGGGTTACTTTTCCGCGCTTGATTAAGATGTAATTTCTTTTTTCGGGCTTCGGCCCTCCCTTTCATAAAAAAAAAAATTGAGAATGATTGAGGGGGTGTAACGATTCGGTTTGGATTGGTTTTCAGTCAAAAAAATGTCCGAACCAATGAAACCTTCATTGTTTGGATTGGTTCGGTTTTCACTGTTTTTCAAAAAAGAAACCGAACCAAACTAATCAGTTTGAACCAAACTAATCAGTTTGGTTCGGTTTGAATTGGTTCGGTTGATCGGTTTATTTAAAAATACAATTAAAAAAAATTTCACAAAATATTTCATAGAACTTTGTATAATTGTATTTCGTATTTTGTTTTTTCATGTTCTCTATTTTTCAAAGAACTTTTTATAACTAACCTTACTCAATATTTCATACATATGATCCAAGATTCATTCATCCACCATTCTTCAAAAACAACTTCATCAAACTAAAATATTTCAATCATTCATGATCTATACATGCATCATTCATCAACAAACACAAAAATTCCAAAAAGAACATCCTAAATTTAAAACATAGTCAAAATAACAAATCCATGCAAACTGAAATTAAAACATCCTGAAATTTAAGCATCATGAAATTATGATCGCCATGAGTATAAATCAATGGCATAAACATGATAAAATTAACCAAGAGATGAACGATCTCAGCGGTAACCGGTGGCGATGAACAATGGGTTTGGTGTGGTTGACGAATAGGGTTTCTTTTTTAGTAGAAATGAAAAAATCTTACTGATGAGATGAGATGAAGATGAGAGAAAGTGAATGGATTAAAAAATATTTTATGTTTAATTTTGGGTCTAACCATAAGTTTGTGTGAGGTAGGATAATATTAATAAAATAAGGAGTGTGGTTATCATCGGATTGGTTCATTGGTTTTACGGATCTCAAAATGAAAAACCATGAACCAAACCAAACTAGATCGGTTTTGATTGGTTCGGATCGGTTTCAAACCGAACCAAACAAGGTCGGATATTTTTTCGGTTTGGTTCGGTTTGGACTTTCGGTTTCGTTGGTTTTGTCCGAACCACTTACACCCTTGAGAATGAGATACCTCAAAAACTTGTATCACGAAGATCTTAATTAATGGTCAGAATAATTACAAGAAATAGAAAAGATTAACTATGAATAATTAACCATGAATTTAGCACCTCCTAGGAAAACATGTTAGAATTAGTAGTAGTGGAGTATTTCTGAAAAACCAACTCCTTGTCTAAACGAATGATTAATTAAAAAAGTGTATAATTAGGAAATGGTTATTATGCAAAATTGCAACTTAGGTAAACCTCACATAGGCATCGACAGTTATTATTTGATGAGATTGATTTAAATTTAATTTGATCGAAAATTCAAATTATGATTAAATTTAATTATTTTATTAGACAAAGAACGATAAATGTATAAATGAAGAGTTTTTTTTCGGGTAGAAATAAACATAAGAATTTGAATGAAGAGTAAAATTAAATGAAAAAAAGTTACACCAAAATTTAGTATTCCATTTAGACTTCCATGTCCTTCTGCCTTACACCAAAATTAAATGAAAATGATCTTGGAAATTGTGAAAAACAACATTTCTAACACCTGCAATCCCTTCTATCTGATCACCATTTACGTTGATCAAAATGTTTACATTAGAATTCTTCATAATTTTTTTTTGCACCCCTCTCCCTCAAACAAGTCAGTCTAGAATTTAGACAACGACATTAAATTAGCAGATAATGAATGTAATTATTCTAATTCTACAACATCTAAATGATGCACCTCGTCCTTAATGTCCAGAGATGAAATTCGATTTTTCACTTGTTTAATATGACCATCCAAAGTCTGAGTGTTGTTCTGATGTCAGACTTTTAATCTACCTTTGATCAATTTCAAATTTTCTTTCAAGACATAACCTCCCCACCCCCTCAACGTATAAAGACATCCACTGCTCCTTAACAAAACCCTGATACCCTGGTAAATATGTCCAACAGTTTAACATACGTTGAGGGCAGGCCCTCCAATTTTCTTTGGTCGATGGTCAACATCACGGGACAATCATCTGAAATGCCTTTTGCTTGAGCCGTTTGAATACGATTAGGCCAGAAAGAACACCATTCTTCAGATGAAAAAAATGATCTGAACGTCTCATGGTTAAGTCATCTCTCTCTCTCTCTCTCTCTCTCTCTCTCTCTCTCTCTCTCTCTGATACCAAGTGAAACTTTTACCTCATAAATGTAAGTCAAGCAAAAAATTATCTTCAATAAAATAGTTAAATTGAGAAAAATCCTCTTAACGATCATCAAGTGCCCCGCTCCTTCTCTCATGACGTGATCGAATAGCATTAAAGTCACTAGTCACACACCAATTTGCATTCCTATTAGCATTAATTAAACCACCCAACCTTTCCCACAATAGTTGTCTACCTCCACTTACACATGGTGCGTAAACATTTGTAATACTTTTGATAAATCGGCCTTGAATGATCAAGACATTGTCAAAACTTTTTGAAAGCTACACATCTACTTCCCAAAGGGGCCTAATCACAAAATCTTCCACCAATTCTAATTTTGTCTCATGTAAACACAACACTAACAAATTCCTCTCCTTCACTAGCTTATGAACCTCTCTGCACTTCTTCCTCCCTCATAACCATCTAACATTGAAAGAAACAAGCTTCATTAGAATCACCAACACCCTCACTCGACCCTCCCTTCCACCTAACATCTTCCTAAACTCTGGTACCCATCCCTCTCACACCTTCCTCTACTCTAACCCACTGTCTCTCAATCATGCTTCCTCATCCTTCCTACCTTTACCATCAAACCCTGGATAAAACACTAAACATATTTGCACTTTATGCTAATAACTTGACCCTAACATCCTTCCCTACATCACAAACATCATTACTAACCGAAGAAATGGTTCCCACTGATAATGATGACCCACAGAATGAAGATTTACTTTTTTTTTCTTGACTCTCTTGAGGGAGTGAATCAGACCATGTCTATCTTTGCCCGATAGCCTAGCTGCTTCATATATATATATATATATATATATATATATATATATATATATATATATATATATATATATATATATAGGGTTATGTTACAAGACACCTTCATAAAAAGTAGTGTGGTGTCTTTTATCAAGTCACACCTCAAGGTGTGATTTTCACTTTTTTAGTTATAACTTTGATAAAAGACACCTTCATAAAAAGTAGTTGGTGTCTTTTAACAAATGCTCATAGAGTAACTTGATAAAAGACACCTTCACAAAAGGTGTCTTCTATCATAACCCATATATATATATATATATATATCTTAAATCTTGGTTTGTGTGCCCTTTTTCTCTCCTCCTGCTTGTTTGGAAATTTGGACCTTTCTCACCCAATTGGTCATCAACCAAGTTAATCTCGATTGTACCTTTGTCTTTTAGCAATTCATAACACCACATACCTTGAGATTCTATTGGAACAAACGAACAAGATTGAGATATTGCTGGCTGTTCTGGAATCATAGTGGTATTAAAAATTTCATTTTGCGGATTTGTTTGTAAAACCGAAGTGGTTTCCTTGACCTCAATAGATTGAAATAATGTATTTGCAACATTTGGCGACAGTTATTTAACATCTTTGATTTTTGTTTCATCCTTGTTCATTTTTACTTAAAACTTAAAATAGAAGATATGAAATCCCATCTTATTTTGTGAGAAAAATATTTTTTAATTACAAAATGTTGGTTCTTATTGAAGAAAAATTGTAAAATACTACTCCAATGGTTGAGAAAAAGAACTAATTCATAAATATTTAAATAGTCGTCCTCGTGAACTTAGCTCAGTTGGTAGGGACAATGCATAATATATGCAAGGTCCGGGATTCAAACCCCGGTCACCACCAAAAGATATATTATTTAATAAATTGAGAGTATTAACATGCACCGTTTTAGCGACATGACATGTATACTTTAATAAATTGAGAGTATTAACATGCACCGTTTTAGCGACATGACATGTATACTAATAATAATATATTAATAAAAGAAAAAAGTACAAAAGAACAAAAACTGGGGAGACTTAAAATCAAACTCAGGAAACCAACACAAAAGTGTAGGTAAACCAAAACGGGCAATAAAAACATTTAATATCACACAAGTGGATCCTAAATCTAGTTAATCCTAACAAGCACTCAAAGGTCTGCAGACGACTGGTGAATGGACCGACTGCCAATACATAAACGAGTCTAAGAATCAACAAGTCCTTGCAACAACAACAAGCAAAACAATGCTTTTGAGTTAAACAATAACATAAAACTGATAGAATGATGAGGAAATCAATCAAAGAGACTGATGCAGATATTCGGGTATCACCCACACGGAACCTTAACCTTTGAAACCTTCAAATTTCAACATTTTTTGAAACAATCAGAGATCCAAAAAGCGGTAACTCAAACCATAACTTATTTTGTCCTCCGATGAACAACGACAACAAACTCATTTAATAGTGCAAACAAACACATATAGAACATACCCGGACAAATTGGGATGACCTAAGCCTGGATGGGTTTATATGACAAGGGAGAGAAAACAACCACAATGAACCAGATCCAACGAAGCTCTAAACCCATAATCAACAGGAAACCAAACTCTAAAAAACCTAATAAATGGAGCAGAAAAACGAAGGCGATGGTGGCAGGAAGCCGAAGTATCATGGTAGGTCAGCGTAAAAAGAATCCCACGACACGACAACCACAATTTCATATCAAGAGACAAAATCACACGATCTGAATCAACACCGAGATGAACAACTTTAGATCTTCTCGAAACAGAAGTGGATTGGGCCACCACTGTCGAGGATCGACCATCATCATTGTGTTTTTGAGCAACCCCAAGAGAAGGGGGTTTAAATGAGGTGATACTGAGGACCTTTGTCACTTGTCGCACTGCTAGTAGCGACATCTACATCGTGAAAAACCGATGGTTGGATGTGGGAGTGGTGGTAAGGCGGCGTTGGAAAGATTAGGTTAGAGGAAACAAGTCGAGATGAGAGAAGAGAGCAAAAGAAGCTTGTATTAAGATCATTGATACGTGGGTAAAACTATTTTACATTATCAATATGCAAAGTCAAACAAATAAATTATTCTGTTTGGTTCAACAGAGGGGAGAGGAGGGGATGGGTTTTAATGAAGGGGAGGGAAGGGGAGATATATCAATTAAATATATGTTTGGTTCAAACGATGGGAGGGAAGGGAAGATGAGAGATTTTAATTAAATATGTGTTTGGTTCACAAGCGGAGGGAAGAGATTTTAAAACTAAATTACGTTTTTATCCCTATAATCTTAAAACAATATCTTGATTTTTAAATTATTCACTTCATAAAAAATTAAACATGAAAACTCAATAACCGAAAACTCCATAAATAATCAAACACAAAAGTTCTAACAAAATATTAGGTATTCATAAATATTAAAGCATTTCTAAAATAATCTTTTTTTTGGTTACAAGGCTAAAAACAAAACAGAAAAGAAACAAAAAAGACAAAAAGAAAGAGGCTAGCGCCTTATAAAGAGGACTCCTAATTCATCCGTCCTAAGCAGAGGCAGCAGGTCCTCTGGAGGAGAAGAGTGGAGAGTCAAATCAACATCATTCGATGCTCCAAGTTTCGCCATAAAGTCTGCACACTGATTTCCCTCTCTGAGTGAGTGATGAAGGTTGAAATTACGAGAAACCATGATGTCTTTGATGTTTTGTATGAGAACAGCATAAACATGAAAATGATTTAAATCATCTTTGATGAGGTTGACTGCAAGAAGGGAGTCTGAATAGCACGCCAATTCCTCACAATTGAAGCTGATCGCCAACCTTAACCCTTGATAAAGAGTCGTGAGCTCTGCAAACAGAATGTCCTGAGAATGACTGATATAGCCCGAATAACCTGCTATGTAAGTTCCTGTGTTGTCGCGAAAGACACCTCCAAAACCTGCACGAATGGGAACACCGAGACAGCTGCCATCAACATTCAAAATAGTGCACTGACAGTTGTTATTGTTCCAGCGGATCAGCCTAGGTGAAGGGGCAGCGACGTCAGCTTTACGGAAAGCATTAGTGATGGAATCTGCCAAATTGAAGATATTATTGCTGAGCTGGAATTCTGACATGGTTGTATTGCCGAGACACATGTTGTTACGGTGCCGCCAAATCCACCATAAACGAGCAAGAAAAACCGTTGAACGCGTGCAGCTGGATCCTTCCCTCAACCAATCTGACATCGAAATGGAGGAGAAGAAAGGTTGGTAGGAGAACCCGATTTTGTTCCAAATTGCAGCAGAAAAATTACAGTCCCTTAAACAGTGAAATAAAGTTTCTTCATGGACACCGCATCTAGAGCAAATTGCTGAATTTACCATGTTCCGGTGATGGAACAATGATAAAGTGGGGACAGCATTGTGACATGCCAACCAAATCAAGAATTTGAATTTTTCAGGTACTTTTAATCTCCAAATCCAGCTCCATGAATCAGTAACTTGAGTATCAGGATTGTGATGAGAGATTAGCCAATCATATCCGCTTTTAGTAGAGTAAATACCCTTTTTTTGATGAGGCCAAATATAAGCATCCATAAGAGTTGGATTGAAATTTAACCGGGTGTTGTTGATGGTTTCAGCTATGTCTGTGGGAAGAATGGTGTAGAGAGATTGAGAGTGCTGACCATTATTTGTGATAACATCATGAACAGTGAGGTGAATATCATGAATGTCCACAAATGGTACCTGAGTGCCAATAACACCAAGAGGACTCCAATTGCTATACCAAAAAGAAGAGTTACCTGAACCTGCTCTCCAAATATAACCAGTTTTAAGGACATTTTTAGCACAGATTATAGAGGACCAAGAAGGAGAGCTATTGGGGCGGGCTGAAGCGTTAAAAAGAAAATTAGAGCCATTAGAATAATTGCTGGAAAGAAGATTCACCCAAAGTTTATCCGTTTTTTGCACCATATTCCAAACAAGCTTCCCTAGAAGGCAGATGTTCACATCTCTAGCTGCTCTAATGCCAAGACCCCCTGAATTCTTCGGACTAGCAATCTTTTTCCAATTAACAAGATGAACCCCTTTATTATTACTCCCTTTCCAAATAAAATTGCGAGTAGTTTGATCAATGTTGTCGCAAATATTTTGAGGGAGCCAATTAAGCTGCATGTAGTAAGTTGGAATGGAAGATAATACTGATGAAGCAAGAGTCAGCCTCCCTGCTTTGTTGAGAAGTTTCCCTTTCCAAGAAGCCAACCTATTCTGCATTTTCTCAATAATGAATAGAAAATCACTTCTCTTTGGCCGCCCCTTAAGGATAGGGAAGCCAAGGTATTTGTCAAGAGAGGTAGTGCTGCGTATTCCTGAGATTGCAGTGAGCTTGTGAATTTTTGCTTGCGGAGTACCTGAAGAGAAGAAGGCTCTAGATTTTGATATATTTATTTTCAAACCTGAAGCTTTGCTGAACTCATCAAAAATCTCTGAAACAACCTTGAATTGGGAGCTTTTGGCTTTGATAAAAAGAAGTACGTCATCCGCAAAAAGGAGATGAGAAAGATGCGGTCCTGTGTTATTGATTTTGATAGGATCCCACTTCCTTTGATTGACAGCATTGTTGATGGCTGCAGAGAGTTTTTCCATACACAAGATGAAGAGATAAGGTGAAAGAGGATCACCTTGTCGAAGACCATGGGTAGGCTTGAAATGCGGCAATTTGTTACCATTCCATAAAACAGAGAAAATGGAAGAAGAAACACTGTGCATAATAAGTTTGATGGTAATGTCTGGGAATCCAAAATCATGCAGACAATTATGAAGAAAATCCCAGTTGACATTATCAAAAGCTTTTTCAAGGTCTAGCTTAAAAGCCACATAACCTTTCTTCTTTTTTGATCTTCTCATGAAATGAACAATTTCCTGCAAAACAATTGAGTTGTCAGTAGTGCCCCTACCAGGCAGAAAACTGCTCTGATAGGGACCAATAATAATATTAAGAAGTGGCCTGAGACGGTGAACCAAGACTTTAGTGATAAGCTTGTAAACAACATTGCAAAGGCTGATGGGTCTAAAGTCTTTGTAGGTATTTGGAGGGTCGGTTTTAGGAATGAGAGCAATGAGGGTGTCAGAAATTCCAGGATCAAAGGCACCTGTTTGGAAAGCCGAATGCACCATATTGAAAATATCATCTCCAATAATGTGCCAGTATTGTTTGAAAAAAATGCATTGGAAACCATCTGGTCCTGGTGCTTTGTAAGGTTTCATAGAGTTAAGTGCAGCAAGAACTTCATTTTTTGTTACCGGCTTAGTTAGGGAAGTGGCGCCTAGATCATCAATGAGAGGGTGGCTACCAAGGTTGAATTTATGGCTATGGTGAGGTTGGTTGCTGGTAAAGAAGTTTTTGAAATATTTGTGGGCTTCATCTTGAAGGATGTCACTATCTGTGGTCCAGATGCCATTAGGGAGCTGGAGGGTGTGAACTTTATTTATTTTTCTACGGATAATGGTTTGGGTGTGGAAGAAGGAACTGTTTTTGTCACCAAATTTAACCCACATATCTCTTGATTTTTGGAACCAAGAATATAAAATAAAAGAGGGTAACAAATAGAATAAAAGACCCACATATCTCTTGATTTCTAAAATAATCTAGTAGAATATAAAAATATTTATCAAAAAAAATCTTCTACAAATTTTATTAATAATGTTTTAATATATAATACAATTAAAAAGTATAAAATAAATATATAAAAAAAAGTGAATTCTCGTAAAACAAATAGAAAACAAGAATATGTGGTTCTCATTGAAAAAAATGACAATGGCATGTTACAAAAAAGAGGGTAACAAGCAATATATTGAAAACGCTTAAAATTTTAATAAGGATGATTTTGTCATTTAAAAATAAACATGAGAATAATTATGTCAATGTAATTAAAATTACATTAACTCATCGAGTAAATAGGCAATTACCCCCTAAAATTGTAATCTTCGTCAATTACCCCCCCCCCCCCCCCCCCCCCCCCCCGAAATTAACAAAACGTCATTTACCCTCTGAAATTGCACAACGTTAATCAATTTACCCCTCCCGTCAAATTTTCTGTTAGTCAACATGACATTTTGCAATTACCCCCATGAAGTTTTGCACTTATGTGCAAAATGCCCCCAAACTTAAAAATTTATATGTTTTTTTCTTATCCTTGACTCAAAAGATATTAAAGATAAACAATTAACGGTTATCTTTAATATTTAAGGTTACAATAATAATATATCCTCTAAAAATAATGCAAAATTAAGAACTTCATATATTACTATAGCAAAATGCATATTTAGTTCAATTTTTAAGATAGAATAATTTTATTCAAACTTATCTTATAAAACTGCTAGAATTAATTATTCATGAGGAATGAGTGTCTCTAGTTTACTTTGTTGTGAATTGGCGCGTCTCTATCTAAATAAGTCATAAGTTATGGAGAATTGAACAACCAAATGGCATAACATAAACAAAATAAAATAAAAGACCCATTTAAGAATGAAAGAGTCATGTAAAGTATTAAAGTTAACTGTTAATTGTTTATCTTTAATATCTTTTGAGTTAAGGATAAGAAAAAAATATTAATTTTCAAGTTCAGGGGGCATTTTGCACATAAGTGCAAAACTTAAGGAGGTATTTGCAAAACGTCATGTTGACTAACATAAAAATTTGACGGAGGGGATAAATTGATTAACGTTGTGTAATTTTAGGGGGGGTAATTGACGCTTTATTAATTTCAGGGGGGTAATTGACGAAACTTACAATTTCAGGGGGGTAATTGCCTATTTACTATTAACTCATCTATCTTTCCCTTTCCTCCCCTCCAAAAAACTCCAATTTGAGGGGGAGCAATAAATGTGCTTATGAGGGATTTTGCTCCCCTTCCTCTCCCTTCCATTCTATAAATTGAACCAAACACAAAAAATTTAAAATATTCCCTCCCCTTCCTTTCAAAACCCGCGAACCAAACGAACCCTAAAGTTTTACTCAGTGTATACGCAATCAATTTTTTTACTCGTTTGATGTAGTTTGTTAAAAACTCAAAATGTAATATATGAATTACCAATTTTTTTATTTTTTGAGTAATTGTGAAAAATAAACTCATTGGCTCATATATCTGTTTGTGAATGTGAGAGTATTACAATAAACTTAGAGCATCCACAATGGTAGTTCCCTAACAAGGACTCCTTAAATAGACCCCACGTGACACATCACTTATTTATAATTTTTTAATAAAAGTACCTATTAAGGACTCAATGACTCCAATGGCAATACACTAATAAGGACTCCAATGAAAAGTATTTAAATATGTCCCACTATCTTTACATATTAAACAAAAATAATTTATCTATTACTCATTTTTACAAGTGGGATCAAGTAGTACACATTTTATTACTTCTTTATGCAAGTGGGACCAAGTAGTACACATTTTATTACTTTTTTAAATGTGGGACCCGTTAGTTACTCAGGAGAGAGAGGGTCCTTATATAGTTGCCCGTTCCTTAACGGGGACTCAATTTTTCTTCCTCCAATGGAGGGTCCTTAACGGGAAGTGGTCCTTGTTAAGTAAGGACCCCCCATTGGAGATGCTCTTACAATAAAAAAACTACGTTTCTTAAACCACATGCATAGAAAATGACAACCCTCAAGTAGAATCCGAAAAAACGTGTGTGGCTATGACATTTTAAAAAAGAGTCATCATCATACTAGTATTTCATACTCTCTTCGTCCATGATCTAGTTGATCCAGACACATATATCAATACATATTTTTTATCTTTAATATCTTTAATTATCTATTTGAAAAAATTATGAAAATTTTATATTTTGAAAATATTAATCGAGACGAATCCAACAACATCTTATATGATACTCCCTCTGTCCCGCAATAGATGATCCATTTGA
Organism: Medicago sativa; assembly: GCF_051527215.1. NCBI lineage: Eukaryota > Viridiplantae > Streptophyta > Magnoliopsida > Fabales > Fabaceae > Medicago > Medicago sativa. Next base: position 62,928,667 of record NC_140756.1, read on the forward strand.
AAATTTGCAATTTTGCAATTTTGACCTAACTTAGTTTGACCATATTTTTCTACTAATATACAAAGATAAATAATATCATATAAGATGTCGTTAGATTCGTCTCGATGAGTATTTTCAAAATATCAAATTTTTTCATAATTTTTTCTAACATATTATTCAAGATATTTAAACTCAAAATAATGTATTAGCATTCGTAATAGGGTCAACTGTATCATGTATTATATGAGGAGAGAATATTACTCCCTCCGTCCCATATTAGATGACATAGTTGACTTCGACACACATACCAATGCATATGTTTTATCTTTGATATCTTCAATTCTCTACTAAAAAAATTATGAAAATTTAATATTTTAAAAATATTCATCGAGACGAATCCAACAACATCTTACATGATATTATTTATCTTTGTGAATTAGTAGAAAAATATAGTCAAAGTATGTTAAATCAATAATGTGTATTGTCAAATAAGTCATCTATTGAGGGACGGAGAGAGTATTTATTTTTGTATATTAGTAGAAAAATATGGTCGAAGTATGTTAGGTCAAAAGTATAAATTGCAAACAGATCATCTAATAAGGGACGAAGGGAGTAACTTCTGCCCTTGTTTTCACTTTTTGGTTGGACTGCACTTTTGACATAAAGTCATAGTCAACTTGATGGGAAATTAATTTTTTTCCTTTGGCCTTTAGAGAAGAATGCCCAAAAACAATCCTCGAAAACATGAGAAAAGAAAATGGAAAAGCAATAACATAAACTAAATCATTTTATTTATGAAAAAAGTGAATCTTGAATTTTTGCTCTGAAAATATATCTTACAAATTTTAATATTTAAGTCAATATCAACCCACTTGGGTTGGTTTAGTGTTGTTGGCTTGAAACATTAGAGTGTGATATTCTTAAAGTTTTAAGTTCAATTCTTTCTTGTATCAATTTCAAAGTTAGTTTGACTACTTAAAAAAAATATTTAAGTCACTAGCAATCACATTAATCTTTTTTTTTTTGACAAAAACAAAACGATATTCATTCGTTCAAATTAAGAGAATACATCAAAATCAACATCGCTAAAAACGTAAAGGATGAATCTGCGAACAAACTCACAACACCCAAGTTAATATCATACAACGACAAAATACCTACAAATAATATGATAAAGTCCAAATCACCAGAATACCCACTTGGGTTGGTTTAGTGTTGTTGGCTTCCTGGTCTGCAACGTTGACGGTCAAATCATTGATTGAATCTATGATTGACAGAAGTTGATCATTCAATCTGCAACAAGACGCGAAATCCAATAACGTCGCACAAAACGGACAACGAACAACACAACGCTGCACTCAGACGACAAAATCACGAAAAAACACAAAAGAAAACACTTGATATATGTGGAAATCACTTATTTAGATCGAAAGAAAGGAAGAAAAAAAAAAGATACAGATGGGCGATTTTAGGTCAAAAAATGACCTAAAACCACCCATCTTCGATGAGTGAAAGAAAAAGAAAACTTAGAGAGAAGTTGAAGTTTCTCTCACTAAAAAACTAAGGCAGACTGTATAGAGTTGAGTGTTATAAAAGAAAATAGTTGTTTGACTCTTTATCACGTTAATCTTTTAAAGATATTAAATATTGAATCTTTTAGATATTTTCGGGACTTAATTTATGTATTGATCATTCTAAATTTAATTTTAATCACAAAATTAATTTTACAATTTTTTTTAGATTGATTCTAAAATTACCCGTGATGCTTTCCATTCTCGTAGAGAAGATGTCTCTGAGTTTGGTCATATTATCACCTCTTGGAAATCTCAATTTACCGCTTTCTTTACAAACTCTAGGGTGGAGTTTTCAAGGCGACAAGGAAATGTAGCAGCTCATGCGCTTGCAGGAGAGAGAACATTTCTAGCTAAGTCCTGCTACTTATTTTCGTATCCCATTTTGTATTGAATCTATTATTATAAATGAAATGCATTGAACTTGTTTCCCTAGAAAAGAATCTTTTTTTTTTTTTTTTGGGCTTTAGGCAGAGTGACAAACACTACTTGAAAACCCACACACACAAATGAGAGATGTCGGGTTCAAATCTTGATAACCATGAAAATGTATATTCTAACAATCTTGACATTTCCAATTGAGTTAGGTCTCACTCTTTCATTAAAAAAATTGAGCTAGGTCTCATGAACAATTAATTGTACAATCTAATAAACTAAATTCGTGATTCACCCATGATCAAAATGACTCGTATTAATTTTTTAATCACTATATGTAATAACAATAAACGAGTAATTAAAATAAAGAAACAAATATCATAAATAATTTTAAAAGTTACAATTGTCTTCGGAAATATCAATCGACTTTCAACTTTTATTAATTAAAAATATATTCTTGGTCAAAACAAAATTAAAAAAATAATTCATTTTCTTCTTATAAATAGTTAGCAAGGCTTCAAGTTGGTCACGCTCCACCATCAAATTGCTTGCTTCACCCCCTCCCTCCCAAAGAGTGCATTTTTTTTTCTCCAATGGACAATGATGATTGGGATCTCTTTTCTATTGTTCGTAGCTGCAAAGCTACCACTTTTGCTACTCCTACCACCAATTTTGAAACTCCACCTCCAACTCTAACCACCACAACCAATAACATCATATCTCCTCAAAACCCCACACCTCCATGCTTTGATGATTTTAGTTTTACCAAGGAGAATAACTCAGCCCCAATTACCCCACTTAAACCGAATGATTTCATAGAGCTTGACAAATTGATAATCAGTTTCAATCCAACAACCACTATCCCCACCCCTACTATCACTAGTATCCCAACCATCACTACCACCCCAACCACTACGCCTACCCCCTCAAGCACCACCATCCCTTCCCACATTACCACCAATACCATCACTAACACTAGTTTTCATGATTCCAATCAAAATTCCACCTTTTCTAATTTCCCAACACTCATCGAACAACAACAACTGCAACTAAATGAGTTTACTGAGCTAGAAAAAATGGTACTTAAATTCTACCCCAACACCACTATCCCCACCTCTACCATCACTGCTCACATCCCCACTACCACCATCTTCACTACCCCTACAACCACATTCGCCACCCTCACCACCACTACCCCTATCATACCTACCATCACTACTACAACGACTAATACTAGTGTTTGTAAAACAAATCAATATCTTACAATTTCTGACTATCAAATACTCGTCGAACAACAACAGAATCAACCAAACCGTAACAATGAAGTGTATGTTTCTGAACCCCATGCCCGCAGTGAAATCGCAACCAACAATTTTGATTGTGCATTCAACCATCCATCAATTCCACAACAACCCCTGAGAAAGCGCAATCAACTACCATTTCTACTACCTCGAACAAATTCTAGATTTTTACCAAATACACATCCGAAAAAACCAAAATTTAAATCAAGAAAAAGGTAAAGTATTTATTCCTATTATTTATTATATTTTAATTATATCAATTTTATTGTGACCTAAAATCATTATACATTTCATTTTTTTACAGAAAAAATAATAACCAAGTGACATTTGTGTGCCATGTGAGGGAAGACGAGCCTTCAGAAGATTCATGGGCATGGAAAAAATATGGAGAAAAACCCATTAAAGGGTCTCCACATCCAAGGTTTTTATGCATTAAACGCTCTAAATTTACATATTTGTCTTCTATTTCATGTTAAAAATAATAATTTTGTTACCTAAACACACACCCACCTAGAGTTTTAAATAGTGGTCGCAAAGACCATGATCCTTACCATTGGAAGAATTTTGTTACATAATACACACACCCAACTAGAGTTTTAAATAGTGACCGGAAGGACCATGATCCTTACCATTGGAAAGAATTGTAGTTAAATGCAACATATGTGGTCTTAATCGCGGTTGCATTTGCATTTCAATTTAAAAATATCAAAAGTTATTACTCCATTCTTTGCAATGAGCGACACATTTTCAAAATTAAATTTTGTGACAAAATTAATGTCACTATTAATTTTCAATGTACTGTTAATTGCTTTTTGGTTTGATATGTTCTTAGTCCATGCAGATGTAACATTTTTTGCGTTTAGTCCCTCTGTTTTTTAGGAAACACAATTACACCTTTGATCTTTGGTCTTTGATGTTTGTTTTAGTTTCCGCAAAATTTATTTATAGTGAAATTGGTCCCTTCAATATCCATTTTAATCCTTATTTTGATAGAATAAAATCAAATATTCTACATATTAGAGAGATCAATTCTAATATGAATAAAGTTTGCAGGAGTAAAACAAAACAATAAAGACCAAAAGAAAAAGTGGTATATTTTTAAAAAAAAAAGGAAGAAAAAGAAAAGAGAGGATATATTTGTAGGGACTAAAAATATATTTAAATATCACTTTTTATTTTTTTCAATTGTAATATTTAATTGATTTTAAACACATCACTCCTAAGATCTTTCACTTTATTTAAATCTCACTTCATTTATATATATTTTTTAAAATATGTATAAATTAAACCAATATGTTACTCAGTGTAAGACGGATCCAGATTGCATACCTTTATGTAAAACTCTCTCATGTATACATTTATATGTGTATGGTTTTATCTATTAAAATAGTAGGATTTAGAGGTGTTTGATATGAAAAGATATCAATGAATGTTTTTGTAGGAGCTACTACAAATGTAGAAGTTTCTGGGATTGTTCGGCAAAAAAACTAGTAGAGAAAAGCAAAACCAGTGAGAACACTTATGTTGTGACATATAAAGGAGAACACAATCATGAAAAACCAGCAGTTAATCAGAACTCTGTTGTTGGAACCCCCCGAAACAAGTCATCAAAGACTAGATTATGCATTGGCAAAGAAGCTGGATCTTGCGCAAATGTCAGAAACTTGGAATCGCCTAATATGGCTATGTTGCCTTAGATCAGCCAGAGAGCAACGAGGCTCAAGTTCTTACCGATACGTCTATGGAGTTTTTGGGAAGCTCTGATGACGATGTCATTTTGATACCAAACATGACACCTATGTTAGAGGATCTCTTGATGGGCTCCAACCAGATCAATAGTGGTGCTCTATTCCCTTAGTTTGGTCTAACTCAAATAGATTTCTTGGTTCGAGCCTATTAGGTTTTGTATCGACCCCTAAATAATGTATGATTCACTGGTATTTCTAATTGATGCAATATTGCACAAAATAAAAATTATTAATTGCTTAATTTTCTATATACCCATTACTCTTTATCAATAATCTTTCCTATAAAAAAATATTTTCTGTTTCTATTGAAAAAGTTAGCAATTAATAATCTTTATTCAGTGAAACTTTGCACACATTGAGAAAAACATTAAAAAAATCATATGTATGTTTTAGTTTTATTATGTTTTCTATTTTTATTCTCAAATAAATATTTATATTATATATTTTGCAAAAACACAAATTTTAATACCTAATTATTTTGCAAAAACACAAATTTTAATACCTAATATTTTTTGGTAGAGGCCGGGGTTTGAACCCCTGACCTTGCATATATTATGCATTGTACATACCAATTGAGCTAAGCTCACGGGGACTTAATACATAATTTATGATCTTATTTTTGTTTTTGAGTAAATTACATAAATAAATATTTTCATTATATCTATTAATTTTGAACCACTATTTAAGAAAAATAAATTCATTTCCTCATAATTTAAATGTCAATGATGATTAAATTTAAATATTTTGTTATTAATTTTATAATTTAGAATATAGAATTTACTTTTAAATAACCATAATATATCAACTTTAGTAATTTTTTACTCATTTTAATTTTATTTTGTGTTATTTTATATTTTATAATAGGGTTTAAAACTATATATGCAAATGAAATTGTAAATAAAAATAGAGAAAAATATGACTATGAATTTAAATTTTGACTATATTAAAATAAACTCACAGTGCTATTTTTCTCCAGGGTGCGTTAGATTGTTTTTGCTATATTATTAGAAATAAAAAAATTATTAAGGGAGGAAATTGTAGATTTTAACGTAAGAGAATAAGGGGATGTAATTCAAGCTTATTTCAGGAGAGGGGAGTGAAATAGTTTTCTAATATTATTTGCAGAAGAGGAGTAGATATTTTAACATAAAAGGAGAGAGAAGTGTAATTTATGTCTCTTTAAGAGAGGAGAATGTCATTTACTCTTTGTTTTTTTAAATAAGAATTTTATGATTTTATTTAATTGTGAGTTGTGTCGCATGTGGATATTTTCAATGAGTTTTTTGGTGGTGCTCGGGGTTTGAATCCCGAAGCTTGCATATATTATGCATTGTCCATACCAACTGAGCTAAGCTCACAAGGACATTTTCAATGAGTTTAACATTTAATAAAAGAAGTATTAAACTTTGTTAAAAAAATAAATTAAGTATGAAACTAATTATGTTTTAAAAACTAATAATAGACATTCCCTAAGAAAAACATATAATAGACCTTTATTTCTATTTTTTACGACAGGAATTCAAGATATTTCATTCATAGTGGAAATATCCATACAACGCAGAGAACATGATAAAAAAAAAAAATTGAAGACTAGCCACGGATGATCAGGGGCGGATCTAGACATTTGGTTTATTTGGGGCTAAAATTTTAAAGAAACAATGCAAACTATATTAAAAATAAAAAATAACATTGTTGATACAATACATTACAATGAAAATCGTCTCCTATCCATTTGTTGAAAATGAGCTAAAATGATTACATTGCTAATTGTTAAAAGAACATCTCTTTCTATATAGTAAGTTACAAGACGATTATTTAGCCACACAAATGAGAGATGTCGGGTTCAAATCTTGATAACCATGAAATTGTATATTCTAACAATCTTGACATTTCCAATTGAGTTAGGTCTCACTCTTTCATTAAAAATATTGAGCTAGGTCTCACAGACAATTAATTGTACAATCTAATAAACTAAATTCGTGATTCACCCATGATCAAAATGACTCGTATTAATTTTTTAATCACTATATGTAATAATAATAAACGAGTAATTAAAATAAAGAAACAAATATCATAAATAATTTTAAAAGTTACAATTGTCTTCGGAAATATCAATCGACTTTCAACTTTTATTAATTAAAAATATATTCTTGGTCAAAACAAAATTAAAAATATAATTCATTTTCTTCTTATAAATAGTTAGCAAGGCTTCAAGTTGGTCACGGTCCACCATCAAATTGCTTGCTTCACCCCCCTCCCTCCCAAAGAGTGCATTTTTTCTCTCCAATGGACAATGATGATTGGGATCTCTTTTCTATTGTTCGTAGCTGCAAATCTACCACCTTTGCTACTCCTACCACCAATTTTAAAACTCCACCTCCAACTCTAACCACCACAACCAATAACATCATATCCCCTCAAAACACCACACCTCCATGCTTTGATGATTTTAGTTTTACCGAAGAGAATAACTCAACCCCAATTACCCCACTTAAACCAAATGATTTCATAGAGCTTGACAAATTGATAATCAGTTTCAATCCAACAACCACTACCCCCCACCCCTACTATCACCAGTATCCCAACCATCACTACCACCCCAACCACTCCTCCTACCCCCTCAAGCACCATCATCCCTTCCCACATTACCACCAATACCATCACTAACACTAGTTTTCATGATTCCAATCAAAATTCCACCTTTTCTAATTTCCCAACACTCATCGAACAACAACAGCTGCAACTAAATGAGTTTACTGAGCTAGAAAAAATGATACTTAAATTCTACCCCAACACCACTATCCCCACCTCTACCATCACTGCTTGCACCCCCACTACCACCATCTTCACTACCCCTACAACTACTATCCCTACAACCACATTCGCCACCCTCACCACCACCACCCCTATCATACCTACCATCACCACTACAATGACTAATACTAGTGTTTATAACACAAATTGATATCTTACAATATCTGATTATCAAATACTTATCGAACAACAACAGAATCAACCAAACCGTAACAATGAAGTGTATGTTTCTGAACCTCATGCCCGCATTGAAATCGCAACCAACAATTTTGATTGTGCATTCAACCATCCATCGATTCCACAACAACCCCTGAGAAAGCGCAATCAACTACCATTTCTACTACCTCGAAGAAATTCTAGATTTTTACCAAATAGACATCCGAAAAAACCAAAATTTAAATCAAGAAAAAGGTAAAGTATTTATTCCTATTATTTATTATATTTTAATTATATCAATTTTATTGTGACCTAAAATCATTATGCATTTCATTTTTTTTACAGAAAAAATAATAACCAGGTGACATTTGTGTGTCATGTGAGGGAAGACGCGCCTTCAGAAGATTCATGGGCATGGAAAAAATATGGAGAAAAACCCATTAAAGGGTCTCCACATCCAAGGTTTTTATGCATTAAACGCTCTAAATTTTCATATTTGTCTTCTATTTCATGTTAAAACTAATAATTTTGTTACCTAAACACACACCCACCTAGAGTTTTAAATAGTGATCGCAAAGACCATGATCCTTACCATTGGAAAGAATTGTAGTTAAATGCAACATATGTGGTCTTAATCGCGGTTGCATTTGCAATTCAATTTAAAAATATCAAAAGTTATTACTCCATTCTTTGCAGTTAACGACACATTTTCAAAATTAAATTTTGTGACAAAATGAATGTCACTATTAATTTTCAATGTACTGTTAATTGCTTTTTGGTTTGATATGTTCTTAGTCCCTGCAAATGTAACATTTTTTGTGTTTAGTCCCTGTGTTGTTTAGGAAAAACAATTACACCTTTGATCTTTGGTCTTTGATGTTTGTTTTAGTTTCCGCAAAATTTATTTATGGTGAAATTGGTCCCTTCAATATCCATTTTAATCCTTATTTTGATAGAATAAAATCAAATATTCTAGATATTAGAGAGATAAATTCTAATATGAATAAAGTTTGCCGGAGTAAAACAAAACAATAAAAACCAAAAGAAAAAAGTGGTATATTTTTTAATAAAAGGAAGAAAAAAAAGAGAGAGGATATATTTGTAGGGACTAAAAACATATTTAAATCTCACTTTTTATTTTTTTTCAATTGTAATATTTAATTGATTTTAAACACATCACTCTTAAGTCAGTATCTTTCACTTTATTTAAATCTCACTCCATTTATATATATTTTTTTTAAAATATGTATAAATTAAACCAATATGTCACTCAGTGTAAGACAGATTCAGATTGCATACCTTTATGTAAAACTCTCTCATGTATACATTTTTATGTGTATGGTTTTATCTATTAAAATAGTACGATTTAGCGGTGTTTGATATGAAAAGATATCAATGAATGATTTTGTAGGAGCTACTACAAATGTAGAAGTTTCTGGGATTGTTCGGCAAAAAAACTAGTAGAGAAGAGCAAAACCAGTGAGAACACTTATGTTGTGACATATAAAGGAGAACACAATCATAAAAAACCAGCAGTTAATCAGAACTCCGTTGTTGGGACCTCCCGAAACAAGTCATCAAAGACTAGATTATGCATTGGCAAAGAAGCTGGATCTTGCGCAAATGTCAGAAACTTGGAATCGCCTAATATGGCTATGTTGCCGTTAGATCAGCCAGAGAGCAATGAGGCTCAAGTTCTTACCGATACGTCTATGGAGTTTTTGGGAAGCTCTGATGACGATGTCATTTTGATACCAAACATGACACCTATGTTAGAGGATCTCTTGATGGACTTCAACCAGATCAATAGTGGTGCTCTATTCTCTTAGTCTGGTCTAACTCAAATAGCTTTCTTGGTTCGAGCCTATTAGGTTTTGTATCAGCCCTAAATAATGTATGATTCACTGGTATTTCTAATTGATGCAATATTGCACAAAATAAAAATTATTAATTGCATAATTTTCTATTTACCCATTACTCTTTATCAATAATCTTTCCTATAAAAAAATATTTTCTGTTTCTATTGAAAAAGTTAGCAATTAATAATCTTTATTCGGTGAAACTTAGCACAGATTGAGAAAAACATTAAAAAAATCATATGTATGTTTTAGTTTTATTATATTTTCTATTTTTATTCTCAAATAAATATTTATATTATATACTGCAAAAACACAAATTTTAATACCTAATTTTTTTGGTAGAGGTCGGGGTTTGAACCCCGGACCAAGCATATATTATGCATTGTCCATACCAACTGAGCTAAGCTCACGGGGACTTAATACCTAATTTATGATCTTATTTTTGTTTTTGACTAAATTACATAAATAAATATTTTCATTATATCTATTAATTTTGAACCACCATTTAAGAAAAATAAATTCATTTCCTTATAATTTAAATGTCAATGATGATTAAATTTAAATATTTTGTTATTAATTTTATAATTTAGAATATAGAATTCACTTTTAAATAACCATACTATATCAACTTTAGTAATTTTTCACTCATTTTAATTTTATTTTGTGTTATTTTATATTTTATAATAGGGTTTAAAACTATATGCAAATGAAATTGTAAATAAAAATAGAGAAAAATATGGATTTAAATTTTGATTATATTAAAATAAACTCACAGTACTATTTTTCTCCGGGGTGCGTTAGATTGTTTTTGCTATATTATTAGAAATAAAAAAAAATTATTAAGGGAGGAAATTGTAGATTTTAACATAAGAGAATAAAGGGATGTAATTCAAGCTTATTTCAGGAGAGGGGAGTGAAATGTTTTCTAATATTATTTGCAGAAGAGGAGTAAATATTTTAACATAAAAGGAGAGGGAAGTGTAATTTATGTCTCTTTCAAGAGAGGAGAGTGTCATTTACTCTTTGTTTTTTAAATAAGAATTTTATGATTTTATTTAATTTGTTTTTTAAATAAGAATTTTATGATTTTATTTAATTGTGAGTTGTGTCGCATGTGGATATTTTCAATGAGTTTTTTGGTGGTGGCCGGGGTTTGAACGCTGGACCTTGCATATATTATGCATTGTCTATACCAACTGAGCTAAGCTCACAAGAACATTTTCAATGAGTTTAACATTTAATAAAAGAAGTTTTAAACTTTGTTAAAAAAATAAATTAAGTATGAAACTAATTATGTTTTAAAAACTAATAATAAACATTCCCTAAAAAAAACAAATAATAGACCTTTATTTCTATTTTTTACCACAGGAATTCAAGATATTTCATTCATAGTGGAAATATCAATACAACACAGAGAACATGATAAAAAAATTGAAGACTAGCCACGAATGATCAGGGGCGGATCTAGACATTTGGTTTATCTGGGGCTAAAATTTTAAAGAAACAATGCAAACTATATTAAAAATAAAAAATAACATTGTTGATACAATACATTACAATGAAAATCGTCTCCTATCCATTTGTTGAAAATGAGCTAAAATGATTACATTGCTAATTGTTAAAAGAACATCTCTTTCTATATAGTAAGTTACAAGACGATTATTTAGCCACTGATCATCCATTTAGTTACGTAGTTGACTCTTCACAATTTTCATAGCTGAAAAAACACGTTCAACACTTGCAGTTGCTATGGGCAAGAGCAAAGCCAACTTCAAAAGCTTATAAATCATAGCAAATGTGTTGCACTTATTTGTTTCCACAAGTTTTGCACGTTGTTGACTTTGTTGTTCTTTTCTTAACATATTGAGTTTTATTTATAAAGGGTAATAGTCATTTTGGTCCATGAATGTGTAAAGAGTAGCCATAATAGTCTTTCAATGTAACAAAATAGTTCTTGATTGTGCACTTTGTTAGTCAAATAGTACCTAACATTAAAATACTTTGTTAATATTGTCATATTAGTCCTTCAATATACTTACTTATTGTCACTTCAATGACTATTTTGACTAACAAAGTGCAAAATTAGAGACTATTTTGAAATTTTAATATATTGAAAGATCATTGTGACTACTCGTTACACATTTAGAGATCAAAATAACTATTAACTGTATTTATAATAAAAAAAATTGGGAAGTTAGATGTGTCAAGGGATGGCAATACGGGCCAGCCCGCCCGTTTAGGCCCCAGCCCGCTATTAGCCCGCCAAAAACGGGTTGGGGCGGGGCGGGCCAACTTGAGGGGGTGGGCTCAAACTCACACACCGCCCCGCCTAAAGGTGGACTAGCGGGTTGGCGGGCTGGCCTGTCTATTTTTTAAAATATTTTTTTGTCGATTGTTATTAACAAATACACTGATATTATAAAAACAATAAATTCAATATAAAGACTCTAACATTAAACAAATATCAAAATAAATCCACCATACATTCAACATAAAACAAATTACAAAATAAATCCAACAACATGAAATAAGTCTCAATATAATGCAGTGGTGAATCAGTTTTTTTCTAGAGGTAGTGGACTAGTGGTGAATCAGTTATCACTTATCACTATCAGAGAGAGTGGGGCAATTTGAGGTGGGTTGATATCATTTGGCCCAATTGTTTATGGGGTGTGTAAATTAAAAATTTGGTCACTAATAGTAAAAAAAGAATGTTTAATAAGCCCGCGGGCCAGCCCGCCCCACCCCGCTATGACCCGCTTTTTCAGCGGGCTTAACAGGGGCGGGCAAACTAGAGAGATGGGCTTAAAATCTTACCCCAGCCCGGCTAAAATGACGGGTTAAACGGGCTGGCCCGACGGGCCGGGCCCATTTTGCCACCCCTAGATGTGTGCCTTTAGCCGCACATAGCCTAGGAATGGATCTGTCCCTGTGGATGATATTGCTCTAGCGAAATAATGTGTCACATTGTTCACCTACATGTTAGAGTAAGCTGTAATAGTCAATTTATATATTTTGAATGGATGTAGTTTTGTGTCTTGACCTTGAGATATATATATTGCGTAAATGAGGATATTGTGTTGGATGCGTGGTAAGACTAAATGTGATAAGATTAGAAATGATTATATGAGAGAGAGAGAGAGAGAGAGAGAGAGAGAGAGAGAGAGAGAGAGAGAGAGAGAGAGAGAGAGTATCACCTATAGTATAAATGATGGTGGAAAATAGGTTTAATTGGTTTGGACATGTAAAGAGAAGACCTATAGATTTTGTTGTAAGGATAGTAGATCAAATGAAGAATACTCGAATCATTAAAGACACATGAAGACCTAAAAAACTATCAGAGAAGTATTAAAAAATATTTGTAAATTAATGAGTTTGACCAAAATATGGTGTATGATAAAACATTGACATAATTTGATCCATATATATAACCGATCACGCTTATCGGGAAACAACTTGGATGTTGTTGTTGTGTGTATATTTATGAATATATAACACTTATAAGTCATTTCCTTATTATGATTGTTTTAAAGGAATAAATTTCATAGATTAATTAGTTTGATTAATGGAATATTAAGTGTGACTTAATCGTGAAACCCCGTTATTTATAAGAACGTTATTCTTAGAGTATTTGTAGTCAAACTTTACAATAAAATGGGAATGGTAGTAAGACATGGAAACTATTATGTGGGTAGATTGATGATCACATCTCACGGGTCATGCATAAAGATTTATCAAGTCTTCACATATGTATAAACATTAGGAGTAATATTTGTTACTAGATTGACCCATCACGAATTATTCAAAGTGTCGTAAGATATTATCATAGTGATTGTGGTGTATTTCACCCTTTGACCTGAAACACCTACGTATCCTAGATCTAGGATTCGAGTTCTTTGTAGATGTTCAAAAGTTTTTTTTGTAAAAGGATGACTATAAAGTCATTTGATTGGTATTCGACGAATCATGTTGAGGGACATGAGTTACCTAGGTAAAATTTTCCTTCCTACAGAACAACGGCAATATCTATGGAGTCAACCTATGCCTTGTGCTCAATATAGACATGAGGGTAAAAGAATAATTATACAAATGATCCTTATCACATACAAGTTTTGTGAGTTGTACTTGAATAGAAATGATGTGTTGCTAGATGTCTCTCATCGTTTATAAACATAAGATTTAATATCATTATCAACATTACGAGAACATACATGGTCACACACATAAATTCTTGACACCGAAACGATTAACTAAATTAAATAAGATCTCATTTAATTATATTTATTTAATTAAATAAATAAGAGTGGTATTTAATTAAAAGAGGTTAATTAAATGTAAATGTTATGGGGCTTATTTTGTGCGAAGCTTAAATTAGTCTTTAAGGTTTAAGTAGCTCTATTTCAAAAAAAAAAAACGGTTTAAGCAGCTAACTCTTTATAAATAGTAGAGAATCACACTCACCAAAAAGAGGCTTACCCTAACTATCACAATTACTCTCATATGACGGCTATCACCGTGTTTCGATTTGTGCTTGTGTGGATTGAGTAGAGGTGTTTTTGTTCTTGTGGCATTTGTGATGCATCCTTGCATCATTCTCCTTGAGGAATCAAAGGTAAACGCATGAATATTTGAAGGTGTTTACATATGTGTTTAATTTATGATTAATGATTAGTCTAGGTCCGTTCATGTTCTTGGGATTGTTTCGCTAAGAGGAATTAATTTTTTTGAAAAACCCCACTTAAATCTCAAAACACTATCTCCTAATTGGTATTACAATAAAGTTTTTTAAATTATTTAAAGGGAGCTTGCTATCTTACTCCTAAAGTGAAAGTAGGTTTGCCAACCGACTCTTTCATGAAGGTAGTTTAGTAATAGCCTCGTGGACTAACAACCCCACTACCTCCTAGTATGCTAAAAATGCAACACCTCTCTTCACCATCAGCCCAATTTTGATGTGCCAAAACCGGCTCTGCTGCAATTCAATAAAGGAGAACAACAAGTCCCGAAAATAATTTGTTTGTTACATAGTTTTAGAAAGAGAGGTTTGATTATGGTTTCTTGTTGTTTCTTGTGTGGCAAGAATTGTGTTGGTAAAAAGAGAGTGGTCTTTACTCTACCATCTCTAGTTGCAAAATTCTACATCATGTGGGAAAAAAATAGGAAAGAAAATACATGACAAGAGGGTATATACTATATACTAAGATATTTAGTAACATTGCACTTTCTCATTGAATTTTTATTTAATGTTAATGAAAATTGTGTATACATATGTGGACAATGTTCCTACAAATCCACAGAAAAAAATAATCAAGTTGATCAATGTTTACATCAACTTGAATGAGGACAACTAATCTGCTCCTTCAAGTATTTGGGTGGAATCATCCCCTACATCAAATGCTAAATATGCCAATTGGCATTATTAGTCTTCTTCATCCTCCACTTCATGAAAAGGAAGTGGCACTGCCTTCACTGCTCTAAACTTGCCAGCATTATTTAGATGCTCATGTTCCAATCTGAACCAATAAAATATTTATTTATTGAAAAAAAATAGTTGAAAGTGATGTATCATGCAAATGCTACAAGTATCAAACAAAACAAATTATGCATTTATAGTCAATGATATTCTACCTGTAGAAATTCCATAGTCCTCTTCTAATAACTTCAAGTGCTGCTAAAAATAAGCTTGTTACTCTATAGTCAACATTTTCAAAACTTGAATGGAGAACAGTTTGCAACCAAGCAAGCCTCAGAGTAATGTTTAATACCTGCATGAGCAAAAAAAATATTCCATATTTATAATCTGAAAGGAAATCATAATTCATGTTTTAATTCTTTAATCTAGATTAGGAATCTCAATTTAAGTGGTATAATTGTCTTATCAAAATTCTATACCACATTTTGTGACATTTTATCTTTAACATGTTATATTAAAGTTGATTGGATATGATGATAATTAGGGACTAATCCTTATCTACGAGACATTGAAATAGACATGGACATCAGACACGACACAGACATGTAGGCACATATAATAGTTTGAAAAAATAGAAGTAATTAACGCAACTATATGTGTCAGTATCGTGTCAATGTCCAATACCAACACGTATCGAACACCAGACACGTCTTCAATCAGAAGTGTCGGTGCTATCTTATTGACTAACATAATCTTTAGAGAGAGCAAAAGGGTATGATTTATGTACCATTGACAAATAGTAAATAGCCTTTCTTCTTAGCATCAATTCATTTCTTAACCAAGGATTCTTGGAGTTCCTTTGTAACAAACCCCAATCCCTTACAAAGTCCCAATACAATTGGTACAAAGTTGCTATACTTGACATGATCACAACAACACATAACCATCCAACACTTCTATCTTTTTCATATGCAACTTTAGCACCTGCAGCTAACATAGCTGAAACATATTTGCCTAGATTGATAAGGTGATTTGTGTCCCCTTCATCAAACCATCTCCTTGCACACTAGAAATCAAAATAAGAGACATTAGTTTTTCATATTTCATAATTGAAAAAAAGCTTGAAAATATGCTTAAAGAAAGGTTTAACTATACCTGCATTGCTCTCCAATAATATGGCAGAAAGGACACTGCATAGAAAAGATTTCTATATTGTTTTACCCTCATGCAGTATCCATAGTCTTGAGTCTTATAGCTCCCAGATATATAGTAACATGCCATAAACTCTAGGCTCCTTAGCATTGGAACCTATAAAGAAATCATGTAACTATTAGTATAAGAGATTAATTTTGATGTAGTATCAGTGTAAAACTATTTACACTATCAGCCAATCATAAACCATCATGTATATGACTTTTGAAGTAGATATGATTAAAGTCAAATACTTTTAATGATCGAACGGCTATGATTGATTAGTAATTTTCCATGAAAAAAAAAAACACACTACCTGACTGCAAAGTTGATCAGCCATAAAAAAGTCCAGCATCAGAACCTAGGGAGAAATAGAAATTTCAATGAGATTATAACCAAAACAATATATGACTTCGGACTAGATTTTATCACTAATGATATGATAATATAGTGTGAGAAGAAATAAAAATGTACCTTGTAAAGAGGTGACCAAATTATGTTCCTTATCACACAAAGGAAGTGGTAACGGCTTGACCGGTATATAATGTTGAAGGGACATACAAGTAATAGTAAGAAGGCCTGTACATGCAATAAATAAGATGTTACGTTTCTTGTATATCATGACGAGATACGATTGAATGCATGTGTAAAACTTTTTTATACCATCAAATGTACAAAATCAAGTTGATGCAATGTACAAAATCAACAACTTAATTACCAGAAAAAGTAGGCCAAGAAGGAATTGAACTTGTGCATAGGAATACCCTTTTGTGAGTAGAGTCAAATGAAAAAGCAAGACTCCAACCACAGCAGTCATAGACATTGTACAAATCAAGAATACATCACTGTACTTTAGTTCCTTAGTCGGAACTATCTCGAAAATAAATCTGTAGTTTATACGAGTCTTTCTCCATGCAATAATGTTGCAGCCATAGAGGAAGAAATGTAGAAACATGAGACTAAACACACTGCAAAAACAAAACAGAAACATTTGAGTCATTTCGTGCAAGTACAATCCGATCGTGGTTGAACCAGCTGGTCCGGTTCTAAAAACACTTATATGAAGACAATGTGCTGCAATGAAAATTCTTTTACTTACCTAAGCACAGGGTAGACAGTTTCCATGTAGAGTGAATTTTGGTGTTTTTTGTACAGTCCAGTAAGATGAGCCATTAAAACATATGCACCAAAAAGTGCCCAAAAGCATCCAGTAAATAGTCCTGAATTTATTTGGAAGATTTAGTTAATTTTATGAGTAACTTGCTAAGGAATTTACACTGATATCTAATAAAAAAAATCAAACATTTTTCATATATCATGAGTTTTTATTAAAAGTCCGTGCAAAACTATTTTAAACGATAGTGCGTCTCCATGAAGTTCCATAAGTTTTTATGGACAAATTATGATATTTACACAACATTTCTATGCATTTGAATTTGTAAAATAAAATATGGATTTAATTCAAATACACAGTCAGCATAAAGATTTTTTACACTTTCAATCAATCATAACCATCAAACCATTAGAAACGTGTGACTTTTAATATAACAACTTCTAAGTCAAATACTCACACACATGATTAGTTATGATGTGATGTCAATGTAATATTTTTACAATGATAGTGCAAGAAAATTAATCTCAAAATATCAAATAAAGAGAAAAAAAGTAACCATAGGAGATATATATTAAAAGTAACCATAGGAGATATATATTAATGGTCAACATTAAAAAGTCATGATGTGCCAATTGCCTTTTCTTATTAAAAAAAAAAAAGAATAAAAAATTACATAAAGGGGTTATGCAAATATGCATGGCTGCATTCGTAAGTGTTTAGAAAAGTGGTATCAATTGATTTTTGTTCATACAAGGAGCTAGTGACTAAGGGGGTCCATGTTGTGTTTTCTTTGGATTGTAGTGATCACAAAACAAACAAACTAAAGGCTCTTTAATACAATGATTAACAAATAGAAAATAAAAATAGAAAAAGTGAAAATAATAAAGGCTAAAAGTTACTCACCAATGAAGAAAGTAATTGCATGTGATTCTTTTTTATGATGAATTGGTCTAAGGTATTTCATTGCCTTTCTATGATCACCTTTAGCAAAATTCTTGACAAATAGTTCCTCCACTTCGTCCATGAACTTCACCACCTGTAATTTTTAGGACAAACAAGTAAATAAAGTTGGTTCACAAAGTAAAATACTACTCTCTCTCACACACTCTCTTATTCATTGATCTTTAAGGTTTGAAAATGATTTAATTTATATATACATTGTCAGTGTAAATATTTTCTACACCATCGGTCAATCTTAGGCGTCAGATAATTAAAAACGTTCAACTTTAATCATAACTACATTTAAAGATATATATGATTGGTTGATAGTGCATCAAAATTAATCTTTAAAAAATTAAATTCCTATAAATTCTGTAAAAATATTGAAGAAAAAAAAAGACAGATATTTAGACAAGCATATCTAATTTTCATGTGAATGATTTTAGACCATCCTTTGGTGAAGACATGATTATATGATTATTGGCCACTTGATATTGTTGGTAACACTTTGAGTTGCAAAGGATAACTAGTGGCCAACATCTCAACATGATTTATTATAGTGTCAGCACCAAATATATTCTTTCATCAAAGGTTGACATGATAGAAGTAAGACATTTTTGTTGATATTTTTGATTTGTGTCTATTGTTTACCTTGTCTGAGTTGTTGAAATATGAACTCTCAACTACTTTGAGATAGATTGGAAGAATTTGCTTTTCTGTGATCTGAAGGAGAAGAAATCATAAGAATTGCTTTTGTTATTAACACCTCTAATATGAAAAACTTCATTTTTTTAATATAAATTGTGGAGACTCTAATTCACTTTACCTTGTCAAATTTCTTCAGAATCTTTATAAATGCAAGCAGGTTCAAATTCCTAAAAAATCAATATCATGAAGCAAACAGTTACAAAACTTTTTTTTTAAATATCAAATTGAACACATAGAAAACATGATTAATTATGTTCAATGGATGATTAATGAGTTGTGACACCTTTTTATATTCACTAAACATTTACTAAACGTAATTAACCACATATTCAAACAGCATTAACTATCAATATATCGTCGAAATTTGATTTCAAATTTGAGTGTCAAAATAACAAAAACTCTTAAAAAATTAGTTGTATTTGTGATGAAAGAAAATTTGAATTATACCTATAATCATTCAAATATCCTAGGCCCTTATAAAGCTCAATGAAACCACCTTTGATCATCTTTTCAGCATGATGTAACCTTGTTTTATTAACACGAAGCACACCACCTTCTGGATTGCATTTTCTTGAAGACTTGTTGAACAAATCTTCCATTACAAGGTAACTAATTTCTGAAAAGGTTTGAGAAGGTGTTGTCAAAGGAATGTTTATCCTCACATTCTTTCCTTGCCCACTAAGAAAATGGCCGGATAATGTCCTCAATTTACCATCTTCCCATTTCAAATCCATTGATTTATCCTCTTCATTTGATTCGGTAAAATTCTCTTCTATTTTCTCCAAATCCTCTGTTTGTTCTCTGCTCCTAACAGAGTCTTCCTCTGCATCCAGTATACAGAGTATTAGATTCACATTCACATCATAAATAAATTGAAAACATATAATACTATCTGGCAACACTTCATAATGAAGGCGTGTTCAGTGTCCAACATGTGTCAGTGTCTGACACGACACCAACACATGTTGTTACGTTCAATCACTTCTATTTTCTTAAAACTATTAAATGTCATGTCATAAAACTTCATATTGAAGGCGTGTTCGGTGTCCAACATGTGTCGGTGTCTGACACGACACCAACACATGTTGTTATATTCAATCACTTCTATTTTCTTAAACTATAACTAACGTCTATGTGTCAATGTCAATGCCATGAAACTTCTTATTGAAGGTCTGTTCAGTGTCCAACATGTGTCGATGTCCGACACAACACTAACACATTTAGTTACACTCAATCACTTATATTTTATTAAACTATTACAGGTGTCTATGTGTCATTGTCAATTTTGTGGTTGGTGTATTTTATTTTAGAATGACAACAAAATTTATGATATGATGATACTTGTCTTATTCTTTTCTTGGTTAAATTTTACAAGGAAAGGGAAGTGAAGTTTAATTTTTCATTTTTAAGTGATATTTCCTTTTTATGATAATTTTCAAATTAGAGAGAACTACATAATATTTTTGTCACCCATATTCATTTTGTATAGTCTATAGATTTCTTAATTTATAATCCATTTCTCTCCAAACCACACCATTTTAGACCCTATTTAAATAAATACAACTTAATTAATCGTTTATCTAGACAATGTTCTAAAGTTATAGGTGTTTATCCTATATGTACCTATCTACAAGCTAAATTAAGATAAAATAAAGTTATAAGCTATTCTTAAAATAAAATATTCTCAAACAGTTTTACTTCTATAAATATTTTCTGAAAATAAAATATTAACAGTTTTACAAATAAGTCAATTCAATCACATTTAATGTTCACATTGCTAAATTAAAGAAGATAAAGTTGATTAATTACCATTAATAGAGAATGTGGATGAGACAGATTCCTCCTCCTTGGAATAGTGAGAAGAGTTCCCTTTACCTTTCTTATCCATGAATGCAGATTTGAGCTCAATAAGAATATCCATTTGTTTTTTCAAGGACTCACCTCTATCAACAAACTCTTTCTCCTTTGTCCTATAGAATTTATTAACCTTATTGAGGTTTTGGTCTAAACATGCAAAAAATTCTTTAGTAGCATCAGTGTCAGCAAATTGGTCTAGTAGTTGTGTCTCATACATGTCACCTTTGCTAGTTGATGAAACAAGTTTCCTGTGAACCTGGAAAAAAAAAATTATCATAAGTCAAATATATACGCAATATTTAACAAACATAATCATATATCTTCAAAAGCAAAAAAAAAAAAAAAAAAAAAAAAAGTTTACTTGAATTGGTTCATGGTCTCTTTGTTGAAATGAAAAGAACTTTCTTAGTGATGAAAAAGGTGACTTCACCACTGAACTCATTTGATGATTATTTGGTTTTTTGTTGGTATTGTTAAGAAGTTGAATTCTTTTAATATCCTTCTTAAGTTGCCAATAATCAACAAAAGCTTCTTTCCATTCTGGAATGAGTTGTCCCTCAAATTGCTTAGAGAATTTCACCATTTTCTCTCTTTGTTCTTGTATAGATGATGATGTGTTTTTGTTGATGAGTGTTGAATGAAACACAAGATGGTGTTATATATTGGAACAAAAAGTGAGTTTTGGTTGATATGCTGGAACTTATACTTTGAAGAACAATTCTATAATATACTTAGATACTATATGCTTCTCCACTGAGGAAATTTGGAAGATATGGTGGTGGCTAGTTTATGCAGGAAAGTGACCAAACCGCCACCGGATATGATCACTTGACAGCCAACATGAACATTTTGAAAGGGTGTGTTTCAATTTAAAGAAAATTTGAAGTGGAGACAAATTTTACTATTCAAATTGCATGCAGAGGGTGGCCATTTTTTGTTTTTTAATAAATAAAAGTTTAACCGTTTTGTCCACAAGTCTTAGCACAACTGACAAAAATATCGAAATTGTTAGGTCGGACTGGTAGGAACCCCAGCTCCTCCATTTATGTATCTGAGTTTCCAATGATTCTTTTCATTTCGTCTATCGACCCAAAAACAAAGTTTAACCGTTTAGGCTAGTAGGGTCTTGGAGACTAATAAGGCAAGAAAAAGGAAAGTCTCAAGGCTTAGAGAGCGTTGATACAAATACTTTTATATTAACTATTAATGATATTCTTACATTAACATCGAAATTCAAACGTAGATCATTGTGAGATTTGAGCTGAATTTTTATCAACTGTACCAATCTACGATATAGAATGGTCATGTCCTTGTCACATAAAGGTGGCCACATAATTTACAAACAAAACCATTTTGAGAAAGATGTGTTAGTAAACAATCAAACGCATTTGATTTTGGATAGATTTTACATGTGATAGTGTTCAATAAGTTTAAGTCAAGAAATTGATCATGCTTGTAAAGCTAAGGTTATTGGTTAAATTTGTATGCTACCACATAAAGATGTTTTCTAATTAGACCAGCCTGATTTCCACTAATTTTTTTGGTAGAATGATTTCCACTAATTTCTGATAACTAGAAAAGGTTTCAATTATTTTCACGATCTCCACTTTCATTTTGCAACTTCTTTATTTATTTATTTATTTTCAATATGTCCACTATTATATTCTTGTTATGAGAAAAAGGGGATTGTTCTATTCCCCTATGCAAATGTACATAATATATTGTGGTGGTGTAATAATGTACAATTTTAATTTTTCATCAAATCTAATTTCTTCTTTTTTCTAATATTCATCAAATATAACTTCAGTTCAACATATATCATAATTTCAATATTTAAGTAAATGCTATGTTTTTTGTCAAAAAGAAAGAAAAGAAGAGTAGATGTTAGGCTATATATATGATCATAAAATTAATTTAACTTCTTTAAAAATTTGATGTGCGTGATCGTTGAAATAATATCACGATATTAATAGACAATAGTATGCTTTACTCAGTATCAATCTCATCAAGGGGTCAATCATACGGTCTCATGTCTATGCAGATGTGAAAGATTTGATTGAACAAAGTAATGCCACTATTTGTCATACTCTTAGAGAGAGGAATCATTGTGCGGACTTTATGGCAAAACATGAAGTATTGTAGGATTTTAATTTGCTTATTCATGTCTCTCCTTCGAAAGATCTCTTGCACCTTTTGAAAGAGGACGCACGGTAGTCTTTGTTGTTTTTTCCTCCTTGTTTCCCTTTTATGTCTTTATTGTGTCTTGTAACAAAAAAAAGAAGACAATAGCGTGCTTTGTGAAGTTTAATGTTTAGAAAGTGTTATTAAACATGCTAACTATGACAATGGTCACCCTTAATTTGTAAAATTATACAAAAGAATTTGATGCTTGCAGAATAAGATTATATAAATTAAATATATTTTTTGGTAGAAACATGCTCAACGAATTTCAAGATTTATTTGGTAGAATCTGTGTACCTGGCTACCTAAGGTGGAGCATATTGAGCTCCTAACTCAAGCTAATTTTATACAATTTGATGTATGGAATAATTTATCCATACAGCATATAGGATGTACTTAGGATAATTAAAAAGGAAAATTAGGCAAAAATAAAAAATATTCCTTAGTTCTATTCCTTGGTTCCATGTTCTATTCCTTTAGTTCTTAGTCTAGTCCCTTTCAAACGTGATGGAAATTTATCATATAAATAAAGTTAAAGCTAAAATTTTCAAATCTAGTGTCATGGGAAATTCAGTAAAGTTTTTCTATCAAAATAAGTCACCAAGGTCATGATTTCTTAATCAATATATTATATTGTTGGGTTTACTGTTGTCATTTAAAAGTTCTTATATATACTAAATATATGAAGATGTGCTTTAAAGTAAAGCTAGGTTATCTCAATGAGATCTACTTCAAAATAATGAGAATATTATAAGGTTAGAAATAACTAAAGATAAAGATATATTAAAACATTATTGATTTGTCTTGATTTGAGACATAAAATTAGAGCAATGTATAGTCCTAAGATGGTCAAGGATTATGACCTTTCTCTCAAAGGGTGCTTATTTTTTGACAAAAAGGGTGCAATCTATCTATATTACTCACAATATATGATTGCAAAATGGCCACTATGAATATTGTAGAGAACTGTCAGCGTCTTTAAGATCATAGCTGACTCAAATATACGGTTTGTATTTCTTCTTCTTGTTTTAATTGCTCTTCCTTTTTTCTCTATATATAATTTAAATGTTTTATATATGTTTAAAAAATTACTTATATAATGGATTGAAAAAAATAAGTGAAAGGGTTGAAATGTATGATTGAGGATGACTCGGATGGATACAAATTCATGGTCAGTAAGGCAACACGCATAGAAACTCAACTTTGTACGGTTTCAAAAAGTAGAATTTAATTTTGTAAAAAAGAAAAATTTAATTCCTTATAAGTATATACTAATGAAATATATCATTAGTATGTCATAGTGATAAATATATTTTAGAAAGTGGTGAAAATATAGAGAAAAGATGATGTACACTTATACTAACGTCCAATAAGAATTGAACGTTTCATAGTATAAAATAAACATTACATGATAATATGGTCGTTCTTATTGGTGATGATGGAAAACTATACTACATCATCGATGCATATCCTTTTTTTTAGATGATCATCGATGCATATTCATTAAACTCTAAAATATAATTATAAATTTGTATATTTATCATTTTAATAAACTTTTCATTTTTTTTTGACAATTTTAATAAATTTTTCATATAAAGTTAATATGGTTAACTCTAAACTATAGTGGATTCAATCTAAGCTAACAATTAATTTGTCAAAAAAAAAAGAAAAAAATTCTTAGTTAACAATTCTTCATCAGAAAATTATTTTCCCTTGAAGACATTTTTTTTTAAGAAACCCTTGAAGACATATATTAAACTATAAAACTTATATAAAAGTTATAATTCTTTTTCCGCACCAATTTTTGTCGAAGAATTTGTATTACGTCATACAAGCTGAATTTTTCATTTTCAATACGATCAAATGCATGAACACTTGTTTAGTGTGTATGAGTCTTTTTAATTGAATATAAAAAAACAAAACTTAGGCACAAAACCACAATATAATATCAATTGGCAATGATAAATAAAGGAAAGCAAAACTCCACTTTTTTAAAAAACTTTTCTAAATGTTGTTTCAAAATCAGCAATTCATAAAATGTTGACACGTGATTATCTAAACTTTACCGTATATATGTTGCAGTTACTTTTATTGATTCCATTGCTTTGTGAAGATTATTACTCTCTTTTGTTAGTATATAAATATAAACTATTGTTAATCAGATTACTTAATTTGTATATAATAACTATAGCTATGATACAAACCAGTCAAAAGAATCTGATACAGACATATATATAGTTGGAAACCCACAAATCTCGAATGCAGTTGGAGCTGCTATCATTGAAGATAATTTTGAATATAATGGTCTCAAGAAAGCCATCAATAACAAAACAAAAAGAATAATGCATATTTTTTTTTATTGAACTTTAAGTCTATAAGATCCCCAAAAAAAAAGTTTACAAGATTAAAGATAAAACTATTGTTATAAAAAAACTGAGTGAATCATCAACTTCGTCCCTGAATGTTTATGGGTCGGCCAACTTTGTCCCTCAATTATGTGAAATATCAATTTAATCCTTGAATTTGTTAAATATCAATCAAGCTAGTCCTTCTGTTCAAACGGAGCGTTAACGGGGCTGACGTGGTCGTTAACCTCTCACATGTCAGACGCCACGTAGGCAGGGACTAATTTGGCCGACAATAACAAACATTTCGAAGGACTAAATTGATTGATTTGCATAAAATGATTTGGCTTTCTTCCTAAATGGCTCTTTTCTTCCCCAATGGCTCTTTCTTCCCCAATTGTATAAAATTGGAACCCTAATTACACAATCTGCAATCTACACTCTATAATCACGAAAATATCCTCCAATAATAAGTGGTCCAGTTTTGCCCCAATTCAAAAAACTTCAAACCCTAATTTTTTCGTATCGAATCTGAAAGCCAAAATCCTCAAAATTTCTTGAAGCAAAACTATTGAAATTGAATCTGAAATGATGAGGGGTGGGAATATGGAAAAAACGGTTATGAAAGTCAAGCTTCATTTTCAAGCTCCAAGTTTAATGGTGTTGTGAGAGCGCTTGAATATTGGTGTCCTACAATTTGTGTTGTTAGAAAATCCAATACTTCAAAAAACCTAGGAAGGTCATTCTATGCTTGCCCTCTGCCAAAGGTTGGTTTAACTAATGAAAAAAGGTTGAAGATGATTGAGAAATGTAATTTTTCTATAATAATATTGCCATCAAATTAGTCCTTGAATTATTTCTTTATCTATCAAATAGATCCCTACGTTATATTAAAAAACCATCAAATAAGTCCCTGAATTGTTTAATCAGATATCAAATTTATCCTTGAAACCTACGTGTACAAAATAAAGTAAAAAAGGCAGAACACACAAATTGAAACTGAAATATTACATAGGCATAAGTCATAAGTCTGAGAAATTACTGAAGTAGCAATAAACGTCACAAGAAAGGGGGGTTTGAATTGTGACCCTTTTAAAAATTATTCCTGAAAGTTAAGTTTAGATTTATATACTCAAGAATGTTCTTGGTGTACGTTAGTTCAACAAGATTAGAGTATATAACAATTAGTTAATCAAAAACAGAATGTTCTGAAGAATGATTATAAGCAGAATGAGAAAAATGATGTTTAGTTAAAATATAAGATTATTTTAACAAGGACCGGAATATTCTGGAGAATGATGACAGAATGATAAAACAATGTTATATGCTGATTTTAATCTTTAGTTAAATATTTAAGCAATTGTTTTATCTTGGACCAGAATGTTCTGGAGATCAATATAGATGTGATAAAGTGTGTGTGTAGTGTAACTTTAAATAAAGAGAGAGAGAGAGAGAGAGAGAGAGAGAGAGAGAGAAGAATAACACAGGAGAGTTATCCTGGTTCACCAAACCCGGCTACTTCCAGTCCCCACACCTCGTGTGAGATTATCCACTATAGTTTTCTTGCTAACAGAAACTTCTGACTAGCACTATAAGATCTTGATCATACCAGATCAGTCCGTTACACCTGTATTATCAACCTCAGCAGGCTTCTACAATTCTTTGCGCACTAGCAAAAGAAATGTTGGAATTTTCTATCTCAAAACTATTAAGCCCAATAGACTTTGAGAAATACAACACACTTTGTATAATGAGATTTGGTTGGATCAAATAAATACTCAATTCTTTGTTTGAGTTTTACAATAGCAAATTCGAAAGAGAAGATCCAAGAGATATAGTGAGAGAGCTTGGAATTTGCTTTGTTTGTGAAGAGCTTTGTTTGTAGTGATGATTTTCACTTAGAGAGATATTAGCTTGCAAAACTCTTGCTTATAACCTTCAAAGGCCCTTGTATTTATAGGTGAGGAGTGTCTTGGTGATCAAGGGAGAAAATAGAGTTGTTGGACACGTTTTTGATAGTTGTCCAAAGTCTCAATTGATTTCTCTTTTCTTCTTTAAAATAGCCAGAACGTTCTCAGAATGTTCTGTCTGATTTGCCTGGCTTTGACAGCACTGTTGCTTGCTTGCGCATGAGATAACCAGCTGTTATGAGCTGTATAACTTGTTGCCCAATGCAGATGATGTCATTGTCCTTTGCTTTATTGATGTCATGCTTTAATAAGTCATGTGCATTTTATTCATGAGATATTAATGGGCTTTCTTTTCCAAATGGGTCGAACCCTTTTCCTAAGGCCTAAGAGACATTTATTAAATAATATTCTGCCATGCTTTCTTGCTGTGCAGACTTGTTTACTTTTGATGTACTGTTTCATTTTCATCGTATTTGCCAGAACGTTCTCAGATTGTTCTCATGAAACAAATTCTCACAAAATGAATTAGTAGATAACAAGATTAAATAAATATGATATGTTTGTAATCTTTAAAACATCAAATAAGGATTTTGTCTCAACAATCTCCCCCTTTTTGATGATGACAAACATTTATAATTTATTTTGATTTTGATTTGAGTTTTTTGAAAATTTGTTAAAAACTCCCCCTCAATTTTAGCAACTAAAATTTTGTGCCTTTTTTTTTAGAGTATTCCAGAATTTGTTTATGGCAATTGAGTTTGATAATTTTATCAAAGAACTCCCCCTCAATTCATGCATTCAAGATTTATATGCAAAATGAGAATATAAACATAAACAACATAATTCATTAGAACATGGATTATTAGGTATCAAACCTAGCATTTCAAAACATCAAAAAGCATTGTTCATATGCGTACATGCTAGCACTAGTTTTGATCCTTGTTCAGACATAATTAAGAGCATAAACATAGAAATAAATGAAGAGTTTTTAAACATCAAAATAACATAGTAAAACAGCATAGCAGCAACAATCTATTCTTCCCTAGATCCTAGCTGTTTTCCTGGTCCTCCTAACTCATATTCCCCTAACTCCCCTAAATCATCTCCCCCTTTGTCATCATGAAAAGGGGCAGCAGCAGCAGGAGCAACAGCTGGTGGTATGGTTGGAGAAGAAGCATCAGATGATGAAGAGATGATAGGCATAAACAAGGGATACATGGGAACATGGAAGGGATTCTGTTCTGGTCTAGCCACTTCATTCTTGTCACTCATGGTGTTTTTCCACTTCCTTGACAGAGTCATTTCATAGGTCATCCAAGATAGGTAATGCAGAATTGCATTGTTTCCTTCAATTACCCTGGTTAGATCACTGCGTGTCTTGCTGCAGTCTTTCTCAACCTTAGACCTTTTAGTTGGTCTTTCATTGTTCTCAACAATCCTTTGCGCCATTGAAGGAGGCTCAGTGAATCTTGAGGGAAATGTGAGATTAGTTTGAAGAGACTTGAAAGAATCCATCTGGACAGATGAATCAAAACCTTGTGGAGCAAGGAGTTTGTCCACTGAGTTTGGTTGAAATAGAGCAGAGTACTCATGCTTTTGAGGAGATACATACAAGTTTGATGACGTTGTGATTGGGGGGTCTTTTGTGAGTTTAAACACATGATTGGGTTTATTTGTGTTCTCAAAACCAGGAGGTTGATGAACATAAACTTCCTCATTTAGGAATCCATTTAAAAAGGCACTTTTGACATCCATTTGAAATAACTTAATATTTTTATGAGATGCATATGCAAGAAGAATTCTAATTGCTTCTAACCTGGCTACCGGAGCAAAAGTTTCATCGTAATCAACACCTTCTTATACCCTTGTGCTACCAATCTAGCTTTGTTTCTAATAACTTTTCCTTCTTCATTTAGTTTATTTCTAAATACCCATCTTGTTCCAATGATGGATTGATTTTGCGGTTTTGGAACAAGATTCCATACTTCATTCTTTTCAAATTGAGAGAGTTCTTCTTCCATGGCTTTTACCCATGATTCTTCACATATTGCTTCTTGTATGTTCTTTGGTTCAATGTGAGAGATCATTGCCATGTTGACATCATTATTTATGAATGATCGTCTTGTTCTTATCTCGTCAGATGTATCTCCAATGATTTGTTCAGGAGGATGATCACCAATGGTTTTCCAGCTTCTTGGAAGAACTTGTGGAGAATGTTCTTGAAGGTCATTACCTTCTTTTTGAGAGATTTCTTCTTCATCTTCTTTGTTGATTATTAAATCATCGAAGTCATCAAAAATAACATGCATGCTAATTTCCATGGTTTGATTTTTCAAATTATAAATTCTATATCCTTTGGAATTTGTTGCATATCCCAAAAATATTCCTTTATCTGATTTTGAATCAAACTTCCCTAGATTTTCTTTATCATTTAAAATATAACAATAACATCCAAAAATGTGAAAATATGAGATGTTAGGTTTTATATTTTTCCAGAGTTCATATGGGGTTTTGTTTAGAATTTTTCTAATTGAAACCCTGTTTATGATATAGCAAGAAGTATTTATGGCTTCAGCCCAAAAATATTTTTCTACGTTGGATTCATTTAGCATTGTTCTTGCCATTTCCTGAAGCGTTCTATTTTTTCTTTCAACGACTCCATTTTGTTGTGGAGTTCTCGCACATGAGAAATTATGAAAAATTCCTTTTTCATCAAAGAAGTCTTTAAAGAATGCATTTTCAAATTCTCCTCCATGATCACTTCTTACTGAAATGATTTTGGATTCTTTTTCATTTTGAACTAAGGTACAAAAAGATTTGAATGCTTCAAACGCTTCATCTTTATGTTTTAAAAATAGAACCCAAGTATATCTGGAAAAATCATCAACAATAACAAAACCATATTGTTTTCCACTTAAACTGGTGGTTCTAACAGGACCAAATAGTTCTATGTGAAGTAGTTCAAGAGGTCTTTTGGTTGAAACAAAATCATTTGTTTTAAAACTGCTTTTAACTTGTTTACCTCTTGTACAAGCTTCACATATTCTATCTTTTTCAAAATCAATTTTTGGAAGTCCTCTTACAAGATCCAGTTTAGATATTTTTGAAATAGTTTTCATACTTATATGTCCAGCTCTTTTGTGCCAAATCCATTTATCTTTTTCAAGAGTCATAAAACAGGTTTCAGCTGGAATATCATCTAAGTATAAAGCATATAGGTTTTTCTTTCTAGATGCAGTAAAGAAAATCTTACCTGAGGATGTGTGTTTTACTATACATATGTTAGGTTTGAAAACAACTTCAAATCCACTATCACATAATTGACTTATGCTTAGTAGATTGTGTTTTAAACCTTCAACATATTGAACATCCTCAATTTTTGTAGAGTCTTTCTTACCAATAATACA
The DNA here is from genome assembly GCF_051527215.1 of Medicago sativa. NCBI lineage: Eukaryota > Viridiplantae > Streptophyta > Magnoliopsida > Fabales > Fabaceae > Medicago > Medicago sativa. The sequence goes on from NC_140756.1 coordinate 62,959,535, forward strand.
TTTACCTTGAATTTGTCCTTTGTCATTATTTACAAAGGTTACTGGACCTCCTTCCTTTTTTACGAAGGAGAGGAAGCATTGTTTATCCCCGGTCATGTGTCTAGAACAGCCACTGTCCAAGTACCATGGCTTTGTTCTTGCATCTTGTGAGGATCCCTGCATTTTGAGTTAGTGGTTCCTTAGGTACCCATGAAGATGTGGGTCCTTTTTGGTTAGTTTCATAAATCTCAAAGTGTTTAATCTTAAGAAAACAGTTTAATTCTAGATGACCTACTCTTTTGCAATATGAGCATTCTTTTCTTTTTAATGAAGAAGAATGTTCTTGAGAATGTTCTGAGATAGACTGTTCTATTTTATTTTCTTGTTTTCTCTTTTTATGAAAACAGACAGATTCATGATGTCCTTGTTTATTACAGAATGAACATTTTAATTTTTGCGGTATAAGACATTTTTCATAAATTTGATT